>NC_060915.1:644032-1270083 GCF_021234035.1 Daphnia pulicaria
GTTACCAGTCCAAATTCGTAGATAAAACATTTCAATGCCTTAGAGATAGGTTCAATTCATCTATAAGAATGATTCTGGATCAATTCCATTGAGAGTTTTTCAAAGTTTATCGCGTTTTTTAATCGCGATGGTTACCAGTCCAAATTCGTAGATCAAAAATATCAATGGCATAGAGATAGGTTCAATTCATCTATTTGAATGATTCTGGATAAATTTCATTGCGAGTTTTTCAAAGTTTATCGCGCTTTTTTATTCGCGATGGTTACGAGTCCAAATTCAATGAACAAACATTTCTATCACTTTGAAGTGATTTTCTATTCATCCATTGGGACTGGGAGGGTAATTTTTCATTTTTGAATGTCAACGGCCATATCACGTAGAACGCACCTGGTCTCGTCAGCTCCCAGAAGTTAAGTTACGTCGAGTCCCGTTAGTACTTGGAAGGGTGACCGCTTGGGAATACGGGATGTCGTTGGCGATGAATATTTTGTTTTCAATAACAAATTTCTTGAAATTGTTTTTCAATCACGATGGTTACCAGTCCAAATTCGTAGATCAAAAATATCAATGGCATAGAGATAGTTTCAATTCATCTATTTGAATGATTCTGGATAAATTTCATTGCGAGTTTTTCAAAGTTTATCGCGCTTTTTTATTCGCGATGGTTACCAGTCCAAATTCGTAGATCAAAAATATCAATGGCATAGAGATAGGTTCAATTCATCTATTTGAATGATTCTGGATAAATTTCATTGCGAGTTTTTCAAAGTTTATCGCGCTTTTTTATTCGCGATGGTTACGAGTCCAAATTCAATGAACAAACATTTCTATCACTTTGAAGTGATTTTCTATTCATCCATTGGGACTGGGAGGGTAATTTTTCATTTTTGAATGTCAACGGCCATATCACGTAGAACGCACCTGGTCTCGTCAGCTCCCAGAAGTTAAGTTACGTCGAGTCCCGTTAGTACTTGGAAGGGTGACCGCTTGGGAATACGGGATGTCGTTGGCGATGAATATTTTGTTTTCAATAACAAATTTCTTGAAATTGTTTTTCAATCACGATGGTTACCAGTCCAAATTCGTAGATCAAAAATATCAATGGCATAGAGATAGTTTCAATTCATCTATTTGAATGATTCTGGATAAATTTCATTGCGAGTTTTTCAAAGTTTATCGCGCTTTTTTATTCGCGATGGTTACGAGTCCAAATTCAATGAACAAACATTTCTATCACTTTGAAGTGATTTTCTATTCATCCATTGGGACTGGGAGGGTAATTTTTCATTTTTGAATGTCAACGGCCATATCACGTAGAACGCACCTGGTCTCGTCAGCTCCCAGAAGTTAAGTTACGTCGAGTCCCGTTAGTACTTGGAAGGGTGACCGCTTGGGAATACGGGATGTCGTTGGCGATGAATATTTTGTTTTCAATAACAAATTTCTTGAAATTGTTTTTCAATCACGATGGTTACCAGTCCAAATTCGTAGATCAAAAATATCAATGGCATAGAGATAGTTTCAATTCATCTATTTGAATGATTCTGGATAAATTTCATTGCGAGTTTTTCAAAGTTTATCGCGCTTTTTTATTCGCGATGGTTACGAGTCCAAATTCAATGAACAAACATTTCTATCACTTTGAAGTGATTTTCTATTCATCCATTGGGACTGGGAGGGTAATTTTTCATTTTTGAATGTCAACGGCCATATCACGTAGAACGCACCTGGTCTCGTCAGCTCCCAGAAGTTAAGTTACGTCGAGTCCCGTTAGTACTTGGAAGGGTGACCGCTTGGGAATACGGGATGTCGTTGGCGATGAATATTTTGTTTTCAATAACAAATTTCTTGTAATTTTTTTTCAATCACGATGGTTACCAGTCCAAATTCGTAGATCAAAAATATCAATGGCATAGAGATAGTTTCAATTCATCTATTTGAATGATTCTGGATAAATTTCATTGCGAGTTTTTCAAAGTTTATCGCGCTTTTTTATTCGCGATGGTTACGAGTCCAAATTCAATGAACAAACATTTCTATCACTTTGAAGTGATTTTCTATTCATCCATTGGGACTGGGAGGGTAATTTTTCATTTTTGAATGTCAACGGCCATATCACGTAGAACGCACCTGGTCTCGTCAGCTCCCAGAAGTTAAGTTACGTCGAGTCCCGTTAGTACTTGGAAGGGTGACCGCTTGGGAATACGGGATGTCGTTGGCGATGAATATTTTGTTTTCAATAACAAATTTCTTGTAATTTTTTTTCAATCACGATGGTTACCAGTCCAAATTCGTAGATCAAAAATATCAATGGCATAGAGATAGTTTCAATTCATCTATTTGAATGATTCTGGATAAATTTCATTGCGAGTTTTTCAAAGTTTATCGCGCTTTTTTATTCGCGATGGTTACGAGTCCAAATTCAATGAACAAACATTTCTATCACTTTGAAGTGATTTTCTATTCATCCATTGGGACTGGGAGGGTAATTTTTCATTTTTGAATGTCAACGGCCATATCACGTAGAACGCACCTGGTCTCGTCAGCTCCCAGAAGTTAAGTTACGTCGAGTCCCGTTAGTACTTGGAAGGGTGACCGCTTGGGAATACGGGATGTCGTTGGCGATGAATATTTTGTTTTCAATAACAAATTTCTTGAAATTGTTTTTCAATCACGATGGTTACCAGTCCAAATTCGTAGATCAAAAATATCAATGGCATAGAGATAGTTTCAATTCATCTATTTGAATGATTCTGGATAAATTTCATTGCGAGTTTTTCAAAGTTTATCGCGCTTTTTTATTCGCGATGGTTACGAGTCCAAATTCAATGAACAAACATTTCTATCACTTTGAAGTGATTTTCTATTCATCCATTGGGACTGGGAGGGTAATTTTTCATTTTTGAATGTCAACGGCCATATCACGTAGAACGCACCTGGTCTCGTCAGCTCCCAGAAGTTAAGTTACGTCGAGTCCCGTTAGTACTTGGAAGGGTGACCGCTTGGGAATACGGGATGTCGTTGGCGATGAATAGTTTGTTTTCAATAACAAATTTCTTGAAATTTCTTTTTCAATCACGATGGTTACCAGTCCAAATTCGTAGATAAAACATTTCAATGCCTTAGAGATAGGTTCAATTCATCTATAAGAATGATTCTGGATCAATTCCATTGAGAGTTTTTCAAAGTTTATCGCGTTTTTTAATCGCGATGGTTACCAGTCCAAATTCGTAGATCAAAAATATCAATGGCATAGAGATAGGTTCAATTCATCTATAGGAATGATTCTGGATAAATTTCATTGCGAGTTTTTCAAAGTTTATCGCGCCTTTTTATTCGCGATGGTTACGAGTCCAAATTCAATGAACAAACATTTCTATCACTTTGAAGTGATTTTCTATTCATCCATTGGGACTGGGAGGGTAATTTTTCATTTTTGAATGTCAACGGCCATATCACGTAGAACGCACCTGGTCTCGTCAGCTCCCAGAAGTTAAGTTACGTCGAGTCCCGTTAGTACTTGGAAGGGTGACCGCTTGGGAATACGGGATGTCGTTGGCGATGAATAGTTTGTTTTCAATAACAAATTTCTTGAAATTTCTTTTTCAATCACGATGGTTACCAGTCCAAATTCGTAGATAAAACATTTCAATGCCTTAGAGATAGGTTCAATTCATCTATAAGAATGATTCTGGATCAATTCCATTGAGAGTTTTTCAAAGTTTATCGCGTTTTTTAATCGCGATGGTTACCAGTCCAAATTCGTAGATCAAAAATATCAATGGCATAGAGATAGGTTCAATTCATCTATAGGAATGATTCTGGATAAATTTCATTGCGAGTTTTTCAAAGTTTATCGCGCCTTTTTATTCGCGATGGTTACGAGTCCAAATTCAATGAACAAACATTTCTATCACTTTGAAGTGATTTTCTATTCATCCATTGGGACTGGGAGGGTAATTTTTCATTTTTGAATGTCAACGGCCATATCACGTAGAACGCACCTGGTCTCGTCAGCTCCCAGAAGTTAAGTTACGTCGAGTCCCGTTAGTACTTGGAAGGGTGACCGCTTGGGAATACGGGATGTCGTTTGCGATGAATAGTTTGTTTTCAATAACAAATTTCTTGAATTTTTTTTTTCAATCACGATGGTTACCAGTCCAAATTCGTAGATAAAACATTTCAATGCCTTAGAGATAGGTTAAATTCATCTATAAGAATGATTCTGGATCAATTCCATTGAGAGTTTTTCAAAGTTTATCGCGTTTTTTAATCGCGATGGTTACCAGTCCAAATTCGTAGATCAAAAATATCAATGGCATAGAGATAGGTTCAATTCATCTATTTGAATGATTCTGGATAAATTTCATTGCGAGTTTTTCAAAGTTTATCGCGCTTTTTTATTCGCGATGGTTACGAGTCCAAATTCAATGAACAAACATTTCTATCACTTTGAAGTGATTTTCTATTCATCCATTGGGACTGGGAGGGTAATTTTTCATTTTTGAATGTCAACGGCCATATCACGTAGAACGCACCTGGTCTCGTCAGCTCCCTAGAAGTTAAGTTACGTCGAGTCCCGTTAGTACTTGGAAGGGTGACCGCTTGGGAATACGGGATGTCGTTGGCGATGAATAGTTTGTTTTCAATAACAAATTTCTTGAAATTTCTTTTTCAATCACGATGGTTACCAGTCCAAATTCGTAGATAAAACATTTCAATGCCTTAGAGATAGGTTCAATTCATCTATAAGAATGATTCTGGATCAATTCCATTGAGAGTTTTTCAAAGTTTATCGCGTTTTTTAATCGCGATGGTTACCAGTCCAAATTCGTAGATCAAAAATATCAATGGCATAGAGATAGGTTCAATTCATCTATAGGAATGATTCTGGATAAATTTCATTGCGAGTTTTTCAAAGTTTATCGCGCCTTTTTATTCGCGATGGTTACGAGTCCAAATTCAATGAACAAACATTTCTATCACTTTGAAGTGATTTTCTATTCATCCATTGGGACTGGGAGGGTAATTTTTCATTTTTGAATGTCAACGGCCATATCACGTAGAACGCACCTGGTCTCGTCAGCTCCCAGAAGTTAAGTTACGTCGAGTCCCGTTAGTACTTGGAAGGGTGACCGCTTGGGAATACG
Organism: Daphnia pulicaria; assembly: GCF_021234035.1. Taxonomy (NCBI): domain Eukaryota; kingdom Metazoa; phylum Arthropoda; class Branchiopoda; order Diplostraca; family Daphniidae; genus Daphnia; species Daphnia pulicaria. The sequence goes on from NC_060915.1 coordinate 649,183, forward strand.
GGATGTCGTTTGCGATGAATAGTTTGTTTTCAATAACAAATTTCTTGAATTTTTTTTTTCAATCACGATGGTTACCAGTCCAAATTCGTAGATAAAACATTTCAATGCCTTAGAGATAGGTTAAATTCATCTATAAGAATGATTCTGGATCAATTCCATTGAGAGTTTTTCAAAGTTTATCGCGTTTTTTAATCGCGATGGTTACCAGTCCAAATTCGTAGATCAAAAATATCAATGGCATAGAGATAGGTTCAATTCATCTATTTGAATGATTCTGGATAAATTTCATTGCGAGTTTTTCAAAGTTTATCGCGCTTTTTTATTCGCGATGGTTACGAGTCCAAATTCAATGAACAAACATTTCTATCACTTTGAAGTGATTTTCTATTCATCCATTGGGACTGGGAGGGTAATTTTTCATTTTTGAATGTCAACGGCCATATCACGTAGAACGCACCTGGTCTCGTCAGCTCCCAGAAGTTAAGTTACGTCGAGTCCCGTTAGTACTTGGAAGGGTGACCGCTTGGGAATACGGGATGTCGTTGGCGATGAATAGTTTGTTTTCAATAACAAATTTCTTGAAATTTCTTTTTCAATCACGATGGTTACCAGTCCAAATTCGTAGATAAAACATTTCAATGCCTTAGAGATAGGTTCAATTCATCTATAAGAATGATTCTGGATCAATTCCATTGAGAGTTTTTCAAAGTTTATCGCGTTTTTTAATCGCGATGGTTACCAGTCCAAATTCGTAGATCAAAAATATCAATGGCATAGAGATAGGTTCAATTCATCTATTTGAATGATTCTGGATAAATTTCATTGCGAGTTTTTCAAAGTTTATCGCGCTTTTTTATTCGCGATGGTTACGAGTCCAAATTCAATGAACAAACATTTCTATCACTTTGAAGTGATTTTCTATTCATCCATTGGGACTGGGAGGGTAATTTTTCATTTTTGAATGTCAACGGCCATATCACGTAGAACGCACCTGGTCTCGTCAGCTCCCAGAAGTTAAGTTACGTCGAGTCCCGTTAGTACTTGGAAGGGTGACCGCTTGGGAATACGGGATGTCGTTGGCGATGAATAGTTTGTTTTCAATAACAAATTTCTTGAAATTTCTTTTTCAATCACGATGGTTACCAGTCCAAATTCGTAGATAAAACATTTCAATGCCTTAGAGATAGGTTCAATTCATCTATAAGAATGATTCTGGATCAATTCCATTGAGAGTTTTTCAAAGTTTATCGCGTTTTTTAATCGCGATGGTTACCAGTCCAAATTCGTAGATCAAAAATATCAATGGCATAGAGATAGGTTCAATTCATCTATTTGAATGATTCTGGATAAATTTCATTGCGAGTTTTTCAAAGTTTATCGCGCTTTTTTATTCGCGATGGTTACGAGTCCAAATTCAATGAACAAACATTTCTATCACTTTGAAGTGATTTTCTATTCATCCATTGGGACTGGGAGGGTAATTTTTCATTTTTGAATGTCAACGGCCATATCACGTAGAACGCACCTGGTCTCGTCAGCTACCAGAAGTTAAGTTACGTCGAGTCCCGTTAGTACTTGGAAGGGTGACCGCTTGGGAATACGGGATGTCGTTGGCGATGAATAGTTTGTTTTCAATAACAAATTTCTTGAAATTTTTTTTCAATCACGATGGTTACCAGTCCAAATTCGTAGATCAAAAATATCAATGGCATAGAGATAGGTTCAATTCATCTATTTAAATGATTCTGGATAAATTTCATTGCGAGTTTTTCAAAGTTTATCGCGCTTTTTTATTCGCGATGGTTACGAGTCCAAATTCAATGAACAAACATTTCTATCACTTTGAAGTGATTTTCTATTCATCCATTGGGACTGGGAGGGTAATTTTTCATTTTTGAATGTCAACGGCCATATCACGTAGAACACACCTGGTCTCGTCAGATCCCAGAAGTTAAGTTACGTCGAGTCCCGTTAGTACTTGGAAGGGTGACCGCTTGGGAATACGGGATGTCGTTTGCGATGAATAGTTTGTTTTCAATAACAAATTTCTTGAAATTTTTTTTTCAATCACGATGGTTACCAGTCCAAATTCGTAGATAAAACATTTCAATGCCTTAGAGATAGGTTCAATTCATCTATAAGAATGATTCTGGATCAATTCCATTGAGAGTTTTTCAAAGTTTATCGCGTTTTTTAATCGCGATGGTTACCAGTCCAAATTCGTAGATCAAAAATATCAATGGCATAGAGATAGGTTCAATTCATCTATTTGAATGATTCTGGATAAATTTCATTGCGAGTTTTTCAAAGTTTATCGCGCTTTTTTATTCGCGATGGTTACGAGTCCAAATTCAATGAACAAACATTTCTATCACTTTGAAGTGATTTTCTATTCATCCATTGGGACTGGGAGGGTAATTTTTCATTTTTGAATGTCAACGGCCATATCACGTAGAACGCACCTGGTCTCGTCAGCTCCCAGAAGTTAAGTTACGTCGAGTCCCGTTAGTACTTGGAAGGGTGACCGCTTGGGAATACGGGATGTCGTTGGCGATGAATAGTTTGTTTTCAATAACAAATTTCTTGAAATTTTTTTTTCAATCACGATGGTTACCAGTCCAAATTCGTAGATAAAACATTTCAATGCCTTAGAGATAGGTTCAATTCATCTATAAGAATGATTCTGGATCAATTCCATTGAGAGTTTTTCAAAGTTTATCGCGTTTTTTAATCGCGATGGTTACCAGTCCAAATTCGTAGATCAAAAATATCAATGGCATAGAGATAGGTTCAATTCATCTATTTGAATGATTCTGGATAAATTTCATTGCGAGTTTTTCAAAGTTTATCGCGCTTTTTTATTCGCGATGGTTACGAGTCAAAATTCAATGAACAAACATTTCTATCACTTTGAAGTGATTTTCTATTCATCCATTGGGACTGGGAGGGTAATTTTTCATTTTTGAATGTCAACGGCCATATCACGGAGAACGCACCTGGTCTCGTCAGCTCCCAGAAGTTAAGTTACGTCGAGTCCCGTTTGTACTTGGAAGGGTGACCGCTTGGGAATACGGGATGTCGTTTGCGATAAATAGTTTGTTTTCAATAACAAATTTCTTGAAATTTTTTTTTCAATCACGATGGTTACCAGTCCAAATTCGTAGATAAAACATTTCAATGCCTTAGAGATAGGTTCAATTCATCTATAAGAATGATTCTGGATCAATTCCATTGAGAGTTTTTCAAAGTTTATCGCGTTTTTTAATCGCGATGGTTACCAGTCCAAATTCGTAGATCAAAAATATCAATGGCATAGAGATAGGTTCAATTCATCTATTTGAATGATTCTGGATAAATTTCATTGCGAGTTTTTCAAAGTTTATCGCGCTTTTTTATTCGCGATGGTTACGAGTCCAAATTCAATGAACAAACATTTCTATCACTTTGAAGTGATTTTCTATTCATCCATTGGGACTGGGAGGGTAATTTTTCATTTTTGAATGTCAACGGCCATATCACGTAGAACGCACCTGGTCTCGTCAGCTCCCAGAAGTTAAGTTACGTCGAGTCCCGTTAGTACTTGGAAGGGTGACCGCTTGGGAATACGGGATGTCGTTGGCGATGAATAGTTTGTTTTCAATAACAAATTTCTTGAAATTTTTTTTCAATCACGATGGTTACCAGTCCAAATTCGTAGATCAAAAATATCAATGGCATAGAGATAGGTTCAATTCATCTATTTAAATGATTCTGGATAAATTTCATTGCGAGTTTTTCAAAGTTTATCGCGCTTTTTTATTCGCGATGGTTACGAGTCCAAATTCAATGAACAAACATTTCTATCACTTTGAAGTGATTTTCTATTCATCCATTGGGACTGGGAGGGTAATTTTTCATTTTTGAATGTCAACGGCCATATCACGTAGAACACACCTGGTCTCGTCAGATCCCAGAAGTTAAGTTACGTCGAGTCCCGTTAGTACTTGGAAGGGTGACCGCTTGGGAATACGGGATGTCGTTTGCGATGAATAGTTTGTTTTCAATAACAAATTTCTTGAAATTTTTTTTTCAATCACGATGGTTACCAGTCCAAATTCGTAGATAAAACATTTCAATGCCTTAGAGATAGGTTCAATTCATCTATAAGAATGATTCTGGATCAATTCCATTGAGAGTTTTTCAAAGTTTATCGCGTTTTTTAATCGCGATGGTTACCAGTCCAAATTCGTAGATCAAAAATATCAATGGCATAGAGATAGGTTCAATTCATCTATTTGAATGATTCTGGATAAATTTCATTGCGAGTTTTTCAAAGTTTATCGCGCTTTTTTATTCGCGATGGTTACGAGTCCAAATTCAATGAACAAACATTTCTATCACTTTGAAGTGATTTTCTATTCATCCATTGGGACTGGGAGGGTAATTTTTCATTTTTGAATGTCAACGGCCATATCACGTAGAACGCACCTGGTCTCGTCAGCTCCCAGAAGTTAAGTTACGTCGAGTCCCGTTAGTACTTGGAAGGGTGACCGCTTGGGAATACGGGATGTCGTTGGCGATGAATAGTTTGTTTTCAATAACAAATTTCTTGAAATTTTTTTTTCAATCACGATGGTTACCAGTCCAAATTCGTAGATAAAACATTTCAATGCCTTAGAGATAGGTTCAATTCATCTATAAGAATGATTCTGGATCAATTCCATTGAGAGTTTTTCAAAGTTTATCGCGTTTTTTAATCGCGATGGTTACCAGTCCAAATTCGTAGATCAAAAATATCAATGGCATAGAGATAGGTTCAATTCATCTATTTGAATGATTCTGGATAAATTTCATTGCGAGTTTTTCAAAGTTTATCGCGCTTTTTTATTCGCGATGGTTACGAGTCAAAATTCAATGAACAAACATTTCTATCACTTTGAAGTGATTTTCTATTCATCCATTGGGACTGGGAGGGTAATTTTTCATTTTTGAATGTCAACGGCCATATCACGGAGAACGCACCTGGTCTCGTCAGCTCCCAGAAGTTAAGTTACGTCGAGTCCCGTTTGTACTTGGAAGGGTGACCGCTTGGGAATACGGGATGTCGTTTGCGATAAATAGTTTGTTTTCAATAACAAATTTCTTGAAATTTTTTTTTCAATCACGATGGTTACCAGTCCAAATTCGTAGATAAAACATTTCAATGCCTTAGAGATAGGTTCAATTCATCTATAAGAATGATTCTGGATCAATTCCATTGAGAGTTTTTCAAAGTTTATCGCGTTTTTTAATCGCGATGGTTACCAGTCCAAATTCGTAGATCAAAAATATCAATGGCATAGAGATAGGTTCAATTCATCTATTTGAATGATTCTGGATAAATTTCATTGCGAGTTTTTCAAAGTTTATCGCGCTTTTTTATTCGCGATGGTTACGAGTCCAAATTCAATGAACAAACATTTCTATCACTTTGAAGTGATTTTCTATTCATCCATTGGGACTGGGAGGGTAATTTTTCATTTTTGAATGTCAACGGCCATATCACGTAGAACACACCTGGTCTCGTCAGATCCCAGAAGTTAAGTTACGTCGAGTCCCGTTAGTACTTGGAAGGGTGACCGCTTGGGAATACGGGATGTCGTTGGCGATGAATATTTTGTTTTCAATAACAAATTTCTTGAAATTTTTTTTCAATCACGATGGTTACCAGTCCAAATTCGTAGATCAAAAATATCAATGGCATAGAGATAGGTTCAATTCATCTATTTAAATGATTCTGGATAAATTTCATTGCGAGTTTTTCAAAGTTTATCGCGCTTTTTTATTTGCGATGGTTACGAGTCCAAATTCAATGAACAAACATTTCTATCACTTTGAAGTGATTTTCTATTCATCCATTGGGACTGGGAGGGTAATTTTTCATTTTTGAATGTCAACGGCCATATCACGTAGAACGCACCTGGTCTCGTCAGCTCCCAGAAGTTAAGTTACGTCGAGTCCCGTTAGTACTTGGAAGGGTGACCGCTTGGGAATACGGGATGTCGTTGGCGATGAATAGTTTGTTTTCAATAACAAATTTCTTGAAATTTTTTTTTCAATCACGATGGTTACCAGTCCAAATTCGTAGATAAAACATTTCAATGCCTTAGAGATAGGTTCAATTCATCTATAAGAATGATTCTGGATCAATTCCATTGAGAGTTTTTCAAAGTTTATCGCGTTTTTTAATCGCGATGGTTACCAGTCCAAATTCGTAGATCAAAAATATCAATGGCATAGAGATAGGTTCAATTCATCTATTTGAATGATTCTGGATAAATTTCATTGCGAGTTTTTCAAAGTTTATCGCGCTTTTTTATTCGCGATGGTTACGAGTCAAAATTCAATGAACAAACATTTCTATCACTTTGAAGTGATTTTCTATTCATCCATTGGGACTGGGAGGGTAATTTTTCATTTTTGAATGTCAACGGCCATATCACGGAGAACGCACCTGGTCTCGTCAGCTCCCAGAAGTTAAGTTACGTCGAGTCCCGTTTGTACTTGGAAGGGTGACCGCTTGGGAATACGGGATGTCGTTTGCGATAAATAGTTTGTTTTCAATAACAAATTTCTTGAAATTTTGTTTTCAATCACGATGGTTACCAGTCCAAATTCGTAGATAAAACATTTCAATGCCTTAGAGATAGGTTCAATTCATCTATAAGAATGATTCTGGATCAATTCCATTGAGAGTTTTTCAAAGTTTATCGCGTTTTTTAATCGCGATGGTTACCAGTCCAAATTCGTAGATCAAAAATATCAATGGCATAGAGATAGGTTCAATTCATCTATTTGAATGATTCTGGATAAATTTCATTGCGAGTTTTTCAAAGTTTATCGCGCTTTTTTATTCGCGATGGTTACGAGTCCAAATTCAATGAACAAACATTTCTATCACTTTGAAGTGATTTTCTATTCATCCATTGGGACTGGGAGGGTAATTTTTCATTTTTGAATGTCAACGGCCATATCACGTAGAACGCACCTGGTCTCGTCAGCTCCCAGAAGTTAAGTTACGTCGAGTCCCGTTAGTACTTGGAAGGGTGACCGCTTGGGAATACGGGATGTCGTTGGCGATGAATAGTTTGTTTTCAATAACAAATTTCTTGAAATTTTTTTTCAATCACGATGGTTACCAGTCCAAATTCGTAGATCAAAAATATCAATGGCATAGAGATAGGTTCAATTCATCTATTTAAATGATTCTGGATAAATTTCATTGCGAGTTTTTCAAAGTTTATCGCGCTTTTTTATTCGCGATGGTTACGAGTCCAAATTCAATGAACAAACATTTCTATCACTTTGAAGTGATTTTCTATTCATCCATTGGGACTGGGAGGGTAATTTTTCATTTTTGAATGTCAACGGCCATATCACGTAGAACGCACCTGGTCTCGTCAGCTCCCAGAAGTTAAGTTACGTCGAGTCCCGTTAGTACTTGGAAGGGTGACCGCTTGGGAATACGGGATGTCGTTGGCGATGAATAGTTTGTTTTCAATAACAAATTTCTTGAAATTTTTTTTTCAATCACGATGGTTACCAGTCCAAATTCGTAGATAAAACATTTCAATGCCTTAGAGATAGGTTCAATTCATCTATAAGAATGATTCTGGATCAATTCCATTGAGAGTTTTTCAAAGTTTATCGCGTTTTTTAATCGCGATGGTTACCAGTCCAAATTCGTAGATCAAAAATATCAATGGCATAGAGATAGGTTCAATTCATCTATTTGAATGATTCTGGATAAATTTCATTGCGAGTTTTTCAAAGTTTATCGCGCTTTTTTATTCGCGATGGTTACGAGTCCAAATTCAATGAACAAACATTTCTATCACTTTGAAGTGATTTTCTATTCATCCATTGGGACTGGGAGGGTAATTTTTCATTTTTGAATGTCAACGGCCATATCACGTAGAACGCACCTGGTCTCGTCAGCTCCCAGAAGTTAAGTTACGTCGAGTCCCGTTAGTACTTGGAAGGGTGACCGCTTGGGAATACGGGATGTCGTTGGCGATGAATAGTTTGTTTTCAATAACAAATTTCTTGAAATTTTTTTTTCAATCACGATGATTACCAGTCCAAATTCGTAGATAAAACATTTCAATGCCTTAGAGATAGGTTCAATTCATCTATAAGAATGATTCTGGATCAATTCCATTGAGAGTTTTTCAAAGTTTATCGCGTTTTTTAATCGCGATGGTTACCAGTCCAAATTCGTAGATCAAAAATATCAATGGCATAGAGATAGGTTCAATTCATCTATAGGAATGATTCTGGATAAATTTCATTGCGAGTTTTTCAAAGTTTATCGCGCCTTTTTATTCGCGATGGTTACGAGTCCAAATTCAATGAACAAACATTTCTATCACTTTGAAGTGATTTTCTATTCATCCATTGGGACTGGGAGGGTAATTTTTCATTTTTGAATGTCAACGGCCATATCACGTAGAACGCACCTGGTCTCGTCAGCTCCCAGAAGTTAAGTTACGTCGAGTCCCGTTAGTACTTGGAAGGGTGACCGCTTGGGAATACGGGATGTCGTTGGCGATGAACAGTTTGTTTTCAATAACAAATTTCTTGAAATTTTTTTTTCAATCACGATGGTTACCAGTCCAAATTCGTAGATAAAACATTTCAATGCCTTAGAGATAGGTTCAATTCATCTATAAGAATGATTCTGGATCAATTCCATTGAGAGTTTTTCAAAGTTTATCGCGTTTTTTAATCGCGATGGTTACCAGTCCAAATTCGTAGATCAAAAATATCAATGGCATAGAGATAGGTTCAATTCATCTATTTGAATGATTCTGGATAAATTTCATTGCGAGTTTTTCAAAGTTTATCGCGCTTTTTTATTCGCGATGGTTACGAGTCCAAATTCAATGAACAAACATTTCTATCACTTTGAAGTGATTTTCTATTCATCCATTGGGACTGGGAGGGTAATTTTTCATTTTTGAATGTCAACGGCCATATCACGTAGAACGCACCTGGTCTCGTCAGCTCCCAGAAGTTAAGTTACGTCGAGTCCCGTTAGTACTTGGAAGGGTGACCGCTTGGGAATACGGGATGTCGTTTGCGATGAATAGTTTGTTTTCAATAACAAATTTCTTGAAATTTTTTTTTCAATCACGATGGTTACCAGTCCAAATTCGTAGATAAAACATTTCAATGCCTTAGAGATAGGTTCAATTCATCTATAAGAATGATTCTGGATCAATTCCATTGAGAGTTTTTCAAAGTTTATCGCGTTTTTTAATCGCGATGGTTACCAGTCCAAATTCGTAGATCAAAAATATCAATGGCATAGAGATAGGTTCAATTCATCTATTTGAATGATTCTGGATAAATTTCATTGCGAGTTTTTCAAAGTTTATCGCGCTTTTTTATTCGCGATGGTTACGAGTCCAAATTCAATGAACAAACATTTCTATCACTTTGAAGTGATTTTCTATTCATCCATTGGGACTGGGAGGGTAATTTTTCATTTTTGAATGTCAACGGCCATATCACGTAGAACGCACCTGGTCTCGTCAGCTCCCAGAAGTTAAGTTACGTCGAGTCCCGTTAGTACTTGGAAGGGTGACCGCTTGGGAATACGGGATGTCGTTGGCGATGAATAGTTTGATTTCAATAACAAATTTCTTCAAATTTTTTTTTCAATCACGATGGTTACCAGTCCAAATTCGTAGATAAAACATTTCAATGCCTTAGAGATAGGTTCAATTCATCTATAAGAATGATTCTGGATCAATTCCATTGAGAGTTTTTCAAAGTTTATCGCGTTTTTTAATCGCGATGGTTACCAGTCCAAATTCGTAGATCAAAAATATCAATGGCATAGAGATAGGTTCAATTCATCTATTTGAATGATTCTGGATAAATTTCATTGCGAGTTTTTCAAAGTTTATCGCGCTTTTTTATTCGCGATGGTTACGAGTCCAAATTCAATGAACAAACATTTCTATCACTTTGAAGTGATTTTCTTATTCATCCATTGGGACTGGGAGGGTAATTTTTCATTTTTGAATGTCAACGGCCATATCACGTAGAACGCACCTGGTCTCGTCAGCTCCCAGAAGTTAAGTTACGTCGAGTCCCGTTAGTACTTGGAAGGGTGACCGCTTGGGAATACGGGATGTCGTTTGCGATGAATAGTTTGTTTTCAATAACAAATTTCTTGAAATTTTTTTTTCAATCACGATGGTTACCAGTCCAAATTCGTAGATAAAACATTTCAATGCCTTAGAGATAGGTTCAATTCATCTATAAGAATGATTCTGGATCAATTCCATTGAGAGTTTTTCAAAGTTTATCGCGTTTTTTAATCGCGATGGTTACCAGTCCAAATTCGTAGATCAAAAATATCAATGGCATAGAGATAGGTTCAATTCATCTATAGGAATGATTCTGGATAAATTTCATTGCGAGTTTTTCAAAGTTTATCGCGCTTTTTTATTCGCGATGGTTACGAGTCCAAATTCAATGAACAAACATTTCTATCACTTTGAAGTGATTTTCTTATTCATCCATTGGGACTGGGAGGGTAATTTTTCATTTTTGAATGTCAACGGCCATATCACGTAGAACGCACCTGGTCTCGTCAGCTCCCAGAAGTTAAGTTACGTCGAGTCCCGTTAGTACTTGGAAGGGTGACCGCTTGGGAATACGGGATGTCGTTTGCGATGAATAGTTTGTTTTCAATAACAAATTTCTTGAAATTTTTTTTTCAATCACGATGGTTACCAGTCCAAATTCGTAGATAAAACATTTCAATGCCTTAGAGATAGGTTCAATTCATCTATAAGAATGATTCTGGATCAATTCCATTGAGAGTTTTTCAAAGTTTATCGCGTTTTTTAATCGCGATGGTTACCAGTCCAAATTCGTAGATCAAAAATATCAATGGCATAGAGATAGGTTCAATTCATCTATAGGAATGATTCTGGATAAATTTCATTGCGAGTTTTTCAAAGTTTATCGCGCTTTTTTATTCGCGATGGTTACGAGTCCAAATTCAATGAACAAACATTTCTATCACTTTGAAGTGATTTTCTTATTCATCCATTGGGACTGGGAGGGTAATTTTTCATTTTTGAATGTCAACGGCCATATCACGTAGAACGCACCTGGTCTCGTCAGCTCCCAGAAGTTAAGTTACGTCGAGTCCCGTTAGTACTTGGAAGGGTGACCGCTTGGGAATACGGGATGTCGTTTGCGATGAATAGTTTGTTTTCAATAACAAATTTCTTGAAATTTTTTTTTCAATCACGATGGTTACCAGTCCAAATTCGTAGATAAAACATTTCAATGCCTTAGAGATAGGTTCAATTCATCTATAAGAATGATTCTGGATCAATTCCATTGAGAGTTTTTCAAAGTTTATCGCGTTTTTTAATCGCGATGGTTACCAGTCCAAATTCGTAGATCAAAAATATCAATGGCATAGAGATAGGTTCAATTCATCTATAGGAATGATTCTGGATAAATTTCATTGCGAGTTTTTCAAAGTTTATCGCGCTTTTTTATTCGCGATGGTTACGAGTCCAAATTCAATGAACAAACATTTCTATCACTTTGAAGTGATTTTCTTATTCATCCATTGGGACTGGGAGGGTAATTTTTCATTTTTGAATGTCAACGGCCATATCACGTAGAACGCACCTGGTCTCGTCAGCTCCCAGAAGTTAAGTTACGTCGAGTCCCGTTAGTACTTGGAAGGGTGACCGCTTGGGAATACGGGATGTCGTTTGCGATGAATAGTTTGTTTTCAATAACAAATTTCTTGAAATTTTTTTTTCAATCACGATGGTTACCAGTCCAAATTCGTAGATAAAACATTTCAATGCCTTAGAGATAGGTTCAATTCATCTATAAGAATGATTCTGGATAAATTTCATTGAGAGTTTTTCAAAGTTTATCGCGTTTTTTAATCGCGATGGTTACCAGTCCAAATTCGTAGATCAAAAATATCAATGGCATAGAGATAGGTTCAATTCATCTATTTGAATGATTCTGGATAAATTTCATTGCGAGTTTTTCAAAGTTTATCGCGCTTTTTTATTCGCGATGGTTACGAGTCCAAATTCAATGAACAAACATTTCTATCACTTTGAAGTGATTTTCTATTCATCCATTGGGACTGGGAGGGTAATTTTTCATTTTTGAATGTCAACGGCCATATCACGTAGAACGCACCTGGTCTCGTCAGCTCCCAGAAGTTAAGTTACGTCGAGTCCCGTTAGTACTTGGAAGGGTGACCGCTTGGGAATACGGGATGTCGTTGGCGATGAATAGTTTGTTTTCAATAACAAATTTCTTGAAATTTTTTTTTCAATCACGATGATTACCAGTCCAAATTCGTAGATAAAACATTTCAATGCCTTAGAGATAGGTTCAATTCATCTATAAGAATGATTCTGGATCAATTCCATTGAGAGTTTTTCAAAGTTTATCGCGTTTTTTAATCGCGATGGTTACCAGTCCAAATTCGTAGATCAAAAATATCAATGGCATAGAGATAGGTTCAATTCATCTATAGGAATGATTCTGGATAAATTTCATTGCGAGTTTTTCAAAGTTTATCGCGCTTTTTTATTCGCGATGGTTACGAGTCCAAATTCAATGAACAAACATTTCTATCACTTTGAAGTGATTTTCTATTCATCCATTGGGACTGGGAGGGTAATTTTTCATTTTTGAATGTCAACGGCCATATCACGTAGAACGCACCTGGTCTCGTCAGCTCCCAGAAGTTAAGTCACGTCGAGTCCCGTTAGTACTTGGAAGGGTGACCGCTTGGGAATACGGGATGTCGTTGGCGATGAATAGTTTGTTTTCAATAACAAATTTCTTGAAATTTTTTTTTCAATCACGATGGTTACCAGTCCAAATTCGTAGATAAAACATTTCAATGCCTTAGAGATAGGTTCAATTCATCTATAAGAATGATTCTGGATCAATTCCATTGAGAGTTTTTCAAAGTTTATCGCGCTTTTTAATCGCGATGGTTACCAGTCCAAATTCGTAGATCAAAAATATCAATGGCATAGAGATAGGTTCAATTCATCTATAGGAATGATTCTGGATAAATTTCATTGCGAGTTTTTCAAAGTTTATCGCGCTTTTTTATTCGCGATGGTTACGAGTCCAAATTCAATGAACAAACATTTCTATCACTTTGAAGTGATTTTCTATTCATCCATTGGGACTGGGAGGGTAATTTTTCATTTTTGAATGTCAACGGCCATATCACGTAGAACGCACCTGGTCTCGTCAGCTCCCAGAAGTTAAGTCACGTCGAGTCCCGTTAGTACTTGGAAGGGTGACCGCTTGGGAATACGGGATGTCGTTGGCGATGAATAGTTTGTTTTCAATAACAAATTTCTTGAAATTTTTTTTTCAATCACGATGGTTACCAGTCCAAATTCGTAGATAAAACATTTCAATGCCTTAGAGATAGGTTCAATTCATCTATAAGAATGATTCTGGATCAATTCCATTGAGAGTTTTTCAAAGTTTATCGCGTTTTTTAATCGCGATGGTTACCAGTCCAAATTCGTAGATCAAAAATATCAATGGCATAGAGATAGGTTCAATTCATCTATTTGAATGATTCTGGATAAATTTCATTGCGAGTTTTTCAAAGTTTATCGCGCTTTTTTATTCGCGATGGTTACGAGTCCAAATTCAATGAACAAACATTTTTATCACTTTGAAGTGATTTTCTATTCATCCATTGGGACTGGGAGGGTAATTTTTCATTTTTGAATGTCAACGGCCATATCACATAGAACGCACCTGGTCTCGTCAGCTCCCAGAAGTTAAGTTACGTCGAGTCCCGTTAGTACTTGGAAGGGTGACCGCTTGGGAATACGGGATGTCGTTGGCGATGAATAGTTTGTTTTCAATAACAAATTTCTTGAAATTTTTTTTTCAATCACGATGGTTACCAGTCCAAATTCGTAGATAAAACATTTCAATGCCTTAGAGATAGGTTCAATTCATTTATAAGAATGATTCTGGATCAATTCCATTGAGAGTTTTTCAAAGTTTATCGCGTTTTTTAATCGCGATGGTTACCAGTCCAAATTCGTAGATCAAAAATATCAATGGCATAGAGATAGGTTCAATTCATCTATTTGAATGATTCTGGATAAATTTCATTGCGAGTTTTTCAAAGTTTATCGCGCTTTTTTATTCGCGATGGTTACGAGTCCAAATTCAATGAACAAACATTTCTATCACTTTGAAGTGATTTTCTTATTCATCCATTGGGACTGGGAGGGTAATTTTTCATTTTTGAATGTCAACGGCCATATCACGTAGAACGCACCTGGTCTCGTCAGCTCCCAGAAGTTAAGTTACGTCGAGTCCCGTTAGTACTTGGAAGGGTGACCGCTTGGGAATACGGGATGTCGTTGGCGATGAATATTTTGTTTTCAATAACAAATTTCTTGAAATTTTTTTTCAATCACGATGGTTACCAGTCCAAATTCGTAGATCAAAAATATCAATGGCATAGAGATAGGTTCAATTCATCTATTTGAATGATTCTGGATAAATTTCATTGCGAGTTTTTCAAAGTTTATCGCGCTTTTTTATTCGCGATGGTTACGAGTCCAAATTCAATGAACAAACATTTTTATCACTTTGAAGTGATTTTCTTATTCATCCATTGGGACTGGGAGGGTAATTTTTCATTTTTGAATGTCAACGGCCATATCACGTAGAACGCACCTGGTCTCGTCAGCTCCCAGAAGTTAAGTTACGTCGAGTCCCGTTAGTACTTGGAAGGGTGACCGCTTGGGAATACGGGATGTCGTTGGCGATGAATATTTTGTTTTCAATAACAAATTTCTTGAAATTTTTTTTTCAATCACGATGGTTACCAGTCCAAATTCGTAGATAAAACATTTCAATGCCTTAGAGATAGGTTCAATTCATTTATAAGAATGATTCTGGATCAATTCCATTGAGAGTTTTTCAAAGTTTATCGCGTTTTTTAATCGCGATGGTTACCAGTCCAAATTCGTAGATCAAAAATATCAATGGCATAGAGATAGGTTCAATTCATCTATTTGAATGATTCTGGATAAATTTCATTGCGAGTTTTTCAAAGTTTATCGCGCTTTTTTATTCGCGATGGTTACGAGTCCAAATTCAATGAACAAACATTTTTATCACTTTGAAGTGATTTTCTTATTCATCCATTGGGACTGGGAGGGTAATTTTTCATTTTTGAATGTCAACGGCCATATCACGTAGAACGCACCTGGTCTCGTCAGCTCCCAGAAGTTAAGTTACGTCGAGTCCCGTTAGTACTTGGAAGGGTGACCGCTTGGGAATACGGGATGTCGTTGGCGATGAATATTTTGTTTTCAATAACAAATTTCTTGAAATTTTTTTTTCAATCACGATGGTTACCAGTCCAAATTCGTAGATAAAACATTTCAATGCCTTAGAGATAGGTTCAATTCATTTATAAGAATGATTCTGGATCAATTCCATTGAGAGTTTTTCAAAGTTTATCGCGTTTTTTAATCGCGATGGTTACCAGTCCAAATTCGTAGATCAAAAATATCAATGGCATAGAGATAGGTTCAATTCATCTATTTGAATGATTCTGGATAAATTTCATTGCGAGTTTTTCAAAGTTTATCGCGCTTTTTTATTCGCGATGGTTACGAGTCCAAATTCAATGAACAAACATTTCTATCACTTTGAAGTGATTTTCTTATTCATCCATTGGGACTGGGAGGGTAATTTTTCATTTTTGAATGTCAACGGCCATATCACGTAGAACGCACCTGGTCTCGTCAGCTCCCAGAAGTTAAGTTACGTCGAGTCCCGTTAGTACTTGGAAGGGTGACCGCTTGGGAATACGTGATGTCGTTGGCGATGAATATTTTGTTTTCAATAACAAATTTCTTGAAATTTTTTTTCAATCACGATGGTTACCAGTCCAAATTCGTAGATCAAAAATATCAATGGCATAGAGATAGGTTCAATTCATCTATTTGAATGATTCTGGATAAATTTCATTGCGAGTTTTTCAAAGTTTATCGCGCTTTTTTATTCGCGATGGTTACGAGTCCAAATTCAATGAACAAACATTTCTATCACTTTGAAGTGATTTTCTTATTCATCCATTGGGACTGGGAGGGTAATTTTTCATTTTTGAATGTCAACGGCCATATCACGTAGAACGCACCTGGTCTCGTCAGCTCCCAGAAGTTAAGTTACGTCGAGTCCCGTTAGTACTTGGAAGGGTGACCGCTTGGGAATACGGGATGTCGTTGGCGATGAATATTTTGTTTTCAATAACAAATTTCTTGAAATTTTTTTTCAATCACGATGGTTACCAGTCCAAATTCGTAGATCAAAAATATCAATGGCATAGAGATAGGTTCAATTCATCTATTTGAATGATTCTGGATAAATTTCATTGCGAGTTTTTCAAAGTTTATCGCGCTTTTTTATTCGCGATGGTTACGAGTCCAAATTCAATGAACAAACATTTTTATCACTTTGAAGTGATTTTCTTATTCATCCATTGGGACTGGGAGGGTAATTTTTCATTTTTGAATGTCAACGGCCATATCACGTAGAACGCACCTGGTCTCGTCAGCTCCCAGAAGTTAAGTTACGTCGAGTCCCGTTAGTACTTGGAAGGGTGACCGCTTGGGAATACGGGATGTCGTTGGCGATGAATATTTTGTTTTCAATAACAAATTTCTTGAAATTTTTTTTTCAATCACGATGGTTACCAGTCCAAATTCGTAGATAAAACATTTCAATGCCTTAGAGATAGGTTCAATTCATTTATAAGAATGATTCTGGATCAATTCCATTGAGAGTTTTTCAAAGTTTATCGCGTTTTTTAATCGCGATGGTTACCAGTCCAAATTCGTAGATCAAAAATATCAATGGCATAGAGATAGGTTCAATTCATCTATTTGAATGATTCTGGATAAATTTCATTGCGAGTTTTTCAAAGTTTATCGCGCTTTTTTATTCGCGATGGTTACGAGTCCAAATTCAATGAACAAACATTTTTATCACTTTGAAGTGATTTTCTATTCATCCATTGGGACTGGGAGGGTAATTTTTCATTTTTGAATGTCAACGGCCATATCACATAGAACGCACCTGGTCTCGTCAGCTCCCAGAAGTTAAGTTACGTCGAGTCCCGTTAGTACTTGGAAGGGTGACCGCTTGGGAATACGGGATGTCGTTGGCGATGAATAGTTTGTTTTCAATAACAAATTTCTTGAAATTTTTTTTTCAATCACGATGGTTACCAGTCCAAATTCGTAGATAAAACATTTCAATGCCTTAGAGATAGGTTCAATTCATTTATAAGAATGATTCTGGATCAATTCCATTGAGAGTTTTTCAAAGTTTATCGCGTTTTTTAATCGCGATGGTTACCAGTCCAAATTCGTAGATCAAAAATATCAATGGCATAGAGATAGGTTCAATTCATCTATTTGAATGATTCTGGATAAATTTCATTGCGAGTTTTTCAAAGTTTATCGCGCTTTTTTATTCGCGATGGTTACGAGTCCAAATTCAATGAACAAACATTTCTATCACTTTGAAGTGATTTTCTTATTCATCCATTGGGACTGGGAGGGTAATTTTTCATTTTTGAATGTCAACGGCCATATCACGTAGAACGCACCTGGTCTCGTCAGCTCCCAGAAGTTAAGTTACGTCGAGTCCCGTTAGTACTTGGAAGGGTGACCGCTTGGGAATACGGGATGTCGTTGGCGATGAATATTTTGTTTTCAATAACAAATTTCTTGAAATTTTTTTTCAATCACGATGGTTACCAGTCCAAATTCGTAGATCAAAAATATCAATGGCATAGAGATAGGTTCAATTCATCTATTTGAATGATTCTGGATAAATTTCATTGCGAGTTTTTCAAAGTTTATCGCGCTTTTTTATTCGCGATGGTTACGAGTCCAAATTCAATGAACAAACATTTTTATCACTTTGAAGTGATTTTCTTATTCATCCATTGGGACTGGGAGGGTAATTTTTCATTTTTGAATGTCAACGGCCATATCACGTAGAACGCACCTGGTCTCGTCAGCTCCCAGAAGTTAAGTTACGTCGAGTCCCGTTAGTACTTGGAAGGGTGACCGCTTGGGAATACGGGATGTCGTTGGCGATGAATATTTTGTTTTCAATAACAAATTTCTTGAAATTTTTTTTTCAATCACGATGGTTACCAGTCCAAATTCGTAGATAAAACATTTCAATGCCTTAGAGATAGGTTCAATTCATTTATAAGAATGATTCTGGATCAATTCCATTGAGAGTTTTTCAAAGTTTATCGCGTTTTTTAATCGCGATGGTTACCAGTCCAAATTCGTAGATCAAAAATATCAATGGCATAGAGATAGGTTCAATTCATCTATTTGAATGATTCTGGATAAATTTCATTGCGAGTTTTTCAAAGTTTATCGCGCTTTTTTATTCGCGATGGTTACGAGTCCAAATTCAATGAACAAACATTTCTATCACTTTGAAGTGATTTTCTTATTCATCCATTGGGACTGGGAGGGTAATTTTTCATTTTTGAATGTCAACGGCCATATCACGTAGAACGCACCTGGTCTCGTCAGCTCCCAGAAGTTAAGTTACGTCGAGTCCCGTTAGTACTTGGAAGGGTGACCGCTTGGGAATACGGGATGTCGTTGGCGATGAATATTTTGTTTTCAATAACAAATTTCTTGAAATTTTTTTTCAATCACGATGGTTACCAGTCCAAATTCGTAGATCAAAAATATCAATGGCATAGAGATAGGTTCAATTCATCTATTTGAATGATTCTGGATAAATTTCATTGCGAGTTTTTCAAAGTTTATCGCGCTTTTTTATTCGCGATGGTTACGAGTCCAAATTCAATGAACAAACATTTTTATCACTTTGAAGTGATTTTCTTATTCATCCATTGGGACTGGGAGGGTAATTTTTCATTTTTGAATGTCAACGGCCATATCACGTAGAACGCACCTGGTCTCGTCAGCTCCCAGAAGTTAAGTTACGTCGAGTCCCGTTAGTACTTGGAAGGGTGACCGCTTGGGAATACGGGATGTCGTTGGCGATGAATATTTTGTTTTCAATAACAAATTTCTTGAAATTTTTTTTTCAATCACGATGGTTACCAGTCCAAATTCGTAGATAAAACATTTCAATGCCTTAGAGATAGGTTCAATTCATTTATAAGAATGATTCTGGATCAATTCCATTGAGAGTTTTTCAAAGTTTATCGCGTTTTTTAATCGCGATGGTTACCAGTCCAAATTCGTAGATCAAAAATATCAATGGCATAGAGATAGGTTCAATTCATCTATTTGAATGATTCTGGATAAATTTCATTGCGAGTTTTTCAAAGTTTATCGCGCTTTTTTATTCGCGATGGTTACGAGTCCAAATTCAATGAACAAACATTTTTATCACTTTGAAGTGATTTTCTATTCATCCATTGGGACTGGGAGGGTAATTTTTCATTTTTGAATGTCAACGGCCATATCACATAGAACGCACCTGGTCTCGTCAGCTCCCAGAAGTTAAGTTACGTCGAGTCCCGTTAGTACTTGGAAGGGTGACCGCTTGGGAATACGGGATGTCGTTGGCGATGAATAGTTTGTTTTCAATAACAAATTTCTTGAAATTTTTTTTTCAATCACGATGGTTACCAGTCCAAATTCGTAGATAAAACATTTCAATGCCTTAGAGATAGGTTCAATTCATTTATAAGAATGATTCTGGATCAATTCCATTGAGAGTTTTTCAAAGTTTATCGCGTTTTTTAATCGCGATGGTTACCAGTCCAAATTCGTAGATCAAAAATATCAATGGCATAGAGATAGGTTCAATTCATCTATTTGAATGATTCTGGATAAATTTCATTGCGAGTTTTTCAAAGTTTATCGCGCTTTTTTATTCGCGATGGTTACGAGTCCAAATTCAATGAACAAACATTTCTATCACTTTGAAGTGATTTTCTTATTCATCCATTGGGACTGGGAGGGTAATTTTTCATTTTTGAATGTCAACGGCCATATCACGTAGAACGCACCTGGTCTCGTCAGCTCCCAGAAGTTAAGTTACGTCGAGTCCCGTTAGTACTTGGAAGGGTGACCGCTTGGGAATACGGGATGTCGTTGGCGATGAATATTTTGTTTTCAATAACAAATTTCTTGAAATTTTTTTTCAATCACGATGGTTACCAGTCCAAATTCGTAGATCAAAAATATCAATGGCATAGAGATAGGTTCAATTCATCTATTTGAATGATTCTGGATAAATTTCATTGCGAGTTTTTCAAAGTTTATCGCGCTTTTTTATTCGCGATGGTTACGAGTCCAAATTCAATGAACAAACATTTTTATCACTTTGAAGTGATTTTCTATTCATCCATTGGGACTGGGAGGGTAATTTTTCATTTTTGAATGTCAACGGCCATATCACATAGAACGCACCTGGTCTCGTCAGCTCCCAGAAGTTAAGTTACGTCGAGTCCCGTTAGTACTTGGAAGGGTGACCGCTTGGGAATACGGGATGTCGTTGGCGATGAATAGTTTGTTTTCAATAACAAATTTCTTGAAATTTTTTTTTCAATCACGATGGTTACCAGTCCAAATTCGTAGATAAAACATTTCAATGCCTTAGAGATAGGTTCAATTCATTTATAAGAATGATTCTGGATCAATTCCATTGAGAGTTTTTCAAAGTTTATCGCGTTTTTTAATCGCGATGGTTACCAGTCCAAATTCGTAGATCAAAAATATCAATGGCATAGAGATAGGTTCAATTCATCTATTTGAATGATTCTGGATAAATTTCATTGCGAGTTTTTCAAAGTTTATCGCGCTTTTTTATTCGCGATGGTTACGAGTCCAAATTCAATGAACAAACATTTCTATCACTTTGAAGTGATTTTCTTATTCATCCATTGGGACTGGGAGGGTAATTTTTCATTTTTGAATGTCAACGGCCATATCACGTAGAACGCACCTGGTCTCGTCAGCTCCCAGAAGTTAAGTTACGTCGAGTCCCGTTAGTACTTGGAAGGGTGACCGCTTGGGAATACGGGATGTCGTTGGCGATGAATATTTTGTTTTCAATAACAAATTTCTTGAAATTTTTTTTCAATCACGATGGTTACCAGTCCAAATTCGTAGATCAAAAATATCAATGGCATAGAGATAGGTTCAATTCATCTATTTGAATGATTCTGGATAAATTTCATTGCGAGTTTTTCAAAGTTTATCGCGCTTTTTTATTCGCGATGGTTACGAGTCCAAATTCAATAAACAAACATTTTTATCACTTTGAAGTGATTTTCTATTCATCCATTGGGACTGGGAGGGTAATTTTTCATTTTTGAATGTCAACGGCCATATCACATAGAACGCACCTGGTCTCGTCAGCTCCCAGAAGTTAAGTTACGTCGAGTCCCGTTAGTACTTGGAAGGGTGACCGCTTGGGAATACGGGATGTCGTTGGCGATGAATAGTTTGTTTTCAATAACAAATTTCTTGAAATTTTTTTTCAATCACGATGGTTACCAGTCCAAATTCGTAGATCAAAAATATCAATGGCATAGAGATAGGTTCAATTCATCCATAGGAATGATTCTGGATAAATTTCATTGCGAGTTTTTCAAAGTTTATCGCGCTTTTTTATTCGCGATGGTTACGAGTCCAAATTCAATGAACAAACATTTCTATCACTTTGAAGTGATTTTCTATTCATCCATTGGGACTGGGAGGGTAATTTTTCATTTTTGAATGTCAACGGCCATATCACGTAGAACGCACCTGGTCTCGTCAGCTCCCAGAAGTTAAGTTACGTCGAGTCCCGTTAGTACTTGGAAGGGTGACCGCTTGGGAATACGGGATGTCGTTGGCGATGAATAGTTTGATTTCAATAACAAATTTCTTGAAATTTTTTTTTCAATCACGATGGTTACCAGTCCAAATTCGTAGATAAAACATTTCAATGCCTTAGAGATAGGTTCAATTCATCTATAAGAATGATTCTGGATCAATTCCATTGAGAGTTTTTCAAAGTTTATCGCGTTTTTTAATCGCGATGGTTACCAGTCCAAATTCGTAGATCAAAAATATCAATGGCATAGAGATAGGTTCAATTCATCTATTTGAATGATTCTGGATAAATTTCATTGCGAGTTTTTCAAAGTTTATCGCGCTTTTTTATTCGCGATGGTTACGAGTCCAAATTCAATGAACAAACATTTCTATCACTTTGAAGTGATTTTCTTATTCATCCATTGGGACTGGGAGGGTAATTTTTCATTTTTGAATGTCAACGGCCATATCACGTAGAACGCACCTGGTCTCGTCAGCTCCCAGAAGTTAAGTTACGTCGAGTCCCGTTAGTACTTGGAAGGGTGACCGCTTGGGAATACGGGATGTCGTTGGCGATGAATATTTTGTTTTCAATAACAAATTTCTTGAAATTTTTTTTCAATCACGATGGTTACCAGTCCAAATTCGTAGATCAAAAATATCAATGGCATAGAGATAGGTTCAATTCATCTATTTGAATGATTCTGGATAAATTTCATTGCGAGTTTTTCAAAGTTTATCGCGCTTTTTTATTCGCGATGGTTACGAGTCCAAATTCAATGAACAAACATTTTTATCACTTTGAAGTGATTTTCTTATTCATCCATTGGGACTGGGAGGGTAATTTTTCATTTTTGAATGTCAACGGCCATATCACGTAGAACGCACCTGGTCTCGTCAGCTCCCAGAAGTTAAGTTACGTCGAGTCCCGTTAGTACTTGGAAGGGTGACCGCTTGGGAATACGGGATGTCGTTGGCGATGAATATTTTGTTTTCAATAACAAATTTCTTGAAATTTTTTTTTCAATCACGATGGTTACCAGTCCAAATTCGTAGATAAAACATTTCAATGCCTTAGAGATAGGTTCAATTCATTTATAAGAATGATTCTGGATCAATTCCATTGAGAGTTTTTCAAAGTTTATCGCGTTTTTTAATCGCGATGGTTACCAGTCCAAATTCGTAGATCAAAAATATCAATGGCATAGAGATAGGTTCAATTCATCTATTTGAATGATTCTGGATAAATTTCATTGCGAGTTTTTCAAAGTTTATCGCGCTTTTTTATTCGCGATGGTTACGAGTCCAAATTCAATGAACAAACATTTCTATCACTTTGAAGTGATTTTCTTATTCATCCATTGGGACTGGGAGGGTAATTTTTCATTTTTGAATGTCAACGGCCATATCACGTAGAACGCACCTGGTCTCGTCAGCTCCCAGAAGTTAAGTTACGTCGAGTCCCGTTAGTACTTGGAAGGGTGACCGCTTGGGAATACGGGATGTCGTTGGCGATGAATATTTTGTTTTCAATAACAAATTTCTTGAAATTTTTTTTCAATCACGATGGTTACCAGTCCAAATTCGTAGATCAAAAATATCAATGGCATAGAGATAGGTTCAATTCATCTATTTGAATGATTCTGGATAAATTTCATTGCGAGTTTTTCAAAGTTTATCGCGCTTTTTTATTCGCGATGGTTACGAGTCCAAATTCAATGAACAAACATTTCTATCACTTTGAAGTGATTTTCTTATTCATCCATTGGGACTGGGAGGGTAATTTTTCATTTTTGAATGTCAACGGCCATATCACGTAGAACGCACCTGGTCTCGTCAGCTCCCAGAAGTTAAGTTACGTCGAGTCCCGTTAGTACTTGGAAGGGTGACCGCTTGGGAATACGGGATGTCGTTGGCGATGAATATTTTGTTTTCAATAACAAATTTCTTGAAATTTTTTTTCAATCACGATGGTTACCAGTCCAAATTCGTAGATCAAAAATATCAATGGCATAGAGATAGGTTCAATTCATCTATTTGAATGATTCTGGATAAATTTCATTGCGAGTTTTTCAAAGTTTATCGCGCTTTTTTATTCGCGATGGTTACGAGTCCAAATTCAATGAACAAACATTTTTATCACTTTGAAGTGATTTTCTATTCATCCATTGGGACTGGGAGGGTAATTTTTCATTTTTGAATGTCAACGGCCATATCACATAGAACGCACCTGGTCTCGTCAGCTCCCAGAAGTTAAGTTACGTCGAGTCCCGTTAGTACTTGGAAGGGTGACCGCTTGGGAATACGGGATGTCGTTGGCGATGAATAGTTTGTTTTCAATAACAAATTTCTTGAAATTTTTTTTTCAATCACGATGGTTACCAGTCCAAATTCGTAGATAAAACATTTCAATGCCTTAGAGATAGGTTCAATTCATTTATAAGAATGATTCTGGATCAATTCCATTGAGAGTTTTTCAAAGTTTATCGCGTTTTTTAATCGCGATGGTTACCAGTCCAAATTCGTAGATCAAAAATATCAATGGCATAGAGATAGGTTCAATTCATCTATTTGAATGATTCTGGATAAATTTCATTGCGAGTTTTTCAAAGTTTATCGCGCTTTTTTATTCGCGATGGTTACGAGTCCAAATTCAATGAACAAACATTTCTATCACTTTGAAGTGATTTTCTTATTCATCCATTGGGACTGGGAGGGTAATTTTTCATTTTTGAATGTCAACGGCCATATCACGTAGAACGCACCTGGTCTCGTCAGCTCCCAGAAGTTAAGTTACGTCGAGTCCCGTTAGTACTTGGAAGGGTGACCGCTTGGGAATACGGGATGTCGTTGGCGATGAATATTTTGTTTTCAATAACAAATTTCTTGAAATTTTTTTTCAATCACGATGGTTACCAGTCCAAATTCGTAGATCAAAAATATCAATGGCATAGAGATAGGTTCAATTCATCTATTTGAATGATTCTGGATAAATTTCATTGCGAGTTTTTCAAAGTTTATCGCGCTTTTTTATTCGCGATGGTTACGAGTCCAAATTCAATGAACAAACATTTTTATCACTTTGAAGTGCTTTTCTATTCATCCATTGGGACTGGGAGGGTAATTTTTCATTTTTGAATGTCAACGGCCATATCACATAGAACGCACCTGGTCTCGTCAGCTCCCAGAAGTTAAGTTACGTCGAGTCCCGTTAGTACTTGGAAGGGTGACCGCTTGGGAATACGGGATGTCGTTGGCGATGAATAGTTTGTTTTCAATAACAAATTTCTTGAAATTTTTTTTCAATCACGATGGTTACCAGTCCAAATTCGTAGATCAAAAATATCAATGGCATAGAGATAGGTTCAATTCATCCATAGGAATGATTCTGGATAAATTTCATTGCGAGTTTTTCAAAGTTTATCGCGCTTTTTTATTCGCGATGGTTACGAGTCCAAATTCAATGAACAAACATTTCTATCACTTTGAAGTGATTTTCTATTCATCCATTGGGACTGGGAGGGTAATTTTTCATTTTTGAATGTCAACGGCCATATCACGTAGAACGCACCTGGTCTCGTCAGCTCCCAGAAGTTAAGTTACGTCGAGTCCCGTTAGTACTTGGAAGGGTGACCGCTTGGGAATACGGGATGTCGTTGGCGATGAATAGTTTGTTTTCAATAACAAATTTCTTGAAATTTTTTTTCAATCACGATGGTTACCAGTCCAAATTCGTAGATCAAAAATATCAATGGCATAGAGATAGGTTCAATTCATCCATAGGAATGATTCTGGATAAATTTCATTGCGAGTTTTTCAAAGTTTATCGCGCTTTTTTATTCGCGATGGTTACGAGTCCAAATTCAATGAACAAACATTTCTATCACTTTGAAGTGATTTTCTATTCATCCATTGGGACTGGGAGGGTAATTTTTCATTTTTGAATGTCAACGGCCATATCACGTAGAACGCACCTGGTCTCGTCAGCTCCCAGAAGTTAAGTTACGTCGAGTCCCGTTAGTACTTGGAAGGGTGACCGCTTGGGAATACGGGATGTCGTTGGCGATGAATAGTTTGATTTCAATAACAAATTTCTTGAAATTTTTTTTTCAATCACGATGGTTACCAGTCCAAATTCGTAGATAAAACATTTCAATGCCTTAGAGATAGGTTCAATTCATCTATAAGAATGATTCTGGATCAATTCCATTGAGAGTTTTTCAAAGTTTATCGCGTTTTTTAATCGCGATGGTTACCAGTCCAAATTCGTAGATCAAAAATATCAATGGCATAGAGATAGGTTCAATTCATCTATTTGAATGATTCTGGATAAATTTCATTGCGAGTTTTTCAAAGTTTATCGCGCTTTTTTATTCGCGATGGTTACGAGTCCAAATTCAATGAACAAACATTTCTATCACTTTGAAGTGATTTTCTTATTCATCCATTGGGACTGGGAGGGTAATTTTTCATTTTTGAATGTCAACGGCCATATCACGTAGAACGCACCTGGTCTCGTCAGCTCCCAGAAGTTAAGTTACGTCGAGTCCCGTTAGTACTTGGAAGGGTGACCGCTTGGGAATACGGGATGTCGTTGGCGATGAATATTTTGTTTTCAATAACAAATTTCTTGAAATTTTTTTTCAATCACGATGGTTACCAGTCCAAATTCGTAGATCAAAAATATCAATGGCATAGAGATAGGTTCAATTCATCTATTTGAATGATTCTGGATAAATTTCATTGCGAGTTTTTCAAAGTTTATCGCGCTTTTTTATTCGCGATGGTTACGAGTCCAAATTCAATGAACAAACATTTCTATCACTTTGAAGTGATTTTCTATTCATCCATTGGGACTGGGAGGGTAATTTTTCATTTTTGAATGTCAACGGCCATATCACGTAGAACGCACCTGGTCTCGTCAGCTCCCAGAAGTTAAGTTACGTCGAGTCCCGTTAGTACTTGGAAGGGTGACCGCTTGGGAATACGGGATGTCGTTGGCGATGAATAGTTTGTTTTCAATAACAAATTTCTTGAAATTTTTTTTCAATCACGATGGTTACCAGTCCAAATTCGTAGATCAAAAATATCAATGGCATAGAGATAGGTTCAATTCATCCATAGGAATGATTCTGGATAAATTTCATTGCGAGTTTTTCAAAGTTTATCGCGCTTTTTTATTCGCGATGGTTACGAGTCCAAATTCAATGAACAAACATTTCTATCACTTTGAAGTGATTTTCTATTCATCCATTGGGACTGGGAGGGTAATTTTTCATTTTTGAATGTCAACGGCCATATCACGTAGAACGCACCTGGTCTCGTCAGCTCCCAGAAGTTAAGTTACGTCGAGTCCCGTTAGTACTTGGAAGGGTGACCGCTTGGGAATACGGGATGTCGTTGGCGATGAATAGTTTGATTTCAATAACAAATTTCTTGAAATTTTTTTTTCAATCACGATGGTTACCAGTCCAAATTCGTAGATAAAACATTTCAATGCCTTAGAGATAGGTTCAATTCATCTATAAGAATGATTCTGGATCAATTCCATTGAGAGTTTTTCAAAGTTTATCGCGTTTTTTAATCGCGATGGTTACCAGTCCAAATTCGTAGATCAAAAATATCAATGGCATAGAGATAGGTTCAATTCATCTATTTGAATGATTCTGGATAAATTTCATTGCGAGTTTTTCAAAGTTTATCGCGCTTTTTTATTCGCGATGGTTACGAGTCCAAATTCAATGAACAAACATTTCTATCACTTTGAAGTGATTTTCTTATTCATCCATTGGGACTGGGAGGGTAATTTTTCATTTTTGAATGTCAACGGCCATATCACGTAGAACGCACCTGGTCTCGTCAGCTCCCAGAAGTTAAGTTACGTCGAGTCCCGTTAGTACTTGGAAGGGTGACCGCTTGGGAATACGGGATGTCGTTGGCGATGAATATTTTGTTTTCAATAACAAATTTCTTGAAATTTTTTTTCAATCACGATGGTTACCAGTCCAAATTCGTAGATCAAAAATATCAATGGCATAGAGATAGGTTCAATTCATCTATTTGAATGATTCTGGATAAATTTCATTGCGAGTTTTTCAAAGTTTATCGCGCTTTTTTATTCGCGATGGTTACGAGTCCAAATTCAATGAACAAACATTTCTATCACTTTGAAGTGATTTTCTTATTCATCCATTGGGACTGGGAGGGTAATTTTTCATTTTTGAATGTCAACGGCCATATCACATAGAACGCACCTGGTCTCGTCAGCTCCCAGAAGTTAAGTTACGTCGAGTCCCGTTAGTACTTGGAAGGGTGACCGCTTGGGAATACGGGATGTCGTTGGCGATGAATATTTTGTTTTCAATAACAAATTTCTTGAAATTTTTTTTTCAATCACGATGGTTACCAGTCCAAATTCGTAGATAAAACATTTCAATGCCTTAGAGATAGGTTCAATTCATTTATAAGAATGATTCTGGATCAATTCCATTGAGAGTTTTTCAAAGTTTATCGCGTTTTTTAATCGCGATGGTTACCAGTCCAAATTCGTAGATCAAAAATATCAATGGCATAGAGATAGGTTCAATTCATCCATAGGAATGATTCTGGATAAATTTCATTGCGAGTTTTTCAAAGTTTATCGCGCTTTTTTATTCGCGATGGTTACGAGTCCAAATTCAATGAACAAACATTTCTATCACTTTGAAGTGATTTTCTATTCATCCATTGGGACTGGGAGGGTAATTTTTCATTTTTGAATGTCAACGGCCATATCACGTAGAACGCACCTGGTCTCGTCAGCTCCCAGAAGTTAAGTTACGTCGAGTCCCGTTAGTACTTGGAAGGGTGACCGCTTGGGAATACGGGATGTCGTTGGCGATGAATAGTTTGTTTTCAATAACAAATTTCTTGAAATTTTTTTTCAATCACGATGGTTACCAGTCCAAATTCGTAGATCAAAAATATCAATGGCATAGAGATAGGTTCAATTCATCCATAGGAATGATTCTGGATAAATTTCATTGCGAGTTTTTCAAAGTTTATCGCGCTTTTTTATTCGCGATGGTTACGAGTCCAAATTCAATGAACAAACATTTCTATCACTTTGAAGTGATTTTCTATTCATCCATTGGGACTGGGAGGGTAATTTTTCATTTTTGAATGTCAACGGCCATATCACGTAGAACGCACCTGGTCTCGTCAGCTCCCAGAAGTTAAGTTACGTCGAGTCCCGTTAGTACTTGGAAGGGTGACCGCTTGGGAATACGGGATGTCGTTGGCGATGAATAGTTTGATTTCAATAACAAATTTCTTGAAATTTTTTTTTCAATCACGATGGTTACCAGTCCAAATTCGTAGATAAAACATTTCAATGCCTTAGAGATAGGTTCAATTCATCTATAAGAATGATTCTGGATCAATTCCATTGAGAGTTTTTCAAAGTTTATCGCGTTTTTTAATCGCGATGGTTACCAGTCCAAATTCGTAGATCAAAAATATCAATGGCATAGAGATAGGTTCAATTCATCTATTTGAATGATTCTGGATAAATTTCATTGCGAGTTTTTCAAAGTTTATCGCGCTTTTTTATTCGCGATGGTTACGAGTCCAAATTCAATGAACAAACATTTCTATCACTTTGAAGTGATTTTCTTATTCATCCATTGGGACTGGGAGGGTAATTTTTCATTTTTGAATGTCAACGGCCATATCACGTAGAACGCACCTGGTCTCGTCAGCTCCCAGAAGTTAAGTTACGTCGAGTCCCGTTAGTACTTGGAAGGGTGACCGCTTGGGAATACGGGATGTCGTTGGCGATGAATATTTTGTTTTCAATAACAAATTTCTTGAAATTTTTTTTCAATCACGATGGTTACCAGTCCAAATTCGTAGATCAAAAATATCAATGGCATAGAGATAGGTTCAATTCATCTATTTGAATGATTCTGGATAAATTTCATTGCGAGTTTTTCAAAGTTTATCGCGCTTTTTTATTCGCGATGGTTACGAGTCCAAATTCAATGAACAAACATTTCTATCACTTTGAAGTGATTTTCTTATTCATCCATTGGGACTGGGAGGGTAATTTTTCATTTTTGAATGTCAACGGCCATATCACATAGAACGCACCTGGTCTCGTCAGCTCCCAGAAGTTAAGTTACGTCGAGTCCCGTTAGTACTTGGAAGGGTGACCGCTTGGGAATACGGGATGTCGTTGGCGATGAATATTTTGTTTTCAATAACAAATTTCTTGAAATTTTTTTTTCAATCACGATGGTTACCAGTCCAAATTCGTAGATAAAACATTTCAATGCCTTAGAGATAGGTTCAATTCATTTATAAGAATGATTCTGGATCAATTCCATTGAGAGTTTTTCAAAGTTTATCGCGTTTTTTAATCGCGATGGTTACCAGTCCAAATTCGTAGATCAAAAATATCAATGGCATAGAGATAGGTTCAATTCATCCATAGGAATGATTCTGGATAAATTTCATTGCGAGTTTTTCAAAGTTTATCGCGCTTTTTTATTCGCGATGGTTACGAGTCCAAATTCAATGAACAAACATTTCTATCACTTTGAAGTGATTTTCTATTCATCCATTGGGACTGGGAGGGTAATTTTTCATTTTTGAATGTCAACGGCCATATCACGTAGAACGCACCTGGTCTCGTCAGCTCCCAGAAGTTAAGTTACGTCGAGTCCCGTTAGTACTTGGAAGGGTGACCGCTTGGGAATACGGGATGTCGTTGGCGATGAATAGTTTGTTTTCAATAACAAATTTCTTGAAATTTTTTTTTCAATCACGATGGTTACCAGTCCAAATTCGTAGATAAAACATTTCAATGCCTTAGAGATAGGTTCAATTCATTTATAAGAATGATTCTGGATCAATTCCATTGAGAGTTTTTCAAAGTTTATCGCGTTTTTTAATCGCGATGGTTACCAGTCCAAATTCGTAGATCAAAAATATCAATGGCATAGAGATAGGTTCAATTCATCTATTTGAATGATTCTGGATAAATTTCATTGCGAGTTTTTCAAAGTTTATCGCGCTTTTTTATTCGCGATGGTTACGAGTCCAAATTCAATGAACAAACATTTCTATCACTTTGAAGTGATTTTCTTATTCATCCATTGGGACTGGGAGGGTAATTTTTCATTTTTGAATGTCAACGGCCATATCACGTAGAACGCACCTGGTCTCGTCAGCTCCCAGAAGTTAAGTTACGTCGAGTCCCGTTAGTACTTGGAAGGGTGACCGCTTGGGAATACGGGATGTCGTTGGCGATGAATATTTTGTTTTCAATAACAAATTTCTTGAAATTTTTTTTCAATCACGATGGTTACCAGTCCAAATTCGTAGATCAAAAATATCAATGGCATAGAGATAGGTTCAATTCATCTATTTGAATGATTCTGGATAAATTTCATTGCGAGTTTTTCAAAGTTTATCGCGCTTTTTTATTCGCGATGGTTACGAGTCCAAATTCAATGAACAAACATTTTTATCACTTTGAAGTGCTTTTCTATTCATCCATTGGGACTGGGAGGGTAATTTTTCATTTTTGAATGTCAACGGCCATATCACATAGAACGCACCTGGTCTCGTCAGCTCCCAGAAGTTAAGTTACGTCGAGTCCCGTTAGTACTTGGAAGGGTGACCGCTTGGGAATACGGGATGTCGTTGGCGATGAATAGTTTGTTTTCAATAACAAATTTCTTGAAATTTTTTTTCAATCACGATGGTTACCAGTCCAAATTCGTAGATCAAAAATATCAATGGCATAGAGATAGGTTCAATTCATCCATAGGAATGATTCTGGATAAATTTCATTGCGAGTTTTTCAAAGTTTATCGCGCTTTTTTATTCGCGATGGTTACGAGTCCAAATTCAATGAACAAACATTTCTATCACTTTGAAGTGATTTTCTATTCATCCATTGGGACTGGGAGGGTAATTTTTCATTTTTGAATGTCAACGGCCATATCACGTAGAACGCACCTGGTCTCGTCAGCTCCCAGAAGTTAAGTTACGTCGAGTCCCGTTAGTACTTGGAAGGGTGACCGCTTGGGAATACGGGATGTCGTTGGCGATGAATAGTTTGTTTTCAATAACAAATTTCTTGAAATTTTTTTTCAATCACGATGGTTACCAGTCCAAATTCGTAGATCAAAAATATCAATGGCATAGAGATAGGTTCAATTCATCCATAGGAATGATTCTGGATAAATTTCATTGCGAGTTTTTCAAAGTTTATCGCGCTTTTTTATTCGCGATGGTTACGAGTCCAAATTCAATGAACAAACATTTCTATCACTTTGAAGTGATTTTCTATTCATCCATTGGGACTGGGAGGGTAATTTTTCATTTTTGAATGTCAACGGCCATATCACGTAGAACGCACCTGGTCTCGTCAGCTCCCAGAAGTTAAGTTACGTCGAGTCCCGTTAGTACTTGGAAGGGTGACCGCTTGGGAATACGGGATGTCGTTGGCGATGAATAGTTTGATTTCAATAACAAATTTCTTGAAATTTTTTTTTCAATCACGATGGTTACCAGTCCAAATTCGTAGATAAAACATTTCAATGCCTTAGAGATAGGTTCAATTCATCTATAAGAATGATTCTGGATCAATTCCATTGAGAGTTTTTCAAAGTTT
This sequence comes from Daphnia pulicaria, assembly GCF_021234035.1. Lineage (NCBI taxonomy): Eukaryota > Metazoa > Arthropoda > Branchiopoda > Diplostraca > Daphniidae > Daphnia > Daphnia pulicaria. Next base: position 681,760 of record NC_060915.1, read on the forward strand.
ATCGCGTTTTTTAATCGCGATGGTTACCAGTCCAAATTCGTAGATCAAAAATATCAATGGCATAGAGATAGGTTCAATTCATCTATTTGAATGATTCTGGATAAATTTCATTGCGAGTTTTTCAAAGTTTATCGCGCTTTTTTATTCGCGATGGTTACGAGTCCAAATTCAATGAACAAACATTTCTATCACTTTGAAGTGATTTTCTTATTCATCCATTGGGACTGGGAGGGTAATTTTTCATTTTTGAATGTCAACGGCCATATCACGTAGAACGCACCTGGTCTCGTCAGCTCCCAGAAGTTAAGTTACGTCGAGTCCCGTTAGTACTTGGAAGGGTGACCGCTTGGGAATACGGGATGTCGTTGGCGATGAATATTTTGTTTTCAATAACAAATTTCTTGAAATTTTTTTTCAATCACGATGGTTACCAGTCCAAATTCGTAGATCAAAAATATCAATGGCATAGAGATAGGTTCAATTCATCTATTTGAATGATTCTGGATAAATTTCATTGCGAGTTTTTCAAAGTTTATCGCGCTTTTTTATTCGCGATGGTTACGAGTCCAAATTCAATGAACAAACATTTCTATCACTTTGAAGTGATTTTCTATTCATCCATTGGGACTGGGAGGGTAATTTTTCATTTTTGAATGTCAACGGCCATATCACGTAGAACGCACCTGGTCTCGTCAGCTCCCAGAAGTTAAGTTACGTCGAGTCCCGTTAGTACTTGGAAGGGTGACCGCTTGGGAATACGGGATGTCGTTGGCGATGAATAGTTTGTTTTCAATAACAAATTTCTTGAAATTTTTTTTCAATCACGATGGTTACCAGTCCAAATTCGTAGATCAAAAATATCAATGGCATAGAGATAGGTTCAATTCATCCATAGGAATGATTCTGGATAAATTTCATTGCGAGTTTTTCAAAGTTTATCGCGCTTTTTTATTCGCGATGGTTACGAGTCCAAATTCAATGAACAAACATTTCTATCACTTTGAAGTGATTTTCTATTCATCCATTGGGACTGGGAGGGTAATTTTTCATTTTTGAATGTCAACGGCCATATCACGTAGAACGCACCTGGTCTCGTCAGCTCCCAGAAGTTAAGTTACGTCGAGTCCCGTTAGTACTTGGAAGGGTGACCGCTTGGGAATACGGGATGTCGTTGGCGATGAATAGTTTGATTTCAATAACAAATTTCTTGAAATTTTTTTTTCAATCACGATGGTTACCAGTCCAAATTCGTAGATAAAACATTTCAATGCCTTAGAGATAGGTTCAATTCATCTATAAGAATGATTCTGGATCAATTCCATTGAGAGTTTTTCAAAGTTTATCGCGTTTTTTAATCGCGATGGTTACCAGTCCAAATTCGTAGATCAAAAATATCAATGGCATAGAGATAGGTTCAATTCATCTATTTGAATGATTCTGGATAAATTTCATTGCGAGTTTTTCAAAGTTTATCGCGCTTTTTTATTCGCGATGGTTACGAGTCCAAATTCAATGAACAAACATTTCTATCACTTTGAAGTGATTTTCTTATTCATCCATTGGGACTGGGAGGGTAATTTTTCATTTTTGAATGTCAACGGCCATATCACGTAGAACGCACCTGGTCTCGTCAGCTCCCAGAAGTTAAGTTACGTCGAGTCCCGTTAGTACTTGGAAGGGTGACCGCTTGGGAATACGGGATGTCGTTGGCGATGAATATTTTGTTTTCAATAACAAATTTCTTGAAATTTTTTTTCAATCACGATGGTTACCAGTCCAAATTCGTAGATCAAAAATATCAATGGCATAGAGATAGGTTCAATTCATCTATTTGAATGATTCTGGATAAATTTCATTGCGAGTTTTTCAAAGTTTATCGCGCTTTTTTATTCGCGATGGTTACGAGTCCAAATTCAATGAACAAACATTTCTATCACTTTGAAGTGATTTTCTTATTCATCCATTGGGACTGGGAGGGTAATTTTTCATTTTTGAATGTCAACGGCCATATCACATAGAACGCACCTGGTCTCGTCAGCTCCCAGAAGTTAAGTTACGTCGAGTCCCGTTAGTACTTGGAAGGGTGACCGCTTGGGAATACGGGATGTCGTTGGCGATGAATATTTTGTTTTCAATAACAAATTTCTTGAAATTTTTTTTTCAATCACGATGGTTACCAGTCCAAATTCGTAGATAAAACATTTCAATGCCTTAGAGATAGGTTCAATTCATTTATAAGAATGATTCTGGATCAATTCCATTGAGAGTTTTTCAAAGTTTATCGCGTTTTTTAATCGCGATGGTTACCAGTCCAAATTCGTAGATCAAAAATATCAATGGCATAGAGATAGGTTCAATTCATCCATAGGAATGATTCTGGATAAATTTCATTGCGAGTTTTTCAAAGTTTATCGCGCTTTTTTATTCGCGATGGTTACGAGTCCAAATTCAATGAACAAACATTTCTATCACTTTGAAGTGATTTTCTATTCATCCATTGGGACTGGGAGGGTAATTTTTCATTTTTGAATGTCAACGGCCATATCACGTAGAACGCACCTGGTCTCGTCAGCTCCCAGAAGTTAAGTTACGTCGAGTCCCGTTAGTACTTGGAAGGGTGACCGCTTGGGAATACGGGATGTCGTTGGCGATGAATAGTTTGTTTTCAATAACAAATTTCTTGAAATTTTTTTTCAATCACGATGGTTACCAGTCCAAATTCGTAGATCAAAAATATCAATGGCATAGAGATAGGTTCAATTCATCCATAGGAATGATTCTGGATAAATTTCATTGCGAGTTTTTCAAAGTTTATCGCGCTTTTTTATTCGCGATGGTTACGAGTCCAAATTCAATGAACAAACATTTCTATCACTTTGAAGTGATTTTCTATTCATCCATTGGGACTGGGAGGGTAATTTTTCATTTTTGAATGTCAACGGCCATATCACGTAGAACGCACCTGGTCTCGTCAGCTCCCAGAAGTTAAGTTACGTCGAGTCCCGTTAGTACTTGGAAGGGTGACCGCTTGGGAATACGGGATGTCGTTGGCGATGAATAGTTTGATTTCAATAACAAATTTCTTGAAATTTTTTTTTCAATCACGATGGTTACCAGTCCAAATTCGTAGATAAAACATTTCAATGCCTTAGAGATAGGTTCAATTCATCTATAAGAATGATTCTGGATCAATTCCATTGAGAGTTTTTCAAAGTTTATCGCGTTTTTTAATCGCGATGGTTACCAGTCCAAATTCGTAGATCAAAAATATCAATGGCATAGAGATAGGTTCAATTCATCTATTTGAATGATTCTGGATAAATTTCATTGCGAGTTTTTCAAAGTTTATCGCGCTTTTTTATTCGCGATGGTTACGAGTCCAAATTCAATGAACAAACATTTCTATCACTTTGAAGTGATTTTCTTATTCATCCATTGGGACTGGGAGGGTAATTTTTCATTTTTGAATGTCAACGGCCATATCACGTAGAACGCACCTGGTCTCGTCAGCTCCCAGAAGTTAAGTTACGTCGAGTCCCGTTAGTACTTGGAAGGGTGACCGCTTGGGAATACGGGATGTCGTTGGCGATGAATATTTTGTTTTCAATAACAAATTTCTTGAAATTTTTTTTCAATCACGATGGTTACCAGTCCAAATTCGTAGATCAAAAATATCAATGGCATAGAGATAGGTTCAATTCATCTATTTGAATGATTCTGGATAAATTTCATTGCGAGTTTTTCAAAGTTTATCGCGCTTTTTTATTCGCGATGGTTACGAGTCCAAATTCAATGAACAAACATTTCTATCACTTTGAAGTGATTTTCTTATTCATCCATTGGGACTGGGAGGGTAATTTTTCATTTTTGAATGTCAACGGCCATATCACGTAGAACGCACCTGGTCTCGTCAGCTCCCAGAAGTTAAGTTACGTCGAGTCCCGTTAGTACTTGGAAGGGTGACCGCTTGGGAATACGGGATGTCGTTGGCGATGAATATTTTGTTTTCAATAACAAATTTCTTGAAATTTTTTTTCAATCACGATGGTTACCAGTCCAAATTCGTAGATCAAAAATATCAATGGCATAGAGATAGGTTCAATTCATCTATTTGAATGATTCTGGATAAATTTCATTGCGAGTTTTTCAAAGTTTATCGCGCTTTTTTATTCGCGATGGTTACGAGTCCAAATTCAATGAACAAACATTTCTATCACTTTGAAGTGATTTTCTTATTCATCCATTGGGACTGGGAGGGTAATTTTTCATTTTTGAATGTCAACGGCCATATCACGTAGAACGCACCTGGTCTCGTCAGCTCCCAGAAGTTAAGTTACGTCGAGTCCCGTTAGTACTTGGAAGGGTGACCGCTTGGGAATACGGGATGTCGTTGGCGATGAATATTTTGTTTTCAATAACAAATTTCTTGAAATTTTTTTTCAATCACGATGGTTACCAGTCCAAATTCGTAGATCAAAAATATCAATGGCATAGAGATAGGTTCAATTCATCTATTTGAATGATTCTGGATAAATTTCATTGCGAGTTTTTCAAAGTTTATCGCGCTTTTTTATTCGCGATGGTTACGAGTCCAAATTCAATGAACAAACATTTCTATCACTTTGAAGTGATTTTCTTATTCATCCATTGGGACTGGGAGGGTAATTTTTCATTTTTGAATGTCAACGGCCATATCACATAGAACGCACCTGGTCTCGTCAGCTCCCAGAAGTTAAGTTACGTCGAGTCCCGTTAGTACTTGGAAGGGTGACCGCTTGGGAATACGGGATGTCGTTGGCGATGAATATTTTGTTTTCAATAACAAATTTCTTGAAATTTTTTTTTCAATCACGATGGTTACCAGTCCAAATTCGTAGATAAAACATTTCAATGCCTTAGAGATAGGTTCAATTCATTTATAAGAATGATTCTGGATCAATTCCATTGAGAGTTTTTCAAAGTTTATCGCGTTTTTTAATCGCGATGGTTACCAGTCCAAATTCGTAGATCAAAAATATCAATGGCATAGAGATAGGTTCAATTCATCCATAGGAATGATTCTGGATAAATTTCATTGCGAGTTTTTCAAAGTTTATCGCGCTTTTTTATTCGCGATGGTTACGAGTCCAAATTCAATGAACAAACATTTCTATCACTTTGAAGTGATTTTCTATTCATCCATTGGGACTGGGAGGGTAATTTTTCATTTTTGAATGTCAACGGCCATATCACGTAGAACGCACCTGGTCTCGTCAGCTCCCAGAAGTTAAGTTACGTCGAGTCCCGTTAGTACTTGGAAGGGTGACCGCTTGGGAATACGGGATGTCGTTGGCGATGAATAGTTTGTTTTCAATAACAAATTTCTTGAAATTTTTTTTCAATCACGATGGTTACCAGTCCAAATTCGTAGATCAAAAATATCAATGGCATAGAGATAGGTTCAATTCATCCATAGGAATGATTCTGGATAAATTTCATTGCGAGTTTTTCAAAGTTTATCGCGCTTTTTTATTCGCGATGGTTACGAGTCCAAATTCAATGAACAAACATTTCTATCACTTTGAAGTGATTTTCTATTCATCCATTGGGACTGGGAGGGTAATTTTTCATTTTTGAATGTCAACGGCCATATCACGTAGAACGCACCTGGTCTCGTCAGCTCCCAGAAGTTAAGTTACGTCGAGTCCCGTTAGTACTTGGAAGGGTGACCGCTTGGGAATACGGGATGTCGTTGGCGATGAATAGTTTGATTTCAATAACAAATTTCTTGAAATTTTTTTTTCAATCACGATGGTTACCAGTCCAAATTCGTAGATAAAACATTTCAATGCCTTAGAGATAGGTTCAATTCATCTATAAGAATGATTCTGGATCAATTCCATTGAGAGTTTTTCAAAGTTTATCGCGTTTTTTAATCGCGATGGTTACCAGTCCAAATTCGTAGATCAAAAATATCAATGGCATAGAGATAGGTTCAATTCATCTATTTGAATGATTCTGGATAAATTTCATTGCGAGTTTTTCAAAGTTTATCGCGCTTTTTTATTCGCGATGGTTACGAGTCCAAATTCAATGAACAAACATTTCTATCACTTTGAAGTGATTTTCTTATTCATCCATTGGGACTGGGAGGGTAATTTTTCATTTTTGAATGTCAACGGCCATATCACGTAGAACGCACCTGGTCTCGTCAGCTCCCAGAAGTTAAGTTACGTCGAGTCCCGTTAGTACTTGGAAGGGTGACCGCTTGGGAATACGGGATGTCGTTGGCGATGAATATTTTGTTTTCAATAACAAATTTCTTGAAATTTTTTTTCAATCACGATGGTTACCAGTCCAAATTCGTAGATCAAAAATATCAATGGCATAGAGATAGGTTCAATTCATCTATTTGAATGATTCTGGATAAATTTCATTGCGAGTTTTTCAAAGTTTATCGCGCTTTTTTATTCGCGATGGTTACGAGTCCAAATTCAATGAACAAACATTTCTATCACTTTGAAGTGATTTTCTTATTCATCCATTGGGACTGGGAGGGTAATTTTTCATTTTTGAATGTCAACGGCCATATCACGTAGAACGCACCTGGTCTCGTCAGCTCCCAGAAGTTAAGTTACGTCGAGTCCCGTTAGTACTTGGAAGGGTGACCGCTTGGGAATACGGGATGTCGTTGGCGATGAATATTTTGTTTTCAATAACAAATTTCTTGAAATTTTTTTTCAATCACGATGGTTACCAGTCCAAATTCGTAGATCAAAAATATCAATGGCATAGAGATAGGTTCAATTCATCTATTTGAATGATTCTGGATAAATTTCATTGCGAGTTTTTCAAAGTTTATCGCGCTTTTTTATTCGCGATGGTTACGAGTCCAAATTCAATGAACAAACATTTCTATCACTTTGAAGTGATTTTCTTATTCATCCATTGGGACTGGGAGGGTAATTTTTCATTTTTGAATGTCAACGGCCATATCACGTAGAACGCACCTGGTCTCGTCAGCTCCCAGAAGTTAAGTTACGTCGAGTCCCGTTAGTACTTGGAAGGGTGACCGCTTGGGAATACGGGATGTCGTTGGCGATGAATATTTTGTTTTCAATAACAAATTTCTTGAAATTTTTTTTCAATCACGATGGTTACCAGTCCAAATTCGTAGATCAAAAATATCAATGGCATAGAGATAGGTTCAATTCATCTATTTGAATGATTCTGGATAAATTTCATTGCGAGTTTTTCAAAGTTTATCGCGCTTTTTTATTCGCGATGGTTACGAGTCCAAATTCAATGAACAAACATTTTTATCACTTTGAAGTGATTTTCTATTCATCCATTGGGACTGGGAGGGTAATTTTTCATTTTTGAATGTCAACGGCCATATCACATAGAACGCACCTGGTCTCGTCAGCTCCCAGAAGTTAAGTTACGTCGAGTCCCGTTAGTACTTGGAAGGGTGACCGCTTGGGAATACGGGATGTCGTTGGCGATGAATAGTTTGTTTTCAATAACAAATTTCTTGAAATTTTTTTTCAATCACGATGGTTACCAGTCCAAATTCGTAGATCAAAAATATCAATGGCATAGAGATAGGTTCAATTCATCCATAGGAATGATTCTGGATAAATTTCATTGCGAGTTTTTCAAAGTTTATCGCGCTTTTTTATTCGCGATGGTTACGAGTCCAAATTCAATGAACAAACATTTCTATCACTTTGAAGTGATTTTCTATTCATCCATTGGGACTGGGAGGGTAATTTTTCATTTTTGAATGTCAACGGCCATATCACGTAGAACGCACCTGGTCTCGTCAGCTCCCAGAAGTTAAGTTACGTCGAGTCCCGTTAGTACTTGGAAGGGTGACCGCTTGGGAATACGGGATGTCGTTGGCGATGAATAGTTTGATTTCAATAACAAATTTCTTGAAATTTTTTTTTCAATCACGATGGTTACCAGTCCAAATTCGTAGATAAAACATTTCAATGCCTTAGAGATAGGTTCAATTCATCTATAAGAATGATTCTGGATCAATTCCATTGAGAGTTTTTCAAAGTTTATCGCGTTTTTTAATCGCGATGGTTACCAGTCCAAATTCGTAGATCAAAAATATCAATGGCATAGAGATAGGTTCAATTCATCTATTTGAATGATTCTGGATAAATTTCATTGCGAGTTTTTCAAAGTTTATCTCGCTTTTTTATTCGCGATGGTTACGAGTCCAAATTCAATGAACAAACATTTCTATCACTTTGAATTGATTTTCTATTCATCCATTGGGACTGGGAGGGTAATTTTTCATTTTTGAATGTCAACGGCCATTTCACGTAGAACGCACCTGGTCTCGTCAGCTCCCAGAAGTTAAGTCACGTCGAGTCCCGTTAGTACTTGGAAGGGTGACCGCTTGGGAATACGGGATGTCGTTGGCGATGAATAGTTTGTTTTCAATAACAAATTTCTTGAAATTTTTTTTCAATCACGATGGTTACCAGTCCAAATTCGTAGATCAAAAATATCAATGGCATAGAGATAGGTTCAATTCATCCATAGGAATGATTCTGGATAAATTTCATTGCGAGTTTTTCAAAGTTTATCGCGCTTTTTTATTCGCGATGGTTACGAGTCCAAATTCAATGAACAAACATTTCTATCACTTTGAAGTGATTTTCTATTCATCCATTGGGACTGGGAGGGTAATTTTTCATTTTTGAATGTCAACGGCCATATCACGTAGAACGCACCTGGTCTCGTCAGCTCCCAGAAGTTAAGTTACGTCGAGTCCCGTTAGTACTTGGAAGGGTGACCGCTTGGGAATACGGGATGTCGTTGGCGATGAATAGTTTGTTTTCAATAACAAATTTCTTGAAATTTTTTTTCAATCACGATGGTTACCAGTCCAAATTCGTAGATCAAAAATATCAATGGCATAGAGATAGGTTCAATTCATCCATAGGAATGATTCTGGATAAATTTCATTGCGAGTTTTTCAAAGTTTATCGCGCTTTTTTATTCGCGATGGTTACGAGTCCAAATTCAATGAACAAACATTTCTATCACTTTGAAGTGATTTTCTATTCATCCATTGGGACTGGGAGGGTAATTTTTCATTTTTGAATGTCAACGGCCATATCACGTAGAACGCACCTGGTCTCGTCAGCTCCCAGAAGTTAAGTTACGTCGAGTCCCGTTAGTACTTGGAAGGGTGACCGCTTGGGAATACGGGATGTCGTTGGCGATGAATAGTTTGATTTCAATAACAAATTTCTTGAAATTTTTTTTTCAATCACGATGGTTACCAGTCCAAATTCGTAGATAAAACATTTCAATGCCTTAGAGATAGGTTCAATTCATCTATAAGAATGATTCTGGATCAATTCCATTGAGAGTTTTTCAAAGTTTATCGCGTTTTTTAATCGCGATGGTTACCAGTCCAAATTCGTAGATCAAAAATATCAATGGCATAGAGATAGGTTCAATTCATCTATTTGAATGATTCTGGATAAATTTCATTGCGAGTTTTTCAAAGTTTATCGCGCTTTTTTATTCGCGATGGTTACGAGTCCAAATTCAATGAACAAACATTTCTATCACTTTGAAGTGATTTTCTTATTCATCCATTGGGACTGGGAGGGTAATTTTTCATTTTTGAATGTCAACGGCCATATCACGTAGAACGCACCTGGTCTCGTCAGCTCCCAGAAGTTAAGTTACGTCGAGTCCCGTTAGTACTTGGAAGGGTGACCGCTTGGGAATACGGGATGTCGTTGGCGATGAATATTTTGTTTTCAATAACAAATTTCTTGAAATTTTTTTTCAATCACGATGGTTACCAGTCCAAATTCGTAGATCAAAAATATCAATGGCATAGAGATAGGTTCAATTCATCTATTTGAATGATTCTGGATAAATTTCATTGCGAGTTTTTCAAAGTTTATCGCGCTTTTTTATTCGCGATGGTTACGAGTCCAAATTCAATGAACAAACATTTCTATCACTTTGAAGTGATTTTCTATTCATCCATTGGGACTGGGAGGGTAATTTTTCATTTTTGAATGTCAACGGCCATATCACGTAGAACGCACCTGGTCTCGTCAGCTCCCAGAAGTTAAGTTACGTCGCGTCCCGTTAGTACTTGGAAGGGTGACCGCTTGGGAATACGGGATGTCGTTGGCGATGAATAGTTTGTTTTCAATAACAAATTTCTTGAAATTTTTTTTTCAATCACGATGGTTACCAGTCCAAATTCGTAGATAAAACATTTCAATGCCTTAGAGATAGGTTCAATTCATTTATAAGAATGATTCTGGATCAATTCCATTGAGAGTTTTTCAAAGTTTATCGCGTTTTTTAATCGCGATGGTTACCAGTCCAAATTCGTAGATCAAAAATATCAATGGCATAGAGATAGGTTCAATTCATCTATTTGAATGATTCTGGATAAATTTCATTGCGAGTTTTTCAAAGTTTATCGCGCTTTTTTATTCGCGATGGTTACGAGTCCAAATTCAATGAACAAACATTTCTATCACTTTGAAGTGATTTTCTTATTCATCCATTGGGACTGGGAGGGTAATTTTTCATTTTTGAATGTCAACGGCCATATCACGTAGAACGCACCTGGTCTCGTCAGCTCCCAGAAGTTAAGTTACGTCGAGTCCCGTTAGTACTTGGAAGGGTGACCGCTTGGGAATACGGGATGTCGTTGGCGATGAATATTTTGTTTTCAATAACAAATTTCTTGAAATTTTTTTTCAATCACGATGGTTACCAGTCCAAATTCGTAGATCAAAAATATCAATGGCATAGAGATAGGTTCAATTCATCTATTTGAATGATTCTGGATAAATTTCATTGCGAGTTTTTCAAAGTTTATCGCGCTTTTTTATTCGCGATGGTTACGAGTCCAAATTCAATGAACAAACATTTCTATCACTTTGAAGTGATTTTCTATTCATCCATTGGGACTGGGAGGGTAATTTTTCATTTTTGAATGTCAACGGCCATATCACGTAGAACGCACCTGGTCTCGTCAGCTCCCAGAAGTTAAGTTACGTCGCGTCCCGTTAGTACTTGGAAGGGTGACCGCTTGGGAATACGGGATGTCGTTGGCGATGAATAGTTTGTTTTCAATAACAAATTTCTTGAAATTTTTTTTTCAATCACGATGGTTACCAGTCCAAATTCGTAGATAAAACATTTCAATGCCTTAGAGATAGGTTCAATTCATTTATAAGAATGATTCTGGATCAATTCCATTGAGAGTTTTTCAAAGTTTATCGCGTTTTTTAATCGCGATGGTTACCAGTCCAAATTCGTAGATCAAAAATATCAATGGCATAGAGATAGGTTCAATTCATCTATTTGAATGATTCTGGATAAATTTCATTGCGAGTTTTTCAAAGTTTATCGCGCTTTTTTATTCGCGATGGTTACGAGTCCAAATTCAATGAACAAACATTTCTATCACTTTGAAGTGATTTTCTTATTCATCCATTGGGACTGGGAGGGTAATTTTTCATTTTTGAATGTCAACGGCCATATCACGTGGAACGCACCTGGTCTCGTCAGCTCCCAGAAGTTAAGTTACGTCGAGTCCCGTTAGTAATTGGAAGGGTGACCGCTTGGGAATACGGGATGTCGTTGGCGATGAATATTTTGTTTTCAATAACAAATTTCTTGAAATTTTTTTTCAATCACGATGGTTACCAGTCCAAATTCGTAGATCAAAAATATCAATGGCATAGAGATAGGTTCAATTCATCTATTTGAATGATTCTGGATAAATTTCATTGCGAGTTTTTCAAAGTTTATCGCGCTTTTTTATTCGCGATGGTTACGAGTCCAAATTCAATGAACAAACATTTCTATCACTTTGAAGTGATTTTCTATTCATCCATTGGGACTGGGAGGGTAATTTTTCATTTTTGATTGTCAACGGCCATATCACGTAGAACGCACCTGGTCTCGTCAGCTCCCAGAAGTTAAGTTACGTCGAGTCCCGTTAGTACTTGGAAGGGTGACCGCTTGGGAATACGGGATGTCGTTGGCGATGAATAGTTTGATTTCAATAACAAATTTCTTGAAATTTTTTTTTCAATCACGATGGTTACCAGTCCAAATTCGTAGATAAAACATTTCAATGCCTTAGAGATAGGTTCAATTCATCTATAAGAATGATTCTGGATCAATTCCATTGAGAGTTTTTCAAAGTTTATCGCGTTTTTTAATCGCGATGGTTACCAGTCCAAATTCGTAGATCAAAAATATCAATGGCATAGAGATAGGTTCAATTCATCTATTTGAATGATTCTGGATAAATTTCATTGCGAGTTTTTCAAAGTTTATCGCGCTTTTTTATTCGCGATGGTTACGAGTCCAAATTCAATGAACAAACATTTCTATCACTTTGAAGTGATTTTCTTATTCATCCATTGGGACTGGGAGGGTAATTTTTCATTTTTGAATGTCAACGGCCATATCACGTAGAACGCACCTGGTCTCGTCAGCTCCCAGAAGTTAAGTTACGTCGAGTCCCGTTAGTACTTGGAAGGGTGACCGCTTGGGAATACGGGATGTCGTTGGCGATGAATATTTTGTTTTCAATAACAAATTTCTTGAAATTTTTTTTCAATCACGATGGTTACCAGTCCAAATTCGTAGATCAAAAATATCAATGGCATAGAGATAGGTTCAATTCATCTATTTGAATGATTCTGGATAAATTTCATTGCGAGTTTTTCAAAGTTTATCGCGCTTTTTTATTCGCGATGGTTACGAGTCCAAATTCAATGAACAAACATTTCTATCACTTTGAAGTGATTTTCTATTCATCCATTGGGACTGGGAGGGTAATTTTTCATTTTTGAATGTCAACGGCCATATCACGTAGAACGCACCTGGTCTCGTCAGCTCCCAGAAGTTAAGTTACGTCGCGTCCCGTTAGTACTTGGAAGGGTGACCGCTTGGGAATACGGGATGTCGTTGGCGATGAATAGTTTGTTTTCAATAACAAATTTCTTGAAATTTTTTTTTCAATCACGATGGTTACCAGTCCAAATTCGTAGATAAAACATTTCAATGCCTTAGAGATAGGTTCAATTCATTTATAAGAATGATTCTGGATCAATTCCATTGAGAGTTTTTCAAAGTTTATCGCGTTTTTTAATCGCGATGGTTACCAGTCCAAATTCGTAGATCAAAAATATCAATGGCATAGAGATAGGTTCAATTCATCTATTTGAATGATTCTGGATAAATTTCATTGCGAGTTTTTCAAAGTTTATCGCGCTTTTTTATTCGCGATGGTTACGAGTCCAAATTCAATGAACAAACATTTCTATCACTTTGAAGTGATTTTCTTATTCATCCATTGGGACTGGGAGGGTAATTTTTCATTTTTGAATGTCAACGGCCATATCACGTAGAACGCACCTGGTCTCGTCAGCTCCCAGAAGTTAAGTTACGTCGAGTCCCGTTAGTACTTGGAAGGGTGACCGCTTGGGAATACGGGATGTCGTTGGCGATGAATATTTTGTTTTCAATAACAAATTTCTTGAAATTTTTTTTCAATCACGATGGTTACCAGTCCAAATTCGTAGATCAAAAATATCAATGGCATAGAGATAGGTTCAATTCATCTATTTGAATGATTCTGGATAAATTTCATTGCGAGTTTTTCAAAGTTTATCGCGCTTTTTTATTCGCGATGGTTACGAGTCCAAATTCAATGAACAAACATTTCTATCACTTTGAAGTGATTTTCTATTCATCCATTGGGACTGGGAGGGTAATTTTTCATTTTTGAATGTCAACGGCCATATCACGTAGAACGCACCTGGTCTCGTCAGCTCCCAGAAGTTAAGTTACGTCGCGTCCCGTTAGTACTTGGAAGGGTGACCGCTTGGGAATACGGGATGTCGTTGGCGATGAATAGTTTGTTTTCAATAACAAATTTCTTGAAATTTTTTTTTCAATCACGATGGTTACCAGTCCAAATTCGTAGATAAAACATTTCAATGCCTTAGAGATAGGTTCAATTCATTTATAAGAATGATTCTGGATCAATTCCATTGAGAGTTTTTCAAAGTTTATCGCGTTTTTTAATCGCGATGGTTACCAGTCCAAATTCGTAGATCAAAAATATCAATGGCATAGAGATAGGTTCAATTCATCTATTTGAATGATTCTGGATAAATTTCATTGCGAGTTTTTCAAAGTTTATCGCGCTTTTTTATTCGCGATGGTTACGAGTCCAAATTCAATGAACAAACATTTCTATCACTTTGAAGTGATTTTCTTATTCATCCATTGGGACTGGGAGGGTAATTTTTCAATTTTGAATGTCAACGGCCATATCACGTGGAACGCACCTGGTCTCGTCAGCTCCCAGAAGTTAAGTTACGTCGAGTCCCGTTAGTAATTGGAAGGGTGACCGCTTGGGAATACGGGATGTCGTTGGCGATGAATATTTTGTTTTCAATAACAAATTTCTTGAAATTTTTTTTCAATCACGATGGTTACCAGTCCAAATTCGTAGATCAAAAATATCAATGGCATAGAGATAGGTTCAATTCATCTATTTGAATGATTCTGGATAAATTTCATTGCGAGTTTTTCAAAGTTTATCGCGCTTTTTTATTCGCGATGGTTACGAGTCCAAATTCAATGAACAAACATTTCTATCACTTTGAAGTGATTTTCTATTCATCCATTGGGACTGGGAGGGTAATTTTTCATTTTTGATTGTCAACGGCCATATCACGTAGAACGCACCTGGTCTCGTCAGCTCCCAGAAGTTAAGTTACGTCGAGTCCCGTTAGTACTTGGAAGGGTGACCGCTTGGGAATACGGGATGTCGTTGGCGATGAATAGTTTGATTTCAATAACAAATTTCTTGAAATTTTTTTTTCAATCACGATGGTTACCAGTCCAAATTCGTAGATAAAACATTTCAATGCCTTAGAGATAGGTTCAATTCATCTATAAGAATGATTCTGGATCAATTCCATTGAGAGTTTTTCAAAGTTTATCGCGTTTTTTAATCGCGATGGTTACCAGTCCAAATTCGTAGATCAAAAATATCAATGGCATAGAGATAGGTTCAATTCATCTATTTGAATGATTCTGGATAAATTTCATTGCGAGTTTTTCAAAGTTTATCGCGCTTTTTTATTCGCGATGGTTACGAGTCCAAATTCAATGAACAAACATTTCTATCACTTTGAAGTGATTTTCTTATTCATCCATTGGGACTGGGAGGGTAATTTTTCATTTTTGAATGTCAACGGCCATATCACGTAGAACGCACCTGGTCTCGTCAGCTCCCAGAAGTTAAGTTACGTCGAGTCCCGTTAGTACTTGGAAGGGTGACCGCTTGGGAATACGGGATGTCGTTGGCGATGAATATTTTGTTTTCAATAACAAATTTCTTGAAATTTTTTTTCAATCACGATGGTTACCAGTCCAAATTCGTAGATCAAAAATATCAATGGCATAGAGATAGGTTCAATTCATCTATTTGAATGATTCTGGATAAATTTCATTGCGAGTTTTTCAAAGTTTATCGCGCTTTTTTATTCGCGATGGTTACGAGTCCAAATTCAATGAACAAACATTTCTATCACTTTGAAGTGATTTTCTATTCATCCATTGGGACTGGGAGGGTAATTTTTCATTTTTGAATGTCAACGGCCATATCACGTAGAACGCACCTGGTCTCGTCAGCTCCCAGAAGTTAAGTTACGTCGCGTCCCGTTAGTACTTGGAAGGGTGACCGCTTGGGAATACGGGATGTCGTTGGCGATGAATAGTTTGTTTTCAATAACAAATTTCTTGAAATTTTTTTTTCAATCACGATGGTTACCAGTCCAAATTCGTAGATAAAACATTTCAATGCCTTAGAGATAGGTTCAATTCATTTATAAGAATGATTCTGGATCAATTCCATTGAGAGTTTTTCAAAGTTTATCGCGTTTTTTAATCGCGATGGTTACCAGTCCAAATTCGTAGATCAAAAATATCAATGGCATAGAGATAGGTTCAATTCATCTATTTGAATGATTCTGGATAAATTTCATTGCGAGTTTTTCAAAGTTTATCGCGCTTTTTTATTCGCGATGGTTACGAGTCCAAATTCAATGAACAAACATTTCTATCACTTTGAAGTGATTTTCTTATTCATCCATTGGGACTGGGAGGGTAATTTTTCATTTTTGAATGTCAACGGCCATATCACGTGGAACGCACCTGGTCTCGTCAGCTCCCAGAAGTTAAGTTACGTCGAGTCCCGTTAGTAATTGGAAGGGTGACCGCTTGGGAATACGGGATGTCGTTGGCGATGAATATTTTGTTTTCAATAACAAATTTCTTGAAATTTTTTTTCAATCACGATGGTTACCAGTCCAAATTCGTAGATCAAAAATATCAATGGCATAGAGATAGGTTCAATTCATCTATTTGAATGATTCTGGATAAATTTCATTGCGAGTTTTTCAAAGTTTATCGCGCTTTTTTATTCGCGATGGTTACGAGTCCAAATTCAATGAACAAACATTTCTATCACTTTGAAGTGATTTTCTATTCATCCATTGGGACTGGGAGGGTAATTTTTCATTTTTGATTGTCAACGGCCATATCACGTAGAACGCACCTGGTCTCGTCAGCTCCCAGAAGTTAAGTTACGTCGAGTCCCGTTAGTACTTGGAAGGGTGACCGCTTGGGAATACGGGATGTCGTTGGCGATGAATAGTTTGATTTCAATAACAAATTTCTTGAAATTTTTTTTTCAATCACGATGGTTACCAGTCCAAATTCGTAGATAAAACATTTCAATGCCTTAGAGATAGGTTCAATTCATCTATAAGAATGATTCTGGATCAATTCCATTGAGAGTTTTTCAAAGTTTATCGCGTTTTTTAATCGCGATGGTTACCAGTCCAAATTCGTAGATCAAAAATATCAATGGCATAGAGATAGGTTCAATTCATCTATTTGAATGATTCTGGATAAATTTCATTGCGAGTTTTTCAAAGTTTATCGCGCTTTTTTATTCGCGATGGTTACGAGTCCAAATTCAATGAACAAACATTTCTATCACTTTGAAGTGATTTTCTTATTCATCCATTGGGACTGGGAGGGTAATTTTTCATTTTTGAATGTCAACGGCCATATCACGTAGAACGCACCTGGTCTCGTCAGCTCCCAGAAGTTAAGTTACGTCGAGTCCCGTTAGTACTTGGAAGGGTGACCGCTTGGGAATACGGGATGTCGTTGGCGATGAATAGTTTGTTTTCAATAACAAATTTCTTGAAATTTTTTTTTCAATCACGATGGTTACCAGTCCAAATTCGTAGATAAAACATTTCAATGCCTTAGAGATAGGTTCAATTCATTTATAAGAATGATTCTGGATCAATTCCATTGAGAGTTTTTCAAAGTTTATCGCGTTTTTTAATCGCGATGGTTACCAGTCCAAATTCGTAGATCAAAAATATCAATGGCATAGAGATAGGTTCAATTCATCTATTTGAATGATTCTGGATAAATTTCATTGCGAGTTTTTCAAAGTTTATCGCGCTTTTTTATTCGCGATGGTTACGAGTCCAAATTCAATGAACAAACATTTCTATCACTTTGAAGTGATTTTCTTATTCATCCATTGGGACTGGGAGGGTAATTTTTCATTTTTGAATGTCAACGGCCATATCACGTGGAACGCACCTGGTCTCGTCAGCTCCCAGAAGTTAAGTTACGTCGAGTCCCGTTAGTACTTGGAAGGGTGACCGCTTGGGAATACGGGATGTCGTTGGCGATGAATATTTTGTTTTCAATAACAAATTTCTTGAAATTTTTTTTCAATCACGATGGTTACCAGTCCAAATTCGTAGATCAAAAATATCAATGGCATAGAGATAGGTTCAATTCATCTATTTGAATGATTCTGGATAAATTTCATTGCGAGTTTTTCAAAGTTTATCGCGCTTTTTTATTCGCGATGGTTACGAGTCCAAATTCAATGAACAAACATTTCTATCACTTTGAAGTGATTTTCTATTCATCCATTGGGACTGGGAGGGTAATTTTTCATTTTTGAATGTCAACGGCCATATCACGTAGAACGCACCTGGTCTCGTCAGCTCCCAGAAGTTAAGTTACGTCGAGTCCCGTTAGTACTTGGAAGGGTGACCGCTTGGGAATACGGGATGTCGTTGGCGATGAATAGTTTGATTTCAATAACAAATTTCTTGAAATTTTTTTTTCAATCACGATGGTTACCAGTCCAAATTCGTAGATAAAACATTTCAATGCCTTAGAGATAGGTTCAATTCATTTATAAGAATGATTCTGGATCAATTCCATTGAGAGTTTTTCAAAGTTTATCGCGTTTTTTAATCGCGATGGTTACCAGTCCAAATTCGTAGATCAAAAATATCAATGGCATAGAGATAGGTTCAATTCATCTATTTGAATGATTCTGGATAAATTTCATTGCGAGTTTTTCAAAGTTTATCGCGCTTTTTTATTCGCGATGGTTACGAGTCCAAATTCAATGAACAAACATTTCTATCACTTTGAAGTGATTTTCTTATTCATCCATTGGGACTGGGAGGGTAATTTTTCATTTTTGAATGTCAACGGCCATATCACGTAGAACGCACCTGGTCTCGTCAGCTCCCAGAAGTTAAGTTACGTCGAGTCCCGTTAGTACTTGGAAGGGTGACCGCTTGGGAATACGGGATGTCGTTGGCGATGAATAGTTTGTTTTCAATAACAAATTTCTTGAAATTTTTTTTTCAATCACGATGGTTACCAGTCCAAATTCGTAGATAAAACATTTCAATGCCTTAGAGATAGGTTCAATTCATTTATAAGAATGATTCTGGATCAATTCCATTGAGAGTTTTTCAAAGTTTATCGCGTTTTTTAATCGCGATGGTTACCAGTCCAAATTCGTAGATCAAAAATATCAATGGCATAGAGATAGGTTCAATTCATCTATTTGAATGATTCTGGATAAATTTCATTGCGAGTTTTTCAAAGTTTATCGCGCTTTTTTATTCGCGATGGTTACGAGTCCAAATTCAATGAACAAACATTTCTATCACTTTGAAGTGATTTTCTTATTCATCCATTGGGACTGGGAGGGTAATTTTTCATTTTTGAATGTCAACGGCCATATCACGTGGAACGCACCTGGTCTCGTCAGCTCCCAGAAGATAAGTTACGTCGAGTCCCGTTAGTACTTGGAAGGGTGACCGCTTGGGAATACGGGATGTCGTTGGCGATGAATATTTTGTTTTCAATAACAAATTTCTTGAAATTTTTTTTCAATCACGATGGTTACCAGTCCAAATTCGTAGATCAAAAATATCAATGGCATAGAGATAGGTTCAATTCATCTATTTGAATGATTCTGGATAAATTTCATTGCGAGTTTTTCAAAGTTTATCGCGCTTTTTTATTCGCGATGGTTACGAGTCCAAATTCAATGAACAAACATTTCTATCACTTTGAAGTGATTTTCTATTCATCCATTGGGACTGGGAGGGTAATTTTTCATTTTTGAATGTCAACGGCCATATCACGTAGAACGCACCTGGTCTCGTCAGCTCCCAGAAGTTAAGTTACGTCGAGTCCCGTTAGTACTTGGAAGGGTGACCGCTTGGGAATACGGGATGTCGTTGGCGATGAATAGTTTGATTTCAATAACAAATTTCTTGAAATTTTTTTTTCAATCACGATGGTTACCAGTCCAAATTCGTAGATAAAACATTTCAATGCCTTAGAGATAGGTTCAATTCATTTATAAGAATGATTCTGGATCAATTCCATTGAGAGTTTTTCAAAGTTTATCGCGTTTTTTAATCGCGATGGTTACCAGTCCAAATTCGTAGATCAAAAATATCAATGGCATAGAGATAGGTTCAATTCATCTATTTGAATGATTCTGGATAAATTTCATTGCGAGTTTTTCAAAGTTTATCGCGCTTTTTTATTCGCGATGGTTACGAGTCCAAATTCAATGAACAAACATTTCTATCACTTTGAAGTGATTTTCTATTCATCCATTGGGACTGGGAGGGTAATTTTTCATTTTTGAATGTCAACGGCCATATCACGTAGAACGCACCTGGTCTCGTCAGCTCCCAGAAGTTAAGTTACGTCGAGTCCCGTTAGTACTTGGAAGGGTGACCGCTTGGGAATACGGGATGTCGTTGGCGATGAATAGTTTGTTTTCAATAACAAAAATCTTGAAATTTTTTTTTCAATCACGATGGTTACCAGTCCAAATTCGTAGATAAAACATTTCAATGCCTTAGAGATAGGTTCAATTCATTTATAAGAATGATTCTGGATCAATTCCATTGAGAGTTTTTCAAAGTTTATCGCGTTTTTTAATCGCGATGGTTACCAGTCCAAATTCGTAGATCAAAAATATCAATGGCATAGAGATAGGTTCAATTCATCTATTTGAATGATTCTGGATAAATTTCATTGCGAGTTTTTCAAAGTTTATCGCGCTTTTTTATTCGCGATGGTTACGAGTCCAAATTCAATGAACAAACATTTCTATCACTTTGAAGTGATTTTCTTATTCATCCATTGGGACTGGGAGGGTAATTTTTCATTTTTGAATGTCAACGGCCATATCACGTGGAACGCACCTGGTCTCGTCAGCTCCCAGAAGTTAAGTTACGTCGAGTCCCGTTAGTACTTGGAAGGGTGACCGCTTGGGAATACGGGATGTCGTTGGCGATGAATATTTTGTTTTCAATAACAAATTTCTTGAAATTTTTTTTCAATCACGATGGTTACCAGTCCAAATTCGTAGATCAAAAATATCAATGGCATAGAGATAGGTTCAATTCATCTATTTGAATGATTCTGGATAAATTTCATTGCGAGTTTTTCAAAGTTTATCGCGCTTTTTTATTCGCGATGGTTACGAGTCCAAATTCAATGAACAAACATTTCTATCACTTTGAAGTGATTTTCTTATTCATCCATTGGGACTGGGAGGGTAATTTTTCATTTTTGAACGTCAACGGCCATATCACGTAGAACGCACCTGGTCTCGTCAGCTCCCAGAAGTTAAGTTACGTCGAGTCCCGTTAGTACTTGGAAGGGTGACCGCTTGGGAATACGGGATGTCGTTGGCGATGAATATTTTGTTTTCAATAACAAATTTCTTGAAATTTTTTTTCAATCACGATGGTTACCAGTCCAAATTCGTAGATCAAAAATATCAATGGCATAGAGATAGGTTCAATTCATCTATTTGAATGATTCTGGATAAATTTCATTGCGAGTTTTTCAAAGTTTATCGCGCTTTTTTATTCGCGATGGTTACGAGTCCAAATTCAATGAACAAACATTTCTATCACTTTGAAGTGATTTTCTTATTCATCCATTGGGACTGGGAGGGTAATTTTTCATTTTTGAATGTCAACGGCCATATCACGTGGAACGCACCTGGTCTCGTCAGCTCCCAGAAGTTAAGTTACGTCGAGTCCCGTTAGTACTTGGAAGGGTGACCGCTTGGGAATACGGGATGTCGTTGGCGATGAATATTTTGTTTTCAATAACAAATTTCTTGAAATTTTTTTTCAATCACGATGGTTACCAGTCCAAATTCGTAGATCAAAAATATCAATGGCATAGAGATAGGTTCAATTCATCTATTTGAATGATTCTGGATAAATTTCATTGCGAGTTTTTCAAAGTTTATCGCGCTTTTTTATTCGCGATGGTTACGAGTCCAAATTCAATGAACAAACATTTCTATCACTTTGAAGTGATTTTCTATTCATCCATTGGGACTGGGAGGGTAATTTTTCATTTTTGAATGTCAACGGCCATATCACGTAGAACGCACCTGGTCTCGTCAGCTCCCAGAAGTTAAGTTACGTCGAGTCCCGTTAGTACTTGTAAGGGTGACCGCTTGGGAATACGGGATGTCGTTGGCGATGAATAGTTTGTTTTCAATAACAAATTTCTTGAAATTTTTTTTCAATCACGATGGTTACCAGTCCAAATTCGTAGATCAAAAATATCAATGGCATAGAGATAGGTTCAATTCATCTATTTGAATGATTCTGGATAAATTTCATTGCGAGTTTTTCAAAGTTTATCGCGCTTTTTTATTCGCGATGGTTACGAGTCCAAATTCAATGAACAAACATTTCTATCACTTTGAATTGATTTTCTATTCATCCATTGGGACTGGGAGGGTAATTTTTCATTTTTGAATGTCAACGGCCATATCACGTAGAACGCACCTGGTCTCGTCAGCTCCCAGAAGTTAAGTTACGTCGAGTCCCGTTAGTACTTGGAAGGGTGACCGCTTGGGAATACGGGATGTCGTTGGCGATGAATAGTTTGTTTTCAATAACAAAAATCTTGAAATTTTTTTTTCAATCACGATGGTTACCAGTCCAAATTCGTAGATAAAACATTTCAATGCCTTAGAGATAGGTTCAATTCATTTATAAGAATGATTCTGGATCAATTCCATTGAGAGTTTTTCAAAGTTTATCGCGTTTTTTAATCGCGATGGTTACCAGTCCAAATTCGTAGATCAAAAATATCAATGGCATAGAGATAGGTTCAATTCATCTATTTGAATGATTCTGGATAAATTTCATTGCGAGTTTTTCAAAGTTTATCGCGCTTTTTTATTCGCGATGGTTACGAGTCCAAATTCAATGAACAAACATTTCTATCACTTTGAAGTGATTTTCTTATTCATCCATTGGGACTGGGAGGGTAATTTTTCATTTTTGAATGTCAACGGCCATATCACGTGGAACGCACCTGGTCTCGTCAGCTCCCAGAAGTTAAGTTACGTCGAGTCCCGTTAGTACTTGGAAGGGTGACCGCTTGGGAATACGGGATGTCGTTGGCGATGAATATTTTGTTTTCAATAACAAATTTCTTGAAATTTTTTTTCAATCACGATGGTTACCAGTCCAAATTCGTAGATCAAAAATATCAATGGCATAGAGATAGGTTCAATTCATCTATTTGAATGATTCTGGATAAATTTCATTGCGAGTTTTTCAAAGTTTATCGCGCTTTTTTATTCGCGATGGTTACGAGTCCAAATTCAATGAACAAACATTTCTATCACTTTGAAGTGATTTTCTATTCATCCATTGGGACTGGGAGGGTAATTTTTCATTTTTGAATGTCAACGGCCATATCACGTAGAACGCACCTGGTCTCGTCAGCTCCCAGAAGTTAAGTTACGTCGAGTCCCGTTAGTACTTGGAAGGGTGACCGCTTGGGAATACGGGATGTCGTTGGCGATGAATAGTTTGTTTTCAATAACAAATTTCTTGAAATTTCTTTTTCAATCACGATGGTTACCAGTCCAAATTCGTAGATAAAACATTTCAATGCCTTAGAGATAGGTTTAATTCATCTATAAGAATGATTCTGGATCAATTCCATTGAGAGTTTTTCAAAGTTTATCGCGTTTTTTAATCGCGATGGTTACCAGTCCAAATTCGTAGATCAAAAATATCAATGGCATAGAGATAGGTTCAATTCATCTATTTAAATGATTCTGGATAAATTTCATTGCGAGTTTTTCAAAGTTTATCGCGCTTTTTTATTCGCGATGGTTACGAGTCCAAATTCAATGAACAAACATTTCTATCACTTTGAAGTGATTTTCTTATTCATCCATTGGGACTGGGAGGGTAATTTTTCATTTTTGAATGTCAACGGCCATATCACGTAGAACGCACCTGGTCTCGTCAGCTCCCAGAAGTTAAGTTACGTCGAGTCCCGTTAGTACTTGGAAGGGTGACCGCTTGGGAATACGGGATGTCGTTGGCGATGAATATTTTGTTTTCAATAACAAATTTCTTGAAATTTTTTTTCAATCACGATGGTTACCAGTCCAAATTCGTAGATCAAAAATATCAATGGCATAGAGATAGGTTCAATTCATCTATTTGAATGATTCTGGATAAATTTCATTGCGAGTTTTTCAAAGTTTATCGCGCTTTTTTATTCGCGATGGTGACGAGTCCAAATTCAATGAACAAACATTTCTATCACTTTGAAGTGATTTTCTATTCATCCATTGGGACTGGGAGGGTAATTTTTCATTTTTGAATGTCAACGGCCATATCACGTAGAACGCACCTGGTCTCGTCAGCTCCCAGAAGTTAAGTTACGTCGAGTCCCGTTAGTACTTGGAAGGGTGACCGCTTGGGAATACGGGATGTCGTTGGCGATGAATAGTTTGTTTTCAATAACAAATTTCTTGAAATTTTTTTTTCAATCACGATGGTTACCAGTCCAAATTCGTAGATAAAACATTTCAATGCCTTAGAGATAGGTTCAATTCATTTATAAGAATGATTCTGGATCAATTCCATTGAGAGTTTTTCAAAGTTTATCGCGTTTTTTAATCGCGATGGTTACCAGTCCAAATTCGTAGATCAAAAATATCAATGGCATAGAGATAGGTTCAATTCATCTATTTGAATGATTCTGGATAAATTTCATTGCGAGTTTTTCAAAGTTTATCGCGCTTTTTTATTCGCGATGGTTACGAGTCCAAATTCAATGAACAAACATTTCTATCACTTTGAAGTGATTTTCTTATTCATCCATTGGGACTGGGAGGGTAATTTTTCATTTTTGAATGTCAACGGCCATATCACGTGGAACGCACCTGGTCTCGTCAGCTCCCAGAAGTTAAGTTACGTCGAGTCCCGTTAGTACTTGGAAGGGTGACCGCTTGGGAATACGGGATGTCGTTGGCGATGAATATTTTGTTTTCAATAACAAATTTCTTGAAATTTTTTTTCAATCACGATGGTTACCAGTCCAAATTCGTAGATCAAAAATATCAATGGCATAGAGATAGGTTCAATTCATCTATTTGAATGATTCTGGATAAATTTCATTGCGAGTTTTTCAAAGTTTATCGCGCTTTTTTATTCGCGATGGTTACGAGTCCAAATTCAATGAACAAACATTTCTATCACTTTGAAGTGATTTTCTATTCATCCATTGGGACTGGGAGGGTAATTTTTCATTTTTGAATGTCAACGGCCATATCACGTAGAACGCACCTGGTCTCGTCAGCTCCCAGAAGTTAAGTTACGTCGAGTCCCGTTAGTACTTGGAAGGGTGACCGCTTGGGAATACGGGATGTCGTTGGCGATGAATAGTTTGTTTTCAATAACAAATTTCTTGAAATTTCTTTTTCAATCACGATGGTTACCAGTCCAAATTCGTAGATAAAACATTTCAATGCCTTAGAGATAGGTTTAATTCATCTATAAGAATGATTCTGGATCAATTCCATTGAGAGTTTTTCAAAGTTTATCGCGTTTTTTAATCGCGATGGTTACCAGTCCAAATTCGTAGATCAAAAATATCAATGGCATAGAGATAGGTTCAATTCATCTATTTAAATGATTCTGGATAAATTTCATTGCGAGTTTTTCAAAGTTTATCGCGCTTTTTTATTCGCGATGGTTACGAGTCCAAATTCAATGAACAAACATTTCTATCACTTTGAAGTGATTTTCTTATTCATCCATTGGGACTGGGAGGGTAATTTTTCATTTTTGAATGTCAACGGCCATATCACGTAGAACGCACCTGGTCTCGTCAGCTCCCAGAAGTTAAGTTACGTCGAGTCCCGTTAGTACTTGGAAGGGTGACCGCTTGGGAATACGGGATGTCGTTGGCGATGAATATTTTGTTTTCAATAACAAATTTCTTGAAATTTTTTTTCAATCACGATGGTTACCAGTCCAAATTCGTAGATCAAAAATATCAATGGCATAGAGATAGGTTCAATTCATCTATTTGAATGATTCTGGATAAATTTCATTGCGAGTTTTTCAAAGTTTATCGCGCTTTTTTATTCGCGATGGTGACGAGTCCAAATTCAATGAACAAACATTTCTATCACTTTGAAGTGATTTTCTATTCATCCATTGGGACTGGGAGGGTAATTTTTCATTTTTGAATGTCAACGGCCATATCACGTAGAACGCACCTGGTCTCGTCAGCTCCCAGAAGTTAAGTTACGTCGAGTCCCGTTAGTACTTGGAAGGGTGACCGCTTGGGAATACGGGATGTCGTTGGCGATGAATAGTTTGTTTTCAATAACAAATTTCTTGAAATTTTTTTTTCAATCACGATGGTTACCAGTCCAAATTCGTAGATAAAACATTTCAATGCCTTAGAGATAGGTTCAATTCATTTATAAGAATGATTCTGGATCAATTCCATTGAGAGTTTTTCAAAGTTTATCGCGTTTTTTAATCGCGATGGTTACCAGTCCAAATTCGTAGATCAAAAATATCAATGGCATAGAGATAGGTTCAATTCATCTATTTGAATGATTCTGGATAAATTTCATTGCGAGTTTTTCAAAGTTTATCGCGCTTTTTTATTCGCGATGGTTACGAGTCCAAATTCAATGAACAAACATTTCTATCACTTTGAAGTGATTTTCTTATTCATCCATTGGGACTGGGAGGGTAATTTTTCATTTTTGAATGTCAACGGCCATATCACGTGGAACGCACCTGGTCTCGTCAGCTCCCAGAAGTTAAGTTACGTCGAGTCCCGTTAGTACTTGGAAGGGTGACCGCTTGGGAATACGGGATGTCGTTGGCGATGAATATTTTGTTTTCAATAACAAATTTCTTGAAATTTTTTTTCAATCACGATGGTTACCAGTCCAAATTCGTAGATCAAAAATATCAATGGCATAGAGATAGGTTCAATTCATCTATTTGAATGATTCTGGATAAATTTCATTGCGAGTTTTTCAAAGTTTATCGCGCTTTTTTATTCGCGATGGTTACGAGTCCAAATTCAATGAACAAACATTTCTATCACTTTGAAGTGATTTTCTATTCATCCATTGGGACTGGGAGGGTAATTTTTCATTTTTGAATGTCAACGGCCATATCACGTAGAACGCACCTGGTCTCGTCAGCTCCCAGAAGTTAAGTTACGTCGAGTCCCGTTAGTACTTGGAAGGGTGACCGCTTGGGAATACGGGATGTCGTTGGCGATGAATAGTTTGTTTTCAATAACAAATTTCTTGAAATTTTTTTTTCAATCACGATGGTTACCAGTCCAAATTCGTAGATAAAACATTTCAATGCCTTAGAAATAGGTTCAATTCATCTATAAGAATGATTCTGGATCAATTCCATTGAGAGTTTTTCAAAGTTTATCGCGTTTTTTAATCGCGATGGTTACCAGTCCAAATTCGTAGATCAAAAATATCAATGGCATAGAGATAGGTTCAATTCATCTATTTAAATGATTCTGGATAAATTTCATTGCGAGTTTTTCAAAGTTTATCGCGCTTTTTTATTCGCGATGGTTACGAGTCCAAATTCAATGAACAAACATTTCTATCACTTTGAAGTGATTTTCTATTCATCCATTGGGACTGGGAGGGTAATTTTTCATTTTTGAATGTCAACGGCCATATCACGTAGAACGCACCTGGTCTCGTCAGCTCCCAGAAGTTAAGTTACGTCGAGTCCCGTTAGTACTTGGAAGGGTGACCGCTTGGGAATACGGGATGTCGTTTGCGATGAATAGTTTGTTTTCAATAACAAATTTCTTGAAATTTTTTTTTCAATCACGATGGTTACCAGTCCAAATTCGTAGATAAAACATTTCAATGCCTTAGAAATAGGTTCAATTCATCTATAAGAATGATTCTGGATCAATTCCATTGAGAGTTTTTCAAAGTTTATCGCGTTTTTTAATCGCGATGGTTACCAGTCCAAATTCGTAGATCAAAAATATCAATGGCATAGAGATAGGTTCAATTCATCTATTTGAATGATTCTGGATAAATTTCATTGCGAGTTTTTCAAAGTTTATCGCGCTTTTTTATTCGCGATGGTTACGAGTCCAAATTCAATGAACAAACATTTCTATCACTTTGAAGTGATTTTCTATTCATCCATTGGGACTGGGAGGGTAATTTTTCATTTTTGAATGTCAACGGCCATATCACGTAGAACGCACCTGGTCTCGTCAGCTCCCAGAAGTTAAGTTACGTCGAGTCCCGTTAGTACTTGGAAGGGTGACCGCTTGGGAATACGGGATGTCGTTTGCGATAAATAGTTTGTTTTCAATAACAAATTTCTTGAAATTTTTTTTTCAATCACGATGGTTACCAGTCCAAATTCGTAGATAAAACATTTCAATGCCTTAGAGATAGGTTCAATTCATCTATAAGAATGATTCTGGATCAATTCCATTGAGAGTTTTTTCAAAGTTTATCGCGTTTTTTAATCGCGATGGTTACCAGTCCAAATTCGTAGATCAAAAATATCAATGGCATAGAGATAGGTTCAATTCATCTATAGGAATGATTCTGGATAAATTTCATTGCGAGTTTTTCAAAGTTTATCGCGCTTTTTTATTCGCGATGGTTACGAGTCCAAATTCAATGAACAAACATTTCTATCACTTTGAAGTGATTTTCTATTCATCCATTGGGACTGGGAGGGTAATTTTTCATTTTTGAATGTCAACGGCCATATCACGTAGAACGCACCTGGTCTCGTCAGCTCCCAGAAGTTAAGTTACGTCGAGTCCCGTTAGTACTTGGAAGGGTGACCGCTTGGGAATACGGGATGTCGTTTGCGATAAATAGTTTGTTTTCAATAACAAATTTCTTGAAATTTTTTTTTCAATCACGATGGTTACCAGTCCAAATTCGTAGATAAAACATTTCAATGCCTTAGAGATAGGTTCAATTCATCTATAAGAATGATTCTGGATCAATTCCATTGAGAGTTTTTCAAAGTTTATCGCGTTTTTTAATCGCGATGGTTACCAGTCCAAATTCGTAGATCAAAAATATCAATGGCATAGAGATAGGTTCAATTCATCTATTTGAATGATTCTGGATAAATTTCATTGCGAGTTTTTCAAAGTTTATCGCGCTTTTTTATTCGCGATGGTTACGAGTCCAAATTCAATGAACAAACATTTCTATCACTTTGAAGTGATTTTCTATTCATCCATTGGGACTGGGAGGGTAATTTTTCATTTTTGAATGTCAACGGCCATATCACGTAGAACGCACCTGGTCTCGTCAGCTCCCAGAAGTTAAGTTACGTCGAGTCCCGTTAGTACTTGGAAGGGTGACCGCTTGGGAATACGGGATGTCGTTTGCGATAAATAGTTTGTTTTCAATAACAAATTTCTTGAAATTTTTTTTTCAATCACGATGGTTACCAGTCCAAATTCGTAGATAAAACATTTCAATGCCTTAGAGATAGGTTCAATTCATCTATAAGAATGATTCTGGATCAATTCCATTGAGAGTTTTTTCAAAGTTTATCGCGTTTTTTAATCGCGATGGTTACCAGTCCAAATTCGTAGATCAAAAATATCAATGGCATAGAGATAGGTTCAATTCATCTATAGGAATGATTCTGGATAAATTTCATTGCGAGTTTTTCAAAGTTTATCGCGCTTTTTTATTCGCGATGGTTACGAGTCCAAATTCAATGAACAAACATTTCTATCACTTTGAAGTGATTTTCTATTCATCCATTGGGACTGGGAGGGTAATTTTTCATTTTTGAATGTCAACGGCCATATCACGTAGAACGCACCTGGTCTCGTCAGCTCCCAGAAGTTAAGTTACGTCGAGTCCCGTTAGTACTTGGAAGGGTGACCGCTTGGGAATACGGGATGTCGTTTGCGATAAATAGTTTGTTTTCAATAACAAATTTCTTGAAATTTTTTTTTCAATCACGATGGTTACCAGTCCAAATTCGTAGATAAAACATTTCAATGCCTTAGAGATAGGTTCAATTCATCTATAAGAATGATTCTGGATCAATTCCATTGAGAGTTTTTCAAAGTTTATCGCGTTTTTTAATCGCGATGGTTACCAGTCCAAATTCGTAGATCAAAAATATCAATGGCATAGAGATAGGTTCAATTCATCTATTTGAATGATTCTGGATAAATTTCATTGCGAGTTTTTCAAAGTTTATCGCGCTTTTTTATTCGCGATGGTTACGAGTCCAAATTCAATGAACAAACATTTCTATCACTTTGAAGTGATTTTCTATTCATCCATTGGGACTGGGAGGGTAATTTTTCATTTTTGAATGTCAACGGCCATATCACGTAGAACGCACCTGGTCTCGTCAGCTCCCAGAAGTTAAGTTACGTCGAGTCCCGTTAGTACTTGGAAGGGTGACCGCTTGGGAATACGGGATGTCGTTTGCGATAAATAGTTTGTTTTCAATAACAAATTTCTTGAAATTTTTTTTCAATCACGATGGTTACCAGTCCAAATTCGTAGATAAAACATTTCAATGCCTTAGAGATAGGTTCAATTCATCTATTTGAATGATTCTGGATAAATTTCATTGCGAGTTTTTCAAAGTTTATCGCGCTTTTTTATTCGCGATGGTTACGAGTCCAAATTCAATGAACAAACATTTCTATCACTTTGAAGTGATTTTCTATTCATCCATTGGGACTGGGAGGGTAATTTTTCATTTTTGAATGTCAACGGCCATATCACGTAGAACGCACCTGGTCTCGTCAGCTCCCAGAAGTTAAGTTACGTCGAGTCCCGTTAGTACTTGGAAGGGTGACCGCTTGGGAATACGGGATGTCGTTGGCGATGAATAGTTTGTTTTCAATAACAAATTTCTTGAAATTTCTTTTTCAATCACGATGGTTACCAGTCCAAATTCGTAGATAAAACATTTCAATGCCTTAGAGATAGGTTTAATTCATCTATAAGAATGATTCTGGATCAATTCCATTGAGAGTTTTTCAAAGTTTATCGCGTTTTTTAATCGCGATGGTTACCAGTCCAAATTCGTAGATCAAAAATATCAATGGCATAGAGATAGGTTCAATTCATCTATTTAAATGATTCTGGATAAATTTCATTGCGAGTTTTTCAAAGTTTATCGCGCTTTTTTATTCGCGATGGTTACGAGTCCAAATTCAATGAACAAACATTTCTATCACTTTGAAGTGATTTTCTTATTCATCCATTGGGACTGGGAGGGTAATTTTTCATTTTTGAATGTCAACGGCCATATCACGTAGAACGCACCTGGTCTCGTCAGCTCCCAGAAGTTAAGTTACGTCGAGTCCCGTTAGTACTTGGAAGGGTGACCGCTTGGGAATACGGGATGTCGTTGGCGATGAATATTTTGTTTTCAATAACAAATTTCTTGAAATTTTTTTTCAATCACGATGGTTACCAGTCCAAATTCGTAGATCAAAAATATCAATGGCATAGAGATAGGTTCAATTCATCTATTTGAATGATTCTGGATAAATTTCATTGCGAGTTTTTCAAAGTTTATCGCGCTTTTTTATTCGCGATGGTGACGAGTCCAAATTCAATGAACAAACATTTCTATCACTTTGAAGTGATTTTCTATTCATCCATTGGGACTGGGAGGGTAATTTTTCATTTTTGAATGTCAACGGCCATATCACGTAGAACGCACCTGGTCTCGTCAGCTCCCAGAAGTTAAGTTACGTCGAGTCCCGTTAGTACTTGGAAGGGTGACCGCTTGGGAATACGGGATGTCGTTGGCGATGAATAGTTTGTTTTCAATAACAAATTTCTTGAAATTTTTTTTTCAATCACGATGGTTACCAGTCCAAATTCGTAGATAAAACATTTCAATGCCTTAGAGATAGGTTCAATTCATTTATAAGAATGATTCTGGATCAATTCCATTGAGAGTTTTTCAAAGTTTATCGCGTTTTTTAATCGCGATGGTTACCAGTCCAAATTCGTAGATCAAAAATATCAATGGCATAGAGATAGGTTCAATTCATCTATTTGAATGATTCTGGATAAATTTCATTGCGAGTTTTTCAAAGTTTATCGCGCTTTTTTATTCGCGATGGTTACGAGTCCAAATTCAATGAACAAACATTTCTATCACTTTGAAGTGATTTTCTTATTCATCCATTGGGACTGGGAGGGTAATTTTTCATTTTTGAATGTCAACGGCCATATCACGTGGAACGCACCTGGTCTCGTCAGCTCCCAGAAGTTAAGTTACGTCGAGTCCCGTTAGTACTTGGAAGGGTGACCGCTTGGGAATACGGGATGTCGTTGGCGATGAATATTTTGTTTTCAATAACAAATTTCTTGAAATTTTTTTTCAATCACGATGGTTACCAGTCCAAATTCGTAGATCAAAAATATCAATGGCATAGAGATAGGTTCAATTCATCTATTTGAATGATTCTGGATAAATTTCATTGCGAGTTTTTCAAAGTTTATCGCGCTTTTTTATTCGCGATGGTTACGAGTCCAAATTCAATGAACAAACATTTCTATCACTTTGAAGTGATTTTCTATTCATCCATTGGGACTGGGAGGGTAATTTTTCATTTTTGAATGTCAACGGCCATATCACGTAGAACGCACCTGGTCTCGTCAGCTCCCAGAAGTTAAGTTACGTCGAGTCCCGTTAGTACTTGGAAGGGTGACCGCTTGGGAATACGGGATGTCGTTGGCGATGAATAGTTTGTTTTCAATAACAAATTTCTTGAAATTTTTTTTTCAATCACGATGGTTACCAGTCCAAATTCGTAGATAAAACATTTCAATGCCTTAGAAATAGGTTCAATTCATCTATAAGAATGATTCTGGATCAATTCCATTGAGAGTTTTTCAAAGTTTATCGCGTTTTTTAATCGCGATGGTTACCAGTCCAAATTCGTAGATCAAAAATATCAATGGCATAGAGATAGGTTCAATTCATCTATTTAAATGATTCTGGATAAATTTCATTGCGAGTTTTTCAAAGTTTATCGCGCTTTTTTATTCGCGATGGTTACGAGTCCAAATTCAATGAACAAACATTTCTATCACTTTGAAGTGATTTTCTATTCATCCATTGGGACTGGGAGGGTAATTTTTCATTTTTGAATGTCAACGGCCATATCACGTAGAACGCACCTGGTCTCGTCAGCTCCCAGAAGTTAAGTTACGTCGAGTCCCGTTAGTACTTGGAAGGGTGACCGCTTGGGAATACGGGATGTCGTTTGCGATGAATAGTTTGTTTTCAATAACAAATTTCTTGAAATTTTTTTTTCAATCACGATGGTTACCAGTCCAAATTCGTAGATAAAACATTTCAATGCCTTAGAAATAGGTTCAATTCATCTATAAGAATGATTCTGGATCAATTCCATTGAGAGTTTTTCAAAGTTTATCGCGTTTTTTAATCGCGATGGTTACCAGTCCAAATTCGTAGATCAAAAATATCAATGGCATAGAGATAGGTTCAATTCATCTATTTGAATGATTCTGGATAAATTTCATTGCGAGTTTTTCAAAGTTTATCGCGCTTTTTTATTCGCGATGGTTACGAGTCCAAATTCAATGAACAAACATTTCTATCACTTTGAAGTGATTTTCTATTCATCCATTGGGACTGGGAGGGTAATTTTTCATTTTTGAATGTCAACGGCCATATCACGTAGAACGCACCTGGTCTCGTCAGCTCCCAGAAGTTAAGTTACGTCGAGTCCCGTTAGTACTTGGAAGGGTGACCGCTTGGGAATACGGGATGTCGTTTGCGATAAATAGTTTGTTTTCAATAACAAATTTCTTGAAATTTTTTTTTCAATCACGATGGTTACCAGTCCAAATTCGTAGATAAAACATTTCAATGCCTTAGAGATAGGTTCAATTCATCTATAAGAATGATTCTGGATCAATTCCATTGAGAGTTTTTTCAAAGTTTATCGCGTTTTTTAATCGCGATGGTTACCAGTCCAAATTCGTAGATCAAAAATATCAATGGCATAGAGATAGGTTCAATTCATCTATAGGAATGATTCTGGATAAATTTCATTGCGAGTTTTTCAAAGTTTATCGCGCTTTTTTATTCGCGATGGTTACGAGTCCAAATTCAATGAACAAACATTTCTATCACTTTGAAGTGATTTTCTATTCATCCATTGGGACTGGGAGGGTAATTTTTCATTTTTGAATGTCAACGGCCATATCACGTAGAACGCACCTGGTCTCGTCAGCTCCCAGAAGTTAAGTTACGTCGAGTCCCGTTAGTACTTGGAAGGGTGACCGCTTGGGAATACGGGATGTCGTTTGCGATAAATAGTTTGTTTTCAATAACAAATTTCTTGAAATTTTTTTTTCAATCACGATGGTTACCAGTCCAAATTCGTAGATAAAACATTTCAATGCCTTAGAGATAGGTTCAATTCATCTATAAGAATGATTCTGGATCAATTCCATTGAGAGTTTTTCAAAGTTTATCGCGTTTTTTAATCGCGATGGTTACCAGTCCAAATTCGTAGATCAAAAATATCAATGGCATAGAGATAGGTTCAATTCATCTATTTGAATGATTCTGGATAAATTTCATTGCGAGTTTTTCAAAGTTTATCGCGCTTTTTTATTCGCGATGGTTACGAGTCCAAATTCAATGAACAAACATTTCTATCACTTTGAAGTGATTTTCTATTCATCCATTGGGACTGGGAGGGTAATTTTTCATTTTTGAATGTCAACGGCCATATCACGTAGAACGCACCTGGTCTCGTCAGCTCCCAGAAGTTAAGTTACGTCGAGTCCCGTTAGTACTTGGAAGGGTGACCGCTTGGGAATACGGGATGTCGTTTGCGATAAATAGTTTGTTTTCAATAACAAATTTCTTGAAATTTTTTTTTCAATCACGATGGTTACCAGTCCAAATTCGTAGATAAAACATTTCAATGCCTTAGAGATAGGTTCAATTCATCTATAAGAATGATTCTGGATCAATTCCATTGAGAGTTTTTCAAAGTTTATCGCGTTTTTTAATCGCGATGGTTACCAGTCCAAATTCGTAGATCAAAAATATCAATGGCATAGAGATAGGTTCAATTCATCTATTTGAATGATTCTGGATAAATTTCATTGCGAGTTTTTCAAAGTTTATCGCGCTTTTTTATTCGCGATGGTTACGAGTCCAAATTCAATGAACAAACATTTCTATCACTTTGAAGTGATTTTCTATTCATCCATTGGGACTGGGAGGGTAATTTTTCATTTTTGAATGTCAACGGCCATATCACGTAGAACGCACCTGGTCTCGTCAGCTCCCAGAAGTTAAGTTACGTCGAGTCCCGTTAGTACTTGGAAGGGTGACCGCTTGGGAATACGGGATGTCGTTTGCGATAAATAGTTTGTTTTCAATAACAAATTTCTTGAAATTTTTTTTTCAATCACGATGGTTACCAGTCCAAATTCGTAGATAAAACATTTCAATGCCTTAGAGATAGGTTCAATTCATCTATAAGAATGATTCTGGATCAATTCCATTGAGAGTTTTTTCAAAGTTTATCGCGTTTTTTAATCGCGATGGTTACCAGTCCAAATTCGTAGATCAAAAATATCAATGGCATAGAGATAGGTTCAATTCATCTATAGGAATGATTCTGGATAAATTTCATTGCGAGTTTTTCAAAGTTTATCGCGCTTTTTTATTCGCGATGGTTACGAGTCCAAATTCAATGAACAAACATTTCTATCACTTTGAAGTGATTTTCTATTCATCCATTGGGACTGGGAGGGTAATTTTTCATTTTTGAATGTCAACGGCCATATCACGTAGAACGCACCTGGTCTCGTCAGCTCCCAGAAGTTAAGTTACGTCGAGTCCCGTTAGTACTTGGAAGGGTGACCGCTTGGGAATACGGGATGTCGTTTGCGATAAATAGTTTGTTTTCAATAACAAATTTCTTGAAATTTTTTTTTCAATCACGATGGTTACCAGTCCAAATTCGTAGATAAAACATTTCAATGCCTTAGAGATAGGTTCAATTCATCTATAAGAATGATTCTGGATCAATTCCATTGAGAGTTTTTCAAAGTTTATCGCGTTTTTTAATCGCGATGGTTACCAGTCCAAATTCGTAGATCAAAAATATCAATGGCATAGAGATAGGTTCAATTCATCTATTTGAATGATTCTGGATAAATTTCATTGCGAGTTTTTCAAAGTTTATCGCGCTTTTTTATTCGCGATGGTTACGAGTCCAAATTCAATGAACAAACATTTCTATCACTTTGAAGTGATTTTCTATTCATCCATTGGGACTGGGAGGGTAATTTTTCATTTTTGAATGTCAACGGCCATATCACGTAGAACGCACCTGGTCTCGTCAGCTCCCAGAAGTTAAGTTACGTCGAGTCCCGTTAGTACTTGGAAGGGTGACCGCTTGGGAATACGGGATGTCGTTTGCGATAAATAGTTTGTTTTCAATAACAAATTTCTTGAAATTTTTTTTTCAATCACGATGGTTACCAGTCCAAATTCGTAGATAAAACATTTCAATGCCTTAGAGATAGGTTCAATTCATCTATAAGAATGATTCTGGATCAATTCCATTGAGAGTTTTTTCAAAGTTTATCGCGTTTTTTAATCGCGATGGTTACCAGTCCAAATTCGTAGATCAAAAATATCAATGGCATAGAGATAGGTTCAATTCATCTATAGGAATGATTCTGGATAAATTTCATTGCGAGTTTTTCAAAGTTTATCGCGCTTTTTTATTCGCGATGGTTACGAGTCCAAATTCAATGAACAAACATTTCTATCACTTTGAAGTGATTTTCTATTCATCCATTGGGACTGGGAGGGTAATTTTTCATTTTTGAATGTCAACGGCCATATCACGTAGAACGCACCTGGTCTCGTCAGCTCCCAGAAGTTAAGTTACGTCGAGTCCCGTTAGTACTTGGAAGGGTGACCGCTTGGGAATACGGGATGTCGTTTGCGATAAATAGTTTGTTTTCAATAACAAATTTCTTGAAATTTTTTTTTCAATCACGATGGTTACCAGTCCAAATTCGTAGATAAAACATTTCAATGCCTTAGAGATAGGTTCAATTCATCTATAAGAATGATTCTGGATCAATTCCATTGAGAGTTTTTTCAAAGTTTATCGCGTTTTTTAATCGCGATGGTTACCAGTCCAAATTCGTAGATCAAAAATATCAATGGCATAGAGATAGGTTCAATTCATCTATAGGAATGATTCTGGATAAATTTCATTGCGAGTTTTTCAAAGTTTATCGCGCTTTTTTATTCGCGATGGTTACGAGTCCAAATTCAATGAACAAACATTTCTATCACTTTGAAGTGATTTTCTATTCATCCATTGGGACTGGGAGGGTAATTTTTCATTTTTGAATGTCAACGGCCATATCACGTAGAACGCACCTGGTCTCGTCAGCTCCCAGAAGTTAAGTTACGTCGAGTCCCGTTAGTACTTGGAAGGGTGACCGCTTGGGAATACGGGATGTCGTTGGCGATGAATAGTTTGTTTTCAATAACAAATTTCTTGAAATTTTTTTTTCAATCACGATGGTTACCAGTCCAAATTCGTAGATAAAACATTTCAATGCCTTAGAGATAGGTTCAATTCATCTATAAGAATGATTCTGGATCAATTCCATTGAGAGTTTTTCAAAGTTTATCGCGTTTTTTAATCGCGATGGTTACCAGTCCAAATTCGTAGATCAAAAATATCAATGGCATAGAGATAGGTTCAATTCATCTATAGGAATGATTCTGGATAAATTTCATTGCGAGTTTTTCAAAGTTTATCGCGCTTTTTTATTCGCGATGGTTACGAGTCCAAATTCAATGAACAAACATTTCTATCACTTTGAAGGGATTTTCTATTCATCCATTGGGACTGGGAGGGTAATTTTTCATTTTTGAATGTCAACGGCCATATCACGTAGAACGCACCTGGTCTCGTCAGCTCCCAGAAGTTAAGTTACGTCGAGTCCCGTTAGTACTTGGAAGGGTGACCGCTTGGGAATACGGGATGTCGTTTGCGATAAATAGTTTGTTTTCAATAACAAATTTCTTGAAATTTTTTTTTCAATCACGATGGTTACCAGTCCAAATTCGTAGATAAAACATTTCAATGCCTTAGAGATAGGTTCAATTCATCTATAAGAATGATTCTGGATCAATTCCATTGAGAGTTTTTCAAAGTTTATCGCGTTTTTTAATCGCGATGGTTACCAGTCAAAATTCGTAGATCAAAAATATCAATGGCATAGAGATAGGTTCAATTCATCTATTTGAATGATTCTGGATAAATTTCATTGCGAGTTTTTCAAAGTTTATCGCGCTTTTTTATTCGCGATGGTTACGAGTCCAAATTCAATGAACAAACATTTCTATCACTTTGAATTGATTTTCTATTCATCCATTGGGACTGGGAGGGTAATTTTTCATTTTTGAATGTCAACGGCCATATCACGTAGAACGCACCTGGTCTCGTCAGCTCCCAGAAGTTAAGTCACGTCGAGTCCTGTTAGTACTTGGAAGGGTGACCGCTTGGGATGTCGTTGGCGATGAATATTTTGTTTTCAATAACAAATTTCTTGAAATTTTTTTTCAATCGCGATGGTTACCAGTCCAAATTCGTAGATCAAAAATATCAATGGCATAGAGATAGGTTCAATTCATCTATTTGAATGATTCTGGATAAATTTCATTGCGAGTTTTTCAAAGTTTATCGCGCTTTTTTATTCGCGATGGTTACGAGTCCAAATTCAATGAACAAACATTTCTATCACTTTGAAGTGATTTTCTATTCATCCATTGGGACTGGGAGGGTAATTTTTCATTTTTGAATGTCAACGGCCATATCACGTAGAACGCACCTGGTCTCGTCAGCTCCCAGAAGTTAAGTTACGTCGAGTCCCGTTAGTACTTGGAAGGGTGACCGCTTGGGAATACGGGATGTCGTTTGCGATAAATAGTTTGTTTTCAATAACAAATTTCTTGAAATTTTTTTTTCAATCACGATGGTTACCAGTCCAAATTCGTAGATAAAACATTTCAATGCCTTAGAGATAGGTTCAATTCATCTATAAGAATGATTCTGGATCAATTCCATTGAGAGTTTTTTCAAAGTTTATCGCGTTTTTTAATCGCGATGGTTACCAGTCCAAATTCGTAGATCAAAAATATCAATGGCATAGAGATAGGTTCAATTCATCTATTTGAATGATTCTGGATAAATTTCATTGCGAGTTTTTCAAAGTTTATCGCGCTTTTTTATTCGCGATGGTTACGAGTCCAAATTCAATGAACAAACATTTCTATCACTTTGAATTGATTTTCTATTCATCCATTGGGACTGGGAGGGTAATTTTTCATTTTTGAATGTCAACGGCCATATCACGTAGAACGCACCTGGTCTCGTCAGCTCCCAGAAGTTAAGTCACGTCGAGTCCTGTTAGTACTTGGAAGGGTGACCGCTTGGGATGTCGTTGGCGATGAATATTTTGTTTTCAATAACAAATTTCTTGAAATTTTTTTTCAATCGCGATGGTTACCAGTCCAAATTCGTAGATCAAAAATATCAATGGCATAGAGATAGGTTCAATTCATCTATTTGAATGATTCTGGATAAATTTCATTGCGAGTTTTTCAAAGTTTATCGCGCTTTTTTATTCGCGATGGTTACGAGTCCAAATTCAATGAACAAACATTTCTATCACTTTGAAGTGATTTTCTATTCATCCATTGGGACTGGGAGGGTAATTTTTCATTTTTGAATGTCAACGGCCATATCACGTAGAACGCACCTGGTCTCGTCAGCTCCCAGAAGTTAAGTTACGTCGAGTCCCGTTAGTACTTGGAAGGGTGACCGCTTGGGAATACGGGATGTCGTTTGCGATAAATAGTTTGTTTTCAATAACAAATTTCTTGAAATTTTTTTTTCAATCACGATGGTTACCAGTCCAAATTCGTAGATAAAACATTTCAATGCCTTAGAGATAGGTTCAATTCATCTATAAGAATGATTCTGGATCAATTCCATTGAGAGTTTTTTCAAAGTTTATCGCGTTTTTTAATCGCGATGGTTACCAGTCCAAATTCGTAGATCAAAAATATCAATGGCATAGAGATAGGTTCAATTCATCTATAGGAATGATTCTGGATAAATTTCATTGCGAGTTTTTCAAAGTTTATCGCGCTTTTTTATTCGCGATGGTTACGAGTCCAAATTCAATGAACAAACATTTCTATCACTTTGAAGTGATTTTCTATTCATCCATTGGGACTGGGAGGGTAATTTTTCATTTTTGAATGTCAACGGCCATATCACGTAGAACGCACCTGGTCTCGTCAGCTCCCAGAAGTTAAGTTACGTCGAGTCCCGTTAGTACTTGGAAGGGTGACCGCTTGGGAATACGGGATGTCGTTTGCGATAAATAGTTTGTTTTCAATAACAAATTTCTTGAAATTTTTTTTTCAATCACGATGGTTACCAGTCCAAATTCGTAGATAAAACATTTCAATGCCTTAGAGATAGGTTCAATTCATCTATAAGAATGATTCTGGATCAATTCCATTGAGAGTTTTTTCAAAGTTTATCGCGTTTTTTAATCGCGATGGTTACCAGTCCAAATTCGTAGATCAAAAATATCAATGGCATAGAGAAAGGTTCAATTCATCTATAGGAATGATTCTGGATAAATTTCATTGCGAGTTTTTCAAAGTTTATCGCGCTTTTTTATTCGCGATGGTTACGAGTCCAAATTCAATGAACAAACATTTCTATCACTTTGAAGTGATTTTCTATTCATCCATTGGGACTGGGAGGGTAATTTTTCATTTTTGAATGTCAACGGCCATATCACGTAGAACGCACCTGGTCTCGTCAGCTCCCAGAAGTTAAGTTACGTCGAGTCCCGTTAGTACTTGGAAGGGTGACCGCTTGGGAATACGGGATGTCGTTGGCGATGAATAGTTTGTTTTCAATAACAAATTTCTTGAAATTTTTTTTTCAATCACGATGGTTACCAGTCCAAATTCGTAGATAAAACATTTCAATGCCTTAGAGATAGGTTCAATTCATCTATAAGAATGATTCTGGATCAATTCCATTGAGAGTTTTTTCAAAGTTTATCGCGTTTTTTAATCGCGATGGTTACCAGTCCAAATTCGTAGATCAAAAATATCAATGGCATAGAGATAGGTTCAATTCATCTATAGGAATGATTCTGGATAAATTTCATTGCGAGTTTTTCAAAGTTTATCGCGCTTTTTTATTCGCGATGGTTACGAGTCCAAATTCAATGAACAAACATTTCTATCACTTTGAAGTGATTTTCTATTCATCCATTGGGACTGGGAGGGTAATTTTTCATTTTTGAATGTCAACGGCCATATCACGTAGAACGCACCTGGTCTCGTCAGCTCCCAGAAGTTAAGTTACGTCGAGTCCCGTTAGTACTTGGAAGGGTGACCGCTTGGGAATACGGGATGTCGTTGGCGATGAATAGTTTGTTTTCAATAACAAATTTCTTGAAATTTTTTTTTCAATCACGATGGTTACCAGTCCAAATTCGTAGATAAAACATTTCAATGCCTTAGAGATAGGTTCAATTCATCTATAAGAATGATTCTGGATCAATTCCATTGAGAGTTTTTCAAAGTTTATCGCGTTTTTTAATCGCGATGGTTACCAGTCCAAATTCGTAGATCAAAAATATCAATGGCATAGAGATAGGTTCAATTCATCTATAGGAATGATTCTGGATAAATTTCATTGCGAGTTTTTCAAAGTTTATCGCGCTTTTTTATTCGCGATGGTTACGAGTCCAAATTCAATGAACAAACATTTCTATCACTTTGAAGGGATTTTCTATTCATCCATTGGGACTGGGAGGGTAATTTTTCATTTTTGAATGTCAACGGCCATATCACGTAGAACGCACCTGGTCTCGTCAGCTCCACGAAGTTAAGTTACGTCGAGTCCCGTTAGTACTTGGAAGGGTGACCGCTTGGGAATACGGGATGTCGTTTGCGATAAATAGTTTGTTTTCAATAACAAATTTCTTGAAATTTTTTTTTCAATCACGATGGTTACCAGTCCAAATTCGTAGATAAAACATTTCAATGCCTTAGAGATAGGTTCAATTCATCTATAAGAATGATTCTGGATCAATTCCATTGAGAGTTTTTCAAAGTTTATCGCGTTTTTTAATCGCGATGGTTACCAGTCAAAATTCGTAGATCAAAAATATCAATGGCATAGAGATAGGTTCAATTCATCTATTTGAATGATTCTGGATAAATTTCATTGCGAGTTTTTCAAAGTTTATCGCGCTTTTTTATTCGCGATGGTTACGAGTCCAAATTCAATGAACAAACATTTCTATCACTTTGAATTGATTTTCTATTCATCCATTGGGACTGGGAGGGTAATTTTTCATTTTTGAATGTCAACGGCCATATCACGTAGAACGCACCTGGTCTCGTCAGCTCCCAGAAGTTAAGTCACGTCGAGTCCTGTTAGTACTTGGAAGGGTGACCGCTTGGGATGTCGTTGGCGATGAATATTTTGTTTTCAATAACAAATTTCTTGAAATTTTTTTTCAATCGCGATGGTTACCAGTCCAAATTCGTAGATCAAAAATATCAATGGCATAGAGATAGGTTCAATTCATCTATTTGAATGATTCTGGATAAATTTCATTGCGAGTTTTTCAAAGTTTATCGCGCTTTTTTATTCGCGATGGTTACGAGTCCAAATTCAATGAACAAACATTTCTATCACTTTGAAGTGATTTTCTATTCATTCATTGGGACTGGGAGGGTAATTTTTCATTTTTGAATGTCAACGGCCATATCACGTAGAACGCACCTGGTCTCGTCAGCTCCCAGAAAATAAGTTACGTCGAGTCCCGTTAGTACTTGGAAGGGTGACCGCTTGGGAATACGGGATGTCGTTGGCGATGAATATTTTGTTTTCAATAACAAATTTCTTGAAATTTTTTTTTCAATCACGATGGTTACCAGTCCAAATTCGTAGATCAAAAATATCAATGGCATAGAGATAGGTTCAATTCATCTATTTGAATGATTCTGGATAAATTTCATTGCGAGTTTTTCAAAGTTTATCGCGCTTTTTTATTCGCGATGGTTACGAGTCCAAATTCAATGAACAAACATTTCTATCACTTTGAAGTGATTTTCTATTCATCCATTGGGACTGGGAGGGTAATTTTTCATTTTTGAATGTCAACGGCCATATCACGTAGAACACACCTGGTCTCGTCAGATCCCAGAAGTTAAGTTACGTCGAGTCCCGTTAGTACTTGGAAGGGTGACCGCTTGGGAATACGGGATGTCGTTTGCGATGAATAGTTTGTTTTCAGTAACAAATTTCTTGAAATTTTTTTTTCAATCACGATGGTTACCAGTCCAAATTCGTAGATAAAACATTTCAATGCCTTAGAGATAGGTTCAATTCATCTATAAGAATGATTATGGATCAATTCCATTGAGAGTTTTTCAAAGTTTATCGCGTTTTTTAATCGCGATGGTTACCAGTCCAAATTCGTAGATCAAAAATATCAATGGCATAGAGATAGGTTCAATTCATCTATTTGAATGATTCTGGATAAATTTCATTGCGAGTTTTTCAAAGTTTATCGCGCTTTTTTATTCGCGATGGTTACGAGTCCAAATTCAATGAACAAACATTTCTATCACTTTGAATTGATTTTCTATTCATCCATTGGGACTGGGAGGGTAATTTTTCATTTTTGAATGTCAACGGCCATATCACGTAGAACGCACCTGGTCTCGTCAGCTCCCAGAAGTTAAGTCACGTCGAGTCCTGTTAGTACTTGGAAGGGTGACCGCTTGGGATGTCGTTGGCGATGAATATTTTGTTTTCAATAACAAATTTCTTGAAATTTT
The DNA here is from genome assembly GCF_021234035.1 of Daphnia pulicaria. Taxonomy (NCBI): domain Eukaryota; kingdom Metazoa; phylum Arthropoda; class Branchiopoda; order Diplostraca; family Daphniidae; genus Daphnia; species Daphnia pulicaria. Next base: position 725,535 of record NC_060915.1, read on the forward strand.
TTTTCAATCGCGATGGTTACCAGTCCAAATTCGTAGATCAAAAATATCAATGGCATAGAGATAGGTTCAATTCATCTATTTGAATGATTCTGGATAAATTTCATTGCGAGTTTTTCAAAGTTTATCGCGCTTTTTTATTCGCGATGGTTACGAGTCCAAATTCAATGAACAAACATTTCTATCACTTTGAAGTGATTTTCTATTCATTCATTGGGACTGGGAGGGTAATTTTTCATTTTTGAATGTCAACGGCCATATCACGTAGAACGCACCTGGTCTCGTCAGCTCCCAGAAGTTAAGTTACGTCGAGTCCCGTTAGTACTTGGAAGGGTGACCGCTTGGGAATACGGGATGTCGTTGGCGATGAATATTTTGTTTTCAATAACAAATTTCTTGAAATTTTTTTTTCAATCACGATGGTTACCAGTCCAAATTCGTAGATCAAAAATATCAATGGCATAGAGATAGGTTCAATTCATCTATTTGAATGATTCTGGATAAATTTCATTGCGAGTTTTTCAAAGTTTATCGCGCTTTTTTATTCGCGATGGTTACGAGTCCAAATTCAATGAACAAACATTTCTATCACTTTGAAGTGATTTTCTATTCATCCATTGGGACTGGGAGGGTAATTTTTCATTTTTGAATGTCAACGGCCATATCACGTAGAACACACCTGGTCTCGTCAGATCCCAGAAGTTAAGTTACGTCGAGTCCCGTTAGTACTTGGAAGGGTGACCGCTTGGGAATACGGGATGTCGTTTGCGATGAATAGTTTGTTTTCAGTAACAAATTTCTTGAAATTTTTTTTTCAATCACGATGGTTACCAGTCCAAATTCGTAGATAAAACATTTCAATGCCTTAGAGATAGGTTCAATTCATCTATAAGAATGATTCTGGATCAATTCCATTGAGAGTTTTTCAAAGTTTATCGCGTTTTTTAATCGCGATGGTTACCAGTCCAAATTCGTAGATCAAAAATATCAATGGCATAGAGATAGGTTCAATTCATCTATTTGAATGATTCTGGATAAATTTCATTGCGAGTTTTTCAAAGTTTATCGCGCTTTTTTATTCGCGATGGTTACGAGTCCAAATTCAATGAACAAACATTTCTATCACTTTGAAGTGATTTTCTATTCATCCATTGGGACTGGGAGGGTAATTTTTCATTTTTGAATGTCAACGGCCATATCACGTAGAACGCACCTGGTCTCGTCAGCTCCCAGAAGTTAAGTCACGTCGAGTCCCGTTAGTACTTGGAAGGGTGACCGCTTGGGAATACGGGATGTCGTTGGCGATGAATAGTTTGTTTTCAATAACAAATTTCTTGAAATTTTTTTTTCAATCACGATGGTTACCAGTCCAAATTCGTAGATAAAACATTTCAATGCCTTAGAGATAGGTTCAATTCATCTATAAGAATGATTCTGGATCAATTCCATTGAGAGTTTTTCAAAGTTTATCGCGTTTTTTAATCGCGATGGTTACCAGTCCAAATTCGTAGATCAAAAATATCAATGGCATAGAGATAGGTTCAATTCATCTATTTGAATGATTCTGGATAAATTTCATTGCGAGTTTTTCAAAGTTTATCGCGCTTTTTTATTCGCGATGGTTACGAGTCCAAATTCAATGAACAAACATTTCTATCACTTTGAAGTGATTTTCTATTCATCCATTGGGACTGGGAGGGTAATTTTTCATTTTTGAATGTCAACGGCCATATCACGTAGAACGCACCTGGTCTCGTCAGCTCCCAGAAGTTAAGTCACGTCGAGTCCCGTTAGTACTTGGAAGGGTGACCGCTTGGGAATACGGGATGTCGTTGGCGATGAATAGTTTGTTTTCAATAACAAATTTCTTGAAATTTTTTTTTCAATCACGATGGTTACCAGTCCAAATTCGTAGATAAAACATTTCAATGCCTTAGAGATAGGTTCAATTCATCTATAAGAATGATTCTGGATCAATTCCATTGAGAGTTTTTCAAAGTTTATCGCGTTTTTTAATCGCGATGGTTACCAGTCCAAATTCGTAGATCAAAAATATCAATGGCATAGAGATAGGTTCAATTCATCTATTTAAATGATTCTGGATAAATTTCATTGCGAGTTTTTCAAAGTTTATCGCGCTTTTTTATTCGCGATGGTTACGAGTCCAAATTCAATGAACAAACATTTCTATCACTTTGAAGTGATTTTCTATTCATCCATTGGGACTGGGAGGGTAATTTTTCATTTTTGAATGTCAACGGCCATATCACGTAGAACACACCTGGTCTCGTCAGATCCCAGAAGTTAAGTTACGTCGAGTCCCGTTAGTACTTGGAAGGGTGACCGCTTGGGAATACGGGATGTCGTTTGCGATAAATAGTTTGTTTTCAATAACAAATTTCTTGAAATTTTTTTTTCAATCACGATGGTTACCAGTCCAAATTCGTAGATAAAACATTTCAATGCCTTAGAGATAGGTTCAATTCATCTATAAGAATGATTCTGGATCAATTCCATTGAGAGTTTTTTCAAAGTTTATCGCGTTTTTTAATCGCGATGGTTACCAGTCCAAATTCGTAGATCAAAAATATCAATGGCATAGAGATAGGTTCAATTCATCTATAGGAATGATTCTGGATAAATTTCATTGCGAGTTTTTCAAAGTTTATCGCGCTTTTTTATTCGCGATGGTTACGAGTCCAAATTCAATGAACAAACATTTCTATCACTTTGAAGTGATTTTCTATTCATCCATTGGGACTGGGAGGGTAATTTTTCATTTTTGAATGTCAACGGCCATATCACGTAGAACGCACCTGGTCTCGTCAGCTCCCAGAAGTTAAGTTACGTCGAGTCCCGTTAGTACTTGGAAGGGTGACCGCTTGGGAATACGGGATGTCGTTGGCGATGAATATTTTGTTTTCAATAACAAATTTCTTGAAATTTTTTTTCAATCACGATGGTTACCAGTCCAAATTCGTAGATCAAAAATATCAATGGCATAGAGATAGGTTCAATTCATCTATTTGAATGATTCTGGATAAATTTCATTGCGAGTTTTTCAAAGTTTATCGCGCTTTTTTATTCGCGATGGTTACGAGTCCAAATTCAATGAACAAACATTTCTATCACTTTGAAGTGATTTTCTATTCATCCATTGGGACTGGGAGGGTAATTTTTCATTTTTGAATGTCAACGGCCATATCACGTAGAACGCACCTGGTCTCGTCAGCTCCCAGAAGTTAAGTTACGTCGAGTCCCGTTAGTACTTGGAAGGGTGACCGCTTGGGAATACGGGATGTCGTTTGCGATGAATAGTTTGTTTTCAATAACAAATTTCTTGAAATTTTTTTTTCAATCACGATGGTTACCAGTCCAAATTCGTAGATAAAACATTTCAAAGCCTTAGAGATAGGTTCAATTCATCTATAAGAATGATTCTGGATCAATTCCATTGAGAGTTTTTCAAAGTTTATCGCGTTTTTTAATCGCGATGGTTACCAGTCCAAATTCGTAGATCAAAAATATCAATGGCATAGAGATAGGTTCAATTCATCTATTTGAATGATTCTGGATAAATTTCATTGCGAGTTTTTCAAAGTTTATCGCGCTTTTTTATTCGCGATGGTTACGAGTCCAAATTCAATGAACAAACATTTCTATCACTTTGAAGTGATTTTCTATTCATCCATTGGGACTGGGAGGGTAATTTTTCATTTTTGAATGTCAACGGCCATATCACGTAGAACGCACCTGGTCTCGTCAGCTCCCAGAAGTTAAGTCACGTCGAGTCCCGTTAGTACTTGGAAGGGTGACCGCTTGGGAATACGGGATGTCGTTGGCGATGAATAGTTTGTTTTCAATAACAAATTTCTTGAAATTTTTTTTTCAATCACGATGGTTACCAGTCCAAATTCGTAGATAAAACATTTCAATGCCTTAGAGATAGGTTCAATTCATCTATAAGAATGATTCTGGATCAATTCCATTGAGAGTTTTTCAAAGTTTATCGCGTTTTTTAATCGCGATGGTTACCAGTCCAAATTCGTAGATCAAAAATATCAATGGCATAGAGATAGGTTCAATTCATCTATTTGAATGATTCTGGATAAATTTCATTGCGAGTTTTTCAAAGTTTATCGCGCTTTTTTATTCGCGATGGTTACGAGTCCAAATTCAATGAACAAACATTTCTATCACTTTGAAGTGATTTTCTATTCATCCATTGGGACTGGGAGGGTAATTTTTCATTTTTGAATGTCAACGGCCATATCACGTAGAACGCACCTGGTCTCGTCAGCTCCCAGAAGTTAAGTTACGTCGAGTCCCGTTAGTACTTGGAAGGGTGACCGCTTGGGAATACGGGATGTCGTTTGCGATGAATAGTTTGTTTTCAATAACAAATTTCTTGAAATTTTTTTTTCAATCACGATGGTTACCAGTCCAAATTCGTAGATAAAACATTTCAAAGCCTTAGAGATAGGTTCAATTCATCTATAAGAATGATTCTGGATCAATTCCATTGAGAGTTTTTCAAAGTTTATCGCGTTTTTTAATCGCGATGGTTACCAGTCCAAATTCGTAGATCAAAAATATCAATGGCATAGAGATAGGTTCAATTCATCTATTTGAATGATTCTGGATAAATTTCATTGCGAGTTTTTCAAAGTTTATCGCGCTTTTTTATTCGCGATGGTTACGAGTCCAAATTCAATGAACAAACATTTCTATCACTTTGAAGTGATTTTCTATTCATCCATTGGGACTGGGAGGGTAATTTTTCATTTTTGAATGTCAACGGCCATATCACGTAGAACGCACCTGGTCTCGTCAGCTCCCAGAAGTTAAGTCACGTCGAGTCCCGTTAGTACTTGGAAGGGTGACCGCTTGGGAATACGGGATGTCGTTGGCGATGAATAGTTTGTTTTCAATAACAAATTTCTTGAAATTTTTTTTTCAATCACGATGGTTACCAGTCCAAATTCGTAGATAAAACATTTCAATGCCTTAGAGATAGGTTCAATTCATCTATAAGAATGATTCTGGATCAATTCCATTGAGAGTTTTTCAAAGTTTATCGCGTTTTTTAATCGCGATGGTTACCAGTCCAAATTCGTAGATCAAAAATATCAATGGCATAGAGATAGGTTCAATTCATCTATTTGAATGATTCTGGATAAATTTCATTGCGAGTTTTTCAAAGTTTATCGCGCTTTTTTATTCGCGATGGTTACGAGTCCAAATTCAATGAACAAACATTTCTATCACTTTGAAGTGATTTTCTATTCATCCATTGGGACTGGGAGGGTAATTTTTCAATTTTGAATGTCAACGGCCATATCACGTAGAACGCACCTGGTCTCGTCAGCTCCCAGAAGTTAAGTTACGTCGAGTCCCGTTAGTACTTGGAAGGGTGACCGCTTGGGAATACGGGATGTCGTTGGCGATGAATATTTTGTTTTCAATAACAAATTTCTTGAAATTTTTTTTCAATCACGATGGTTACCAGTCCAAATTCGTAGATCAAAAATATCAATGGCATAGAGATAGGTTCAATTCATCTATTTGAATGATTCTGGATAAATTTCATTGCGAGTTTTTCAAAGTTTATCGCGCTTTTTTATTCGCGATGGTTACGAGTCCAAATTCAATGAACAAACATTTCTATCACTTTGAAGTGATTTTCTATTCATCCATTGGGACTGGGAGGGTAATTTTTCATTTTTGAATGTCAACGGCCATATCACGTAGAACGCACCTGGTCTCGTCAGCTCCCAGAAGTTAAGTTACGTCGAGTCCCGTTAGTACTTGGAAGGGTGACCGCTTGGGAATACGGGATGTCGTTGGCGATGAATAGTTTGTTTTCAATAACAAATTTCTTGAAATTTTTTTTTCAATCACGATGGTTACCAGTCCAAATTCGTAGATAAAACATTTCAATGCCTTAGAGATAGGTTCAATTCATCTATAAGAATGATTCTGGATCAATTCCATTGAGAGTTTTTCAAAGTTTATCGCGTTTTTTAATCGCGATGGTTACCAGTCCAAATTCGTAGATCAAAAATATCAATGGCATAGAGATAGGTTCAATTCATCTATTTGAATGATTCTGGATAAATTTCATTGCGAGTTTTTCAAAGTTTATCGCGCTTTTTTATTCGCGATGGTTACGAGTCCAAATTCAATGAACAAACATTTCTATCACTTTGAAGTGATTTTCTATTCATCCATTGGGACTGGGAGGGTAATTTTTCAATTTTGAATGTCAACGGCCATATCACGTAGAACGCACCTGGTCTCGTCAGCTCCCAGAAGTTAAGTTACGTCGAGTCCCGTTAGTACTTGGAAGGGTGACCGCTTGGGAATACGGGATGTCGTTGGCGATGAATATTTTGTTTTCAATAACAAATTTCTTGAAATTTTTTTTCAATCACGATGGTTACCAGTCCAAATTCGTAGATCAAAAATATCAATGGCATAGAGATAGGTTCAATTCATCTATTTGAATGATTCTGGATAAATTTCATTGCGAGTTTTTCAAAGTTTATCGCGCTTTTTTATTCGCGATGGTTACGAGTCCAAATTCAATGAACAAACATTTCTATCACTTTGAAGTGATTTTCTATTCATCCATTGGGACTGGGAGGGTAATTTTTCATTTTTGAATGTCAACGGCCATATCACGTAGAACGCACCTGGTCTCGTCAGCTCCCAGAAGTTAAGTTACGTCGAGTCCCGTTAGTACTTGGAAGGGTGACCGCTTGGGAATACGGGATGTCGTTTGCGATGAATAGTTTGTTTTCAATAACAAATTTCTTGAAATTTTTTTTTCAATCACGATGGTTACCAGTCCAAATTCGTAGATAAAACATTTCAAAGCCTTAGAGATAGGTTCAATTCATCTATAAGAATGATTCTGGATCAATTCCATTGAGAGTTTTTCAAAGTTTATCGCGTTTTTTAATCGCGATGGTTACCAGTCCAAATTCGTAGATCAAAAATATCAATGGCATAGAGATAGGTTCAATTCATCTATTTGAATGATTCTGGATAAATTTCATTGCGAGTTTTTCAAAGTTTATCGCGCTTTTTTATTCGCGATGGTTACGAGTCCAAATTCAATGAACAAACATTTCTATCACTTTGAAGTGATTTTCTATTCATCCATTGGGACTGGGAGGGTAATTTTTCATTTTTGAATGTCAACGGCCATATCACGTAGAACGCACCTGGTCTCGTCAGCTCCCAGAAGTTAAGTCACGTCGAGTCCCGTTAGTACTTGGAAGGGTGACCGCTTGGGAATACGGGATGTCGTTGGCGATGAATAGTTTGTTTTCAATAACAAATTTCTTGAAATTTTTTTTTCAATCACGATGGTTACCAGTCCAAATTCGTAGATAAAACATTTCAATGCCTTAGAGATAGGTTCAATTCATCTATAAGAATGATTCTGGATCAATTCCATTGAGAGTTTTTCAAAGTTTATCGCGTTTTTTAATCGCGATGGTTACCAGTCCAAATTCGTAGATCAAAAATATCAATGGCATAGAGATAGGTTCAATTCATCTATTTGAATGATTCTGGATAAATTTCATTGCGAGTTTTTCAAAGTTTATCGCGCTTTTTTATTCGCGATGGTTACGAGTCCAAATTCAATGAACAAACATTTCTATCACTTTGAAGTGATTTTCTATTCATCCATTGGGACTGGGAGGGTAATTTTTCATTTTTGAATGTCAACGGCCATATCACGTAGAACGCACCTGGTCTCGTCAGCTCCCAGAAGTTAAGTCACGTCGAGTCCCGTTAGTACTTGGAAGGGTGACCGCTTGGGAATACGGGATGTCGTTGGCGATGAATAGTTTGTTTTCAATAACAAATTTCTTGAAATTTTTTTTTCAATCACGATGGTTACCAGTCCAAATTCGTAGATAAAACATTTCAATGCCTTAGAGATAGGTTCAATTCATCTATAAGAATGATTCTGGATCAATTCCATTGAGAGTTTTTCAAAGTTTATCGCGTTTTTTAATCGCGATGGTTACCAGTCCAAATTCGTAGATCAAAAATATCAATGGCATAGAGATAGGTTCAATTCATCTATTTGAATGATTCTGGATAAATTTCATTGCGAGTTTTTCAAAGTTTATCGCGCTTTTTTATTCGCGATGGTTACGAGTCCAAATTCAATGAACAAACATTTCTATCACTTTGAAGTGATTTTCTATTCATCCATTGGGACTGGGAGGGTAATTTTTCAATTTTGAATGTCAACGGCCATATCACGTAGAACGCACCTGGTCTCGTCAGCTCCCAGAAGTTAAGTTACGTCGAGTCCCGTTAGTACTTGGAAGGGTGACCGCTTGGGAATACGGGATGTCGTTGGCGATGAATATTTTGTTTTCAATAACAAATTTCTTGAAATTTTTTTTCAATCACGATGGTTACCAGTCCAAATTCGTAGATCAAAAATATCAATGGCATAGAGATAGGTTCAATTCATCTATTTGAATGATTCTGGATAAATTTCATTGCGAGTTTTTCAAAGTTTATCGCGCTTTTTTATTCGCGATGGTTACGAGTCCAAATTCAATGAACAAACATTTCTATCACTTTGAAGTGATTTTCTATTCATCCATTGGGACTGGGAGGGTAATTTTTCATTTTTGAATGTCAACGGCCATATCACGTAGAACGCACCTGGTCTCGTCAGCTCCCAGAAGTTAAGTTACGTCGAGTCCCGTTAGTACTTGGAAGGGTGACCGCTTGGGAATACGGGATGTCGTTGGCGATGAATAGTTTGTTTTCAATAACAAATTTCTTGAAATTTTTTTTTCAATCACGATGGTTACCAGTCCAAATTCGTAGATAAAACATTTCAATGCCTTAGAGATAGGTTCAATTCATCTATAAGAATGATTCTGGATCAATTCCATTGAGAGTTTTTCAAAGTTTATCGCGTTTTTTAATCGCGATGGTTACCAGTCCAAATTCGTAGATCAAAAATATCAATGGCATAGAGATAGGTTCAATTCATCTATTTGAATGATTCTGGATAAATTTCATTGCGAGTTTTTCAAAGTTTATCGCGCTTTTTTATTCGCGATGGTTACGAGTCCAAATTCAATGAACAAACATTTCTATCACTTTGAAGTGATTTTCTATTCATCCATTGGGACTGGGAGGGTAATTTTTCAATTTTGAATGTCAACGGCCATATCACGTAGAACGCACCTGGTCTCGTCAGCTCCCAGAAGTTAAGTTACGTCGAGTCCCGTTAGTACTTGGAAGGGTGACCGCTTGGGAATACGGGATGTCGTTGGCGATGAATATTTTGTTTTCAATAACAAATTTCTTGAAATTTTTTTTCAATCACGATGGTTACCAGTCCAAATTCGTAGATCAAAAATATCAATGGCATAGAGATAGGTTCAATTCATCTATTTGAATGATTCTGGATAAATTTCATTGCGAGTTTTTCAAAGTTTATCGCGCTTTTTTATTCGCGATGGTTACGAGTCCAAATTCAATGAACAAACATTTCTATCACTTTGAAGTGATTTTCTATTCATCCATTGGGACTGGGAGGGTAATTTTTCATTTTTGAATGTCAACGGCCATATCACGTAGAACGCACCTGGTCTCGTCAGCTCCCAGAAGTTAAGTTACGTCGAGTCCCGTTAGTACTTGGAAGGGTGACCGCTTGGGAATACGGGATGTCGTTTGCGATGAATAGTTTGTTTTCAATAACAAATTTCTTGAAATTTTTTTTTCAATCACGATGGTTACCAGTCCAAATTCGTAGATAAAACATTTCAAAGCCTTAGAGATAGGTTCAATTCATCTATAAGAATGATTCTGGATCAATTCCATTGAGAGTTTTTCAAAGTTTATCGCGTTTTTTAATCGCGATGGTTACCAGTCCAAATTCGTAGATCAAAAATATCAATGGCATAGAGATAGGTTCAATTCATCTATTTGAATGATTCTGGATAAATTTCATTGCGAGTTTTTCAAAGTTTATCGCGCTTTTTTATTCGCGATGGTTACGAGTCCAAATTCAATGAACAAACATTTCTATCACTTTGAAGTGATTTTCTATTCATCCATTGGGACTGGGAGGGTAATTTTTCATTTTTGAATGTCAACGGCCATATCACGTAGAACGCACCTGGTCTCGTCAGCTCCCAGAAGTTAAGTCACGTCGAGTCCCGTTAGTACTTGGAAGGGTGACCGCTTGGGAATACGGGATGTCGTTGGCGATGAATAGTTTGTTTTCAATAACAAATTTCTTGAAATTTTTTTTTCAATCACGATGGTTACCAGTCCAAATTCGTAGATAAAACATTTCAATGCCTTAGAGATAGGTTCAATTCATCTATAAGAATGATTCTGGATCAATTCCATTGAGAGTTTTTCAAAGTTTATCGCGTTTTTTAATCGCGATGGTTACCAGTCCAAATTCGTAGATCAAAAATATCAATGGCATAGAGATAGGTTCAATTCATCTATTTGAATGATTCTGGATAAATTTCATTGCGAGTTTTTCAAAGTTTATCGCGCTTTTTTATTCGCGATGGTTACGAGTCCAAATTCAATGAACAAACATTTCTATCACTTTGAAGTGATTTTCTATTCATCCATTGGGACTGGGAGGGTAATTTTTCATTTTTGAATGTCAACGGCCATATCACGTAGAACGCACCTGGTCTCGTCAGCTCCCAGAAGTTAAGTTACGTCGAGTCCCGTTAGTACTTGGAAGGGTGACCGCTTGGGAATACGGGATGTCGTTTGCGATGAATAGTTTGTTTTCAATAACAAATTTCTTGAAATTTTTTTTTCAATCACGATGGTTACCAGTCCAAATTCGTAGATAAAACATTTCAAAGCCTTAGGGATAGGTTCAATTCATCTATAAGAATGATTCTGGATCAATTCCATTGAGAGTTTTTCAAAGTTTATCGCGTTTTTTAATCGCGATGGTTACCAGTCCAAATTCGTAGATCAAAAATATCAATGGCATAGAGATAGGTTCAATTCATCTATTTGAATGATTCTGGATAAATTTCATTGCGAGTTTTTCAAAGTTTATCGCGCTTTTTTATTCGCGATGGTTACGAGTCCAAATTCAATGAACAAACATTTCTATCACTTTGAAGTGATTTTCTATTCATCCATTGGGACTGGGAGGGTAATTTTTCATTTTTGAATGTCAATGGCCATATCACGTAGAACGCACCTGGTCTCGTCAGCTCCCAGAAGTTAAGTTACGTCGAGTCCCGTTAGTACTTGGAAGGGTGACCGCTTGGGAATACGGGATGTCGTTTGCGATGAATAGTTTGTTTTCAATAACAAATTTCTTGAAATTTTTTTTTCAATCACGATGGTTACCAGTCCAAATTCGTAGATAAAACATTTCAAAGCCTTAGAGATAGGTTCAATTCATCTATAAGAATGATTCTGGATCAATTCCATTGAGAGTTTTTCAAAGTTTATCGCGTTTTTTAATCGCGATGGTTACCAGTCCAAATTCGTAGATCAAAAATATCAATGGCATAGAGATAGGTTCAATTCATCTATTTGAATGATTCTGGATAAATTTCATTGCGAGTTTTTCAAAGTTTATCGCGCTTTTTTATTCGCGATGGTTACGAGTCCAAATTCAATGAACAAACATTTCTATCACTTTGAAGTGATTTTCTATTCATCCATTGGGACTGGGAGGGTAATTTTTCATTTTTGAATGTCAACGGCCATATCACGTAGAACGCACCTGGTCTCGTCAGCTCCCAGAAGTTAAGTCACGTCGAGTCCCGTTAGTACTTGGAAGGGTGACCGCTTGGGAATACGGGATGTCGTTGGCGATGAATAGTTTGTTTTCAATAACAAATTTCTTGAAATTTTTTTTTCAATCACGATGGTTACCAGTCCAAATTCGTAGATAAAACATTTCAATGCCTTAGAGATAGGTTCAATTCATCTATAAGAATGATTCTGGATCAATTCCATTGAGAGTTTTTCAAAGTTTATCGCGTTTTTTAATCGCGATGGTTACCAGTCCAAATTCGTAGATCAAAAATATCAATGGCATAGAGATAGGTTCAATTCATCTATTTGAATGATTCTGGATAAATTTCATTGCGAGTTTTTCAAAGTTTATCGCGCTTTTTTATTCGCGATGGTTACGAGTCCAAATTCAATGAACAAACATTTCTATCACTTTGAAGTGATTTTCTATTCATCCATTGGGACTGGGAGGGTAATTTTTCATTTTTGAATGTCAACGGCCATATCACGTAGAACGCACCTGGTCTCGTCAGCTCCCAGAAGTTAAGTCACGTCGAGTCCCGTTAGTACTTGGAAGGGTGACCGCTTGGGAATACGGGATGTCGTTGGCGATGAATAGTTTGTTTTCAATAACAAATTTCTTGAAATTTTTTTTTCAATCACGATGGTTACCAGTCCAAATTCGTAGATAAAACATTTCAATGCCTTAGAGATAGGTTCAATTCATCTATAAGAATGATTCTGGATCAATTCCATTGAGAGTTTTTCAAAGTTTATCGCGTTTTTTAATCGCGATGGTTACCAGTCCAAATTCGTAGATCAAAAATATCAATGGCATAGAGATAGGTTCAATTCATCTATTTGAATGATTCTGGATACATTTCATTGCGAGTTTTTCAAAGTTTATCGCGCTTTTTTATTCGCGATGGTTACGAGTCCAAATTCAATGAACAAACATTTCTATCACTTTGAAGTGATTTTCTATTCATCCATTGGGACTGGGAGGGTAATTTTTCATTTTTGAATGTCAACGGCCATATCACGTAGAACGCACCTGGTCTCGTCAGCTCCCAGAAGTTAAGTCACGTCGAGTCCCGTTAGTACTTGGAAGGGTGACCGCTTGGGAATACGGGATGTCGTTGGCGATGAATAGTTTGTTTTCAATAACAAATTTCTTGAAATTTTTTTTTCAATCACGATGGTTACCAGTCCAAATTCGTAGATAAAACATTTCAATGCCTTAGAGATAGGTTCAATTCATCTATAAGAATGATTCTGGATCAATTCCATTGAGAGTTTTTCAAAGTTTATCGCGCTTTTTAATCGCGATGGTTACCAGTCCAAATTCGTAGATCAAAAATATCAATGGCATAGAGATAGGTTCAATTCATCTATAGGAATGATTCTGGATAAATTTCATTGCGAGTTTTTCAAAGTTTATCGCGCTTTTTTATTCGCGATGGTTACGAGTCCAAATTCAATGAACAAACATTTCTATCACTTTGAAGTGATTTTCTATTCATCCATTGGGACTGGGAGGGTAATTTTTCATTTTTGAATGTCAACGGCCATATCACGTAGAACGCACCTGGTCTCGTCAGCTCCCAGAAGTTAAGTCACGTCGAGTCCCGTTAGTACTTGGAAGGGTGACCGCTTGGGAATACGGGATGTCGTTGGCGATGAATAGTTTGTTTTCAATAACAAATTTCTTGAAATTTTTTTTTCAATCACGATGGTTACCAGTCCAAATATCAATGGCATAGAGATAGGTTCAATTCATCTATTTGAATGATTCTGGATAAATTTCATTGCGAGTTTTTCAAAGTTTATCGCGCTTTTTTATTCGCGATGGTTACGAGTCCAAATTCAATGAACAAACATTTCTATCACTTTGAAGTGATTTTCTATTCATCCATTGGGACTGGGAGGGTAATTTTTCATTTTTGAATGTCAACGGCCATATCACGTAGAACGCACCTGGTCTCGTCAGCTCCCAGAAGTTAAGTTACGTCGAGTCCCGTTAGTACTTGGAAGGGTGACCGCTTGGGAATACGGGATGTCGTTTGCGATGAATAGTTTGTTTTCAATAACAAATTTCTTGAAATTTTTTTTTCAATCACGATGGTTACCAGTCCAAATTCGTAGATAAAACATTTCAAAGCCTTAGAGATAGGTTCAATTCATCTATAAGAATGATTCTGGATCAATTCCATTGAGAGTTTTTCAAAGTTTATCGCGTTTTTTAATCGCGATGGTTACCAGTCCAAATTCGTAGATCAAAAATATCAATGGCATAGAGATAGGTTCAATTCATCTATTTGAATGATTCTGGATAAATTTCATTGCGAGTTTTTCAAAGTTTATCGCGCTTTTTTATTCGCGATGGTTACGAGTCCAAATTCAATGAACAAACATTTCTATCACTTTGAAGTGATTTTCTATTCATCCATTGGGACTGGGAGGGTAATTTTTCATTTTTGAATGTCAACGGCCATATCACGTAGAACGCACCTGGTCTCGTCAGCTCCCAGAAGTTAAGTCACGTCGAGTCCCGTTAGTACTTGGAAGGGTGACCGCTTGGGAATACGGAATGTCGTTGGCGATGAATAGTTTGTTTTCAATAACAAATTTCTTGAAATTTTTTTTTCAATCACGATGGTTACCAGTCCAAATTCGTAGATAAAACATTTCAATGCCTTAGAGATAGGTTCAATTCATCTATAAGAATGATTCTGGATCAATTCCATTGAGAGTTTTTCAAAGTTTATCGCGTTTTTTAATCGCGATGGTTACCAGTCCAAATTCGTAGATCAAAAATATCAATGGCATAGAGATAGGTTCAATTCATCTATTTGAATGATTCTGGATAAATTTCATTGCGAGTTTTTCAAAGTTTATCGCGCTTTTTTATTCGCGATGGTTACGAGTCCAAATTCAATGAACAAACATTTCTATCACTTTGAAGTGATTTTCTATTCATCCATTGGGACTGGGAGGGTAATTTTTCATTTTTGAATGTCAACGGCCATATCACGTAGAACGCACCTGGTCTCGTCAGCTCCCAGAAGTTAAGTTACGTCGAGTCCCGTTAGTACTTGGAAGGGTGACCGCTTGGGAATACGGGATGTCGTTTGCGATGAATAGTTTGTTTTCAATAACAAATTTCTTGAAATTTTTTTTTCAATCACGATGGTTACCAGTCCAAATTCGTAGATAAAACATTTCAAAGCCTTAGAGATAGGTTCAATTCATCTATAAGAATGATTCTGGATCAATTCCATTGAGAGTTTTTCAAAGTTTATCGCGTTTTTTAATCGCGATGGTTACCAGTCCAAATTCGTAGATCAAAAATATCAATGGCATAGAGATAGGTTCAATTCATCTATTTGAATGATTCTGGATAAATTTCATTGCGAGTTTTTCAAAGTTTATCGCGCTTTTTTATTCGCGATGGTTACGAGTCCAAATTCAATGAACAAACATTTCTATCACTTTGAAGTGATTTTCTATTCATCCATTGGGACTGGGAGGGTAATTTTTCATTTTTGAATGTCAACGGCCATATCACGTAGAACGCACCTGGTCTCGTCAGCTCCCAGAAGTTAAGTTACGTCGAGTCCCGTTAGTACTTGGAAGGGTGACCGCTTGGGAATACGGGATGTCGTTTGCGATGAATAGTTTGTTTTCAATAACAAATTTCTTGAAATTTTTTTTTCAATCACGATGGTTACCAGTCCAAATTCGTAGATAAAACATTTCAAAGCCTTAGAGATAGGTTCAATTCATCTATAAGAATGATTCTGGATCAATTCCATTGAGAGTTTTTCAAAGTTTATCGCGTTTTTTAATCGCGATGGTTACCAGTCCAAATTCGTAGATCAAAAATATCAATGGCATAGAGATAGGTTCAATTCATCTATTTGAATGATTCTGGATAAATTTCATTGCGAGTTTTTCAAAGTTTATCGCGCTTTTTTATTCGCGATGGTTACGAGTCCAAATTCAATGAACAAACATTTCTATCACTTTGAAGTGATTTTCTATTCATCCATTGGGACTGGGAGGGTAATTTTTCATTTTTGAATGTCAACGGCCATATCACGTAGAACGCACCTGGTCTCGTCAGCTCCCAGAAGTTAAGTTACGTCGAGTCCCGTTAGTACTTGGAAGGGTGACCGCTTGGGAATACGGGATGTCGTTTGCGATGAATAGTTTGTTTTCAATAACAAATTTCTTGAAATTTTTTTTTCAATCACGATGGTTACCAGTCCAAATTCGTAGATAAAACATTTCAAAGCCTTAGAGATAGGTTCAATTCATCTATAAGAATGATTCTGGATCAATTCCATTGAGAGTTTTTCAAAGTTTATTGCGTTTTTTAATCGCGATGGTTACCAGTCCAAATTCGTAGATCAAAAATATCAATGGCATAGAGATAGGTTCAATTCATCTATTTGAATGATTCTGGATAAATTTCATTGCGAGTTTTTCAAAGTTTATCGCGCTTTTTTATTCGCGATGGTTACGAGTCCAAATTCAATGAACAAACATTTCTATCACTTTGAAGTGATTTTCTATTCATCCATTGGGACTGGGAGGGTAATTTTTCATTTTTGAATGTCAACGGCCATATCACGTAGAACGCACCTGGTCTCGTCAGCTCCCAGAAGTTAAGTCACGTCGAGTCCCGTTAGTACTTGGAAGGGTGACCGCTTGGGAATACGGAATGTCGTTGGCGATGAATAGTTTGTTTTCAATAACAAATTTCTTGAAATTTTTTTTTCAATCACGATGGTTACCAGTCCAAATTCGTAGATAAAACATTTCAATGCCTTAGAGATAGGTTCAATTCATCTATAAGAATGATTCTGGATCAATTCCATTGAGAGTTTTTCAAAGTTTATCGCGTTTTTTAATCGCGATGGTTACCAGTCCAAATTCGTAGATCAAAAATATCAATGGCATAGAGATAGGTTCAATTCATCTATTTGAATGATTCTGGATAAATTTCATTGCGAGTTTTTCAAAGTTTATCGCGCTTTTTTATTCGCGATGGTTACGAGTCCAAATTCAATGAACAAACATTTCTATCACTTTGAAGTGATTTTCTATTCATCCATTGGGACTGGGAGGGTAATTTTTCATTTTTGAATGTCAACGGCCATATCACGTAGAACGCACCTGGTCTCGTCAGCTCCCAGAAGTTAAGTTACGTCGAGTCCCGTTAGTACTTGGAAGGGTGACCGCTTGGGAATACGGGATGTCGTTTGCGATGAATAGTTTGTTTTCAATAACAAATTTCTTGAAATTTTTTTTTCAATCACGATGGTTACCAGTCCAAATTCGTAGATAAAACATTTCAAAGCCTTAGAGATAGGTTCAATTCATCTATAAGAATGATTCTGGATCAATTCCATTGAGAGTTTTTCAAAGTTTATCGCGTTTTTTAATCGCGATGGTTACCAGTCCAAATTCGTAGATCAAAAATATCAATGGCATAGAGATAGGTTCAATTCATCTATTTGAATGATTCTGGATAAATTTCATTGCGAGTTTTTCAAAGTTTATCGCGCTTTTTTATTCGCGATGGTTACGAGTCCAAATTCAATGAACAAACATTTCTATCACTTTGAAGTGATTTTCTATTCATCCATTGGGACTGGGAGGGTAATTTTTCATTTTTGAATGTCAACGGCCATATCACGTAGAACGCACCTGGTCTCGTCAGCTCCCAGAAGTTAAGTTACGTCGAGTCCCGTTAGTACTTGGAAGGGTGACCGCTTGGGAATACGGGATGTCGTTTGCGATGAATAGTTTGTTTTCAATAACAAATTTCTTGAAATTTTTTTTTCAATCACGATGGTTACCAGTCCAAATTCGTAGATAAAACATTTCAAAGCCTTAGAGATAGGTTCAATTCATCTATAAGAATGATTCTGGATCAATTCCATTGAGAGTTTTTCAAAGTTTATCGCGTTTTTTAATCGCGATGGTTACCAGTCCAAATTCGTAGATCAAAAATATCAATGGCATAGAGATAGGTTCAATTCATCTATTTGAATGATTCTGGATAAATTTCATTGCGAGTTTTTCAAAGTTTATCGCGCTTTTTTATTCGCGATGGTTACGAGTCCAAATTCAATGAACAAACATTTCTATCACTTTGAAGTGATTTTCTATTCATCCATTGGGACTGGGAGGGTAATTTTTCATTTTTGAATGTCAACGGCCATATCACGTAGAACGCACCTGGTCTCGTCAGCTCCCAGAAGTTAAGTTACGTCGAGTCCCGTTAGTACTTGGAAGGGTGACCGCTTGGGAATACGGGATGTCGTTTGCGATGAATAGTTTGTTTTCAATAACAAATTTCTTGAAATTTTTTTTTCAATCACGATGGTTACCAGTCCAAATTCGTAGATAAAACATTTCAAAGCCTTAGAGATAGGTTCAATTCATCTATAAGAATGATTCTGGATCAATTCCATTGAGAGTTTTTCAAAGTTTATTGCGTTTTTTAATCGCGATGGTTACCAGTCCAAATTCGTAGATCAAAAATATCAATGGCATAGAGATAGGTTCAATTCATCTATTTGAATGATTCTGGATAAATTTCATTGCGAGTTTTTCAAAGTTTATCGCGCTTTTTTATTCGCGATGGTTACGAGTCCAAATTCAATGAACAAACATTTCTATCACTTTGAAGTGATTTTCTATTCATCCATTGGGACTGGGAGGGTAATTTTTCATTTTTGAATGTCAACGGCCATATCACGTAGAACGCACCTGGTCTCGTCAGCTCCCAGAAGTTAAGTTACGTCGAGTCCCGTTAGTACTTGGAAGGGTGACCGCTTGGGAATACGGGATGTCGTTTGCGATGAATAGTTTGTTTTCAATAACAAATTTCTTGAAATTTTTTTTTCAATCACGATGGTTACCAGTCCAAATTCGTAGATAAAACATTTCAAAGCCTTAGAGATAGGTTCAATTCATCTATAAGAATGATTCTGGATCAATTCCATTGAGAGTTTTTCAAAGTTTATCGCGTTTTTTAATCGCGATGGTTACCAGTCCAAATTCGTAGATCAAAAATATCAATGGCATAGAGATAGGTTCAATTCATCTATTTGAATGATTCTGGATAAATTTCATTGCGAGTTTTTCAAAGTTTATCGCGCTTTTTTATTCGCGATGGTTACGAGTCCAAATTCAATGAACAAACATTTCTATCACTTTGAAGTGATTTTCTATTCATCCATTGGGACTGGGAGGGTAATTTTTCATTTTTGAATGTCAACGGCCATATCACGTAGAACGCACCTGGTCTCGTCAGCTCCCAGAAGTTAAGTCACGTCGAGTCCCGTTAGTACTTGGAAGGGTGACCGCTTGGGAATACGGAATGTCGTTGGCGATGAATAGTTTGTTTTCAATAACAAATTTCTTGAAATTTTTTTTTCAATCACGATGGTTACCAGTCCAAATTCGTAGATAAAACATTTCAATGCCTTAGAGATAGGTTCAATTCATCTATAAGAATGATTCTGGATCAATTCCATTGAGAGTTTTTCAAAGTTTATCGCGTTTTTTAATCGCGATGGTTACCAGTCCAAATTCGTAGATCAAAAATATCAATGGCATAGAGATAGGTTCAATTCATCTATTTGAATGATTCTGGATAAATTTCATTGCGAGTTTTTCAAAGTTTATCGCGCTTTTTTATTCGCGATGGTTACGAGTCCAAATTCAATGAACAAACATTTCTATCACTTTGAAGTGATTTTCTATTCATCCATTGGGACTGGGAGGGTAATTTTTCATTTTTGAATGTCAACGGCCATATCACGTAGAACGCACCTGGTCTCGTCAGCTCCCAGAAGTTAAGTCACGTCGAGTCCCGTTAGTACTTGGAAGGGTGACCGCTTGGGAATACGGAATGTCGTTGGCGATGAATAGTTTGTTTTCAATAACAAATTTCTTGAAATTTTTTTTTCAATCACGATGGTTACCAGTCCAAATTCGTAGATAAAACATTTCAATGCCTTAGAGATAGGTTCAATTCATCTATAAGAATGATTCTGGATCAATTCCATTGAGAGTTTTTCAAAGTTTATCGCGTTTTTTAATCGCGATGGTTACCAGTCCAAATTCGTAGATCAAAAATATCAATGGCATAGAGATAGGTTCAATTCATCTATTTGAATGATTCTGGATAAATTTCATTGCGAGTTTTTCAAAGTTTATCGCGCTTTTTTATTCGCGATGGTTACGAGTCCAAATTCAATGAACAAACATTTCTATCACTTTGAAGTGATTTTCTATTCATCCATTGGGACTGGGAGGGTAATTTTTCATTTTTGAATGTCAACGGCCATATCACGTAGAACGCACCTGGTCTCGTCAGCTCCCAGAAGTTAAGTCACGTCGAGTCCCGTTAGTACTTGGAAGGGTGACCGCTTGGGAATACGGAATGTCGTTGGCGATGAATAGTTTGTTTTCAATAACAAATTTCTTGAAATTTTTTTTTCAATCACGATGGTTACCAGTCCAAATTCGTAGATAAAACATTTCAATGCCTTAGAGATAGGTTCAATTCATCTATAAGAATGATTCTGGATCAATTCCATTGAGAGTTTTTCAAAGTTTATCGCGTTTTTTAATCGCGATGGTTACCAGTCCAAATTCGTAGATCAAAAATATCAATGGCATAGAGATAGGTTCAATTCATCTATTTGAATGATTCTGGATAAATTTCATTGCGAGTTTTTCAAAGTTTATCGCGCTTTTTTATTCGCGATGGTTACGAGTCCAAATTCAATGAACAAACATTTCTATCACTTTGAAGTGATTTTCTATTCATCCATTGGGACTGGGAGGGTAATTTTTCATTTTTGAATGTCAACGGCCATATCACGTAGAACGCACCTGGTCTCGTCAGCTCCCAGAAGTTAAGTTACGTCGAGTCCCGTTAGTACTTGGAAGGGTGACCGCTTGGGAATACGGGATGTCGTTTGCGATGAATAGTTTGTTTTCAATAACAAATTTCTTGAAATTTTTTTTTCAATCACGATGGTTACCAGTCCAAATTCGTAGATAAAACATTTCAAAGCCTTAGAGATAGGTTCAATTCATCTATAAGAATGATTCTGGATCAATTCCATTGAGAGTTTTTCAAAGTTTATCGCGTTTTTTAATCGCGATGGTTACCAGTCCAAATTCGTAGATCAAAAATATCAATGGCATAGAGATAGGTTCAATTCATCTATTTGAATGATTCTGGATAAATTTCATTGCGAGTTTTTCAAAGTTTATCGCGCTTTTTTATTCGCGATGGTTACGAGTCCAAATTCAATGAACAAACATTTCTATCACTTTGAAGTGATTTTCTATTCATCCATTGGGACTGGGAGGGTAATTTTTCATTTTTGAATGTCAACGGCCATATCACGTAGAACGCACCTGGTCTCGTCAGCTCCCAGAAGTTAAGTTACGTCGAGTCCCGTTAGTACTTGGAAGGGTGACCGCTTGGGAATACGGGATGTCGTTTGCGATGAATAGTTTGTTTTCAATAACAAATTTCTTGAAATTTTTTTTTCAATCACGATGGTTACCAGTCCAAATTCGTAGATAAAACATTTCAAAGCCTTAGAGATAGGTTCAATTCATCTATAAGAATGATTCTGGATCAATTCCATTGAGAGTTTTTCAAAGTTTATCGCGTTTTTTAATCGCGATGGTTACCAGTCCAAATTCGTAGATCAAAAATATCAATGGCATAGAGATAGGTTCAATTCATCTATTTGAATGATTCTGGATAAATTTCATTGCGAGTTTTTCAAAGTTTATCGCGCTTTTTTATTCGCGATGGTTACGAGTCCAAATTCAATGAACAAACATTTCTATCACTTTGAAGTGATTTTCTATTCATCCATTGGGACTGGGAGGGTAATTTTTCATTTTTGAATGTCAACGGCCATATCACGTAGAACGCACCTGGTCTCGTCAGCTCCCAGAAGTTAAGTTACGTCGAGTCCCGTTAGTACTTGGAAGGGTGACCGCTTGGGAATACGGGATGTCGTTTGCGATGAATAGTTTGTTTTCAATAACAAATTTCTTGAAATTTTTTTTTCAATCACGATGGTTACCAGTCCAAATTCGTAGATAAAACATTTCAAAGCCTTAGAGATAGGTTCAATTCATCTATAAGAATGATTCTGGATCAATTCCATTGAGAGTTTTTCAAAGTTTATCGCGTTTTTTAATCGCGATGGTTACCAGTCCAAATTCGTAGATCAAAAATATCAATGGCATAGAGATAGGTTCAATTCATCTATTTGAATGATTCTGGATAAATTTCATTGCGAGTTTTTCAAAGTTTATCGCGCTTTTTTATTCGCGATGGTTACGAGTCCAAATTCAATGAACAAACATTTCTATCACTTTGAAGTGATTTTCTATTCATCCATTGGGACTGGGAGGGTAATTTTTCATTTTTGAATGTCAACGGCCATATCACGTAGAACGCACCTGGTCTCGTCAGCTCCCAGAAGTTAAGTTACGTCGAGTCCCGTTAGTACTTGGAAGGGTGACCGCTTGGGAATACGGGATGTCGTTTGCGATGAATAGTTTGTTTTCAATAACAAATTTCTTGAAATTTTTTTTTCAATCACGATGGTTACCAGTCCAAATTCGTAGATAAAACATTTCAAAGCCTTAGAGATAGGTTCAATTCATCTATAAGAATGATTCTGGATCAATTCCATTGAGAGTTTTTCAAAGTTTATCGCGTTTTTTAATCGCGATGGTTACCAGTCCAAATTCGTAGATCAAAAATATCAATGGCATAGAGATAGGTTCAATTCATCTATTTGAATGATTCTGGATAAATTTCATTGCGAGTTTTTCAAAGTTTATCGCGCTTTTTTATTCGCGATGGTTACGAGTCCAAATTCAATGAACAAACATTTCTATCACTTTGAAGTGATTTTCTATTCATCCATTGGGACTGGGAGGGTAATTTTTCATTTTTGAATGTCAACGGCCATATCACGTAGAACGCACCTGGTCTCGTCAGCTCCCAGAAGTTAAGTCACGTCGAGTCCCGTTAGTACTTGGAAGGGTGACCGCTTGGGAATACGGAATGTCGTTGGCGATGAATAGTTTGTTTTCAATAACAAATTTCTTGAAATTTTTTTTTCAATCACGATGGTTACCAGTCCAAATTCGTAGATAAAACATTTCAATGCCTTAGAGATAGGTTCAATTCATCTATAAGAATGATTCTGGATCAATTCCATTGAGAGTTTTTCAAAGTTTATCGCGTTTTTTAATCGCGATGGTTACCAGTCCAAATTCGTAGATCAAAAATATCAATGGCATAGAGATAGGTTCAATTCATCTATTTGAATGATTCTGGATAAATTTCATTGCGAGTTTTTCAAAGTTTATCGCGCTTTTTTATTCGCGATGGTTACGAGTCCAAATTCAATGAACAAACATTTCTATCACTTTGAAGTGATTTTCTATTCATCCATTGGGACTGGGAGGGTAATTTTTCATTTTTGAATGTCAACGGCCATATCACGTAGAACGCACCTGGTCTCGTCAGCTCCCAGAAGTTAAGTCACGTCGAGTCCCGTTAGTACTTGGAAGGGTGACCGCTTGGGAATACGGAATGTCGTTGGCGATGAATAGTTTGTTTTCAATAACAAATTTCTTGAAATTTTTTTTTCAATCACGATGGTTACCAGTCCAAATTCGTAGATAAAACATTTCAAAGCCTTAGAGATAGGTTCAATTCATCTATAAGAATGATTCTGGATCAATTCCATTGAGAGTTTTTCAAAGTTTATCGCGTTTTTTAATCGCGATGGTTACCAGTCCAAATTCGTAGATCAAAAATATCAATGGCATAGAGATAGGTTCAATTCATCTATTTGAATGATTCTGGATAAATTTCATTGCGAGTTTTTCAAAGTTTATCGCGCTTTTTTATTCGCGATGGTTACGAGTCCAAATTCAATGAACAAACATTTCTATCACTTTGAAGTGATTTTCTATTCATCCATTGGGACTGGGAGGGTAATTTTTCATTTTTGAATGTCAACGGCCATATCACGTAGAACGCACCTGGTCTCGTCAGCTCCCAGAAGTTAAGTTACGTCGAGTCCCGTTAGTACTTGGAAGGGTGACCGCTTGGGAATACGGGATGTCGTTGGCGATGAATAGTTTGTTTTCAATAACAAATTTCTTGAAATTTTTTTTTCAATCACGATGGTTACCAGTCCAAATTCGTAGATAAAACATTTCAATGCCTTAGAGATAGGTTCAATTCATCTATAAGAATGATTCTGGATCAATTCCATTGAGAGTTTTTCAAAGTTTATCGCGTTTTTTAATCGCGATGGTTACCAGTCCAAATTCGTAGATCAAAAATATCAATGGCATAGAGATAGGTTCAATTCATCTATTTGAATGATTCTGGATAAATTTCATTGCGAGTTTTTCAAAGTTTATCGCGCTTTTTTATTCGCGATGGTTACGAGTCCAAATTCAATGAACAAACATTTCTATCACTTTGAAGTGATTTTCTATTCATCCATTGGGACTGGGAGGGTAATTTTTCATTTTTGAATGTCAACGGCCATATCACGTAGAACGCACCTGGTCTCGTCAGCTCCCAGAAGTTAAGTTACGTCGAGTCCCGTTAGTACTTGGAAGGGTGACCGCTTGGGAATACGGGATGTCGTTTGCGATGAATAGTTGGTTTTCAATAACAAATTTCTTGAAATTTTTTTTTCAATCACGATGGTTACCAGTCCAAATTCGTAGATAAAACATTTCAAAGCCTTAGAGATAGGTTCAATTCATCTATAAGAATGATTCTGGATCAATTCCATTGAGAGTTTTTCAAAGTTTATCGCGTTTTTTAATCGCGATGGTTACCAGTCCAAATTCGTAGATCAAAAATATCAATGGCATAGAGATAGGTTCAATTCATCTATTTGAATGATTCTGGATAAATTTCATTGCGAGTTTTTCAAAGTTTATCGCGCTTTTTTATTCGCGATGGTTACGAGTCCAAATTCAATGAACAAACATTTCTATCACTTTGAAGTGATTTTCTATTCATCCATTGGGACTGGGAGGGTAATTTTTCATTTTTGAATGTCAACGGCCATATCACGTAGAACGCACCTGGTCTCGTCAGCTCCCAGAAGTTAAGTTACGTCGAGTCCCGTTAGTACTTGGAAGGGTGACCGCTTGGGAATACGGGATGTCGTTTGCGATGAATAGTTTGTTTTCAATAACAAATTTCTTGAAATTTTTTTTTCAATCACGATGGTTACCAGTCCAAATTCGTAGATAAAACATTTCAATGCCTTAGAGATAGGTTCAATTCATCTATAAGAATGATTCTGGATCAATTCCATTGAGAGTTTTTCAAAGTTTATCGCGTTTTTTAATCGCGATGGTTACCAGTCCAAATTCGTAGATCAAAAATATCAATGGCATAGAGATAGGTTCAATTCATCTATTTGAATGATTCTGGATAAATTTCATTGCGAGTTTTTCAAAGTTTATCGCGCTTTTTTATTCGCGATGGTTACGAGTCCAAATTCAATGAACAAACATTTCTATCACTTTGAAGTGATTTTCTATTCATCCATTGGGACTGGGAGGGTAATTTTTCATTTTTGAATGTCAACGGCCATATCACGTAGAACGCACCTGGTCTCGTCAGCTCCCAGAAGTTAAGTCACGTCGAGTCCCGTTAGTACTTGGAAGGGTGACCGCTTGGGAATACGGGATGTCGTTGGCGATGAATAGTTTGTTTTCAATAACAAATTTCTTGAAATTTTTTTTTCAATCACGATGGTTACCAGTCCAAATTCGTAGATAAAACATTTCAATGCCTTAGAGATAGGTTCAATTCATCTATAAGAATGATTCTGGATCAATTCCATTGAGAGTTTTTCAAAGTTTATCGCGTTTTTTAATCGCGATGGTTACCAGCCCAAATTCGTAGATCAAAAATATCAATGGCATAGAGATAGGTTCAATTCATCTATTTGAATGATTCTGGATAAATTTCATTGCGAGTTTTTCAAAGTTTATCGCGCTTTTTTATTCGCGATGGTTACGAGTCCAAATTCAATGAACAAACATTTCTATCACTTTGAAGTGATTTTCTATTCATCCATTGGGACTGGGAGGGTAATTTTTCATTTTTGAATGTCAACGGCCATATCACGTAGAACGCACCTGGTCTCGTCAGCTCCCAGAAGTTAAGTTACGTCGAGTCCCGTTAGTACTTGGAAGGGTGACCGCTTGGGAATACGGGATGTCGTTGGCGATGAATATTTTGTTTTCAATAACAAATTTCTTGAAATTTTTTTTCAATCACGATGGTTACCAGTCCAAATTCGTAGATCAAAAATATCAATGGCATAGAGATAGGTTCAATTCATCTATTTGAATGATTCTGGATAAATTTCATTGCGAGTTTTTCAAAGTTTATCGCGCTTTTTTATTCGCGATGGTTACGAGTCCAAATTCAATGAACAAACATTTCTATCACTTTGAAGTGATTTTCTATTCATCCATTGGGACTGGGAGGGTAATTTTTCATTTTTGAATGTCAACGGCCATATCACGTAGAACGCACCTGGTCTCGTCAGCTCCCAGAAGTTAAGTCACGTCGAGTCCCGTTAGTACTTGGAAGTGTGACCGCTTGGGAATACGGGATGTCGTTGGCGATGAATAGTTTGTTTTCAATAACAAATTTCTTGAAATTTTTTTTTCAATCACGATGGTTACCAGTCCAAATTCGTAGATAAAACATTTCAATGCCTTAGAGATAGGTTCAATTCATCTATAAGAATGATTCTGGATCAATTCCATTGAGAGTTTTTCAAAGTTTATCGCGTTTTTTAATCGCGATGGTTACCAGTCCAAATTCGTAGATCAAAAATATCAATGGCATAGAGATAGGTTCAATTCATCTATTTGAATGATTCTGGATAAATTTCATTGCGAGTTTTTCAAAGTTTATCGCGCTTTTTTATTCGCGATGGTTACGAGTCCAAATTCAATGAACAAACATTTCTATCACTTTGAAGTGATTTTCTATTCATCCATTGGGACTGGGAGGGTAATTTTTCATTTTTGAATGTCAACGGCCATATCACGTAGAACGCACCTGGTCTCGTCAGCTCCCAGAAGTTAAGTTACGTCGAGTCCCGTTAGTACTTGGAAGGGTGACCGCTTGGGAATACGGGATGTCGTTGGCGATGAATATTTTGTTTTCAATAACAAATTTCTTGAAATTTTTTTTCAATCACGATGGTTACCAGTCCAAATTCGTAGATAAAACATTTCAATGCCTTAGAGATAGGTTCAATTCATCTATAAGAATGATTCTGGATCAATTCCATTGAGAGTTTTTCAAAGTTTATCGCGTTTTTTAATCGCGATGGTTACCAGTCCAAATTCGTAGATCAAAAATATCAATGGCATAGAGATAGGTTCAATTCATCTATTTGAATGATTCTGGATAAATTTCATTGCGAGTTTTTCAAAGTTTATCGCGCTTTTTTATTCGCGATGGTTACGAGTCCAAATTCAATGAACAAACATTTCTATCACTTTGAAGTGATTTTCTATTCATCCATTGGGACTGGGAGGGTAATTTTTCATTTTTGAATGTCAACGGCCATATCACGTAGAACGCACCTGGTCTCGTCAGCTCCCAGAAGTTAAGTCACGTCGAGTCCCGTTAGTACTTGGAAGGGTGACCGCTTGGGAATACGGGATGTCGTTGGCGATGAATAGTTTGTTTTCAATAACAAATTTCTTGAAATTTTTTTTTCAATCACGATGGTTACCAGTCCAAATTCGTAGATAAAACATTTCAATGCCTTAGAGATAGGTTCAATTCATCTATAAGAATGATTCTGGATCAATTCCATTGAGAGTTTTTCAAAGTTTATCGCGTTTTTTAATCGCGATGGTTACCAGTCCAAATTCGTAGATCAAAAATATCAATGGCATAGAGATAGGTTCAATTCATCTATTTGAATGATTCTGGATAAATTTCATTGCGAGTTTTTCAAAGTTTATCGCGCTTTTTTATTCGCGATGGTTACGAGTCCAAATTCAATGAACAAACATTTCTATCACTTTGAAGTGATTTTCTATTCATCCATTGGGACTGGGAGGGTAATTTTTCATTTTTGAATGTCAACGGCCATATCACGTAGAACGCACCTGGTCTCGTCAGCTCCCAGAAGTTAAGTTACGTCGAGTCCCGTTAGTACTTGGAAGGGTGACCGCTTGGGAATACGGGATGTCGTTGGCGATGAATATTTTGTTTTCAATAACAAATTTCTTGAAATTTTTTTTCAATCACGATGGTTACCAGTCCAAATTCGTAGATCAAAAATATCAATGGCATAGAGATAGGTTCAATTCATCTATAAGAATGATTCTGGATAAATTTCATTGCGAGTTTTTCAAAGTTTATCGCGCTTTTTTATTCGCGATGGTTACGAGTCCAAATTCAATGAACAAACATTTCTATCACTTTGAAGTGATTTTCTATTCATCCATTGGGACTGGGAGGGTAATTTTTCATTTTTGAATGTCAACGGCCATATCACGTAGAACGCACCTGGTCTCGTCAGCTCCCAGAAGTTAAGTCACGTCGAGTCCCGTTAGTACTTGGAAGGGTGACCGCTTGGGAATACGGGATGTCGTTGGCGATGAATAGTTTGTTTTCAATAACAAATTTCTTGAAATTTTTTTTTCAATCACGATGGTTACCAGTCCAAATTCGTAGATAAAACATTTCAATGCCTTAGAGATAGGTTCAATTCATCTATAAGAATGATTCTGGATCAATTCCATTGAGAGTTTTTCAAAGTTTATCGCGTTTTTTAATCGCGATGGTTACCAGTCCAAATTCGTAGATCAAAAATATCAATGGCATAGAGATAGGTTCAATTCATCTATTTGAATGATTCTGGATAAATTTCATTGCGAGTTTTTCAAAGTTTATCGCGCTTTTTTATTCGCGATGGTTACGAGTCCAAATTCAATGAACAAACATTTCTATCACTTTGAAGTGATTTTCTATTCATCCATTGGGACTGGGAGGGTAATTTTTCATTTTTGAATGTCAACGGCCATATCACGTAGAACGCACCTGGTCTCGTCAGCTCCCAGAAGTTAAGTTACGTCGAGTCCCGTTAGTACTTGGAAGGGTGACCGCTTGGGAATACGGGATGTCGTTTGCGATGAATAGTTTGTTTTCAATAACAAATTTCTTGAAATTTTTTTTTCAATCACGATGGTTACCAGTCCAAATTCGTAGATAAAACATTTCAATGCCTTAGAGATAGGTTCAATTCATCTATAAGAATGATTCTGGATCAATTCCATTGAGAGTTTTTCAAAGTTTATCGCGTTTTTTAATCGCGATGGTTACCAGTCCAAATTCGTAGATCAAAAATATCAATGGCATAGAGATAGGTTCAATTCATCTATTTGAATGATTCTGGATAAATTTCATTGCGAGTTTTTCAAAGTTTATCGCGCTTTTTTATTCGCGATGGTTACGAGTCCAAATTCAATGAACAAACATTTCTATCACTTTGAAGTGATTTTCTATTCATCCATTGGGACTGGGAGGGTAATTTTTCATTTTTGAATGTCAACGGCCATATCACGTAGAACGCACCTGGTCTCGTCAGCTCCCAGAAGTTAAGTCACGTCGAGTCCCGTTAGTACTTGGAAGGGTGACCGCTTGGGAATACGGGATGTCGTTGGCGATGAATAGTTTGTTTTCAATAACAAATTTCTTGAAATTTTTTTTTCAATCACGATGGTTACCAGTCCAAATTCGTAGATAAAACATTTCAATGCCTTAGAGATAGGTTCAATTCATCTATAAGAATGATTCTGGATCAATTCCATTGAGAGTTTTTCAAAGTTTATCGCGTTTTTTAATCGCGATGGTTACCAGTCCAAATTCGTAGATCAAAAATATCAATGGCATAGAGATAGGTTCAATTCATCTATTTGAATGATTCTGGATAAATTTCATTGCGAGTTTTTCAAAGTTTATCGCGCTTTTTTATTCGCGATGGTTACGAGTCCAAATTCAATGAACAAACATTTCTATCACTTTGAAGTGATTTTCTATTCATCCATTGGGACTGGGAGGGTAATTTTTCATTTTTGAATGTCAACGGCCATATCACGTAGAACGCACCTGGTCTCGTCAGCTCCCAGAAGTTAAGTTACGTCGAGTCCCGTTAGTACTTGGAAGGGTGACCGCTTGGGAATACGGGATGTCGTTTGCGATGAATAGTTTGTTTTCAATAACAAATTTCTTGAAATTTTTTTTTCAATCACGATGGTTACCAGTCCAAATTCGTAGATAAAACATTTCAATGCCTTAGAGATAGGTTCAATTCATCTATAAGAATGATTCTGGATCAATTCCATTGAGAGTTTTTCAAAGTTTATCGCGTTTTTTAATCGCGATGGTTACCAGTCCAAATTCGTAGATCAAAAATATCAATGGCATAGAGATAGGTTCAATTCATCTATTTGAATGATTCTGGATAAATTTCATTGCGAGTTTTTCAAAGTTTATCGCGCTTTTTTATTCGCGATGGTTACGAGTCCAAATTCAATGAACAAACATTTCTATCACTTTGAAGTGATTTTCTATTCATCCATTGGGACTGGGAGGGTAATTTTTCATTTTTGAATGTCAACGGCCATATCACGTAGAACGCACCTGGTCTCGTCAGCTCCCAGAAGTTAAGTTACGTCGAGTCCCGTTAGTACTTGGAAGGGTGACCGCTTGGGAATACGGGATGTCGTTTGCGATGAATAGTTTGTTTTCAATAACAAATTTCTTGAAATTTTTTTTTCAATCACGATGGTTACCAGTCCAAATTCGTAGATAAAACATTTCAATGCCTTAGAGATAGGTTCAATTCATCTATAAGAATGATTCTGGATCAATTCCATTGAGAGTTTTTTCAAAGTTTATCGCGTTTTTTAATCGCGATGGTTACCAGTCCAAATTCGTAGATCAAAAATATCAATGGCATAGAGATAGGTTCAATTCATCTATAGGAATGATTCTGGATAAATTTCATTGCGAGTTTTTCAAAGTTTATCGCGCTTTTTTATTCGCGATGGTTACGAGTCCAAATTCAATGAACAAACATTTCTATCACTTTGAAGTGATTTTCTATTCATCCATTGGGACTGGGAGGGTAATTTTTCATTTTTGAATGTCAACGGCCATATCACGTAGAAAGCACCTGGTCTCGTCAGCTCCCAGAAGTTAAGTTACGTCGAGTCCCGTTAGTACTTGGAAGGGTGACCGCTTGGGAATACGGGATGTCGTTGGCGATGAATATTTTGTTTTCAATAACAAATTTCTTGAAATTTTTTTTCAATCACGATGGTTACCAGTCCAAATTCGTAGATCAAAAATATCAATGGCATAGAGATAGGTTCAATTCATCTATTTGAATGATTCTGGATAAATTTCATTGCGAGTTTTTCAAAGTTTATCGCGCTTTTTTATTCGCGATGGTTACGAGTCCAAATTCAATGAACAAACATTTCTATCACTTTGAAGTGATTTTCTATTCATCCATTGGGACTGGGAGGGTAATTTTTCATTTTTGAATGTCAACGGCCATATCACGTAGAACGCACCTGGTCTCGTCAGCTCCCAGAAGTTAAGTTACGTCGAGTCCCGTTAGTACTTGGAAGGGTGACCGCTTGGGAATACGGGATGTCGTTGGCGATGAATATTTTGTTTTCAATAACAAATTTCTTGAAATTTTTTTTCAATCACGATGGTTACCAGTCCAAATTCGTAGATCAAAAATATCAATGGCATAGAGATAGGTTCAATTCATCTATTTGAATGATTCTGGATAAATTTCATTGCGAGTTTTTCAAAGTTTATCGCGCTTTTTTATTCGCGATGGTTACGAGTCCAAATTCAATGAACAAACATTTCTATCACTTTGAAGTGATTTTCTATTCATCCATTGGGACTGGGAGGGTAATTTTTCATTTTTGAATGTCAACGGCCATATCACGTAGAACGCACCTGGTCTCGTCAGCTCCCAGAAGTTAAGTCACGTCGAGTCCCGTTAGTACTTGGAAGGGTGACCGCTTGGGAATACGGGATGTCGTTGGCGATGAATAGTTTGTTTTCAATAACAAATTTCTTGAAATTTTTTTTTCAATCACGATGGTTACCAGTCCAAATTCGTAGATAAAACATTTCAATGCCTTAGAGATAGGTTCAATTCATCTATAAGAATGATTCTGGATCAATTCCATTGAGAGTTTTTCAAAGTTTATCGCGTTTTTTAATCGCGATGGTTACCAGTCCAAATTCGTAGATCAAAAATATCAATGGCATAGAGATAGGTTCAATTCATCTATTTGAATGATTCTGGATAAATTTCATTGCGAGTTTTTCAAAGTTTATCGCGCTTTTTTATTCGCGATGGTTACGAGTCCAAATTCAATGAACAAACATTTCTATCACTTTGAAGTGATTTTCTATTCATCCATTGGGACTGGGAGGGTAATTTTTCATTTTTGAATGTCAACGGCCATATCACGTAGAACGCACCTGGTCTCGTCAGCTCCCAGAAGTTAAGTTACGTCGAGTCCCGTTAGTACTTGGAAGGGTGACCGCTTGGGAATACGGGATGTCGTTTGCGATGAATAGTTTGTTTTCAATAACAAATTTCTTGAAATTTTTTTTTCAATCACGATGGTTACCAGTCCAAATTCGTAGATAAAACATTTCAATGCCTTAGAGATAGGTTCAATTCATCTATAAGAATGATTCTGGATCAATTCCATTGAGAGTTTTTCAAAGTTTATCGCGTTTTTTAATCGCGATGGTTACCAGTCCAAATTCGTAGATCAAAAATATCAATGGCATAGAGATAGGTTCAATTCATCTATTTGAATGATTCTGGATAAATTTCATTGCGAGTTTTTCAAAGTTTATCGCGCTTTTTTATTCGCGATGGTTACGAGTCCAAATTCAATGAACAAACATTTCTATCACTTTGAAGTGATTTTCTATTCATCCATTGGGACTGGGAGGGTAATTTTTCATTTTTGAATGTCAACGGCCATATCACGTAGAAAGCACCTGGTCTCGTCAGCTCCCAGAAGTTAAGTTACGTCGAGTCCCGTTAGTACTTGGAAGGGTGACCGCTTGGGAATACGGGATGTCGTTGGCGATGAATATTTTGTTTTCAATAACAAATTTCTTGAAATTTTTTTTCAATCACGATGGTTACCAGTCCAAATTCGTAGATCAAAAATATCAATGGCATAGAGATAGGTTCAATTCATCTATTTGAATGATTCTGGATAAATTTCATTGCGAGTTTTTCAAAGTTTATCGCGCTTTTTTATTCGCGATGGTTACGAGTCCAAATTCAATGAACAAACATTTCTATCACTTTGAAGTGATTTTCTATTCATCCATTGGGACTGGGAGGGTAATTTTTCATTTTTGAATGTCAACGGCCATATCACGTAGAACGCACCTGGTCTCGTCAGCTCCCAGAAGTTAAGTTACGTCGAGTCCCGTTAGTACTTGGAAGGGTGACCGCTTGGGAATACGGGATGTCGTTGGCGATGAATATTTTGTTTTCAATAACAAATTTCTTGAAATTTTTTTTCAATCACGATGGTTACCAGTCCAAATTCGTAGATCAAAAATATCAATGGCATAGAGATAGGTTCAATTCATCTATTTGAATGATTCTGGATAAATTTCATTGCGAGTTTTTCAAAGTTTATCGCGCTTTTTTATTCGCGATGGTTACGAGTCCAAATTCAATGAACAAACATTTCTATCACTTTGAAGTGATTTTCTATTCATCCATTGGGACTGGGAGGGTAATTTTTCATTTTTGAATGTCAACGGCCATATCACGTAGAACGCACCTGGTCTCGTCAGCTCCCAGAAGTTAAGTCACGTCGAGTCCCGTTAGTACTTGGAAGGGTGACCGCTTGGGAATACGGGATGTCGTTGGCGATGAATAGTTTGTTTTCAATAACAAATTTCTTGAAATTTTTTTTTCAATCACGATGGTTACCAGTCCAAATTCGTAGATAAAACATTTCAATGCCTTAGAGATAGGTTCAATTCATCTATAAGAATGATTCTGGATCAATTCCATTGAGAGTTTTTCAAAGTTTATCGCGTTTTTTAATCGCGATGGTTACCAGTCCAAATTCGTAGATCAAAAATATCAATGGCATAGAGATAGGTTCAATTCATCTATTTGAATGATTCTGGATAAATTTCATTGCGAGTTTTTCAAAGTTTATCGCGCTTTTTTATTCGCGATGGTTACGAGTCCAAATTCAATGAACAAACATTTCTATCACTTTGAAGTGATTTTCTATTCATCCATTGGGACTGGGAGGGTAATTTTTCATTTTTGAATGTCAACGGCCATATCACGTAGAACGCACCTGGTCTCGTCAGCTCCCAGAAGTTAAGTTACGTCGAGTCCCGTTAGTACTTGGAAGGGTGACCGCTTGGGAATACGGGATGTCGTTTGCGATGAATAGTTTGTTTTCAATAACAAATTTCTTGAAATTTTTTTTTCAATCACGATGGTTACCAGTCCAAATTCGTAGATAAAACATTTCAATGCCTTAGAGATAGGTTCAATTCATCTATAAGAATGATTCTGGATCAATTCCATTGAGAGTTTTTCAAAGTTTATCGCGTTTTTTAATCGCGATGGTTACCAGTCCAAATTCGTAGATCAAAAATATCAATGGCATAGAGATAGGTTCAATTCATCTATTTGAATGATTCTGGATAAATTTCATTGCGAGTTTTTCAAAGTTTATCGCGCTTTTTTATTCGCGATGGTTACGAGTCCAAATTCAATGAACAAACATTTCTATCACTTTGAAGTGATTTTCTATTCATCCATTGGGACTGGGAGGGTAATTTTTCATTTTTGAATGTCAACGGCCATATCACGTAGAACGCACCTGGTCTCGTCAGCTCCCAGAAGTTAAGTCACGTCGAGTCCCGTTAGTACTTGGAAGGGTGACCGCTTGGGAATACGGGATGTCGTTGGCGATGAATAGTTTGTTTTCAATAACAAATTTCTTGAAATTTTTTTTTCAATCACGATGGTTACCAGTCCAAATTCGTAGATAAAACATTTCAATGCCTTAGAGATAGGTTCAATTCATCTATAAGAATGATTCTGGATCAATTCCATTGAGAGTTTTTCAAAGTTTATCGCGTTTTTTAATCGCGATGGTTACCAGTCCAAATTCGTAGATCAAAAATATCAATGGCATAGAGATAGGTTCAATTCATCTATTTGAATGATTCTGGATAAATTTCATTGCGAGTTTTTCAAAGTTTATCGCGCTTTTTTATTCGCGATGGTTACGAGTCCAAATTCAATGAACAAACATTTCTATCACTTTGAAGTGATTTTCTATTCATCCATTGGGACTGGGAGGGTAATTTTTCATTTTTGAATGTCAACGGCCATATCACGTAGAACGCACCTGGTCTCGTCAGCTCCCAGAAGTTAAGTTACGTCGAGTCCCGTTAGTACTTGGAAGGGTGACCGCTTGGGAATACGGGATGTCGTTTGCGATGAATAGTTTGTTTTCAATAACAAATTTCTTGAAATTTTTTTTTCAATCACGATGGTTACCAGTCCAAATTCGTAGATAAAACATTTCAATGCCTTAGAGATAGGTTCAATTCATCTATAAGAATGATTCTGGATCAATTCCATTGAGAGTTTTTCAAAGTTTATCGCGTTTTTTAATCGCGATGGTTACCAGTCCAAATTCGTAGATCAAAAATATCAATGGCATAGAGATAGGTTCAATTCATCTATTTGAATGATTCTGGATAAATTTCATTGCGAGTTTTTCAAAGTTTATCGCGCTTTTTTATTCGCGATGGTTACGAGTCCAAATTCAATGAACAAACATTTCTATCACTTTGAAGTGATTTTCTATTCATCCATTGGGACTGGGAGGGTAATTTTTCATTTTTGAATGTCAACGGCCATATCACGTAGAACGCACCTGGTCTCGTCAGCTCCCAGAAGTTAAGTTACGTCGAGTCCCGTTAGTACTTGGAAGGGTGACCGCTTGGGAATACGGGATGTCGTTGGCGATGAATATTTTGTTTTCAATAACAAATTTCTTGAAATTTTTTTTCAATCACGATGGTTACCAGTCCAAATTCGTAGATCAAAAATATCAATGGCATAGAGATAGGTTCAATTCATCTATTTGAATGATTCTGGATAAATTTCATTGCGAGTTTTTCAAAGTTTATCGCGCTTTTTTATTCGCGATGGTTACGAGTCCAAATTCAATGAACAAACATTTCTATCACTTTGAAGTGATTTTCTATTCATCCATTGGGACTGGGAGGGTAATTTTTCATTTTTGAATGTCAACGGCCATATCACGTAGAACGCACCTGGTCTCGTCAGCTCCCAGAAGTTAAGTTACGTCGAGTCCCGTTAGTACTTGGAAGGGTGACCGCTTGGGAATACGGGATGTCGTTTGCGATGAATAGTTTGTTTTCAATAACAAATTTCTTGAAATTTTTTTTTCAATCACGATGGTTACCAGTCCAAATTCGTAGATAAAACATTTCAATGCCTTAGAGATAGGTTCAATTCATCTATAAGAATGATTCTGGATCAATTCCATTGAGAGTTTTTTCAAAGTTTATCGCGTTTTTTAATCGCGATGGTTACCAGTCCAAATTCGTAGATCAAAAATATCAATGGCATAGAGATAGGTTCAATTCATCTATAGGAATGATTCTGGATAAATTTCATTGCGAGTTTTTCAAAGTTTATCGCGCTTTTTTATTCGCGATGGTTACGAGTCCAAATTCAATGAACAAACATTTCTATCACTTTGAAGTGATTTTCTATTCATCCATTGGGACTGGGAGGGTAATTTTTCATTTTTGAATGTCAACGGCCATATCACGTAGAACGCACCTGGTCTCGTCAGCTCCCAGAAGTTAAGTCACGTCGAGTCCCGTTAGTACTTGGAAGGGTGACCGCTTGGGAATACGGGATGTCGTTGGCGATGAATAGTTTGTTTTCAATAACAAATTTCTTGAAATTTTTTTTTCAATCACGATGGTTACCAGTCCAAATTCGTAGATAAAACATTTCAATGCCTTAGAGATAGGTTCAATTCATCTATAAGAATGATTCTGGATCAATTCCATTGAGAGTTTTTCAAAGTTTATCGCGTTTTTTAATCGCGATGGTTACCAGTCCAAATTCGTAGATCAAAAATATCAATGGCATAGAGATAGGTTCAATTCATCTATTTGAATGATTCTGGATAAATTTCATTGCGAGTTTTTCAAAGTTTATCGCGCTTTTTTATTCGCGATGGTTACGAGTCCAAATTCAATGAACAAACATTTCTATCACTTTGAAGTGATTTTCTATTCATCCATTGGGACTGGGAGGGTAATTTTTCATTTTTGAATGTCAACGGCCATATCACGTAGAACGCACCTGGTCTCGTCAGCTCCCAGAAGTTAAGTTACGTCGAGTCCCGTTAGTACTTGGAAGGGTGACCGCTTGGGAATACGGGATGTCGTTTGCGATGAATAGTTTGTTTTCAATAACAAATTTCTTGAAATTTTTTTTTCAATCACGATGGTTACCAGTCCAAATTCGTAGATAAAACATTTCAATGCCTTAGAGATAGGTTCAATTCATCTATAAGAATGATTCTGGATCAATTCCATTGAGAGTTTTTCAAAGTTTATCGCGTTTTTTAATCGCGATGGTTACCAGTCCAAATTCGTAGATCAAAAATATCAATGGCATAGAGATAGGTTCAATTCATCTATTTGAATGATTCTGGATAAATTTCATTGCGAGTTTTTCAAAGTTTATCGCGCTTTTTTATTCGCGATGGTTACGAGTCCAAATTCAATGAACAAACATTTCTATCACTTTGAAGTGATTTTCTATTCATCCATTGGGACTGGGAGGGTAATTTTTCATTTTTGAATGTCAACGGCCATATCACGTAGAACGCACCTGGTCTCGTCAGCTCCCAGAAGTTAAGTTACGTCGAGTCCCGTTAGTACTTGGAAGGGTGACCGCTTGGGAATACGGGATGTCGTTGGCGATGAATATTTTGTTTTCAATAACAAATTTCTTGAAATTTTTTTTCAATCACGATGGTTACCAGTCCAAATTCGTAGATCAAAAATATCAATGGCATAGAGATAGGTTCAATTCATCTATTTGAATGATTCTGGATAAATTTCATTGCGAGTTTTTCAAAGTTTATCGCGCTTTTTTATTCGCGATGGTTACGAGTCCAAATTCAATGAACAAACATTTCTATCACTTTGAAGTGATTTTCTATTCATCCATTGGGACTGGGAGGGTAATTTTTCATTTTTGAATGTCAACGGCCATATCACGTAGAACGCACCTGGTCTCGTCAGCTCCCAGAAGTTAAGTTACGTCGAGTCCCGTTAGTACTTGGAAGGGTGACCGCTTGGGAATACGGGATGTCGTTTGCGATGAATAGTTTGTTTTCAATAACAAATTTCTTGAAATTTTTTTTTCAATCACGATGGTTACCAGTCCAAATTCGTAGATAAAACATTTCAATGCCTTAGAGATAGGTTCAATTCATCTATAAGAATGATTCTGGATCAATTCCATTGAGAGTTTTTTCAAAGTTTATCGCGTTTTTTAATCGCGATGGTTACCAGTCCAAATTCGTAGATCAAAAATATCAATGGCATAGAGATAGGTTCAATTCATCTATAGGAATGATTCTGGATAAATTTCATTGCGAGTTTTTCAAAGTTTATCGCGCTTTTTTATTCGCGATGGTTACGAGTCCAAATTCAATGAACAAACATTTCTATCACTTTGAAGTGATTTTCTATTCATCCATTGGGACTGGGAGGGTAATTTTTCATTTTTGAATGTCAACGGCCATATCACGTAGAACGCACCTGGTCTCGTCAGCTCCCAGAAGTTAAGTTACGTCGAGTCCCGTTAGTACTTGGAAGGGTGACCGCTTGGGAATACGGGATGTCGTTGGCGATGAATATTTTGTTTTCAATAACAAATTTCTTGAAATTTTTTTTCAATCACGATGGTTACCAGTCCAAATTCGTAGATCAAAAATATCAATGGCATAGAGATAGGTTCAATTCATCTATTTGAATGATTCTGGATAAATTTCATTGCGAGTTTTTCAAAGTTTATCGCGCTTTTTTATTCGCGATGGTTACGAGTCCAAATTCAATGAACAAACATTTCTATCACTTTGAAGTGATTTTCTATTCATCCATTGGGACTGGGAGGGTAATTTTTCATTTTTGAATGTCAACGGCCATATCACGTAGAACGCACCTGGTCTCGTCAGCTCCCAGAAGTTAAGTTACGTCGAGTCCCGTTAGTACTTGGAAGGGTGACCGCTTGGGAATACGGGATGTCGTTGGCGATGAATATTTTGTTTTCAATAACAAATTTCTTGAAATTTTTTTTCAATCACGATGGTTACCAGTCCAAATTCGTAGATCAAAAATATCAATGGCATAGAGATAGGTTCAATTCATCTATTTGAATGATTCTGGATAAATTTCATTGCGAGTTTTTCAAAGTTTATCGCGCTTTTTTATTCGCGATGGTTACGAGTCCAAATTCAATGAACAAACATTTCTATCACTTTGAAGTGATTTTCTATTCATCCATTGGGACTGGGAGGGTAATTTTTCATTTTTGAATGTCAACGGCCATATCACGTAGAACGCACCTGGTCTCGTCAGCTCCCAGAAGTTAAGTTACGTCGAGTCCCGTTAGTACTTGGAAGGGTGACCGCTTGGGAATACGGGATGTCGTTTGCGATGAATAGTTTGTTTTCAATAACAAATTTCTTGAAATTTTTTTTTCAATCACGATGGTTACCAGTCCAAATTCGTAGATAAAACATTTCAATGCCTTAGAGATAGGTTCAATTCATCTATAAGAATGATTCTGGATCAATTCCATTGAGAGTTTTTCAAAGTTTATCGCGTTTTTTAATCGCGATGGTTACCAGTCCAAATTCGTAGATCAAAAATATCAATGGCATAGAGATAGGTTCAATTCATCTATTTGAATGATTCTGGATAAATTTCATTGCGAGTTTTTCAAAGTTTATCGCGCTTTTTTATTCGCGATGGTTACGAGTCCAAATTCAATGAACAAACATTTCTATCACTTTGAAGTGATTTTCTATTCATCCATTGGGACTGGGAGGGTAATTTTTCATTTTTGAATGTCAACGGCCATATCACGTAGAACGCACCTGGTCTCGTCAGCTCCCAGAAGTTAAGTCACGTCGAGTCCCGTTAGTACTTGGAAGGGTGACCGCTTGGGAATACGGGATGTCGTTGGCGATGAATAGTTTGTTTTCAATAACAAATTTCTTGAAATTTTTTTTTCAATCACGATGGTTACCAGTCCAAATTCGTAGATAAAACATTTCAATGCCTTAGAGATAGGTTCAATTCATCTATAAGAATGATTCTGGATCAATTCCATTGAGAGTTTTTCAAAGTTTATCGCGTTTTTTAATCGCGATGGTTACCAGTCCAAATTCGTAGATCAAAAATATCAATGGCATAGAGATAGGTTCAATTCATCTATTTAAATGATTCTGGATAAATTTCATTGCGAGTTTTTCAAAGTTTATCGCGCTTTTTTATTCGCGATGGTTACGAGTCCAAATTCAATGAACAAACATTTCTATCACTTTGAAGTGATTTTCTATTCATCCATTGGGACTGGGAGGGTAATTTTTCATTTTTGAATGTCAACGGCCATATCACGTAGAACACACCTGGTCT
This sequence comes from Daphnia pulicaria, assembly GCF_021234035.1. Classification (NCBI taxonomy): domain Eukaryota; kingdom Metazoa; phylum Arthropoda; class Branchiopoda; order Diplostraca; family Daphniidae; genus Daphnia; species Daphnia pulicaria. The sequence continues at coordinate 766,297 of NC_060915.1, forward strand.
CGTCAGATCCCAGAAGTTAAGTTACGTCGAGTCCCGTTAGTACTTGGAAGGGTGACCGCTTGGGAATACGGGATGTCGTTTGCGATAAATAGTTTGTTTTCAATAACAAATTTCTTGAAATTTTTTTTTCAATCACGATGGTTACCAGTCCAAATTCGTAGATAAAACATTTCAATGCCTTAGAGATAGGTTCAATTCATCTATAAGAATGATTCTGGATCAATTCCATTGAGAGTTTTTTCAAAGTTTATCGCGTTTTTTAATCGCGATGGTTACCAGTCCAAATTCGTAGATCAAAAATATCAATGGCATAGAGATAGGTTCAATTCATCTATAGGAATGATTCTGGATAAATTTCATTGCGAGTTTTTCAAAGTTTATCGCGCTTTTTTATTCGCGATGGTTACGAGTCCAAATTCAATGAACAAACATTTCTATCACTTTGAAGTGATTTTCTATTCATCCATTGGGACTGGGAGGGTAATTTTTCATTTTTGAATGTCAACGGCCATATCACGTAGAACGCACCTGGTCTCGTCAGCTCCCAGAAGTTAAGTTACGTCGAGTCCCGTTAGTACTTGGAAGGGTGACCGCTTGGGAATACGGGATGTCGTTGGCGATGAATATTTTGTTTTCAATAACAAATTTCTTGAAATTTTTTTTCAATCACGATGGTTACCAGTCCAAATTCGTAGATCAAAAATATCAATGGCATAGAGATAGGTTCAATTCATCTATTTGAATGATTCTGGATAAATTTCATTGCGAGTTTTTCAAAGTTTATCGCGCTTTTTTATTCGCGATGGTTACGAGTCCAAATTCAATGAACAAACATTTCTATCACTTTGAAGTGATTTTCTATTCATCCATTGGGACTGGGAGGGTAATTTTTCATTTTTGAATGTCAACGGCCATATCACGTAGAACGCACCTGGTCTCGTCAGCTCCCAGAAGTTAAGTTACGTCGAGTCCCGTTAGTACTTGGAAGGGTGACCGCTTGGGAATACGGGATGTCGTTTGCGATGAATAGTTTGTTTTCAATAACAAATTTCTTGAAATTTTTTTTTCAATCACGATGGTTACCAGTCCAAATTCGTAGATAAAACATTTCAATGCCTTAGAGATAGGTTCAATTCATCTATAAGAATGATTCTGGATCAATTCCATTGAGAGTTTTTCAAAGTTTATCGCGTTTTTTAATCGCGATGGTTACCAGTCCAAATTCGTAGATCAAAAATATCAATGGCATAGAGATAGGTTCAATTCATCTATTTGAATGATTCTGGATAAATTTCATTGCGAGTTTTTCAAAGTTTATCGCGCTTTTTTATTCGCGATGGTTACGAGTCCAAATTCAATGAACAAACATTTCTATCACTTTGAAGTGATTTTCTATTCATCCATTGGGACTGGGAGGGTAATTTTTCATTTTTGAATGTCAACGGCCATATCACGTAGAACGCACCTGGTCTCGTCAGCTCCCAGAAGTTAAGTTACGTCGAGTCCCGTTAGTACTTGGAAGGGTGACCGCTTGGGAATACGGGATGTCGTTGGCGATGAATATTTTGTTTTCAATAACAAATTTCTTGAAATTTTTTTTCAATCACGATGGTTACCAGTCCAAATTCGTAGATCAAAAATATCAATGGCATAGAGATAGGTTCAATTCATCTATTTGAATGATTCTGGATAAATTTCATTGCGAGTTTTTCAAAGTTTATCGCGCTTTTTTATTCGCGATGGTTACGAGTCCAAATTCAATGAACAAACATTTCTATCACTTTGAAGTGATTTTCTATTCATCCATTGGGACTGGGAGGGTAATTTTTCATTTTTGAATGTCAACGGCCATATCACGTAGAACGCACCTGGTCTCGTCAGCTCCCAGAAGTTAAGTTACGTCGAGTCCCGTTAGTACTTGGAAGGGTGACCGCTTGGGAATACGGGATGTCGTTTGCGATGAATAGTTTGTTTTCAATAACAAATTTCTTGAAATTTTTTTTTCAATCACGATGGTTACCAGTCCAAATTCGTAGATAAAACATTTCAATGCCTTAGAGATAGGTTCAATTCATCTATAAGAATGATTCTGGATCAATTCCATTGAGAGTTTTTTCAAAGTTTATCGCGTTTTTTAATCGCGATGGTTACCAGTCCAAATTCGTAGATCAAAAATATCAATGGCATAGAGATAGGTTCAATTCATCTATAGGAATGATTCTGGATAAATTTCATTGCGAGTTTTTCAAAGTTTATCGCGCTTTTTTATTCGCGATGGTTACGAGTCCAAATTCAATGAACAAACATTTCTATCACTTTGAAGTGATTTTCTATTCATCCATTGGGACTGGGAGGGTAATTTTTCATTTTTGAATGTCAACGGCCATATCACGTAGAACGCACCTGGTCTCGTCAGCTCCCAGAAGTTAAGTTACGTCGAGTCCCGTTAGTACTTGGAAGGGTGACCGCTTGGGAATACGGGATGTCGTTGGCGATGAATATTTTGTTTTCAATAACAAATTTCTTGAAATTTTTTTTCAATCACGATGGTTACCAGTCCAAATTCGTAGATCAAAAATATCAATGGCATAGAGATAGGTTCAATTCATCTATTTGAATGATTCTGGATAAATTTCATTGCGAGTTTTTCAAAGTTTATCGCGCTTTTTTATTCGCGATGGTTACGAGTCCAAATTCAATGAACAAACATTTCTATCACTTTGAAGTGATTTTCTATTCATCCATTGGGACTGGGAGGGTAATTTTTCATTTTTGAATGTCAACGGCCATATCACGTAGAACGCACCTGGTCTCGTCAGCTCCCAGAAGTTAAGTTACGTCGAGTCCCGTTAGTACTTGGAAGGGTGACCGCTTGGGAATACGGGATGTCGTTGGCGATGAATATTTTGTTTTCAATAACAAATTTCTTGAAATTTTTTTTCAATCACGATGGTTACCAGTCCAAATTCGTAGATCAAAAATATCAATGGCATAGAGATAGGTTCAATTCATCTATTTGAATGATTCTGGATAAATTTCATTGCGAGTTTTTCAAAGTTTATCGCGCTTTTTTATTCGCGATGGTTACGAGTCCAAATTCAATGAACAAACATTTCTATCACTTTGAAGTGATTTTCTATTCATCCATTGGGACTGGGAGGGTAATTTTTCATTTTTGAATGTCAACGGCCATATCACGTAGAACGCACCTGGTCTCGTCAGCTCCCAGAAGTTAAGTTACGTCGAGTCCCGTTAGTACTTGGAAGGGTGACCGCTTGGGAATACGGGATGTCGTTTGCGATGAATAGTTTGTTTTCAATAACAAATTTCTTGAAATTTTTTTTTCAATCACGATGGTTACCAGTCCAAATTCGTAGATAAAACATTTCAATGCCTTAGAGATAGGTTCAATTCATCTATAAGAATGATTCTGGATCAATTCCATTGAGAGTTTTTCAAAGTTTATCGCGTTTTTTAATCGCGATGGTTACCAGTCCAAATTCGTAGATCAAAAATATCAATGGCATAGAGATAGGTTCAATTCATCTATTTGAATGATTCTGGATAAATTTCATTGCGAGTTTTTCAAAGTTTATCGCGCTTTTTTATTCGCGATGGTTACGAGTCCAAATTCAATGAACAAACATTTCTATCACTTTGAAGTGATTTTCTATTCATCCATTGGGACTGGGAGGGTAATTTTTCATTTTTGAATGTCAACGGCCATATCACGTAGAACGCACCTGGTCTCGTCAGCTCCCAGAAGTTAAGTCACGTCGAGTCCCGTTAGTACTTGGAAGGGTGACCGCTTGGGAATACGGGATGTCGTTGGCGATGAATAGTTTGTTTTCAATAACAAATTTCTTGAAATTTTTTTTTCAATCACGATGGTTACCAGTCCAAATTCGTAGATAAAACATTTCAATGCCTTAGAGATAGGTTCAATTCATCTATAAGAATGATTCTGGATCAATTCCATTGAGAGTTTTTCAAAGTTTATCGCGTTTTTTAATCGCGATGGTTACCAGTCCAAATTCGTAGATCAAAAATATCAATGGCATAGAGATAGGTTCAATTCATCTATTTAAATGATTCTGGATAAATTTCATTGCGAGTTTTTCAAAGTTTATCGCGCTTTTTTATTCGCGATGGTTACGAGTCCAAATTCAATGAACAAACATTTCTATCACTTTGAAGTGATTTTCTATTCATCCATTGGGACTGGGAGGGTAATTTTTCATTTTTGAATGTCAACGGCCATATCACGTAGAACACACCTGGTCTCGTCAGATCCCAGAAGTTAAGTTACGTCGAGTCCCGTTAGTACTTGGAAGGGTGACCGCTTGGGAATACGGGATGTCGTTTGCGATAAATAGTTTGTTTTCAATAACAAATTTCTTGAAATTTTTTTTTCAATCACGATGGTTACCAGTCCAAATTCGTAGATAAAACATTTCAATGCCTTAGAGATAGGTTCAATTCATCTATAAGAATGATTCTGGATCAATTCCATTGAGAGTTTTTTCAAAGTTTATCGCGTTTTTTAATCGCGATGGTTACCAGTCCAAATTCGTAGATCAAAAATATCAATGGCATAGAGATAGGTTCAATTCATCTATAGGAATGATTCTGGATAAATTTCATTGCGAGTTTTTCAAAGTTTATCGCGCTTTTTTATTCGCGATGGTTACGAGTCCAAATTCAATGAACAAACATTTCTATCACTTTGAAGTGATTTTCTATTCATCCATTGGGACTGGGAGGGTAATTTTTCATTTTTGAATGTCAACGGCCATATCACGTAGAACGCACCTGGTCTCGTCAGCTCCCAGAAGTTAAGTTACGTCGAGTCCCGTTAGTACTTGGAAGGGTGACCGCTTGGGAATACGGGATGTCGTTGGCGATGAATATTTTGTTTTCAATAACAAATTTCTTGAAATTTTTTTTCAATCACGATGGTTACCAGTCCAAATTCGTAGATCAAAAATATCAATGGCATAGAGATAGGTTCAATTCATCTATTTGAATGATTCTGGATAAATTTCATTGCGAGTTTTTCAAAGTTTATCGCGCTTTTTTATTCGCGATGGTTACGAGTCCAAATTCAATGAACAAACATTTCTATCACTTTGAAGTGATTTTCTATTCATCCATTGGGACTGGGAGGGTAATTTTTCATTTTTGAATGTCAACGGCCATATCACGTAGAACGCACCTGGTCTCGTCAGCTCCCAGAAGTTAAGTTACGTCGAGTCCCGTTAGTACTTGGAAGGGTGACCGCTTGGGAATACGGGATGTCGTTTGCGATGAATAGTTTGTTTTCAATAACAAATTTCTTGAAATTTTTTTTTCAATCACGATGGTTACCAGTCCAAATTCGTAGATAAAACATTTCAATGCCTTAGAGATAGGTTCAATTCATCTATAAGAATGATTCTGGATCAATTCCATTGAGAGTTTTTCAAAGTTTATCGCGTTTTTTAATCGCGATGGTTACCAGTCCAAATTCGTAGATCAAAAATATCAATGGCATAGAGATAGGTTCAATTCATCTATTTGAATGATTCTGGATAAATTTCATTGCGAGTTTTTCAAAGTTTATCGCGCTTTTTTATTCGCGATGGTTACGAGTCCAAATTCAATGAACAAACATTTCTATCACTTTGAAGTGATTTTCTATTCATCCATTGGGACTGGGAGGGTAATTTTTCATTTTTGAATGTCAACGGCCATATCACGTAGAACGCACCTGGTCTCGTCAGCTCCCAGAAGTTAAGTCACGTCGAGTCCCGTTAGTACTTGGAAGGGTGACCGCTTGGGAATACGGGATGTCGTTGGCGATGAATAGTTTGTTTTCAATAACAAATTTCTTGAAATTTTTTTTTCAATCACGATGGTTACCAGTCCAAATTCGTAGATAAAACATTTCAATGCCTTAGAGATAGGTTCAATTCATCTATAAGAATGATTCTGGATCAATTCCATTGAGAGTTTTTCAAAGTTTATCGCGTTTTTTAATCGCGATGGTTACCAGTCCAAATTCGTAGATCAAAAATATCAATGGCATAGAGATAGGTTCAATTCATCTATTTGAATGATTCTGGATAAATTTCATTGCGAGTTTTTCAAAGTTTATCGCGCTTTTTTATTCGCGATGGTTACGAGTCCAAATTCAATGAACAAACATTTCTATCACTTTGAAGTGATTTTCTATTCATCCATTGGGACTGGGAGGGTAATTTTTCATTTTTGAATGTCAACGGCCATATCACGTAGAACGCACCTGGTCTCGTCAGCTCCCAGAAGTTAAGTTACGTCGAGTCCCGTTAGTACTTGGAAGGGTGACCGCTTGGGAATACGGGATGTCGTTGGCGATGAATATTTTGTTTTCAATAACAAATTTCTTGAAATTTTTTTTCAATCACGATGGTTACCAGTCCAAATTCGTAGATCAAAAATATCAATGGCATAGAGATAGGTTCAATTCATCTATTTGAATGATTCTGGATAAATTTCATTGCGAGTTTTTCAAAGTTTATCGCGCTTTTTTATTCGCGATGGTTACGAGTCCAAATTCAATGAACAAACATTTCTATCACTTTGAAGTGATTTTCTATTCATCCATTGGGACTGGGAGGGTAATTTTTCATTTTTGAATGTCAACGGCCATATCACGTAGAACGCACCTGGTCTCGTCAGCTCCCAGAAGTTAAGTTACGTCGAGTCCCGTTAGTACTTGGAAGGGTGACCGCTTGGGAATACGGGATGTCGTTTGCGATGAATAGTTTGTTTTCAATAACAAATTTCTTGAAATTTTTTTTTCAATCACGATGGTTACCAGTCCAAATTCGTAGATAAAACATTTCAATGCCTTAGAGATAGGTTCAATTCATCTATAAGAATGATTCTGGATCAATTCCATTGAGAGTTTTTTCAAAGTTTATCGCGTTTTTTAATCGCGATGGTTACCAGTCCAAATTCGTAGATCAAAAATATCAATGGCATAGAGATAGGTTCAATTCATCTATAGGAATGATTCTGGATAAATTTCATTGCGAGTTTTTCAAAGTTTATCGCGCTTTTTTATTCGCGATGGTTACGAGTCCAAATTCAATGAACAAACATTTCTATCACTTTGAAGTGATTTTCTATTCATCCATTGGGACTGGGAGGGTAATTTTTCATTTTTGAATGTCAACGGCCATATCACGTAGAAAGCACCTGGTCTCGTCAGCTCCCAGAAGTTAAGTTACGTCGAGTCCCGTTAGTACTTGGAAGGGTGACCGCTTGGGAATACGGGATGTCGTTGGCGATGAATATTTTGTTTTCAATAACAAATTTCTTGAAATTTTTTTTCAATCACGATGGTTACCAGTCCAAATTCGTAGATCAAAAATATCAATGGCATAGAGATAGGTTCAATTCATCTATTTGAATGATTCTGGATAAATTTCATTGCGAGTTTTTCAAAGTTTATCGCGCTTTTTTATTCGCGATGGTTACGAGTCCAAATTCAATGAACAAACATTTCTATCACTTTGAAGTGATTTTCTATTCATCCATTGGGACTGGGAGGGTAATTTTTCATTTTTGAATGTCAACGGCCATATCACGTAGAACGCACCTGGTCTCGTCAGCTCCCAGAAGTTAAGTTACGTCGAGTCCCGTTAGTACTTGGAAGGGTGACCGCTTGGGAATACGGGATGTCGTTTGCGATGAATAGTTTGTTTTCAATAACAAATTTCTTGAAATTTTTTTTTCAATCACGATGGTTACCAGTCCAAATTCGTAGATAAAACATTTCAATGCCTTAGAGATAGGTTCAATTCATCTATAAGAATGATTCTGGATCAATTCCATTGAGAGTTTTTCAAAGTTTATCGCGTTTTTTAATCGCGATGGTTACCAGTCCAAATTCGTAGATCAAAAATATCAATGGCATAGAGATAGGTTCAATTCATCTATTTGAATGATTCTGGATAAATTTCATTGCGAGTTTTTCAAAGTTTATCGCGCTTTTTTATTCGCGATGGTTACGAGTCCAAATTCAATGAACAAACATTTCTATCACTTTGAAGTGATTTTCTATTCATCCATTGGGACTGGGAGGGTAATTTTTCATTTTTGAATGTCAACGGCCATATCACGTAGAACGCACCTGGTCTCGTCAGCTCCCAGAAGTTAAGTCACGTCGAGTCCCGTTAGTACTTGGAAGGGTGACCGCTTGGGAATACGGGATGTCGTTGGCGATGAATAGTTTGTTTTCAATAACAAATTTCTTGAAATTTTTTTTTCAATCACGATGGTTACCAGTCCAAATTCGTAGATAAAACATTTCAATGCCTTAGAGATAGGTTCAATTCATCTATAAGAATGATTCTGGATCAATTCCATTGAGAGTTTTTCAAAGTTTATCGCGTTTTTTAATCGCGATGGTTACCAGTCCAAATTCGTAGATCAAAAATATCAATGGCATAGAGATAGGTTCAATTCATCTATTTGAATGATTCTGGATAAATTTCATTGCGAGTTTTTCAAAGTTTATCGCGCTTTTTTATTCGCGATGGTTACGAGTCCAAATTCAATGAACAAACATTTCTATCACTTTGAAGTGATTTTCTATTCATCCATTGGGACTGGGAGGGTAATTTTTCATTTTTGAATGTCAACGGCCATATCACGTAGAACGCACCTGGTCTCGTCAGCTCCCAGAAGTTAAGTTACGTCGAGTCCCGTTAGTACTTGGAAGGGTGACCGCTTGGGAATACGGGATGTCGTTGGCGATGAATATTTTGTTTTCAATAACAAATTTCTTGAAATTTTTTTTCAATCACGATGGTTACCAGTCCAAATTCGTAGATCAAAAATATCAATGGTATAGAGATAGGTTCAATTCATCTATTTGAATGATTCTGGATAAATTTCATTGCGAGTTTTTCAAAGTTTATCGCGCTTTTTTATTCGCGATGGTTACGAGTCCAAATTAAATGAACAAACATTTCTATCACTTTGAAGTGATTTTCTATTCATCCATTGGGACTGGGAGGGTAATTTTTCATTTTTGAATGTCAACGGCCATATCACGTAGAACGCACCTGGTCTCGTCAGCTCCCAGAAGTTAAGTTACGTCGAGTCCCGTTAGTACTTGGAAGGGTGACCGCTTGGGAATACGGGATGTCGTTTGCGATGAATAGTTTGTTTTCAATAACAAATTTCTTGAAATTTTTTTTTCAATCACGATGGTTACCAGTCCAAATTCGTAGATAAAACATTTCAATGCCTTAGAGATAGGTTCAATTCATCTATAAGAATGATTCTGGATCAATTCCATTGAGAGTTTTTCAAAGTTTATCGCGTTTTTTAATCGCGATGGTTACCAGTCCAAATTCGTAGATCAAAAATATCAATGGCATAGAGATAGGTTCAATTCATCTATTTGAATGATTCTGGATAAATTTCATTGCGAGTTTTTCAAAGTTTATCGCGCTTTTTTATTCGCGATGGTTACGAGTCCAAATTCAATGAACAAACATTTCTATCACTTTGAAGTGATTTTCTATTCATCCATTGGGACTGGGAGGGTAATTTTTCATTTTTGAATGTCAACGGCCATATCACGTAGAACGCACCTGGTCTCGTCAGCTCCCAGAAGTTAAGTCACGTCGAGTCCCGTTAGTACTTGGAAGGGTGACCGCTTGGGAATACGGGATGTCGTTGGCGATGAATAGTTTGTTTTCAATAACAAATTTCTTGAAATTTTTTTTTCAATCACGATGGTTACCAGTCCAAATTCGTAGATAAAACATTTCAATGCCTTAGAGATAGGTTCAATTCATCTATAAGAATGATTCTGGATCAATTCCATTGAGAGTTTTTCAAAGTTTATCGCGTTTTTTAATCGCGATGGTTACCAGTCCAAATTCGTAGATCAAAAATATCAATGGCATAGAGATAGGTTCAATTCATCTATTTGAATGATTCTGGATAAATTTCATTGCGAGTTTTTCAAAGTTTATCGCGCTTTTTTATTCGCGATGGTTACGAGTCCAAATTCAATGAACAAACATTTCTATCACTTTGAAGTGATTTTCTATTCATCCATTGGGACTGGGAGGGTAATTTTTCATTTTTGAATGTCAACGGCCATATCACGTAGAACGCACCTGGTCTCGTCAGCTCCCAGAAGTTAAGTTACGTCGAGTCCCGTTAGTACTTGGAAGGGTGACCGCTTGGGAAAACGGGATTTCGTTGGCGATGAATATTTTGTTTTCAATAACAAATTTCTTGAAATTTTTTTTCAATCACGATGGTTACCAGTCCAAATTCGTAGATCAAAAATATCAATGGCATAGAGATAGGTTCAATTCATCTATTTGAATGATTCTGGATAAATTTCATTGCGAGTTTTTCAAAGTTTATCGCGCTTTTTTATTCGCGATGGTTACGAGTCCAAATTCAATGAACAAACATTTCTATCACTTTGAAGTGATTTTCTATTCATCCATTGGGACTGGGAGGGTAATTTTTCATTTTTGAATGTCAACGGCCATATCACGTAGAACGCACCTGGTCTCGTCAGCTCCCAGAAGTTAAGTTACGTCGAGTCCCGTTAGTACTTGGAAGGGTGACCGCTTGGGAATACGGGATGTCGTTTGCGATGAATAGTTTGTTTTCAATAACAAATTTCTTGAAATTTTTTTTTCAATCACGATGGTTACCAGTCCAAATTCGTAGATAAAACATTTCAAAGCCTTAGAGATAGGTTCAATTCATCTATAAGAATGATTCTGGATCAATTCCATTGAGAGTTTTTCAAAGTTTATCGCGTTTTTTAATCGCGATGGTTACCAGTCCAAATTCGTAGATCAAAAATATCAATGGCATAGAGATAGGTTCAATTCATCTATTTGAATGATTCTGGATAAATTTCATTGCGAGTTTTTCAAAGTTTATCGCGCTTTTTTATTCGCGATGGTTACGAGTCCAAATTCAATGAACAAACATTTCTATCACTTTGAAGTGATTTTCTATTCATCCATTGGGACTGGGAGGGTAATTTTTCATTTTTGAATGTCAACGGCCATATCACGTAGAACGCACCTGGTCTCGTCAGCTCCCAGAAGTTAAGTTACGTCGAGTCCCGTTAGTACTTGGAAGGGTGACCGCTTGGGAATACGGGATGTCGTTGGCGATGAATAGTTTGTTTTCAATAACAAATTTCTTGAAATTTTTTTTTCAATCACGATGGTTACCAGTCCAAATTCGTAGATAAAACATTTCAATGCCTTAGAGATAGGTTCAATTCATCTATAAGAATGATTCTGGATCAATTCCATTGAGAGTTTTTCAAAGTTTATCGCGTTTTTTAATCGCGATGGTTACCAGCCCAAATTCGTAGATCAAAAATATCAATGGCATAGAGATAGGTTCAATTCATCTATTTGAATGATTCTGGATAAATTTCATTGCGAGTTTTTCAAAGTTTATCGCGCTTTTTTATTCGCGATGGTTACGAGTCCAAATTCAATGAACAAACATTTCTATCACTTTGAAGTGATTTTCTATTCATCCATTGGGACTGGGAGGGTAATTTTTCATTTTTGAATGTCAACGGCCATATCACGTAGAACGCACCTGGTCTCGTCAGCTCCCAGAAGTTAAGTCACGTCGAGTCCCGTTAGTACTTGGAAGGGTGACCGCTTGGGAATACGGGATGTCGTTGGCAATGAATAGTTTGTTTTCAATAACAAATTTCTTGAAATTTTTTTTCAATCACGATGGTTACCAGTCCAAATTCGTAGATCAAAAATATCAATGGCATAGAGATAGGTTCAATTCATCTATTTGAATAATTCTGGATAAATTTCATTGCGAGTTTTTCAAAGTTTATCGCGCTTTTTTATTCGCGATGGTTACGAGTCCAAATTAAATGAACAAACATTTCTATCACTTTGAAGTGATTTTCTATTCATCCATTGGGACTGGGAGGGTAATTTTTCATTTTTGAATGTCAACGGCCATATCACGTAGAACGCACCTGGTCTCGTCAGCTCCCAGAAGTTAAGTTATGTCGAGTCCCGTTAGTACTTGGAAGGGTGACCGCTTGGGAATACGGGATGTCGTTGGCGATGAATAGTTTGTTTTCAATAACAAATTTCTTGAAATTTTTTTTTCAATCACGATGGTTACCAGTCCAAATTCGTAGATAAAACATTTCAATGCCTTAGAGATAGGTTCAATTCATCTATAAGAATGATTCTGGATCAATTCCATTGAGAGTTTTTCAAAGTTTATCGCGTTTTTTAATCGCGATGGTTACCAGTCCAAATTCGTAGATCAAAAATATCAATGGCATAGAGATAGGTTCAATTCATCTATTTGAATGATTCTGGATAAATTTCATTGCGAGTTTTTCAAAGTTTATCGCGCTTTTTTATTCGCGATGGTTACGAGTCCAAATTCAATGAACAAACATTTCTATCACTTTGAAGTGATTTTCTATTCATCCATTGGGACTGGGAGGGTAATTTTTCATTTTTGAATGTCAACGGCCATATCACGTAGAACGCACCTGGTCTCGTCAGCTCCCAGAAGTTAAGTTACGTCGAGTCCCGTTAGTACTTGGAAGGGTGACCGCTTGGGAATACGGGATGTCGTTTGCGATGAATAGTTTGTTTTCAATAACAAATTTCTTGAAATTTTTTTTTCAATCACGATGGTTACCAGTCCAAATTCGTAGATAAAACATTTCAATGCCTTAGAGATAGGTTCAATTCATCTATAAGAATGATTCTGGATCAATTCCATTGAGAGTTTTTTCAAAGTTTATCGCGTTTTTTAATCGCGATGGTTACCAGTCCAAATTCGTAGATCAAAAATATCAATGGCATAGAGATAGGTTCAATTCATCTATTTTAATGATTCTGGATAAATTTCATTGCGAGTTTTTCAAAGTTTATCGCGCTTTTTTATTCGCGATGGTTACGAGTCCAAATTCAATGAACAAACATTTCTATCACTTTGAATTGATTTTCTATTCATCCATTGGGACTGGGAGGGTAATTTTTCATTTTTGAATGTCAACGGCCATATCACGTAGAACGCACCTGGTCTCGTCAGCTCCCAGAAGTTAAGTCACGTCGAGTCCCGTTAGTACTTGGAAGGGTGACCGCTTGGGAATACGGGATGTCGTTGGCAATGAATAGTTTGTTTTCAATAACAAATTTCTTGAAATTTTTTTTCAATCACGATGGTTACCAGTCCAAATTCGTAGATCAAAAATATCAATGGCATAGAGATAGGTTCAATTCATCTATTTGAATGATTCTGGATAAATTTCATTGCGAGTTTTTCAAAGTTTATCGCGCTTTTTTATTCGCGATGGTTACGAGTCCAAATTCAATGAACAAACATTTCTATCACTTTGAAGTGATTTTCTATTCATCCATTGGGACTGGGAGGGTAATTTTTCATTTTTGAATGTCAACGGCCATATCACGTAGAACGCACCTGGTCTCGTCAGCTCCCAGAAGTTAAGTTACGTCGAGTCCCGTTAGTACTTGCTTGGAAGGGTGACCGCTTGGGAATACGGGATGTCGTTGGCGATGAATAGTTTGTTTTAAATAACACATTTCTTGAAATTTTTTTTCAATCACGATGGTTACCAGTCCAAATTCGTAGATCAAAAATATCAATGGCATAGAGATAGGTTCAATTCATCTATTTGAATGATTCTGGATAAATTTCATTGCGAGTTTTTCAAAGTTTATCGCGCTTTTTTATTCGCGATGGTTTCGAGTCCAAATTCAATGAACAAACATTTCTATCACTTTGAAGTGATTTTCTATTCATCCATTGGGACTGGGAGGGTAATTTTTCATTTTTGAATGTCAGCGGCCATATCACGTAGAACGCACCTGGTCTCGTCAGCTCCCAGAAGTTAAGTTACGTCGAGTCCCGTTAGTACTTGGAAGGGTGACCGCTTGGGAATACGGGATGTCGTTGCGATGAATAGTTTGTTTTCAATAACAAATTTCTTGAAATTTTTTTTTCAATCACGATGGTTACCAGTCCAAATTCGTAGATAAAACATTTCAATGCCTTAGAGATAGGTTCAATTCATCTATAAGAATGATTCTGGATCAATTCCATTGAGAGTTTTTTCAAAGTTTATCGCGTTTTTTAATCGCGATGGTTACCAGTCCAAATTCGTAGATCAAAAATATCAATGGCATAGAGATAGGTTCAATTCATCTATTTTAATGATTCTGGATAAATTTCATTGCGAGTTTTTCAAAGTTTATCGCGCTTTTTTATTCGCGATGGTTACGAGTCCAAATTCAATGAACAAACATTTCTATCACTTGAATTGATTTTCTATTCATCCATTGGGACTGGGAGGGTAATTTTTCATTTTTGAATGTCAACGGCCATATCACGTAGAACGCACCTGGTCTCGTCAGCTCCCAGAAGTTAAGTCACGTCGAGTCCCGTTAGTACTTGGAAGGGTGACCGCTTGGGATTACGGGATGTCGTTGGCAATGAATAGTTTGTTTTCAATAACAAATTTCTTGAAATTTTTTTTTCAATCACGATGGTTACCAGTCCAAATCGTAGATCAAAAATATCAATGGCATAGAGATAGGTTCAATTCATCTATTTGAATGATTCTGGATTAAATTTCATTGCGAGTTTTTCAAAGTTTATCGCGCTTTTTTATTCGCGATGGTTACGAGTCCAAATTCAATGAACAAACATTTCTATCACTTTGAAGTGATTTTCTATTCATCCATTGGGACTGGGAGGGTAATTTTTCATTTTTGAATGTCAACGGCCATATCACGTAGAACGCACCTGGTCTCGTCAGCTCCCAGAAGTTAAGTTACGTCGAGTCCCGTTAGTACTTGATAGGGGGACGCTGGGAATACGGGATGTCGTTGGCGATGAATATTTTGTTTTCAATAACAAATTTCTTGAAATTTTTTTTTCAATCACGATGGTTACCAGTCCAAATTCGTAGATAAAACCTTTCAATGCCTTAGAGATAGGTTCAATTCATCTATTTTGAATGATTCTGGATAAATTTCATTGCGAGTTTTTCAAAGTTTATCGCGCTTTTTTATTCGCGATGGTTATACGAGTCCAATTCAATGAACAAACATTTCTATCACTTTGAAGTGATTTTCTATTCATCCATTGGACTGGGAGGGTAATTTTTTCATTTTTGAATGTCAACGGCCATATCACGTAGAACGCACCTGGTCTCGTCAGCTCCCAGAAGTTAAGTATCGTCGAGTCCCGTTAGTACTTGGAAGGGTGACCGCTTGGGAATACGGGATGTCGTTTGCGATAAATAGTTTGTTTTCATAACAAATTTCTTGAAATTTTTTTTTCAATCACGATGGTTACCAGTCCAAATTCGTAGATAAAACATTTCAAAGCCTTAGAGATAGGTTCAATTCATCTATAAGAATGATTCTGGATCAATTCCATTGAGAGTTTTTCAAAGTTTATCGCGTTTTTTAATCGCGATGGTTACCAGTCCCAAATTCGTAGATCAAAAATATCAATGGCATAGAGATAGGTTCATTTCATCTATTTGAATGATTCTGGATAAATTTCAATTGCGAGTTTTTTCAAAGTTTATCGCGCTTTTTTATTCGCGATGGTTACGAGTCCAAATTCAATGAACAAACATTTCTATCACTTTGAAGTGATTTTCTATTCATCCATTGGGACTGGGAGGGTAATTTTTCATTTTTGAATGTCAACGCCATATCACGTAGAACGCACCTGGTCTCGTCAGCTCCCAGAAGTTAAGTTACGTCGAGTCCCGTTAGTACTTGAAGGGTGACGCTGGGAATACGGGATGTCGTTTGCGATAAATAGTTTGTTTTCAATAACAAATTTCTTGAAATTTTTTTTTCAATCACGATGGTTACCAGTCCAAATTCGTAGATAAACATTTCATGCCTTATGAGATAGGTTTCAATTATCTATAAGAATGTATTCTGGATCAATTACATTGAGAGTTTTTTCAAAGTTTATCGCGTTTTTTAATCGCGATGGTTACCAGTCGAATTCGTAGATCAAAAATATCAATGGCATAGAGATAGTTCAATTCATCTATTTTAATGATTCTGGATAAATTTCATGCGAGTTTTTCAAAGTTTATCGCGCTTTTTTATTCGCGATGGTTACGAGTCCAAATTCAATGATCAAACATTTCTTATCACTTTGAATGATTTTCTATTCATCCATTGGGACTGGGAGGGTAATTTTTCATTTTTGAATGTCAACGGCCAATATCACGTAGAACGCACCTGGTCTCGTCAGCTCCCAGAAGTTAAGTCACGTCGAGTCCCGTTAGTACTTGGAAGGGTGACCGCTTGGGAATACGGGATGTCGTTGGCAATGAATAGTTTGTTTTTCAATAACAAATTTCTTGAAATTTTTTTTCAATCACGATGGTTACCAGTCCAAATTCGTAGATCAAAAATATCAATGGCATAGAGATAGGTCAATCATCTATTTGAATGATTCTGGATAAATTTCATTGCGAGTTTTTCAAAGTTTATCGCGCTTTTTTATTCGCGATGGTTACGAGTCCAAATTCAATGAACAAACATTTCTATCACTTTGAAGTGATTTTCTATTCATCCATTGGGACTGGGAGGGTAATTTTTCATTTTTGAATGTCAACGGCCATATCACGTAGAACGCACCTGGTCTCGTCAGCTCCCAGAAGTTAAGTTACGTCGAGTCCCGTTAGTACTTGGAAGGGTGACCGCTTGGGAATACGGGATGTCGTTGGCGATGAATATTTTGTTTTCAATAACAAATTTCTTGAAATGTTTTTTTCAATCACGATGGTTACCAGTCCAAATTCGTAGATAAAACCTTTCAATGCCTTAGAGATAGGTTCAATTCATCTATTTGAATGATTCTGGATAAATTTCATTGCGAGTTTTTCAAAGTTTATCGCGCTTTTTTATTCGCGATGTTACGAGTCCAAATTCAATGAACAAACATTTCTATCACTTTGAAGTGATTTTCTATTCATCCATTGGGACTGGGAGGGTAATTTTTCATTTTTGAATGTCAACGGCCATATCACGTAGAACGCACCTGGTCTCGTCAGCTCCCAGAAGTTAAGTTACGTCGAGTCCCGTTAGTACTTGGAAGGGTGACCGCTTGGGAATACGGGATGTCGTTTGCGATAAATAGTTTGTTTCAATAACAAATTTCTTGAAATTTTTTTTTCAATCACGATGGTTACCAGTCCAAATTCGTAGATAAAACATTTCAAAGCCTTAGAGATAGGTTCAATTCATCTATAAGAATGATTCTGGATCAATTCCATTGAGAGTTTTTCAAAGTTTATCGCGTTTTTTAATCGCGATGGTTACCAGTCAAATTCGTAGATCAAAAATATCAATGGCATAGAGATAGGTTCAATTCATCTATTTGAATGATTCTGGATAAATTTCATTGCGAGTTTTTCAAAGTTTATCGCGCTTTTTTATTCGCGATGGTTACGAGTCCAAATTCAATGAACAAACATTTCTATCACTTTGAAGTGATTTTCTATTCATCCATTGGGACTGGGAGGGTAATTTTTCATTTTTGAATGTCAACGGCCATATCACGTAGAACGCACCTGGTCTCGTCAGCTCCCAGAAGTTAAGTTACGTCGAGTCCCGTTAGTACTTGGAAGGGTGACCGCTTGGGAATACGGGATGTCGTTTGCGATAAATAGTTTGTTTTCAATAACAAATTTCTTGAAATTTTTTTTTCAATCACGATGGTTACCAGTCCAAATTCGTAGATAAAACATTTCAATGCCTTAGAGATAGGTTCAATTCATCTATAAGAATGATTCTGGATCAATTCCATTGAGAGTTTTTTCAAAGTTTATCGCGTTTTTTAATCGCGATGGTTACCAGTCCGAATTCGTAGATCAAAAATATCAATGGCATAGAGATAGGTTCAATTCATCTATTTTAATGATTCTGGATAAATTTCATTGCGAGTTTTTCAAAGTTTATCGCGCTTTTTTATTCGCGATGGTTACGAGTCCAAATTCAATGAACAAACATTTCTATCACTTTGAATTGATTTTCTATTCATCCATTGGGACTGGGAGGGTAATTTTTCATTTTTGAATGTCAACGGCCATATCACGTAGAACGCACCTGGTCTCGTCAGCTCCCAGAAGTTAAGTCACGTCGAGTCCCGTTAGTACTTGGAAGGGTGACCGCTTGGGAATACGGGATGTCGTTTTCAATGAATAGTTTGTTTTCAATAACAAATTTCTTGAAATTTTTTTTTCAATCACGATGGTTACCAGTCCAAATTCGTAGATAAAACCTTTCAATGCCTTAGAGATAGGTTCAATTCATCTATTTGAATGATTCTGGATAAATTTCATTGCGAGTTTTTCAAAGTTTATCGCGCTTTTTTATTCGCGATGGTTACGAGTCCAAATTCAATGAACAAACATTTCTATCACTTTGAATTGATTTTCTATTCATCCATTGGGACTGGGAGGGTAATTTTTCATTTTTGAATGTCAACGGCCATATCACGTAGAACGCACCTGGTCTCGTCAGCTCCCAGAAGTTAAGTCACGTCGAGTCCCGTTAGTACTTGGAAGGGTGACCGCTTGGGAATACGGGATGTCGTTTTCAATGAATAGTTTGTTTTCAATAACAAATTTCTTGAAATTTTTTTTCAATCACGATGGTTACCAGTCCAAATTCGTAGATCAAAAATATCAATGGCATAGAGATAGGTTCAATTCATCTATTTGAATAATTCTGGATAAATTTCATTGCGAGTTTTTCAAAGTTTATCGCGCTTTTTTATTCGCGATGGTTACGAGTCCAAATTAAATGAACAAACATTTCTATCACTTTGAAGTGATTTTCTATTCATCCATTGGGACTGGGAGGGTAATTTTTCATTTTTGAATGTCAACGGCCATATCACGTAGAACGCACCTGGTCTCGTCAGCTCCCAGAAGTTAAGTTACGTCGAGTCCCGTTAGTACTTGGAAGGGTGACCGCTTGGGAATACGGGATGTCGTTTGCGATAAATAGTTTGTTTTCAATAACAAATTTCTTGAAATTTTTTTTTCAATCACGATGGTTACCAGTCCAAATTCGTAGATAAAACATTTCAAAGCCTTAGAGATAGGTTCAATTCATCTATAAGAATGATTCTGGATCAATTCCATTGAGAGTTTTTCAAAGTTTATCGCGTTTTTTAATCGCGATGGTTACCAGTCCAAATTCGTAGATCAAAAATATCAATGGCATAGAGATAGGTTCAATTCATCTATTTGAATGATTCTGGATAAATTTCATTGCGAGTTTTTCAAAGTTTATCGCGCTTTTTTATTCGCGATGGTTACGAGTCCAAATTCAATGAACAAACATTTCTATCACTTTGAATTGATTTTCTATTCATCCATTGGGACTGGGAGGGTAATTTTTCATTTTTGAATGTCAACGGCCATATCACGTAGAACGCACCTGGTCTCGTCAGCTCCCAGAAGTTAAGTCACGTCGAGTCCCGTTAGTACTTGGAAGGGTGACCGCTTGGGAATACGGGATGTCGTTTTCAATGAATAGTTTGTTTTCAATAACAAATTTCTTGAAATTTTTTTTCAATCACGATGGTTACCAGTCCAAATTCGTAGATCAAAAATATCAATGGCATAGAGATAGGTTCAATTCATCTATTTGAATAATTCTGGATAAATTTCATTGCGAGTTTTTCAAAGTTTATCGCGCTTTTTTATTCGCGATGGTTACGAGTCCAAATTAAATGAACAAACATTTCTATCACTTTGAAGTGATTTTCTATTCATCCATTGGGACTGGGAGGGTAATTTTTCATTTTTGAATGTCAACGGCCATATCACGTAGAACGCACCTGGTCTCGTCAGCTCCCAGAAGTTAAGTTACGTCGAGTCCCGTTAGTACTTGGAAGGGTGACCGCTTGGGAATACGGGATGTCGTTTGCGATAAATAGTTTGTTTTCAATAACAAATTTCTTGAAATTTTTTTTTCAATCACGATGGTTACCAGTCCAAATTCGTAGATAAAACATTTCAAAGCCTTAGAGATAGGTTCAATTCATCTATAAGAATGATTCTGGATCAATTCCATTGAGAGTTTTTCAAAGTTTATCGCGTTTTTTAATCGCGATGGTTACCAGTCCAAATTCGTAGATCAAAAATATCAATGGCATAGAGATAGGTTCAATTCATCTATTTGAATGATTCTGGATAAATTTCATTGCGAGTTTTTCAAAGTTTATCGCGCTTTTTTATTCGCGATGGTTACGAGTCCAAATTCAATGAACAAACATTTCTATCACTTTGAAGTGATTTTCTATTCATCCATTGGGACTGGGAGGGTAATTTTTCATTTTTGAATGTCAACGGCCATATCACGTAGAACGCACCTGGTCTCGTCAGCTCCCAGAAGTTAAGTTACGTCGAGTCCCGTTAGTACTTGGAAGGGTGACCGCTTGGGAATACGGGATGTCGTTTGCGATAAATAGTTTGTTTTCAATAACAAATTTCTTGAAATTTTTTTTTCAATCACGATGGTTACCAGTCCAAATTCGTAGATAAAACATTTCAATGCCTTAGAGATAGGTTCAATTCATCTATAAGAATGATTCTGGATCAATTCCATTGAGAGTTTTTTCAAAGTTTATCGCGTTTTTTAATCGCGATGGTTACCAGTCCGAATTCGTAGATCAAAAATATCAATGGCATAGAGATAGGTTCAATTCATCTATTTTAATGATTCTGGATAAATTTCATTGCGAGTTTTTCAAAGTTTATCGCGCTTTTTTATTCGCGATGGTTACGAGTCCAAATTCAATGAACAAACATTTCTATCACTTTGAATTGATTTTCTATTCATCCATTGGGACTGGGAGGGTAATTTTTCATTTTTGAATGTCAACGGCCATATCACGTAGAACGCACCTGGTCTCGTCAGCTCCCAGAAGTTAAGTCACGTCGAGTCCCGTTAGTACTTGGAAGGGTGACCGCTTGGGAATACGGGATGTCGTTGGCAATGAATAGTTTGTTTTCAATAACAAATTTCTTGAAATTTTTTTTCAATCACGATGGTTACCAGTCCAAATTCGTAGATCAAAAATATCAATGGCATAGAGATAGGTTCAATTCATCTATTTGAATAATTCTGGATAAATTTCATTGCGAGTTTTTCAAAGTTTATCGCGCTTTTTTATTCGCGATGGTTACGAGTCCAAATTCAATGAACAAACATTTCTATCACTTTGAAGTGATTTTCTATTCATCCATTGGGACTGGGAGGGTAATTTTTCATTTTTGAATGTCAACGGCCATATCACGTAGAACGCACCTGGTCTCGTCAGCTCCCAGAAGTTAAGTTACGTCGAGTCCCGTTAGTACTTGGAAGGGTGACCGCTTGGGAATACGGGATGTCGTTTGCGATGAATAGTTTGTTTTCAATAACAAATTTCTTGAAATTTTTTTTTCAATCACGATGGTTACCAGTCCAAATTCGTAGATAAAACATTTCAATGCCTTAGAGATAGGTTCAATTCATCTATAAGAATGATTCTGGATCAATTCCATTGAGAGTTTTTTCAAAGTTTATCGCGTTTTTTAATCGCGATGGTTACCAGTCCAAATTCGTAGATCAAAAATATCAATGGCATAGAGATAGGTTCAATTCATCTATTTGAATGATTCTGGATAAATTTCATTGCGAGTTTTTCAAAGTTTATCGCGCTTTTTTATTCGCGATGGTTACGAGTCCAAATTCAATGAACAAACATTTCTATCACTTTGAATTGATTTTCTATTCATCCATTGGGACTGGGAGGGTAATTTTTCAGTTTTGAATGTCAACGGCCATATCACGTAGAACGCACCTGGTCTCGTCAGCTCCCAGAAGTTAAGTCACGTCGAGTCCCGTTAGTACTTGGAAGGGTGACCGCTTGGGAATACGGGATGTCGTTGGCAATGAATAGTTTGTTTTCAATAACAAATTTCTTGACATTTTTTTTCAATCACGATGGTTACCAGTCCAAATTCGTAGATCAAAAATATCAATGGCATAGAGATAGGTTCAATTCATCTATAGGAATGATTCTGGATAAATTTCATTGCGAGTTTTTCAAAGTTTATCGCGCTTTTTTATTCGCGATGGTTACGAGTCCAAATTCAATGAACAAACATTTCTATCACTTTGAATTGATTTTCTATTCATCCATTGGGACTGGGAGGGTAATTTTTCATTTTTGAATGTCAACGGCCATATCACGTAGAACGCACCTGGTCTCGTCAGCTCCCAGAAGTTAAGTTACGTCGAGTCCCGTTAGTACTTGGAAGGGTGACCGCTTGGGAATACGGGATGTCGTTTGCGATAAATAGTTTGTTTTCAATAACAAATTTCTTGAAATTTTTTTTTCAATCACGATGGTTACCAGTCCAAATTCGTAGATAAAACATTTCAATGCCTTAGAGATAGGTTCAATTCATCTATAAGAATGATTCTGGATCAATTCCATTGAGAGTTTTTTCAAAGTTTATCGCGTTTTTTAATCGCGATGGTTACCAGTCCAAATTCGTAGATCAAAAATATCAATGGCATAGAGATAGGTTCAATTCATCTATAGGAATGATTCTGGATAAATTTCATTGCGAGTTTTTCAAAGTTTATCGCGCTTTTTTATTCGCGATGGTTACGAGTCCAAATTCAATGAACAAACATTTCTATCACTTTGAAGTGATTTTCTATTCATCCATTGGGACTGGGAGGGTAATTTTTCATTTTTGAATGTCAACGGCCATATGACGAAGAACGCACCTAGTCTTGTCAGCTCCCAGAAGTTAAGTTACGTCGAGTCCCGTTAGTACTTGGAAGGGTGACCGCTTGGGAATACGGGATGTCGTTTGCGATAAATAGTTTATTTTCAATAACAAATTTCTTGAAATTTTTTTTTCAATCACGATGGTTACCAGTCCAAATTCGTAGATAAAACATTTCAATGCCTTAGAGATAGGTTCAATTCATCTATAAGAATGATTCTGGATCAATTCCATTGAGAGTTTTTCAAAGTTTATCGCGTTTTTTAATCGCGATGGTTACCAGTCCAAATTCGTAGATCAAAAATATCAATGGCATAGAGATAGGTTCAATTCATCTATTTGAATGATTCTGGATAAATTTCATTGCGAGTTTTTCAAAGTTTATCGCGCTTTTTTATTCGCGATGGTTACGAGTCCAAATTCAATGAACAAACATTTCTATCACTTTGAATTGATTTTCTATTCATCCATTGGGACTGGGAGGGTAATTTTTCAGTTTTGAATGTCAACGGCCATATCACGTAGAACGCACCTGGTCTCGTCAGCTCCCAGAAGTTAAGTCACGTCGAGTCCCGTTAGTACTTGGAAGGGTGACCGCTTGGGAATACGGGATGTCGTTGGCAATGAATAGTTTGTTTTCAATAACAAATTTCTTGACATTTTTTTTCAATCACGATGGTTACCAGTCCAAATTCGTAGATCAAAAATATCAATGGCATAGAGATAGGTTCAATTCATCTATAGGAATGATTCTGGATAAATTTCATTGCGAGTTTTTCAAAGTTTATCGCGCTTTTTTATTCGCGATGGTTACGAGTCCAAATTCAATGAACAAACATTTCTATCACTTTGAATTGATTTTCTATTCATCCATTGGGACTGGGAGGGTAATTTTTCATTTTTGAATGTCAACGGCCATATCACGTAGAACGCACCTGGTCTCGTCAGCTCCCAGAAGTTAAGTTACGTCGAGTCCCGTTAGTACTTGGAAGGGTGACCGCTTGGGAATACGGGATGTCGTTTGCGATAAATAGTTTGTTTTCAATAACAAATTTCTTGAAATTTTTTTTTCAATCACGATGGTTACCAGTCCAAATTCGTAGATAAAACATTTCAATGCCTTAGAGATAGGTTCAATTCATCTATAAGAATGATTCTGGATCAATTCCATTGAGAGTTTTTTCAAAGTTTATCGCGTTTTTTAATCGCGATGGTTACCAGTCCAAATTCGTAGATCAAAAATATCAATGGCATAGAGATAGGTTCAATTCATCTATAGGAATGATTCTGGATAAATTTCATTGCGAGTTTTTCAAAGTTTATCGCGCTTTTTTATTCGCGATGGTTACGAGTCCAAATTCAATGAACAAACATTTCTATCACTTTGAAGTGATTTTCTATTCATCCATTGGGACTGGGAGGGTAATTTTTCATTTTTGAATGTCAACGGCCATATGACGAAGAACGCACCTAGTCTTGTCAGCTCCCAGAAGTTAAGTTACGTCGAGTCCCGTTAGTACTTGGAAGGGTGACCGCTTGGGAATACGGGATGTCGTTTGCGATAAATAGTTTATTTTCAATAACAAATTTCTTGAAATTTTTTTTTCAATCACGATGGTTACCAGTCCAAATTCGTAGATAAAACATTTCAATGCCTTAGAGATAGGTTCAATTCATCTATAAGAATGATTCTGGATCAATTCCATTGAGAGTTTTTCAAAGTTTATCGCGTTTTTTAATCGCGATGGTTACCAGTCCAAATTCGTAGATCAAAAATATCAATGGCATAGAGATAGGTTCAATTCATCTATTTGAATGATTCTGGATAAATTTCATTGCGAGTTTTTCAAAGTTTATCGCGCTTTTTTATTCGCGATGGTTACGAGTCCAAATTCAATGAACAAACATTTCTATCACTTTGAATTGATTTTCTATTCATCCATTGGGACTGGGAGGGTAATTTTTCAGTTTTGAATGTCAACGGCCATATCACGTAGAACGCACCTGGTCTCGTCAGCTCCCAGAAGTTAAGTCACGTCGAGTCCCGTTAGTACTTGGAAGGGTGACCGCTTGGGAATACGGGATGTCGTTGGCAATGAATAGTTTGTTTTCAATAACAAATTTCTTGACATTTTTTTTCAATCACGATGGTTACCAGTCCAAATTCGTAGATCAAAAATATCAATGGCATAGAGATAGGTTCAATTCATCTATAGGAATGATTCTGGATAAATTTCATTGCGAGTTTTTCAAAGTTTATCGCGCTTTTTTATTCGCGATGGTTACGAGTCCAAATTCAATGAACAAACATTTCTATCACTTTGAATTGATTTTCTATTCATCCATTGGGACTGGGAGGGTAATTTTTCAGTTTTGAATGTCAACGGCCATATCACGTAGAACGCACCTGGTCTCGTCAGCTCCCAGAAGTTAAGTCACGTCGAGTCCCGTTAGTACTTGGAAGGGTGACCGCTTGGGAATACGGGATGTCGTTGGCAATGAATAGTTTGTTTTCAATAACAAATTTCTTGACATTTTTTTTCAATCACGATGGTTACCAGTCCAAATTCGTAGATCAAAAATATCAATGGCATAGAGATAGGTTCAATTCATCTATTTGAATGATTCTGGATAAATTTCATTGCGAGTTTTTCAAAGTTTATCGCGCTTTTTTATTCGCGATGGTTACGAGTCCAAATTCAATGAACAAACATTTCTATCACTTTGAAGTGATTTTCTATTCATCCATTGGGACTGGGAGGGTAATTTTTCATTTTTGAATGTCAACGGCCATATCACGTAGAACGCACCTGGTCTCGTCAGCTCCCAGAAGTTAAGTTACGTCGAGTCCCGTTAGTACTTGGAAGGGTGACCGCTTGGGAATACGGGATGTCGTTTGCGATAAATAGTTTATTTTCAATAACAAATTTCTTGAAATTTTTTTTTCAATCACGATGGTTACCAGTCCAAATTCGTAGATAAAACATTTCAATGCCTTAGAGATAGGTTCAATTCATCTATAAGAATGATTCTGGATCAATTCCATTGAGAGTTTTTCAAAGTTTATCGCGTTTTTTAATCGCGATGGTTACCAGTCCAAATTCGTAGATCAAAAATATCAATGGCATAGAGATAGGTTCAATTCATCTATTTGAATGATTCTGGATAAATTTCATTGCGAGTTTTTCAAAGTTTATCGCGCTTTTTTATTCGCGATGGTTACGAGTCCAAATTCAATGAACAAACATTTCTATCACTTTGAATTGATTTTCTATTCATCCATTGGGACTGGGAGGGTAATTTTTCAGTTTTGAATGTCAACGGCCATATCACGTAGAACGCACCTGGTCTCGTCAGCTCCCAGAAGTTAAGTCACGTCGAGTCCCGTTAGTACTTGGAAGGGTGACCGCTTGGGAATACGGGATGTCGTTGGCAATGAATAGTTTGTTTTCAATAACAAATTTCTTGACATTTTTTTTCAATCACGATGGTTACCAGTCCAAATTCGTAGATCAAAAATATCAATGGCATAGAGATAGGTTCAATTCATCTATAGGAATGATTCTGGATAAATTTCATTGCGAGTTTTTCAAAGTTTATCGCGCTTTTTTATTCGCGATGGTTACGAGTCCAAATTCAATGAACAAACATTTCTATCACTTTGAATTGATTTTCTATTCATCCATTGGGACTGGGAGGGTAATTTTTCATTTTTGAATGTCAACGGCCATATCACGTAGAACGCACCTGGTCTCGTCAGCTCCCAGAAGTTAAGTTACGTCGAGTCCCGTTAGTACTTGGAAGGGTGACCGCTTGGGAATACGGGATGTCGTTTGCGATAAATAGTTTGTTTTCAATAACAAATTTCTTGAAATTTTTTTTTCAATCACGATGGTTACCAGTCCAAATTCGTAGATAAAACATTTCAATGCCTTAGAGATAGGTTCAATTCATCTATAAGAATGATTCTGGATCAATTCCATTGAGAGTTTTTTCAAAGTTTATCGCGTTTTTTAATCGCGATGGTTACCAGTCCAAATTCGTAGATCAAAAATATCAATGGCATAGAGATAGGTTCAATTCATCTATAGGAATGATTCTGGATAAATTTCATTGCGAGTTTTTCAAAGTTTATCGCGCTTTTTTATTCGCGATGGTTACGAGTCCAAATTCAATGAACAAACATTTCTATCACTTTGAAGTGATTTTCTATTCATCCATTGGGACTGGGAGGGTAATTTTTCATTTTTGAATGTCAACGGCCATATGACGAAGAACGCACCTAGTCTTGTCAGCTCCCAGAAGTTAAGTTACGTCGAGTCCCGTTAGTACTTGGAAGGGTGACCGCTTGGGAATACGGGATGTCGTTTGCGATAAATAGTTTATTTTCAATAACAAATTTCTTGAAATTTTTTTTTCAATCACGATGGTTACCAGTCCAAATTCGTAGATAAAACATTTCAATGCCTTAGAGATAGGTTCAATTCATCTATAAGAATGATTCTGGATCAATTCCATTGAGAGTTTTTCAAAGTTTATCGCGTTTTTTAATCGCGATGGTTACCAGTCCAAATTCGTAGATCAAAAATATCAATGGCATAGAGATAGGTTCAATTCATCTATTTGAATGATTCTGGATAAATTTCATTGCGAGTTTTTCAAAGTTTATCGCGCTTTTTTATTCGCGATGGTTACGAGTCCAAATTCAATGAACAAACATTTCTATCACTTTGAATTGATTTTCTATTCATCCATTGGGACTGGGAGGGTAATTTTTCAGTTTTGAATGTCAACGGCCATATCACGTAGAACGCACCTGGTCTCGTCAGCTCCCAGAAGTTAAGTCACGTCGAGTCCCGTTAGTACTTGGAAGGGTGACCGCTTGGGAATACGGGATGTCGTTGGCAATGAATAGTTTGTTTTCAATAACAAATTTCTTGACATTTTTTTTCAATCACGATGGTTACCAGTCCAAATTCGTAGATCAAAAATATCAATGGCATAGAGATAGGTTCAATTCATCTATAGGAATGATTCTGGATAAATTTCATTGCGAGTTTTTCAAAGTTTATCGCGCTTTTTTATTCGCGATGGTTACGAGTCCAAATTCAATGAACAAACATTTCTATCACTTTGAATTGATTTTCTATTCATCCATTGGGACTGGGAGGGTAATTTTTCAGTTTTGAATGTCAACGGCCATATCACGTAGAACGCACCTGGTCTCGTCAGCTCCCAGAAGTTAAGTCACGTCGAGTCCCGTTAGTACTTGGAAGGGTGACCGCTTGGGAATACGGGATGTCGTTGGCAATGAATAGTTTGTTTTCAATAACAAATTTCTTGACATTTTTTTTCAATCACGATGGTTACCAGTCCAAATTCGTAGATCAAAAATATCAATGGCATAGAGATAGGTTCAATTCATCTATTTGAATGATTCTGGATAAATTTCATTGCGAGTTTTTCAAAGTTTATCGCGCTTTTTTATTCGCGATGGTTACGAGTCCAAATTCAATGAACAAACATTTCTATCACTTTGAAGTGATTTTCTATTCATCCATTGGGACTGGGAGGGTAATTTTTCATTTTTGAATGTCAACGGCCATATCACGTAGAACGCACCTGGTCTCGTCAGCTCCCAGAAGTTAAGTTACGTCGAGTCCCGTTAGTACTTGGAAGGGTGACCGCTTGGGAATACGGGATGTCGTTTGCGATAAATAGTTTGTTTTCAATAACAAATTTCTTGAAATTTTTTTTTCAATCACGATGGTTACCAGTCCAAATTCGTAGATAAAACATTTCAATGCCTTAGAGATAGGTTCAATTCATCTATAAGAATGATTCTGGATCAATTCCATTGAGAGTTTTTTCAAAGTTTATCGCGTTTTTTAATCGCGATGGTTACCAGTCCGAATTCGTAGATCAAAAATATCAATGGCATAGAGATAGGTTCAATTCATCTATTTTAATGATTCTGGATAAATTTCATTGCGAGTTTTTCAAAGTTTATCGCGCTTTTTTATTCGCGATGGTTACGAGTCCAAATTCAATGAACAAACATTTCTATCACTTTGAATTGATTTTCTATTCATCCATTGGGACTGGGAGGGTAATTTTTCATTTTTGAATGTCAACGGCCATATCACGTAGAACGCACCTGGTCTCGTCAGCTCCCAGAAGTTAAGTCACGTCGAGTCCCGTTAGTACTTGGAAGGGTGACCGCTTGGGAATACGGGATGTCGTTGGCAATGAATAGTTTGTTTTCAATAACAAATTTCTTGAAATTTTTTTTCAATCACGATGGTTACCAGTCCAAATTCGTAGATCAAAAATATCAATGGCATAGAGATAGGTTCAATTCATCTATTTGAATAATTCTGGATAAATTTCATTGCGAGTTTTTCAAAGTTTATCGCGCTTTTTTATTCGCGATGGTTACGAGTCCAAATTCAATGAACAAACATTTCTATCACTTTGAAGTGATTTTCTATTCATCCATTGGGACTGGGAGGGTAATTTTTCATTTTTGAATGTCAACGGCCATATCACGTAGAACGCACCTGGTCTCGTCAGCTCCCAGAAGTTAAGTTACGTCGAGTCCCGTTAGTACTTGGAAGGGTGACCGCTTGGGAATACGGGATGTCGTTTGCGATAAATAGTTTGTTTTCAATAACAAATTTCTTGAAATTTTTTTTTCAATCACGATGGTTACCAGTCCAAATTCGTAGATAAAACATTTCAATGCCTTAGAGATAGGTTCAATTCATCTATAAGAATGATTCTGGATCAATTCCATTGAGAGTTTTTTCAAAGTTTATCGCGTTTTTTAATCGCGATGGTTACCAGTCCGAATTCGTAGATCAAAAATATCAATGGCATAGAGATAGGTTCAATTCATCTATTTTAATGATTCTGGATAAATTTCATTGCGAGTTTTTCAAAGTTTATCGCGCTTTTTTATTCGCGATGGTTACGAGTCCAAATTCAATGAACAAACATTTCTATCACTTTGAATTGATTTTCTATTCATCCATTGGGACTGGGAGGGTAATTTTTCATTTTTGAATGTCAACGGCCATATCACGTAGAACGCACCTGGTCTCGTCAGCTCCCAGAAGTTAAGTCACGTCGAGTCCCGTTAGTACTTGGAAGGGTGACCGCTTGGGAATACGGGATGTCGTTGGCAATGAATAGTTTGTTTTCAATAACAAATTTCTTGAAATTTTTTTTCAATCACGATGGTTACCAGTCCAAATTCGTAGATCAAAAATATCAATGGCATAGAGATAGGTTCAATTCATCTATTTGAATAATTCTGGATAAATTTCATTGCGAGTTTTTCAAAGTTTATCGCGCTTTTTTATTCGCGATGGTTACGAGTCCAAATTAAATGAACAAACATTTCTATCACTTTGAAGTGATTTTCTATTCATCCATTGGGACTGGGAGGGTAATTTTTCATTTTTGAATGTCAACGGCCATATCACGTAGAACGCACCTGGTCTCGTCAGCTCCCAGAAGTTAAGTTACGTCGAGTCCCGTTAGTACTTGGAAGGGTGACCGCTTGGGAATACGGGATGTCGTTGGCGATGAATATTTTGTTTTCAATAACAAATTTCTTGAAATTTTTTTTTCAATCACGATGGTTACCAGTCCAAATTCGTAGATAAAACCTTTCAATGCCTTAGAGATAGGTTCAATTCATCTATTTGAATGATTCTGGATAAATTTCATTGCGAGTTTTTCAAAGTTTATCGCGCTTTTTTATTCGCGATGGTTACGAGTCCAAATTCAATGAACAAACATTTCTATCACTTTGAAGTGATTTTCTATTCATCCATTGGGACTGGGAGGGTAATTTTTCATTTTTGAATGTCAACGGCCATATCACGTAGAACGCACCTGGTCTCGTCAGCTCCCAGAAGTTAAGTTACGTCGAGTCCCGTTAGTACTTGGAAGGGTGACCGCTTGGGAATACGGGATGTCGTTTGCGATAAATAGTTTGTTTTCAATAACAAATTTCTTGAAATTTTTTTTTCAATCACGATGGTTACCAGTCCAAATTCGTAGATAAAACATTTCAAAGCCTTAGAGATAGGTTCAATTCATCTATAAGAATGATTCTGGATCAATTCCATTGAGAGTTTTTCAAAGTTTATCGCGTTTTTTAATCGCGATGGTTACCAGTCCAAATTCGTAGATCAAAAATATCAATGGCATAGAGATAGGTTCAATTCATCTATTTGAATGATTCTGGATAAATTTCATTGCGAGTTTTTCAAAGTTTATCGCGCTTTTTTATTCGCGATGGTTACGAGTCCAAATTCAATGAACAAACATTTCTATCACTTTGAAGTGATTTTCTATTCATCCATTGGGACTGGGAGGGTAATTTTTCATTTTTGAATGTCAACGGCCATATCACGTAGAACGCACCTGGTCTCGTCAGCTCCCAGAAGTTAAGTTACGTCGAGTCCCGTTAGTACTTGGAAGGGTGACCGCTTGGGAATACGGGATGTCGTTTGCGATAAATAGTTTGTTTTCAATAACAAATTTCTTGAAATTTTTTTTTCAATCACGATGGTTACCAGTCCAAATTCGTAGATAAAACATTTCAAAGCCTTAGAGATAGGTTCAATTCATCTATAAGAATGATTCTGGATCAATTCCATTGAGAGTTTTTCAAAGTTTATCGCGTTTTTTAATCGCGATGGTTACCAGTCCAAATTCGTAGATCAAAAATATCAATGGCATAGAGATAGGTTCAATTCATCTATTTGAATGATTCTGGATAAATTTCATTGCGAGTTTTTCAAAGTTTATCGCGCTTTTTTATTCGCGATGGTTACGAGTCCAAATTCAATGAACAAACATTTCTATCACTTTGAAGTGATTTTCTATTCATCCATTGGGACTGGGAGGGTAATTTTTCATTTTTGAATGTCAACGGCCATATCACGTAGAACGCACCTGGTCTCGTCAGCTCCCAGAAGTTAAGTTACGTCGAGTCCCGTTAGTACTTGGAAGGGTGACCGCTTGGGAATACGGGATGTCGTTTGCGATAAATAGTTTGTTTTCAATAACAAATTTCTTGAAATTTTTTTTTCAATCACGATGGTTACCAGTCCAAATTCGTAGATAAAACATTTCAATGCCTTAGAGATAGGTTCAATTCATCTATAAGAATGATTCTGGATCAATTCCATTGAGAGTTTTTTCAAAGTTTATCGCGTTTTTTAATCGCGATGGTTACCAGTCCGAATTCGTAGATCAAAAATATCAATGGCATAGAGATAGGTTCAATTCATCTATTTTAA
Source organism: Daphnia pulicaria (assembly GCF_021234035.1). NCBI lineage: Eukaryota > Metazoa > Arthropoda > Branchiopoda > Diplostraca > Daphniidae > Daphnia > Daphnia pulicaria. The sequence goes on from NC_060915.1 coordinate 798,499, forward strand.
TGATTCTGGATAAATTTCATTGCGAGTTTTTCAAAGTTTATCGCGCTTTTTTATTCGCGATGGTTACGAGTCCAAATTCAATGAACAAACATTTATATCACTTTGAATTGATTTTCTATTCATCCATTGGGACTGGGAGGGTAATTTTTCATTTTTGAATGTCAACGGCCATATCACGTAGAACGCACCTGGTCTCGTCAGCTCCCAGAAGTTAAGTCACGTCGAGTCCCGTTAGTACTTGGAAGGGTGACCGCTTGGGAATACGGGATGTCGTTGGCAATGAATAGTTTGTTTTCAATAACAAATTTCTTGAAATTTTTTTTCAATCACGATGGTTACCAGTCCAAATTCGTAGATCAAAAATATCAATGGCATAGAGATAGGTTCAATTCATCTATTTGAATAATTCTGGATAAATTTCATTGCGAGTTTTTCAAAGTTTATCGCGCTTTTTTATTCGCGATGGTTACGAGTCCAAATTCAATGAACAAACATTTCTATCACTTTGAAGTGATTTTCTATTCATCCATTGGGACTGGGAGGGTAATTTTTCATTTTTGAATGTCAACGGCCATATCACGTAGAACGCACCTGGTCTCGTCAGCTCCCAGAAGTTAAGTTACGTCGAGTCCCGTTAGTACTTGGAAGGGTGACCGCTTGGGAATACGGGATGTCGTTTGCGATGAATAGTTTGTTTTCAATAACAAATTTCTTGAAATTTTTTTTTCAATCACGATGGTTACCAGTCCAAATTCGTAGATAAAACATTTCAATGCCTTAGAGATAGGTTCAATTCATCTATAAGAATGATTCTGGATCAATTCCATTGAGAGTTTTTTCAAAGTTTATCGCGTTTTTTAATCGCGATGGTTACCAGTCCAAATTCGTAGATCAAAAATATCAATGGCATAGAGATAGGTTCAATTCATCTATTTGAATGATTCTGGATAAATTTCATTGCGAGTTTTTCAAAGTTTATCGCGCTTTTTTATTCGCGATGGTTACGAGTCCAAATTCAATGAACAAACATTTCTATCACTTTGAATTGATTTTCTATTCATCCATTGGGACTGGGAGGGTAATTTTTCAGTTTTGAATGTCAACGGCCATATCACGTAGAACGCACCTGGTCTCGTCAGCTCCCAGAAGTTAAGTCACGTCGAGTCCCGTTAGTACTTGGAAGGGTGACCGCTTGGGAATACGGGATGTCGTTGGCAATGAATAGTTTGTTTTCAATAACAAATTTCTTGACATTTTTTTTCAATCACGATGGTTACCAGTCCAAATTCGTAGATCAAAAATATCAATGGCATAGAGATAGGTTCAATTCATCTATAGGAATGATTCTGGATAAATTTCATTGCGAGTTTTTCAAAGTTTATCGCGCTTTTTTATTCGCGATGGTTACGAGTCCAAATTCAATGAACAAACATTTCTATCACTTTGAATTGATTTTCTATTCATCCATTGGGACTGGGAGGGTAATTTTTCATTTTTGAATGTCAACGGCCATATCACGTAGAACGCACCTGGTCTCGTCAGCTCCCAGAAGTTAAGTTACGTCGAGTCCCGTTAGTACTTGGAAGGGTGACCGCTTGGGAATACGGGATGTCGTTTGCGATAAATAGTTTCTTTTCAATAACAAATTTCTTGAAATTTTTTTTTCAATCACGATGGTTACCAGTCCAAATTCGTAGATAAAACATTTCAATGCCTTAGAGATAGGTTCAATTCATCTATAAGAATGATTCTGGATCAATTCCATTGAGAGTTTTTCAAAGTTTATCGCGTTTTTTAATCGCGATGGTTACCAGTCCAAATTCGTAGATCAAAAATATCAATGGCATAGAGATAGGTTCAATTCATCTATTTGAATGATTCTGGATAAATTTCATTGCGAGTTTTTCAAAGTTTATCGCGCTTTTTTATTCGCGATGGTTACGAGTCCAAATTCAATGAACAAACATTTCTATCACTTTGAATTGATTTTCTATTCATCCATTGGGACTGGGAGGGTAATTTTTCATTTTTGAATGTCAACGGCCATATCACGTAGAACGCACCTGGTCTCGTCAGCTCCCAGAAGTTAAGTTACGTCGAGTCCCGTTAGTACTTGGAAGGGTGACCGCTTGGGAATACGGGATGTCGTTTGCGATAAATAGTTTGTTTTCAATAACAAATTTCTTGAAATTTTTTTTTCAATCACGATGGTTACCAGTCCAAATTCGTAGATAAAACATTTCAAAGCCTTAGAGATAGGTTCAATTCATCTATAAGAATGATTCTGGATCAATTCCATTGAGAGTTTTTCAAAGTTTATCGCGTTTTTTAATCGCGATGGTTACCAGTCCAAATTCGTAGATCAAAAATATCAATGGCATAGAGATAGGTTCAATTCATCTATTTGAATGATTCTGGATAAATTTCATTGCGAGTTTTTCAAAGTTTATCGCGCTTTTTTATTCGCGATGGTTACGAGTCCAAATTCAATGAACAAACATTTCTATCACTTTGAAGTGATTTTCTATTCATCCATTGGGACTGGGAGGGTAATTTTTCATTTTTGAATGTCAACGGCCATATCACGTAGAACGCACCTGGTCTCGTCAGCTCCCAGAAGTTAAGTTACGTCGAGTCCCGTTAGTACTTGGAAGGGTGACCGCTTGGGAATACGGGATGTCGTTTGCGATAAATAGTTTGTTTTCAATAACAAATTTCTTGAAATTTTTTTTTCAATCACGATGGTTACCAGTCCAAATTCGTAGATAAAACATTTCAATGCCTTAGAGATAGGTTCAATTCATCTATAAGAATGATTCTGGATCAATTCCATTGAGAGTTTTTTCAAAGTTTATCGCGTTTTTTAATCGCGATGGTTACCAGTCCGAATTCGTAGATCAAAAATATCAATGGCATAGAGATAGGTTCAATTCATCTATTTTAATGATTCTGGATAAATTTCATTGCGAGTTTTTCAAAGTTTATCGCGCTTTTTTATTCGCGATGGTTACGAGTCCAAATTCAATGAACAAACATTTCTATCACTTTGAATTGATTTTCTATTCATCCATTGGGACTGGGAGGGTAATTTTTCATTTTTGAATGTCAACGGCCATATCACGTAGAACGCACCTGGTCTCGTCAGCTCCCAGAAGTTAAGTCACGTCGAGTCCCGTTAGTACTTGGAAGGGTGACCGCTTGGGAATACGGGATGTCGTTGGCAATGAATAGTTTGTTTTCAATAACAAATTTCTTGAAATTTTTTTTCAATCACGATGGTTACCAGTCCAAATTCGTAGATCAAAAATATCAATGGCATAGAGATAGGTTCAATTCATCTATTTGAATAATTCTGGATAAATTTCATTGCGAGTTTTTCAAAGTTTATCGCGCTTTTTTATTCGCGATGGTTACGAGTCCAAATTCAATGAACAAACATTTCTATCACTTTGAAGTGATTTTCTATTCATCCATTGGGACTGGGAGGGTAATTTTTCATTTTTGAATGTCAACGGCCATATCACGTAGAACGCACCTGGTCTCGTCAGCTCCCAGAAGTTAAGTTACGTCGAGTCCCGTTAGTACTTGGAAGGGTGACCGCTTGGGAATACGGGATGTCGTTTGCGATGAATAGTTTGTTTTCAATAACAAATTTCTTGAAATTTTTTTTTCAATCACGATGGTTACCAGTCCAAATTCGTAGATAAAACATTTCAATGCCTTAGAGATAGGTTCAATTCATCTATAAGAATGATTCTGGATCAATTCCATTGAGAGTTTTTTCAAAGTTTATCGCGTTTTTTAATCGCGATGGTTACCAGTCCAAATTCGTAGATCAAAAATATCAATGGCATAGAGATAGGTTCAATTCATCTATTTGAATGATTCTGGATAAATTTCATTGCGAGTTTTTCAAAGTTTATCGCGCTTTTTTATTCGCGATGGTTACGAGTCCAAATTCAATGAACAAACATTTCTATCACTTTGAATTGATTTTCTATTCATCCATTGGGACTGGGAGGGTAATTTTTCAGTTTTGAATGTCAACGGCCATATCACGTAGAACGCACCTGGTCTCGTCAGCTCCCAGAAGTTAAGTCACGTCGAGTCCCGTTAGTACTTGGAAGGGTGACCGCTTGGGAATACGGGATGTCGTTGGCAATGAATAGTTTGTTTTCAATAACAAATTTCTTGACATTTTTTTTCAATCACGATGGTTACCAGTCCAAATTCGTAGATCAAAAATATCAATGGCATAGAGATAGGTTCAATTCATCTATAGGAATGATTCTGGATAAATTTCATTGCGAGTTTTTCAAAGTTTATCGCGCTTTTTTATTCGCGATGGTTACGAGTCCAAATTCAATGAACAAACATTTCTATCACTTTGAATTGATTTTCTATTCATCCATTGGGACTGGGAGGGTAATTTTTCATTTTTGAATGTCAACGGCCATATCACGTAGAACGCACCTGGTCTCGTCAGCTCCCAGAAGTTAAGTTACGTCGAGTCCCGTTAGTACTTGGAAGGGTGACCGCTTGGGAATACGGGATGTCGTTTGCGATAAATAGTTTCTTTTCAATAACAAATTTCTTGAAATTTTTTTTTCAATCACGATGGTTACCAGTCCAAATTCGTAGATAAAACATTTCAATGCCTTAGAGATAGGTTCAATTCATCTATAAGAATGATTCTGGATCAATTCCATTGAGAGTTTTTCAAAGTTTATCGCGTTTTTTAATCGCGATGGTTACCAGTCCAAATTCGTAGATCAAAAATATCAATGGCATAGAGATAGGTTCAATTCATCTATTTGAATGATTCTGGATAAATTTCATTGCGAGTTTTTCAAAGTTTATCGCGCTTTTTTATTCGCGATGGTTACGAGTCCAAATTCAATGAACAAACATTTCTATCACTTTGAATTGATTTTCTATTCATCCATTGGGACTGGGAGGGTAATTTTTCAGTTTTGAATGTCAACGGCCATATCACGTAGAACGCACCTGGTCTCGTCAGCTCCCAGAAGTTAAGTCACGTCGAGTCCCGTTAGTACTTGGAAGGGTGACCGCTTGGGAATACGGGATGTCGTTGGCAATGAATAGTTTGTTTTCAATAACAAATTTCTTGACATTTTTTTTCAATCACGATGGTTACCAGTCCAAATTCGTAGATCAAAAATATCAATGGCATAGAGATAGGTTCAATTCATCTATAGGAATGATTCTGGATAAATTTCATTGCGAGTTTTTCAAAGTTTATCGCGCTTTTTTATTCGCGATGGTTACGAGTCCAAATTCAATGAACAAACATTTCTATCACTTTGAATTGATTTTCTATTCATCCATTGGGACTGGGAGGGTAATTTTTCAGTTTTGAATGTCAACGGCCATATCACGTAGAACGCACCTGGTCTCGTCAGCTCCCAGAAGTTAAGTCACGTCGAGTCCCGTTAGTACTTGGAAGGGTGACCGCTTGGGAATACGGGATGTCGTTGGCAATGAATAGTTTGTTTTCAATAACAAATTTCTTGACATTTTTTTTCAATCACGATGGTTACCAGTCCAAATTCGTAGATCAAAAATATCAATGGCATAGAGATAGGTTCAATTCATCTATAGGAATGATTCTGGATAAATTTCATTGCGAGTTTTTCAAAGTTTATCGCGCTTTTTTATTCGCGATGGTTACGAGTCCAAATTCAATGAACAAACATTTCTATCACTTTGAATTGATTTTCTATTCATCCATTGGGACTGGGAGGGTAATTTTTCATTTTTGAATGTCAACGGCCATATCACGTAGAACGCACCTGGTCTCGTCAGCTCCCAGAAGTTAAGTTACGTCGAGTCCCGTTAGTACTTGGAAGGGTGACCGCTTGGGAATACGGGATGTCGTTTGCGATAAATAGTTTGTTTTCAATAACAAATTTCTTGAAATTTTTTTTTCAATCACGATGGTTACCAGTCCAAATTCGTAGATAAAACATTTCAATGCCTTAGAGATAGGTTCAATTCATCTATAAGAATGATTCTGGATCAATTCCATTGAGAGTTTTTTCAAAGTTTATCGCGTTTTTTAATCGCGATGGTTACCAGTCCAAATTCGTAGATCAAAAATATCAATGGCATAGAGATAGGTTCAATTCATCTATAGGAATGATTCTGGATAAATTTCATTGCGAGTTTTTCAAAGTTTATCGCGCTTTTTTATTCGCGATGGTTACGAGTCCAAATTCAATGAACAAACATTTCTAACACTTTGAAGTGATTTTCTATTCATCCATTGGGACTGGGAGGGTAATTTTTCATTTTTGAATGTCAACGGCCATATGACGTAGAACGCACCTAGTCTCGTCAGCTCCCAGAAGTTAAGTTACGTCGAGTCCCGTTAGTACTTGGAAGGGTGACCGCTTGGGAATACGGGATGTCGTTTGCGATAAATAGTTTATTTTCAATAACAAATTTCTTGAATTTTTTTTTTCAATCACGATGGTTACCAGTCCAAATTCGTAGATAAAACATTTCAATGCCTTAGAGAAAGGTTCAATTCATCTATAAGAATGATTCTGGATCAATTCCATTCAGAGTTTTTTCAAAGTTTATCGCGTTTTTTAATCGCGATGGTTACCAGTCCAAATTCGTAGATCAAAAATATCAATGGCATAGAGATAGGTTCAATTCATCTATTTGAATGATTCTGGATAAATTTCATTGCGAGTTTTTCAAAGTTTATCGCGCTTTTTTATTCGCGATGGTTACGATTCCAAATTCAATGAACAAACATTTCTATCACTTTGAAGTGATTTTCTATTCATCCATTGGGACTGGGAGGGTAATTTTTCAGTTTTGAATGTCAACGGCCATATCACGTAGAACGCACCTGGTCTCGTCAGCTCCCAGAAGTTAAGTCACGTCGAGTCCCGTTAGTACTTGGAAGGGTGACCGCTTGGGAATACGGGATGTCGTTGGCAATGAATAGTTTGTTTTCAATAACAAATTTCTTGAAATTTTTTTTCAATCACGATGGTTACCAGTCCAAATTCGTAGATCAAAAATATCAATGGCATAGAGATAGGTTCAATTCATCTATTTGAATGATTCTGGATAAATTTCATTGCGAGTTTTTCAAAGTTTATCGCGCTTTTTTATTCGCGATGGTTACGATTCCAAATTCAATGAACAAACATTTCTATCACTTTGAAGTGATTTTCTATTCATCCATTGGGACTGGGAGGGTAATTTTTCAGTTTTGAATGTCAACGGCCATATCACGTAGAACGCACCTGGTCTCGTCAGCTCCCAGAAGTTAAGTCACGTCGAGTCCCGTTAGTACTTGGAAGGGTGACCGCTTGGGAATACGGGATGTCGTTGGCAATGAATAGTTTGTTTTCAATAACAAATTTCTTGAAATTTTTTTTCAATCACGATGGTTACCAGTCCAAATTCGTAGATCAAAAATATCAATGGCATAGAGATAGGTTCAATTCATCTATTTGAATGATTCTGGATAAATTTCATTGCGAGTTTTTCAAAGTTTATCGCGCTTTTTTATTCGCGATGGTTACGATTCCAAATTCAATGAACAAACATTTCTATCACTTTGAAGTGATTTTCTATTCATCCATTGGGACTGGGAGGGTAATTTTTCAGTTTTGAATGTCAACGGCCATATCACGTAGAACGCACCTGGTCTCGTCAGCTCCCAGAAGTTAAGTCACGTCGAGTCCCGTTAGTACTTGGAAGGGTGACCGCTTGGGAATACGGGATGTCGTTGGCAATGAATAGTTTGTTTTCAATAACAAATTTCTTGAAATTTTTTTTCAATCACGATGGTTACCAGTCCAAATTCGTAGATCAAAAATATCAATGGCATAGAGATAGGTTCAATTCATCTATAGGAATGATTCTGGATAAATTTCATTGCGAGTTTTTCAAAGTTTATCGCGCTTTTTTATTCGCGATGGTTACGATTCCAAATTCAATGAACAAACATTTCTATCACTATGAAGTGATTTTCTATTCATCCATTGGGACTGGGAGGGTAATTTTTCATTTTTGAATGTCAACGGCCATATCACGTAGAACACACCTGGTCTCGTCAGCTCCCAGAAGATAAGTTACGTCGAGTCCCGTTAGTACTTGGAAGGGTGACCGCTTGGGAATACGGGATGTCGTTTGCGATGAATAGTTTGTTTTCAATAACAAATTTCTTGAAATTTTTTTTTCAATCACGATGGTTACCAGTCCAAATTCGTAGATAAAATATTTCAATGCCTTAGAGATAGGTTCAATTCATCTATAAGAATGATTCTGGATCAATTCCATTGAGAGTTTTTCAAAGTTTATCGCGTTTTTTAATCGCGATGGTTACCAGTCCAAATTCGTAGATCAAAAATATCAATGGCATAGAGATAGGTTCAATTCATCTATAAGAATGATTCTGGATAAATTTCATTGCGAGTTTTTCAAAGTTTATCGCGCTTTTTTATTCGCGATGGTTACGAGTCCAAATTCAATGAACAAACATTTCTATCACTTTGAAGTGATTTTCTATTCATCCATTGGGACTGGGAGGGTAATTTTTCATTTTTGAATGTCAACGGCCATATCACGTAGAACGCACCTGGTCTCGTCAGCTCCCAGAAGTTAAGTTACGTCGAGTCCCGTTAGTACTTGGAAGGGTGACCGCTTGGGAATACGGGATGTCGTTGGCGATGAATATTTTGTTTTCAATAACAAATTTCTTGAAATTTTTTTTTCAATCACGATGGTTACCAGTCCAAATTCGTAGATAAAACATTTCAATGCCTTAGAGATAGGTTCAATTCATCTATTTGAATGATTCTGGATCAATTCCATTGAGAGTTTTTCAAAGTTTATCGCGTTTTTTAATCGCGATGGTTACCAGTCCAAATTCGTAGATCAAAAATATCAATGGCATAGAGATAGGTTCAATTCATCTATTTGAATGATTCTGGATAAATTTCATTGCGAGTTTTTCAAAGTTTATCGCGCTTTTTTATTCGCGATGGTTACGAGTCCAAATTCAATGAACAAACATTTCTATCACTTTGAATTGATTTTCTATTCATCCATTGGGACTGGGAGGGTAATTTTTCAGTTTTGAATGTCAACGGCCATATCACGTAGAACGCACCTGGTCTCGTCAGCTCCCAGAAGTTAAGTCACGTCGAGTCCCGTTAGTACTTGGAAGGGTGACCGCTTGGGAATACGGGATGTCGTTGGCAATGAATAGTTTGTTTTCAATAACAAATTTCTTGAAATTTTTTTTCAATCACGATGGTTACCAGTCCAAATTCGTAGATCAAAAATATCAATGGCATAGAGATAGGTTCAATTCATCTATAGGAATGATTCTGGATAAATTTCATTGCGAGTTTTTCAAAGTTTATCGCGCTTTTTTATTCGCGATGGTTACGAGTCCAAATTCAATGAACAAACATTTCTATCACTTTGAATTGATTTTCTATTCATCCATTGGGACTGGGAGGGTAATTTTTCATTTTTGAATGTCAACGGCCATATCACGTAGAACGCACCTGGTCTCGTCAGCTCCCAGAAGTTAAGTTACGTCGAGTCCCGTTAGTACTTGGAAGGGTGACCGCTTGGGAATACGGGATGTCGTTTGCGATAAATAGTTTGTTTTCAATAACAAATTTCTTGAAATTTTTTTTTCAATCACGATGGTTACCAGTCCAAATTCGTAGATAAAACATTTCAATGCCTTAGAGATAGGTTCAATTCATCTATAAGAATGATTCTGGATCAATTCCATTGAGAGTTTTTTCAAAGTTTATCGCGTTTTTTAATCGCGATGGTTACCAGTCCAAATTCGTAGATCAAAAATATCAATGGCATAGAGATAGGTTCAATTCATCTATAGGAATGATTCTGGATAAATTTCATTGCGAGTTTTTCAAAGTTTATCGCGCTTTTTTATTCGCGATGGTTACGAGTCCAAATTCAATGAACAAACATTTCTATCACTTTGAAGTGATTTTCTATTCATCCATTGGGACTGGGAGGGTAATTTTTCATTTTTGAATGTCAACGGCCATATGACGTAGAACGCACCTAGTCTTGTCAGCTCCCAGAAGTTAAGTTACGTCGAGTCCCGTTAGTACTTGGAAGGGTGACCGCTTGGGAATACGGGATGTCGTTTGCGATAAATAGTTTATTTTCAATAACAAATTTCTTGAAATTTTTTTTTCAATCACGATGGTTACCAGTCCAAATTCGTAGATAAAACATTTCAATGCCTTAGAGATAGGTTCAATTCATCTATAAGAATGATTCTGGATCAATTCCATTGAGAGTTTTTCAAAGTTTATCGCGTTTTTTAATCGCGATGGTTACCAGTCCAAATTCGTAGATCAAAAATATCAATGGCATAGAGATAGGTTCAATTCATCTATTTGAATGATTCTGGATAAATTTCATTGCGAGTTTTTCAAAGTTTATCGCGCTTTTTTATTCGCGATGGTTACGAGTCCAAATTCAATGAACAAACATTTCTATCACTTTGAATTGATTTTCTATTCATCCATTGGGACTGGGAGGGTAATTTTTCAGTTTTGAATGTCAACGGCCATATCACGTAGAACGCACCTGGTCTCGTCAGCTCCCAGAAGTTAAGTCACGTCGAGTCCCGTTAGTACTTGGAAGGGTGACCGCTTGGGAATACGGGATGTCGTTGGCAATGAATAGTTTGTTTTCAATAACAAATTTCTTGACATTTTTTTTCAATCACGATGGTTACCAGTCCAAATTCGTAGATCAAAAATATCAATGGCATAGAGATAGGTTCAATTCATCTATAGGAATGATTCTGGATAAATTTCATTGCGAGTTTTTCAAAGTTTATCGCGCTTTTTTATTCGCGATGGTTACGAGTCCAAATTCAATGAACAAACATTTCTATCACTTTGAATTGATTTTCTATTCATCCATTGGGACTGGGAGGGTAATTTTTCAGTTTTGAATGTCAACGGCCATATCACGTAGAACGCACCTGGTCTCGTCAGCTCCCAGAAGTTAAGTCACGTCGAGTCCCGTTAGTACTTGGAAGGGTGACCGCTTGGGAATACGGGATGTCGTTGGCAATGAATAGTTTGTTTTCAATAACAAATTTCTTGACATTTTTTTTCAATCACGATGGTTACCAGTCCAAATTCGTAGATCAAAAATATCAATGGCATAGAGATAGGTTCAATTCATCTATAGGAATGATTCTGGATAAATTTCATTGCGAGTTTTTCAAAGTTTATCGCGCTTTTTTATTCGCGATGGTTACGAGTCCAAATTCAATGAACAAACATTTCTAACACTTTGAAGTGATTTTCTATTCATCCATTGGGACTGGGAGGGTAATTTTTCATTTTTGAATGTCAACGGCCATATGACGTAGAACGCACCTAGTCTCGTCAGCTCCCAGAAGTTAAGTTACGTCGAGTCCCGTTAGTACTTGGAAGGGTGACCGCTTGGGAATACGGGATGTCGTTTGCGATAAATAGTTTATTTTCAATAACAAATTTCTTGAATTTTTTTTTTCAATCACGATGGTTACCAGTCCAAATTCGTAGATAAAACATTTCAATGCCTTAGAGAAAGGTTCAATTCATCTATAAGAATGATTCTGGATCAATTCCATTCAGAGTTTTTTCAAAGTTTATCGCGTTTTTTAATCGCGATGGTTACCAGTCCAAATTCGTAGATCAAAAATATCAATGGCATAGAGATAGGTTCAATTCATCTATTTGAATGATTCTGGATAAATTTCATTGCGAGTTTTTCAAAGTTTATCGCGCTTTTTTATTCGCGATGGTTACGATTCCAAATTCAATGAACAAACATTTCTATCACTTTGAAGTGATTTTCTATTCATCCATTGGGACTGGGAGGGTAATTTTTCAGTTTTGAATGTCAACGGCCATATCACGTAGAACGCACCTGGTCTCGTCAGCTCCCAGAAGTTAAGTCACGTCGAGTCCCGTTAGTACTTGGAAGGGTGACCGCTTGGGAATACGGGATGTCGTTGGCAATGAATAGTTTGTTTTCAATAACAAATTTCTTGAAATTTTTTTTCAATCACGATGGTTACCAGTCCAAATTCGTAGATCAAAAATATCAATGGCATAGAGATAGGTTCAATTCATCTATTTGAATGATTCTGGATAAATTTCATTGCGAGTTTTTCAAAGTTTATCGCGCTTTTTTATTCGCGATGGTTACGATTCCAAATTCAATGAACAAACATTTCTATCACTTTGAAGTGATTTTCTATTCATCCATTGGGACTGGGAGGGTAATTTTTCAGTTTTGAATGTCAACGGCCATATCACGTAGAACGCACCTGGTCTCGTCAGCTCCCAGAAGTTAAGTTACGTCGAGTCCCGTTAGTACTTGGAAGGGTGACCGCTTGGGAATACGGGATGTCGTTTGCGATAAATAGTTTGTTTTCAATAACAAATTTCTTGAAATTTTTTTTTCAATCACGATGGTTACCAGTCCAAATTCGTAGATAAAACATTTCAATGCCTTAGAGATAGGTTCAATTCATCTATAAGAATGATTCTGGATCAATTCCATTGAGAGTTTTTTCAAAGTTTATCGCGTTTTTTAATCGCGATGGTTACCAGTCCAAATTCGTAGATCAAAAATATCAATGGCATAGAGATAGGTTCAATTCATCTATAGGAATGATTCTGGATAAATTTCATTGCGAGTTTTTCAAAGTTTATCGCGCTTTTTTATTCGCGATGGTTACGAGTCCAAATTCAATGAACAAACATTTCTATCACTTTGAATTGATTTTCTATTCATCCATTGGGACTGGGAGGGTAATTTTTCATTTTTGAATGTCAACGGCCATATCACGTAGAACGCACCTGGTCTCGTCAGCTCCCAGAAGTTAAGTTACGTCGAGTCCCGTTAGTACTTGGAAGGGTGACCGCTTGGGAATACGGGATGTCGTTTGCGATAAATAGTTTGTTTTCAATAACAAATTTCTTGAAATTTTTTTTTCAATCACGATGGTTACCAGTCCAAATTCGTAGATAAAACATTTCAATGCCTTAGAGATAGGTTCAATTCATCTATAAGAATGATTCTGGATCAATTCCATTGAGAGTTTTTTCAAAGTTTATCGCGTTTTTTAATCGCGATGGTTACCAGTCCAAATTCGTAGATCAAAAATATCAATGGCATAGAGATAGGTTCAATTCATCTATAGGAATGATTCTGGATAAATTTCATTGCGAGTTTTTCAAAGTTTATCGCGCTTTTTTATTCGCGATGGTTACGAGTCCAAATTCAATGAACAAACATTTCTATCACTTTGAAGTGATTTTCTATTCATCCATTGGGACTGGGAGGGTAATTTTTCATTTTTGAATGTCAACGGCCATATCACGTAGAACGCACCTGGTCTCGTCAGCTCCCAGAAGTTAAGTTACGTCGAGTCCCGTTAGTACTTGGAAGGGTGACCGCTTGGGAATACGGGATGTCGTTTGCGATAAATAGTTTGTTTTCAATAACAAATTTCTTGAAATTTTTTTTTCAATCACGATGGTTACCAGTCCAAATTCGTAGATAAAACATTTCAATGCCTTAGAGATAGGTTCAATTCATCTATAAGAATGATTCTGGATCAATTCCATTGAGAGTTTTTTCAAAGTTTATCGCGTTTTTTAATCGCGATGGTTACCAGTCCAAATTCGTAGATCAAAAATATCAATGGCATAGAGATAGGTTCAATTCATCTATAGGAATGATTCTGGATAAATTTCATTGCGAGTTTTTCAAAGTTTATCGCGCTTTTTTATTCGCGATGGTTACGAGTCCAAATTCAATGAACAAACATTTCTATCACTTTGAAGTGATTTTCTATTCATCCATTGGGACTGGGAGGGTAATTTTTCATTTTTGAATGTCAACGGCCATATGACGTAGAACGCACCTGGTCTCGTCAGCTCCCAGAAGTTAAGTTACGTCGAGTCCCGTTAGTACTTGGAAGGGTGACCGCTTGGGAATACGGGATGTCGTTTGCGATAAATAGTTTATTTTCAATAACAAATTTCTTGAAATTTTTTTTTCAATCACGATGGTTACCAGTCCAAATTCGTAGATAAAACATTTCAATGCCTTAGAGATAGGTTCAATTCATCTATAAGAATGATTCTGGATCAATTCCATTCAGAGTTTTTTCAAAGTTTATCGCGTTTTTTAATCGCGATGGTTACCAGTCCAAATTCGTAGATCAAAAATATCAATGGCATAGAGATAGGTTCAATTCATCTATTTGAATGATTCTGGATAAATTTCATTGCGAGTTTTTCAAAGTTTATCGCGCTTTTTTATTCGCGATGGTTACGAGTCCAAATTCAATGAACAAACATTTCTATCACTTTGAAGTGATTTTCTATTCATCCATTGGGACTGGGAGGGTAATTTTTCATTTTTGAATGTCAACGGCCATATGACGTAGAACGCACCTGGTCTCGTCAGCTCCCAGAAGTTAAGTTACGTCGAGTCCCGTTAGTACTTGGAAGGGTGACCGCTTGGGAATACGGGATGTCGTTTGCGATAAATAGTTTATTTTCAATAACAAATTTCTTGAAATTTTTTTTTCAATCACGATGGTTACCAGTCCAAATTCGTAGATAAAACATTTCAATGCCTTAGAGATAGGTTCAATTCATCTATAAGAATGATTCTGGATCAATTCCATTCAGAGTTTTTTCAAAGTTTATCGCGTTTTTTAATCGCGATGGTTACCAGTCCAAATTCGTAGATCAAAAATATCAATGGCATAGAGATAGGTTCAATTCATCTATTTGAATGATTCTGGATAAATTTCATTGCGAGTTTTTCAAAGTTTATCGCGCTTTTTTATTCGCGATGGTTACGAGTCCAAATTCAATGAACAAACATTTCTATCACTTTGAATTGATTTTCTATTCATCCATTGGGACTGGGAGGGTAATTTTTCATTTTTGAATGTCAACGGCCATATCACGTAGAACGCACCTGGTCTCGTCAGCTCCCAGAAGTTAAGTTACGTCGAGTCCCGTTAGTACTTGGAAGGGTGACCGCTTGGGAATACGGGATGTCGTTTGCGATAAATAGTTTGTTTTCAATAACAAATTTCTTGAAATTTTTTTTTCAATCACGATGGTTACCAGTCCAAATTCGTAGATAAAACATTTCAATGCCTTAGAGATAGGTTCAATTCATCTATAAGAATGATTCTGGATCAATTCCATTGAGAGTTTTTTCAAAGTTTATCGCGTTTTTTAATCGCGATGGTTACCAGTCCAAATTCGTAGATCAAAAATATCAATGGCATAGAGATAGGTTCAATTCATCTATAGGAATGATTCTGGATAAATTTCATTGCGAGTTTTTCAAAGTTTATCGCGCTTTTTTATTCGCGATGGTTACGATTCCAAATTCAATGAACAAACATTTCTATCACTTTGAAGTGATTTTCTATTCATCCATTGGGACTGGGAGGGTAATTTTTCAGTTTTGAATGTCAACGGCCATATCACGTAGAACGCACCTGGTCTCGTCAGCTCCCAGAAGTTAAGTCACGTCGAGTCCCGTTAGTACTTGGAAGGGTGACCGCTTGGGAATACGGGATGTCGTTGGCAATGAATAGTTTGTTTTCAATAACAAATTTCTTGAAATTTTTTTTCAATCACGATGGTTACCAGTCCAAATTCGTAGATCAAAAATATCAATGGCATAGAGATAGGTTCAATTCATCTATAGGAATGATTCTGGATAAATTTCATTGCGAGTTTTTCAAAGTTTATCGCGCTTTTTTATTCGCGATGGTTACGATTCCAAATTCAATGAACAAACATTTCTATCACTTTGAAGTGATTTTCTATTCATCCATTGGGACTGGGAGGGTAATTTTTCATTTTTGAATGTCAACGGCCATATCACGTAGAACACACCTGGTCTCGTCAGCTCCCAGAAGTTAAGTTACGTCGAGTCCCGTTAGTACTTGGAAGGGTGACCGCTTGGGAATACGGGATGTCGTTTGCGATGAATAGTTTGTTTTCAATAACAAATTTCTTGAAATTTTTTTTTCAATCACGATGGTTACCAGTCCAAATTCGTAGATAAAATATTTCAATGCCTTAGAGATAGGTTCAATTCATCTATAAGAATGATTCTGGATCAATTCCATTGAGAGTTTTTCAAAGTTTATCGCGTTTTTTAATCGCGATGGTTACCAGTCCAAATTCGTAGATCAAAAATATCAATGGCATAGAGATAGGTTCAATTCATCTATAGGAATGATTCTGGATAAATTTCATTGCGAGTTTTTCAAAGTTTATCGCGCTTTTTTATTCGCGATGGTTACGAGTCCAAATTAAATTAAAAAACATTTCTATCACTTTGAAGGGATTTTCTATTCATCCATTGGGACTGGGAGGGTAAATTTTCATTTTTGAATGTCAACGGCCATATCACGTAGAACGCACCTGGTCTCGTCAGCTCCCAGAAGTTAAGTTACGTCGAGTCCCGTTAGTACTTGGAAGGGTGACCGCTTGGGAATACGGGATGTCGTTGGCGATGAATAGTTTGTTTTCAATAACAAATTTCTTGAAATTTTTTTTTCAATCACGATGGTTACCAGTCCAAATTCGTAGATAAAACATTTCAATGCCTTAGAGATAGGTTAAATTCATCTATAAGAATGATTCTGGATCAATTCCATTGAGAGTTTTTCAAAGTTTATCGCGTTTTTTAATCGCGATGGTTACCAGTCCAAATTCGTAGATCAAAAATATCAATGGCTTAGAGATAGGTTCAATTCATCTATCTGAATGATTCTGGATAAATTTCATTGCGAGTTTTTCAAAGTTTATCGCGCTTTTTTATTCGCGATGGTTACGAGTCCAAATTCAATGAACAAACATTTCTATCACTTTGAAGTGATTTTCTATTCATCCATTGGGACTGGGAGGGTAATTTTTGATTTTTGAATGTCAACGGCCATATCACGTAGAACGCACCTGGTCTCGTCAGCTCCCAGAAGTTAAGTCACATCGAGTCCCGTTAGTACTTGGAAGGGTTACCGCTTGGGAATACGGGATGTCGTTGGCGATGAAAAGTTTGTTTTCAATAATAAATTTCTTGAAATTTTTTTTCAATCACGATGGTTACCAGTCCAAATTCGTAGATAAAACATTTCAATGCCTTAGAGATAGGTTAAATTCATCTATAAGAATGATTCTGGATCAATTCCATTGAGAGTTTTTCAAAGTTTATCGCGTTTTTTAATCGCGATGGTTACCAGTCCAAATTCGTAGATCAAAAATATCAATGGCTTAGAGATAGGTTCAATTCATCTATTTGAATGATTCTGGATAAATTTCATTGCGAGTTTTTCAAAGTTTATCGCGCTTTTTTATTCGCGATGGTTACGAGTCCAAATTCAATGAACAAACATTTCTATCACTTTGAAGTGATTTTCTATTCATCCATTGGGAATGGGAGGGTAATTTTTGATTTTTGAATGTCAACGGCCATATCACGTAGAACGCACCTGGTCTCGTCAGCTCCCAGAAGTTAAGTCACGTCGAGTCCCGTTAGTACTTGGAAGGGTTACCGCTTGGGAATACGGGATGTCGTTGGCGATGAAAAGTTTGTTTTCAATAATAAATTTCTTGAAATTTTTTTTCAATCACGATGGTTACCAGTCCAAATTCGTAGATAAAACATTTCAATGCCTTAGAGATAGGTTAAATTCATCTATAAGAATGATTCTGGATCAATTCCATTGAGAGTTTTTCAAAGTTTATCGCGTTTTTTAATCGCGATGGTTACCAGTCCAAATTCGTAGATCAAAAATATCAATGGCTTAGAGATAGGTTCAATTCATCTATTTGAATGATTCTGGATAAATTTCATTGCGAGTTTTTCAAAGTTTATCGCGCTTTTTTATTCGCGATGGTTACGAGTCCAAATTCAATGAACAAACATTTCTATCACTTTGAAGTGATTTTCTATTCATCCATTGGGAATGGGAGGGTAATTTTTGATTTTTGAATGTCAACGGCCATATCACGTAGAACGCACCTGGTCTCGTCAGCTCCCAGAAGTTAAGTCACGTCGAGTCCCGTTAGTACTTGGAAGGGTGACCGATTGGGAATACGGGATGTCGTTGGCGATGAAAAGTTTGTTTTCAATAATAAATTTCTTGAAATTTTTTTTCAATCACGATGGTTACCAGTCCAAATTCGTAGATCAAAAATATCAATGGCATAGAGATAGGTTCAATTCATCTATAGGAATGATTCTGGATAAATTTCATTGCGAGTTTTTCAAAGTTTATCGCGCTTTTTTATTCGCGATGGTTACGAGTCCAAATTAAATTAAAAAACATTTCTATCACTTTGAAGGGATTTTCTATTCATCCATTGGGACTGGGAGGGTAAATTTTCATTTTTGAATGTCAACGGCCATATCACGTAGAACGCACCTGGTCTCGTCAGCTCCCAGAAGTTAAGTTACGTCGAGTCCCGTTAGTACTTGGAAGGGTGACCGCTTGGGAATACGGGATGTCGTTGGCGATGAATAGTTTGTTTTCAATAACAAATTTCTTGAAATTTTTTTTTCAATCACGATGGTTACCAGTCCAAATTCGTAGATAAAACATTTCAATGCCTTAGAGATAGGTTAAATTCATCTATAAGAATGATTCTGGATCAATTCCATTGAGAGTTTTTCAAAGTTTATCCCGTTTTTTAATCGCGATGGTTACCAGTCCAAATTCGTAGATCAAAAATATCAATGGCATAGAGATAGGTTCAATTCATCTATAGGAATGATTCTGGATAAATTTCATTGCGAGTTTTTCAAAGTTTATCGCGCTTTTTTATTCGCGATGGTTACGAGTCCAAATTAAATTAAAAAACATTTCTATCACTTTGAAGTGATTTTCTATTCATCCATTGGGACTGGGAGGGTAATTTTTGATTTTTGAATGTCAACGGCCATATCACGTAGAACGCACCTGGTCTCGTCAGCTCCCAGAAGTTAAGTCACGTCGAGTCCCGTTAGTACTTGGAAGGGTTACCGCTTGGGAATACGGGATGTCGTTGGCGATGAAAAGTTTGTTTTCAATAATAAATTTCTTGAAATTTTTTTTCAATCACGATGGTTACCAGTCCAAATTCGTAGATAAAACATTTCAATGCCTTAGAGATAGGTTAAATTCATCTATAAGAATGATTCTGGATCAATTCCATTGAGAGTTTTTCAAAGTTTATCGCGTTTTTTAATCGCGATGGTTACCAGTCCAAATTCGTAGATCAAAAATATCAATGGCTTAGAGATAGGTTCAATTCATCTATTTGAATGATTCTGGATAAATTTCATTGCGAGTTTTTCAAAGTTTATCGCGCTTTTTTATTCGCGATGGTTACGAGTCCAAATTCAATGAACAAACATTTCTATCACTTTGAAGTGATTTTCTATTCATCCATTGGGAATGGGAGGGTAATTTTTGATTTTTGAATGTCAACGGCCATATCACGTAGAACGCACCTGGTCTCGTCAGCTCCCAGAAGTTAAGTCACGTCGAGTCCCGTTAGTACTTGGAAGGGTGACCGATTGGGAATACGGGATGTCGTTGGCGATGAAAAGTTTGTTTTCAATAATAAATTTCTTGAAATTTTTTTTCAATCACGATGGTTACCAGTCCAAATTCGTAGATCAAAAATATCAATGGCATAGAGATAGGTTCAATTCATCTATAGGAATGATTCTGGATAAATTTCATTGCGAGTTTTTCAAAGTTTATCGCGCTTTTTTATTCGCGATGGTTACGAGTCCAAATTAAATTAAAAAACATTTCTATCACTTTGAATTGATTTTCTATTCATCCATTGGGACTGGGAGGGTAAATTTTCATTTTTGAATGTCAACGGCCATATCACGTAGAACGCACCTGGTCTCGTCAGCTCCCAGAAGTTAAGTTACGTCGAGTCCCGTTAGTACTTGGAAGGGTGACCGCTTGGGAATACGGGATGTCGTTGGCGATGAATAGTTTGTTTTCAATAACAAATTTCTTGAAATTTTTTTTTCAATCACGATGGTTACCAGTCCAAATTCGTAGATAAAACATTTCAATGCCTTAGAGATAGGTTAAATTCATCTATAAGAATGATTCTGGATCAATTCCATTGAGAGTTTTTCAAAGTTTATCCCGTTTTTTAATCGCGATGGTTACCAGTCCAAATTCGTAGATCAAAAATATCAATGGCATAGAGATAGGTTCAATTCATCTATAGGAATGATTCTGGATAAATTTCATTGCGAGTTTTTCAAAGTTTATCGCGCTTTTTTATTCGCGATGGTTACGAGTCCAAATTAAATTAAAAAACATTTCTATCACTTTGAAGGGATTTTCTATTCATCCATTGGGACTGGGAGGGTAATTTTTGATTTTTGAATGTCAACGGCCATATCACGTAGAACGCACCTGGTCTCGTCAGCTCCCAGAAGTTAAGTCACGTCGAGTCCCGTTAGTACTTGGAAGGGTGACCGCTTGGGAATACGGGATGTCGTTGGCGATGAAAAGTTTGTTTTCAATAATAAATTTCTTGAAATTTTTTTTCAATCACGATGGTTACCAGTCCAAATTCGTAGATCAAAAATATCAATGGCATAGAGATAGTTTCAATTCATCTATAGGAATGATTCTGGATAAATTTCATTGCGAGTTTTTCAAAGTTTATCGCGCTTTTTTATTCGCGATGGTTACGAGTCCAAATTCAATGAACAAACATTTCTATCACTTTGAAGTGATTTTCTATTCATCCATTGGGACTGGGAGGGTAAATTTTCATTTTTGAATGTCAACGGCCATATCACGTAGAACGCACCTGGTCTCGTCAGCTCCCAGAAGTTAAGTTACGTCGAGTCCCGTTAGTACTTGGAAGGGTGACCGCTTGGGAATACGGGATGTCGTTGGCGATGAATAGTTTGTTTTCAATAACAAATTTCTTGAAATTTTTTTTTCAATCACGATGGTTACCAGTCCAAATTCGTAGATAAAACATTTCAATGCCTTAGAGATAGGTTAAATTCATCTATAAGAATGATTCTGGATCAATTCCATTGAGAGTTTTTCAAAGTTTATCCCGTTTTTTAATCGCGATGGTTACCAGTCCAAATTCGTAGATCAAAAATATCAATGGCATAGAGATAGGTTCAATTCATCTATAGGAATGATTCTGGATAAATTTCATTGCGAGTTTTTCAAAGTTTATCGCGCTTTTTTATTCGCGATGGTTACGAGTCCAAATTAAATTAAAAAACATTTCTATCACTTTGAAGGGATTTTCTATTCATCCATTGGGACTGGGAGGGTAATTTTTGATTTTTGAATGTCAACGGCCATATCACGTAGAACGCACCTGGTCTCGTCAGCTCCCAGAAGTTAAGTCACGTCGAGTCCCGTTAGTACTTGGAAGGGTGACCGCTTGGGAATACGGGATGTCGTTGGCGATGAAAAGTTTGTTTTCAATAATAAATTTCTTGAAATTTTTTTTCAATCACGATGGTTACCAGTCCAAATTCGTAGATCAAAAATATCAATGGCATAGAGATAGTTTCAATTCATCTATAGGAATGATTCTGGATAAATTTCATTGCGAGTTTTTCAAAGTTTATCGCGCTTTTTTATTCGCGATGGTTACGAGTCCAAATTCAATGAACAAACATTTCTATCACTTTGAAGTGATTTTCTATTCATCCATTGGGACTGGGAGGGTAAATTTTCATTTTTGAATGTCAACGGCCATATCACGTAGAACGCACCTGGTCTCGTCAGCTCCCAGAAGTTAAGTTACGTCGAGTCCCGTTAGTACTTGGAAGGGTGACCGCTTGGGAATACGGGATGTCGTTGGCGATGAATAGTTTGTTTTCAATAACAAATTTCTTGAAATTTTTTTTTCAATCACGATGGTTACCAGTCCAAATTCGTAGATAAAACATTTCAATGCCTTAGAGATAGGTTAAATTCATCTATAAGAATGATTCTGGATCAATTCCATTGAGAGTTTTTCAAAGTTTATCGCGTTTTTTAATCGCGATGGTTACCAGTCCAAATTCAATGAACAAACATTTCTATCACTTTGAAGTGATTTTCTATTCATCCATTGGGACTGGGAGGGTAAATTTTCATTTTTGAATGTCAACGGCCATATCACGTAGAACGCACCTGGTCTCGTCAGCTCCCAGAAGTTAAGTTACGTCGAGTCCCGTTAGTACTTGGAAGGGTGACCGCTTGGGAATACGGGATGTCGATGGCGATGAATAGTTTGTTTTCAATAACAAATTTCTTGAAATTTTTTTTTCAATCACGATGGTTACCAGTCCAAATTCGTAGATAAAACATTTCAATGCCTTAGAGATAGGTTAAATTCATCTATAAGAATGATTCTGGATCAATTCCATTGAGAGTTTTTCAAAGTTTATCGCGTTTTTTAATCGCGATGGTTACCAGTCCAAATTCGTAGATCAAAAATATCAATGGCTTAGAGATAGGTTCAATTCATCTATTTGAATGATTCTGGATAAATTTCATTGCGAGTTTTTCAAAGTTTATCGCGCTTTTTTATTCGCGATGGTTACGAGTCCAAATTCAATGAACAAACATTTCTATCACTTTGAAGTGATTTTCTATTCATCCATTGGGACTGGGAGGGTAATTTTTGATTTTTGAATGTCAACGGCCATATCACGTAGAACGCACCTGGTCTCGTCAGCTCCCAGAAGTTAAGTCACGTCGAGTCCCGTTAGTACTTGGAAGGGTGACCGATTGGGAATACGGGATGTCGTTGGCGATGAAAAGTTTGTTTTCAATAATAAATTTCTTGAAATTTTTTTTCAATCACGATGGTTACCAGTCCAAATTCGTAGATCAAAAATATCAATGGCATAGAGATAGTTTCAATTCATCTATAGGAATGATTCTGGATAAATTTCATTGCGAGTTTTTCAAAGTTTATCGCGCTTTTTTATTCGCGATGGTTACGAGTCCAAATTCAATGAACAAACATTTCTATCACTTTGAAGTGATTTTCTATTCATCCATTGGGACTGGGAGGGTAAATTTTCATTTTTGAATGTCAACGGCCATATCACGTAGAACGCACCTGGTCTCGTCAGCTCCCAGAAGTTAAGTTACGTCGAGTCCCGTTAGTACTTGGAAGGGTGACCGCTTGGGAATACGGGATGTCGTTGGCGATGAATAGTTTGTTTTCAATAACAAATTTCTTGAAATTTTTTTTTCAATCACGATGGTTACCAGTCCAAATTCGTAGATAAAACATTTCAATGCCTTAGAGATAGGTTAAATTCATCTATAAGAATGATTCTGGATCAATTCCATTGAGAGTTTTTCAAAGTTTATCCCGTTTTTTAATCGCGATGGTTACCAGTCCAAATTCGTAGATCAAAAATATCAACGGCATAGAGATAGGTTCAATTCATCTATAGGAATGATTCTGGATAAATTTCATTGCGAGTTTTTCAAAGTTTATCGCGCTTTTTTATTCGCGATGGTTACGAGTCCAAATTAAATTAAAAAACATTTCTATCACTTTGAAGGGATTTTCTATTCATCCATTGGGACTGGGAGGGTAATTTTTGATTTTTGAATGTCAACGGCCATATCACGTAGAACGCACCTGGTCTCGTCAGCTCCCAGAAGTTAAGTCACGTCGAGTCCCGTTAGTACTTGGAAGGGTGACCGCTTGGGAATACGGGATGTCGTTGGCGATGAAAAGTTTGTTTTCAATAATAAATTTCTTGAAATTTTTTTTCAATCACGATGGTTACCAGTCCAAATTCGTAGATCAAAAATATCAATGGCATAGAGATAGTTTCAATTCATCTATAGGAATGATTCTGGATAAATTTCATTGCGAGTTTTTCAAAGTTTATCGCGCTTTTTTATTCGCGATGGTTACGAGTCCAAATTCAATGAACAAACATTTCTATCACTTTGAAGTGATTTTCTATTCATCCATTGGGACTGGGAGGGTAAATTTTCATTTTTGAATGTCAACGGCCATATCACGTAGAACGCACCTGGTCTCGTCAGCTCCCAGAAGTTAAGTTACGTCGAGTCCCGTTAGTACTTGGAAGGGTGACCGCTTGGGAATACGGGATGTCGTTGGCGATGAATAGTTTGTTTTCAATAACAAATTTCTTGAAATTTTTTTTTCAATCACGATGGTTACCAGTCCAAATTCGTAGATAAAACATTTCAATGCCTTAGAGATAGGTTAAATTCATCTATAAGAATGATTCTGGATCAATTCCATTGAGAGTTTTTCAAAGTTTATCCCGTTTTTTAATCGCGATGGTTACCAGTCCAAATTCGTAGATCAAAAATATCAATGGCTTAGAGATAGGTTCAATTCATCTATTTGAATGATTCTGGATAAATTTCATTGCGAGTTTTTCAAAGTTTATCGCGCTTTTTTATTCGCGATGGTTACGAGTCCAAATTCAATGAACAAACATTTCTATCACTTTGAAGTGATTTTCTATTCATCCATTGGGACTGGGAGGGTAATTTTTGATTTTTGAATGTCAACGGCCATATCACGTAGAACGCACCTGGTCTCGTCAGCTCCCAGAAGTTAAGTCACGTCGAGTCCCGTTAGTACTTGGAAGGGTGACCGCTTGGGAATACGGGATGTCGTTGGCGATGAATAGTTTGTTTTCAATAACAAATTTCTTGAAATTTTTTTTTCAATCACGATGGTTACCAGTCCAAATTCGTAGATAAAACATTTCAATGCCTTAGAGATAGGTTAAATTCATCTATAAGAATGATTCTGGATCAATTCCATTGAGAGTTTTTCAAAGTTTATCGCGTTTTTTAATCGCGATGGTTACCAGTCCAAATTCGTAGATCAAAAATATCAATGGCTTAGAGATAGGTTCAATTCATCTATTTGAATGATTCTGGATAAATTTCATTGCGAGTTTTTCAAAGTTTATCGCGCTTTTTTATTCGCGATGGTTACGAGTCCAAATTCAATGAACAAACATTTCTATCACTTTGAAGTGATTTTCTATTCATCCATTGGGACTGGGAGGGTAAATTTTCATTTTTGAATGTCAACGGCCATATCACGTAGAACGCACCTGGTCTCGTCAGCTCCCAGAAGTTAAGTTACGTCGAGTCCCGTTAGTACTTGGAAGGGTGACCGCTTGGGAATACGGGATGTCGTTGGCGATGAATAGTTTGTTTTCAATAACAAATTTCTTGAAATTTTTTTTTCAATCACGATGGTTACCAGTCCAAATTCGTAGATAAAACATTTCAATGCCTTAGAGATAGGTTAAATTCATCTATAAGAATGATTCTGGATCAATTCCATTGAGAGTTTTTCAAAGTTTATCCCGTTTTTTAATCGCGATGGTTACCAGTCCAAATTCGTAGATCAAAAATATCAATGGCATAGAGATAGGTTCAATTCATCTATAGGAATGATTCTGGATAAATTTCATTGCGAGTTTTTCAAAGTTTATCGCGCTTTTTTATTCGCGATGGTTACGAGTCCAAATTAAATTAAAAAACATTTCTATCACTTTGAAGGGATTTTCTATTCATCCATTGGGACTGGGAGGGTAAATTTTCATTTTTGAATGTCAACGGCCATATCACGTAGAACGCACCTGGTCTCGTCAGCTCCCAGAAGTTAAGTTACGTCGAGTCCCGTTAGTACTTGGAAGGGTGACCGCTTGGGAATACGGGATGTCGTTGGCGATGAATAGTTTGTTTTCAATAACAAATTTCTTGAAATTTTTTTTTCAATCACGATGGTTACCAGTCCAAATTCGTAGATAAAACATTTCAATGCCTTAGAGATAGGTTAAATTCATCTATAAGAATGATTCTGGATCAATTCCATTGAGAGTTTTTCAAAGTTTATCCCGTTTTTTAATCGCGATGGTTACCAGTCCAAATTCGTAGATCAAAAATATCAATGGCATAGAGATAGGTTCAATTCATCTATAGGAATGATTCTGGATAAATTTCATTGCGAGTTTTTCAAAGTTTATCGCGCTTTTTTATTCGCGATGGTTACGAGTCCAAATTAAATTAAAAAACATTTCTATCACTTTGAAGGGATTTTCTATTCATCCATTGGGACTGGGAGGGTAATTTTTGATTTTTGAATGTCAACGGCCATATCACGTAGAACGCACCTGGTCTCGTCAGCTCCCAGAAGTTAAGTCACGTCGAGTCCCGTTAGTACTTGGAAGGGTGACCGCTTGGGAATACGGGATGTCGTTGGCGATGAAAAGTTTGTTTTCAATAATAAATTTCTTGAAATTTTTTTTCAATCACGATGGTTACCAGTCCAAATTCGTAGATCAAAAATATCAATGGCATAGAGATAGTTTCAATTCATCTATAGGAATGATTCTGGATAAATTTAATTGCGAGTTTTTCAAAGTTTATCGCGCTTTTTTATTCGCGATGGTTACGAGTCCAAATTCAATGAACAAACATTTCTATCACTTTGAAGTGATTTTCTATTCATCCATTGGGACTGGGAGGGTAATTTTTGATTTTTGAATGTCAACGGCCATATCACGTAGAACGCACCTGGTCTCGTCAGCTCCCAGAAGTTAAGTCACGTCGAGTCCCGTTAGTACTTGGAAGGGTGACCGCTTGGGAATACGGGATGTCGTTGGCGATGAAAAGTTTGTTTTCAATAATAAATTTCTTGAAATTTTTTTTCAATCACGATGGTTACCAGTCCAAATTCGTAGATCAAAAATATCAATGGCATAGAGATAGGTTAAATTCATCTATAAGAATAATTCTGGATCAATTCCATTGAGAGTTTTTCAAAGTTTATCGCGTTTTTTAATCGCGATGGTTACCAGTCCAAATTCGTAGATCAAAAATATCAATGGCATAGAGATAGGTTCAATTCATCTATTTTAATGATTCTGGATAAATTTCATTGCGAGTTTTTCAAAGTTTATCGCGCTTTTTTATTCGCGATGGTTACGAGTCCAAATTCAATGAACAAACATTTCTATCACTTTGAAGTGATTTTCTATTCATCCATTGGGACTGGGAGGGTAAATTTTCATTTTTGAATGTCAACGGCCATATCACGTAGAACGCACCTGGTCTCGTCAGCTCCCAGAAGTTAAGTTACGTCGAGTCCCGTTAGTACTTGGAAGGGTGACCGCTTGGGAATACTGGATGTCGTTGGCGATGAATAGTTTGTTTTAAATAACAAATTTCTTGAAATTTTTTTTTCAATCACGATGGTTACCAGTCCAAATTCGTAGATAAAACATTTCAATGCCTTAGAGATAGGTTAAATTCATCTATAAGAATGATTCTGGATCAATTCCATTGAGAGTTTTTCAAAGTTTATCCCGTTTTTTAATCGCGATGGTTACCAGTCCAAATTCGTAGATCAAAAATATCAATGGCTTAGAGATAGGTTCAATTCATCTATTTGAATGATTCTGGATAAATTTTATTGCGAGTTTTTCAAAGTTTATCGCGCTTTTTTATTCGCGATGGTTACGAGTCCAAATTCAATGAACAAACATTTCTATCACTTTGAAGTGATTTTCTATTCATCCATTGGGACTGGGAGGGTAATTTTTCATTTTTGAATGTCAACGGCCATATCACGTAGAACGCACCTGGTCTCGTCAGCTCCCAGAAGTTAAGTCACGTCGAGTCCCGTTAGTACTTGGAAGGGTGACCGCTTGGGAATACGGGATGTCGTTGGCGATGAAAAGTTTGTTTTCAATAATAAATTTCTTGAAATTTTTTTTCAATCACGATGGTTACCAGTCCAAATTCGTAGATAAAACATTTCAATGCCTTAGAGATAGGTTAAATTCATCTATAAGAATGATTCTGGATCAATTCCATTGAGAGTTTTTCAAAGTTTATCCCGTTTTTTAATCGCGATGGTTACCAGTCCAAATTCGTAGATCAAAAATATCAATGGCTTAGAGATAGGTTCAATTCATCTATTTGAATGATTCTGGATAAATTTTATTGCGAGTTTTTCAAAGTTTATCGCGCTTTTTTATTCGCGATGGTTACGAGTCCAAATTCAATGAACAAACATTTCTATCACTTTGAAGTGATTTTCTATTCATCCATTGGGACTGGGAGGGTAATTTTTGATTTTTGAATGTCAACGGCCATATCACGTAGAACGCACCTGGTCTCGTCAGCTCCCAGAAGTTAAGTCACGTCGAGTCCCGTTAGTACTTGGAAGGGTGACCGCTTGGGAATACGGGATGTCGTTGGCGATGAAAAGTTTGTTTTCAATAATAAATTTCTTGAAATTTTTTTTCAATCACGATGGTTACCAGTCCAAATTCGTAGATCAAAAATATCAATGGCATAGAGATAGGTTAAATTCATCTGTAAGAATAATTCTGGATCAATTCCATTGAGAGTTTTTCAAAGTTTATCGCGTTTTTTAATCGCGATGGTTACCAGTCCAAATTCGTAGATCAAAAATATCAATGGCATAGAGATAGGTTCAATTCATCTATTTTAATGATTCTGGATAAATTTCATTGCGAGTTTTTCAAAGTTTATCGCGCTTTTTTATTCGCGATGGTTACGAGTCCAAATTCAATGAACAAACATTTCTATCACTTTGAAGTGATTTTCTATTCATCCATTGGGACTGGGAGGGTAAATTTTCATTTTTGAATGTCAACGGCCATATCACGTAGAACGCACCTGGTCTCGTCAGCTCCCAGAAGTTAAGTTACGTCGAGTCCCGTTAGTACTTGGAAGGGTGACCGCTTGGGAATACTGGATGTCGTTGGCGATGAATAGTTTGTTTTAAATAACAAATTTCTTGAAATTTTTTTTTCAATCACGATGGTTACCAGTCCAAATTCGTAGATAAAACATTTCAATGCCTTAGAGATAGGTTAAATTCATCTATAAGAATGATTCTGGATCAATTCCATTGAGAGTTTTTCAAAGTTTATCCCGTTTTTTAATCGCGATGGTTACCAGTCCAAATTCGTAGATCAAAAATATCAATGGCTTAGAGATAGGTTCAATTCATCTATTTGAATGATTCTGGATAAATTTTATTGCGAGTTTTTCAAAGTTTATCGCGCTTTTTTATTCGCGATGGTTACGAGTCCAAATTCAATGAACAAACATTTCTATCACTTTGAAGTGATTTTCTATTCATCCATTGGGACTGGGAGGGTAATTTTTCATTTTTGAATGTCAACGGCCATATCACGTAGAACGCACCTGGTCTCGTCAGCTCCCAGAAGTTAAGTCACGTCGAGTCCCGTTAGTACTTGGAAGGGTGACCGCTTGGGAATACGGGATGTCGTTGGCGATGAAAAGTTTGTTTTCAATAATAAATTTCTTGAAATTTTTTTTCAATCACGATGGTTACCAGTCCAAATTCGTAGATAAAACATTTCAATGCCTTAGAGATAGGTTAAATTCATCTATAAGAATAATTCTGGATCAATTCCATTGAGAGTTTCTCAAAGTTTATCGCGTTTTTTAATCGCGATGGTTACCAGTCCAAATTCGTAGATCAAAAATATCAATGGCATAGAGATAGGTTCAATTCATCTATTTTAATGATTCTGGATAAATTTCATTGCGAGTTTTTCAAAGTTTATCGCGCTTTTTTATTCGCGATGGTTACGAGTCCAAATTCAATGAACAAACATTTCTATCACTTTGAAGTGATTTTCTATTCATCCATTGGGACTGGGAGGGTAAATTTTCATTTTTGAATGTCAACGGCCATATCACGTAGAACGCACCTGGTCTCGTCAGCTCCCAGAAGTTAAGTTACGTCGAGTCCCGTTAGTACTTGGAAGGGTGACCGCTTGGGAATACGGGATGTCGTTGGCGATGAATAGTTTGTTTTAAATAACAAATTTCTTGAAATTTTTTTTTCAATCACGATGGTTACCAGTCCAAATTCGTAGATAAAACATTTCAATGCCTTAGAGATAGGTTAAATTCATCTATAAGAATGATTCTGGATCAATTCCATTGAGAGTTTTTCAAAGTTTATCCCGTTTTTTAATCGCGATGGTTACCAGTCCAAATTCGTAGATCAAAAATATCAATGGCATAGAGATAGGTTAAATTCATCTATAAGAATAATTCTGGATCAATTCCATTGAGAGTTTTTCAAAGTTTATCGCGTTTTTTAATCGCGATGGTTACCAGTCCAAATTCGTAGATCAAAAATATCAATGGCATAGAGATAGGTTCAATTCATCTATTTTAATGATTCTGGATAAATTTCATTGCGAGTTTTTCAAAGTTTATCGCGCTTTTTTATTCGCGATGGTTACGAGTCCAAATTCAATGAACAAACATTTCTATCACTTTGAAGTGATTTTCTATTCATCCATTGGGACTGGGAGGGTAAATTTTCATTTTTGAATGTCAACGGCCATATCACGTAGAACGCACCTGGTCTCGTCAGCTCCCAGAAGTTAAGTTACGTCGAGTCCCGTTAGTACTTGGAAGGGTGACCGCTTGGGAATACTGGATGTCGTTGGCGATGAATAGTTTGTTTTAAATAACAAATTTCTTGAAATTTTTTTTTCAATCACGATGGTTACCAGTCCAAATTCGTAGATAAAACATTTCAATGCCTTAGAGATAGGTTAAATTCATCTATAAGAATGATTCTGGATCAATTCCATTGAGAGTTTTTCAAAGTTTATCCCGTTTTTTAATCGCGATGGTTACCAGTCCAAATTCGTAGATCAAAAATATCAATGGCTTAGAGATAGGTTCAATTCATCTATTTGAATGATTCTGGATAAATTTTATTGCGAGTTTTTCAAAGTTTATCGCGCTTTTTTATTCGCGATGGTTACGAGTCCAAATTCAATGAACAAACATTTCTATCACTTTGAAGTGATTTTCTATTCATCCATTGGGACTGGGAGGGTAATTTTTCATTTTTGAATGTCAACGGCCATATCACGTAGAACGCACCTGGTCTCGTCAGCTCCCAGAAGTTAAGTCACGTCGAGTCCCGTTAGTACTTGGAAGGGTGACCGCTTGGGAATACGGGATGTCGTTGGCGATGAATAGTTTGTTTTAAATAACAAATTTCTTGAAATTTTTTTTTCAATCACGATGGTTACCAGTCCAAATTCGTAGATAAAACATTTCAATGCCTTAGAGATAGGTTAAATTCATCTATAAGAATGATTCTGGATCAATTCCATTGAGAGTTTTTCAAAGTTTATCCCGTTTTTTAATCGCGATGGTTACCAGTCCAAATTCGTAGATCAAAAATATCAATGGCATAGAGATAGGTTCAATTCATCTATAGGAATGATTCTGGATAAATTTCATTGCGAGTTTTTCAAAGTTTATCGCGCTTTTTTATTCGCGATGGTTACGAGTCCAAATTAAATTAAAAAACATTTCTATCACTTTGAAGGGATTTTCTATTCATCCATTGGGACTGGGAGGGTAAATTTTCATTTTTGAATGTCAACGGCCATATCACGTAGAACGCACCTGGTCTCGTCAGCTCCCAGAAGTTAAGTCACGTCGAGTCCCGTTAGTACTTGGAAGGGTGACCGCTTGGGAATACGGGATGTCGTTGGCGATGAAAAGTTTGTTTTCAATAATAAATTTCTTGAAATTTTTTTTCAATCACGATGGTTACCAGTCCAAATTCGTAGATAAAACATTTCAATGCCTTAGAGATAGGTTAAATTCATCTATAAGAATGATTCTGGATCAATTCCATTGAGAGTTTTTCAAAGTTTATCGCGTTTTTTAATCGCGATGGTTACCAGTCCAAATTCGTAGATCAAAAATATCAATGGCTTAGAGATAGGTTCAATTCATCTATTTGAATGATTCTGGATAAATTTTATTGCGAGTTTTTCAAAGTTTATCGCGCTTTTTTATTCGCGATGGTTACGAGTCCAAATTCAATGAACAAACATTTCTATCACTTTGAAGTGATTTTCTATTCATCCATTGGGACTGGGAGGGTAATTTTTCATTTTTGAATGTCAACGGCCATATCACGTAGAACGCACCTGGTCTCGTCAGCTCCCAGAAGTTAAGTCACGTCGAGTCCCGTTAGTACTTGGAAGGGTGACCGCTTGGGAATACGGGATGTCGTTGGCGATGAAAAGTTTGTTTTCAATAATAAATTTCTTGAAATTTTTTTTCAATCACGATGGTTACCAGTCCAAATTCGTAGATCAAAAATATCAATGGCATAGAGATAGGTTCAATTCATCTATAGGAATGATTCTGGATAAATTTCATTGCGAGTTTTTCAAAGTTTATCGCGCTTTTTTATTCGCGATGGTTACGAGTCCAAATTCAATGAACAAACATTTCTATCACTTTGAAGTGATTTTCTATTCATCCATTGGGACTGGGAGGGTAAATTTTCATTTTTGAATGTCAACGGCCATATCACGTAGAACGCACCTGGTCTCGTCAGCTCCCAGAAGTTAAGTTACGTCGAGTCCCGTTAGTACTTGGAAGGGTGACCGCTTGGGAATACGGGATGTCGTTGGCGATGAATAGTTTGTTTTAAATAACAAATTTCTTGAAATTTTTTTTTCAATCACGATGGTTACCAGTCCAAATTCGTAGATAAAACATTTCAATGCCTTAGAGATAGGTTAAATTCATCTATAAGAATGATTCTGGATCAATTCCATTGAGAGTTTTTCAAAGTTTATCGCGTTTTTTAATCGCGATGGTTACCAGTCCAAATTCGTAGATCAAAAATATCAATGGCTTAGAGATAGGTTCAATTCATCTATTTGAATGATTCTGGATAAATTTCATTGCGAGTTTTTCAAAGTTTATCGCGCTTTTTTATTCGCGATGGTTACGAGTCCAAATTAAATTAAAAAACATTTCTATCACTTTGAAGGGATTTTCTATTCATCCATTGGGACTGGGAGGGTAAATTTTCATTTTTGAATGTCAACGGCCACATCACGTAGAACGCACCTGGTCTCGTCAGCTCCCAGAAGTTAAGTCACGTCGAGTCCCGTTAGTACTTGGAAGGGTGACCGCTTGGGAATACGGGATGTCGTTGGCGATGAAAAGTTTGTTTTCAATAATAAATTTCTTGAAATTTTTTTTCAATCACGATGGTTACCAGTCCAAATTCGTAGATAAAACATTTCAATGCCTTAGAGATAGGTTAAATTCATCTATAAGAATGATTCTGGATCAATTCCATTGAGAGTTTTTCAAAGTTTATCGCGTTTTTTAATCGCGATGGTTACCAGTCCAAATTCGTAGATCAAAAATATCAATGGCTTAGAGATAGGTTCAATTCATCTATTTGAATGATTCTGGATAAATTTTATTGCGAGTTTTTCAAAGTTTATCGCGCTTTTTTATTCGCGATGGTTACGAGTCCAAATTCAATGAACAAACATTTCTATCACTTTGAAGTGATTTTCTATTCATCCATTGGGACTGGGAGGGTAATTTTTCATTTTTGAATGTCAACGGCCATATCACGTAGAACGCACCTGGTCTCGTCAGCTCCCAGAAGTTAAGTCACGTCGAGTCCCGTTAGTACTTGGAAGGGTGACCGCTTGGGAATACGGGATGTCGTTGGCGATGAAAAGTTTGTTTTCAATAATAAATTTCTTGAAATTTTTTTTCAATCACGATGGTTACCAGTCCAAATTCGTAGATCAAAAATATCAATGGCATAGAGATAGGTTCAATTCATCTATAGGAATGATTCTGGATAAATTTCATTGCGAGTTTTTCAAAGTTTATCGCGCTTTTTTATTCGCGATGGTTACGAGTCCAAATTCAATGAACAAACATTTCTATCACTTTGAAGTGATTTTCTATTCATCCATTGGGACTGGGAGGGTAAATTTTCATTTTTGAATGTCAACGGCCATATCACGTAGAACGCACCTGGTCTCGTCAGCTCCCAGAAGTTAAGTTACGTCGAGTCCCGTTAGTACTTGGAAGGGTGACCGCTTGGGAATACGGGATGTCGTTGGCGATGAATAGTTTGTTTTAAATAACAAATTTCTTGAAATTTTTTTTTCAATCACGATGGTTACCAGTCCAAATTCGTAGATAAAACATTTCAATGCCTTAGAGATAGGTTAAATTCATCTATAAGAATGATTCTGGATCAATTCCATTGAGAGTTTTTCAAAGTTTATCGCGTTTTTTAATCGCGATGGTTACCAGTCCAAATTCGTAGATCAAAAATATCAATGGCTTAGAGATAGGTTCAATTCATCTATTTGAATGATTCTGGATAAATTTTATTGCGAGTTTTTCAAAGTTTATCGCGCTTTTTTATTCGCGATGGTTACGAGTCCAAATTCAATGAACAAACATTTCTATCACTTTGAAGTGATTTTCTATTCATCCATTGGGACTGGGAGGGTAATTTTTCATTTTTGAATGTCAACGGCCATATCACGTAGAACGCACCTGGTCTCGTCAGCTCCCAGAAGTTAAGTCACGTCGAGTCCCGTTAGTACTTGGAAGGGTGACCGCTTGGGAATACGGGATGTCGTTGGCGATGAAAAGTTTGTTTTCAATAATAAATTTCTTGAAATTTTTTTTCAATCACGATGGTTACCAGTCCAAATTCGTAGATCAAAAATATCAATGGCATAGAGATAGGTTCAATTCATCTATAGGAATGATTCTGGATAAATTTCATTGCGAGTTTTTCAAAGTTTATCGCGCTTTTTTATTCGCGATGGTTACGAGTCCAAATTCAATGAACAAACATTTCTATCACTTTGAAGTGATTTTCTATTCATCCATTGGGACTGGGAGGGTAATTTTTCATTTTTGAATGTCAACGGCCATATCACGTAGAACGCACCTGGTCTCGTCAGCTCCCAGAAGTTAGGTCACGTCGAGTCCCGTTAGTACTTGGAAGGGTGACCGCTTGGGAATACGGGATGTCGTTGGCGATGAAAAGTTTGTTTTCAATAATAAATTTCTTGAAATTTTTTTTCAATCACGATGGTTACCAGTCCAAATTCGTAGATAAAACATTTCAATGCCTTAGAGATAGGTTAAATTCATCTATAAGAATGATTCTGGATCAATTCCATTGAGAGTTTTTCAAAGTTTATCCCGTTTTTTAATCGCGATGGTTACCAGTCCAAATTCGTAGATCAAAAATATCAATGGCTTAGAGATAGGTTCAATTCATCTATTTGAATGATTCTGGATAAATTTTATTGCGAGTTTTTCAAAGTTTATCGCGCTTTTTTATTCGCGATGGTTACGAGTCCAAATTCAATGAACAAACATTTCTATCACTTTGAAGTGATTTTCTATTCATCCATTGGGACTGGGAGGGTAATTTTTGATTTTTGAATGTCAACGGCCATATCACGTAGAACGCACCTGGTCTCGTCAGCTCCCAGAAGTTAAGTCACGTCGAGTCCCGTTAGTACTTGGAAGGGTGACCGCTTGGGAATACGGGATGTCGTTGGCGATGAAAAGTTTGTTTTCAATAATAAATTTCTTGAAATTTTTTTTCAATCACGATGGTTACCAGTCCAAATTCGTAGATCAAAAATATCAATGGCATAGAGATAGGTTAAATTCATCTATAAGAATAATTCTGGATCAATTCCATTGAGAGTTTTTCAAAGTTTATCGCGTTTTTTAATCGCGATGGTTACCAGTCCAAATTCGTAGATCAAAAATATCAATGGCATAGAGATAGGTTCAATTCATCTATTTT
The DNA here is from genome assembly GCF_021234035.1 of Daphnia pulicaria. Taxonomy (NCBI): domain Eukaryota; kingdom Metazoa; phylum Arthropoda; class Branchiopoda; order Diplostraca; family Daphniidae; genus Daphnia; species Daphnia pulicaria. Next base: position 834,336 of record NC_060915.1, read on the forward strand.
AATGATTCTGGATAAATTTCATTGCGAGTTTTTCAAAGTTTATCGCGCTTTTTTATTCGCGATGGTTACGAGTCCAAATTCAATGAACAAACATTTCTATCACTTTGAAGTGATTTTCTATTCATCCATTGGGACTGGGAGGGTAAATTTTCATTTTTGAATGTCAACGGCCATATCACGTAGAACGCACCTGGTCTCGTCAGCTCCCAGAAGTTAAGTTACGTCGAGTCCCGTTAGTACTTGGAAGGGTGACCGCTTGGGAATACTGGATGTCGTTGGCGATGAATAGTTTGTTTTAAATAACAAATTTCTTGAAATTTTTTTTTCAATCACGATGGTTACCAGTCCAAATTCGTAGATAAAACATTTCAATGCCTTAGAGATAGGTTAAATTCATCTATAAGAATGATTCTGGATCAATTCCATTGAGAGTTTTTCAAAGTTTATCCCGTTTTTTAATCGCGATGGTTACCAGTCCAAATTCGTAGATCAAAAATATCAATGGCTTAGAGATAGGTTCAATTCATCTATTTGAATGATTCTGGATAAATTTTATTGCGAGTTTTTCAAAGTTTATCGCGCTTTTTTATTCGCGATGGTTACGAGTCCAAATTCAATGAACAAACATTTCTATCACTTTGAAGTGATTTTCTATTCATCCATTGGGACTGGGAGGGTAATTTTTCATTTTTGAATGTCAACGGCCATATCACGTAGAACGCACCTGGTCTCGTCAGCTCCCAGAAGTTAAGTCACGTCGAGTCCCGTTAGTACTTGGAAGGGTGACCGCTTGGGAATACGGGATGTCGTTGGCGATGAAAAGTTTGTTTTCAATAATAAATTTCTTGAAATTTTTTTTCAATCACGATGGTTACCAGTCCAAATTCGTAGATAAAACATTTCAATGCCTTAGAGATAGGTTAAATTCATCTATAAGAATGATTCTGGATCAATTCCATTGAGAGTTTTTCAAAGTTTATCCCGTTTTTTAATCGCGATGGTTACCAGTCCAAATTCGTAGATCAAAAATATCAATGGCTTAGAGATAGGTTCAATTCATCTATTTGAATGATTCTGGATAAATTTTATTGCGAGTTTTTCAAAGTTTATCGCGCTTTTTTATTCGCGATGGTTACGAGTCCAAATTAAATTAAAAAACATTTCTATCACTTTGAAGGGATTTTCTATTCATCCATTGGGACTGGGAGGGTAAATTTTCATTTTTGAATGTCAACGGCCATAACACGTAGAACGCACCTGGTCTCGTCAGCTCCCAGAAGTTAAGTCACGTCGAGTCCCGTTAGTACTTGGAAGGGTGACCGCTTGGGAATACGGGATGTCGTTGGCGATGAAAAGTTTGTTTTCAATAATAAATTTCTTGAAATTTTTTTTCAATCACGATGGTTACCAGTCCAAATTCGTAGATCAAAAATATCAATGGCATAGAGATAGGTTAAATTCATCTATAAGAATAATTCTGGATCAATTCCATTGAGAGTTTCTCAAAGTTTATCGCGTTTTTTAATCGCGATGGTTACCAGTCCAAATTCGTAGATCAAAAATATCAATGGCATAGAGATAGGTTCAATTCATCTATTTTAATGATTCTGGATAAATTTCATTGCGAGTTTTTCAAAGTTTATCGCGCTTTTTTATTCGCGATGGTTACGAGTCCAAATTCAATGAACAAACATTTCTATCACTTTGAAGTGATTTTCTATTCATCCATTGGGACTGGGAGGGTAAATTTTCATTTTTGAATGTCAACGGCCATATCACGTAGAACGCACCTGGTCTCGTCAGCTCCCAGAAGTTAAGTTACGTCGAGTCCCGTTAGTACTTGGAAGGGTGACCGCTTGGGAATACGGGATGTCGTTGGCGATGAATAGTTTGTTTTAAATAACAAATTTCTTGAAATTTTTTTTTCAATCACGATGGTTACCAGTCCAAATTCGTAGATAAAACATTTCAATGCCTTAGAGATAGGTTAAATTCATCTATAAGAATGATTCTGGATCAATTCCATTGAGAGTTTTTCAAAGTTTATCCCGTTTTTTAATCGCGATGGTTACCAGTCCAAATTCGTAGATCAAAAATATCAATGGCATAGAGATAGGTTAAATTCATCTATAAGAATAATTCTGGATCAATTCCATTGAGAGTTTTTCAAAGTTTATCGCGTTTTTTAATCGCGATGGTTACCAGTCCAAATTCGTAGATCAAAAATATCAATGGCATAGAGATAGGTTCAATTCATCTATTTTAATGATTCTGGATAAATTTCATTGCGAGTTTTTCAAAGTTTATCGCGCTTTTTTATTCGCGATGGTTACGAGTCCAAATTCAATGAACAAACATTTCTATCACTTTGAAGTGATTTTCTATTCATCCATTGGGACTGGGAGGGTAAATTTTCATTTTTGAATGTCAACGGCCATATCACGTAGAACGCACCTGGTCTCGTCAGCTCCCAGAAGTTAAGTTACGTCGAGTCCCGTTAGTACTTGGAAGGGTGACCGCTTGGGAATACTGGATGTCGTTGGCGATGAATAGTTTGTTTTAAATAACAAATTTCTTGAAATTTTTTTTTCAATCACGATGGTTACCAGTCCAAATTCGTAGATAAAACATTTCAATGCCTTAGAGATAGGTTAAATTCATCTATAAGAATGATTCTGGATCAATTCCATTGAGAGTTTTTCAAAGTTTATCCCGTTTTTTAATCGCGATGGTTACCAGTCCAAATTCGTAGATCAAAAATATCAATGGCTTAGAGATAGGTTCAATTCATCTATTTGAATGATTCTGGATAAATTTTATTGCGAGTTTTTCAAAGTTTATCGCGCTTTTTTATTCGCGATGGTTACGAGTCCAAATTCAATGAACAAACATTTCTATCACTTTGAAGTGATTTTCTATTCATCCATTGGGACTGGGAGGGTAATTTTTCATTTTTGAATGTCAACGGCCATATCACGTAGAACGCACCTGGTCTCGTCAGCTCCCAGAAGTTAAGTCACGTCGAGTCCCGTTAGTACTTGGAAGGGTGACCGCTTGGGAATACGGGATGTCGTTGGCGATGAATAGTTTGTTTTAAATAACAAATTTCTTGAAATTTTTTTTTCAATCACGATGGTTACCAGTCCAAATTCGTAGATAAAACATTTCAATGCCTTAGAGATAGGTTAAATTCATCTATAAGAATGATTCTGGATCAATTCCATTGAGAGTTTTTCAAAGTTTATCCCGTTTTTTAATCGCGATGGTTACCAGTCCAAATTCGTAGATCAAAAATATCAATGGCATAGAGATAGGTTCAATTCATCTATAGGAATGATTCTGGATAAATTTCATTGCGAGTTTTTCAAAGTTTATCGCGCTTTTTTATTCGCGATGGTTACGAGTCCAAATTAAATTAAAAAACATTTCTATCACTTTGAAGGGATTTTCTATTCATCCATTGGGACTGGGAGGGTAAATTTTCATTTTTGAATGTCAACGGCCATATCACGTAGAACGCACCTGGTCTCGTCAGCTCCCAGAAGTTAAGTCACGTCGAGTCCCGTTAGTACTTGGAAGGGTGACCGCTTGGGAATACGGGATGTCGTTGGCGATGAAAAGTTTGTTTTCAATAATAAATTTCTTGAAATTTTTTTTCAATCACGATGGTTACCAGTCCAAATTCGTAGATAAAACATTTCAATGCCTTAGAGATAGGTTAAATTCATCTATAAGAATGATTCTGGATCAATTCCATTGAGAGTTTTTCAAAGTTTATCGCGTTTTTTAATCGCGATGGTTACCAGTCCAAATTCGTAGATCAAAAATATCAATGGCTTAGAGATAGGTTCAATTCATCTATTTGAATGATTCTGGATAAATTTTATTGCGAGTTTTTCAAAGTTTATCGCGCTTTTTTATTCGCGATGGTTACGAGTCCAAATTCAATGAACAAACATTTCTATCACTTTGAAGTGATTTTCTATTCATCCATTGGGACTGGGAGGGTAATTTTTCATTTTTGAATGTCAACGGCCATATCACGTAGAACGCACCTGGTCTCGTCAGCTCCCAGAAGTTAAGTCACGTCGAGTCCCGTTAGTACTTGGAAGGGTGACCGCTTGGGAATACGGGATGTCGTTGGCGATGAAAAGTTTGTTTTCAATAATAAATTTCTTGAAATTTTTTTTCAATCACGATGGTTACCAGTCCAAATTCGTAGATCAAAAATATCAATGGCATAGAGATAGGTTCAATTCATCTATAGGAATGATTCTGGATAAATTTCATTGCGAGTTTTTCAAAGTTTATCGCGCTTTTTTATTCGCGATGGTTACGAGTCCAAATTCAATGAACAAACATTTCTATCACTTTGAAGTGATTTTCTATTCATCCATTGGGACTGGGAGGGTAAATTTTCATTTTTGAATGTCAACGGCCATATCACGTAGAACGCACCTGGTCTCGTCAGCTCCCAGAAGTTAAGTTACGTCGAGTCCCGTTAGTACTTGGAAGGGTGACCGCTTGGGAATACGGGATGTCGTTGGCGATGAATAGTTTGTTTTAAATAACAAATTTCTTGAAATTTTTTTTTTCAATCACGATGGTTACCAGTCCAAATTCGTAGATAAAACATTTCAATGCCTTAGAGATAGGTTAAATTCATCTATAAGAATGATTCTGGATCAATTCCATTGAGAGTTTTTCAAAGTTTATCGCGTTTTTTAATCGCGATGGTTACCAGTCCAAATTCGTAGATCAAAAATATCAATGGCTTAGAGATAGGTTCAATTCATCTATTTGAATGATTCTGGATAAATTTCATTGCGAGTTTTTCAAAGTTTATCGCGCTTTTTTATTCGCGATGGTTACGAGTCCAAATTAAATTAAAAAACATTTCTATCACTTTGAAGGGATTTTCTATTCATCCATTGGGACTGGGAGGGTAAATTTTCATTTTTGAATGTCAACGGCCACATCACGTAGAACGCACCTGGTCTCGTCAGCTCCCAGAAGTTAAGTCACGTCGAGTCCCGTTAGTACTTGGAAGGGTGACCGCTTGGGAATACGGGATGTCGTTGGCGATGAAAAGTTTGTTTTCAATAATAAATTTCTTGAAATTTTTTTTCAATCACGATGGTTACCAGTCCAAATTCGTAGATAAAACATTTCAATGCCTTAGAGATAGGTTAAATTCATCTATAAGAATGATTCTGGATCAATTCCATTGAGAGTTTTTCAAAGTTTATCGCGTTTTTTAATCGCGATGGTTACCAGTCCAAATTCGTAGATCAAAAATATCAATGGCTTAGAGATAGGTTCAATTCATCTATTTGAATGATTCTGGATAAATTTTATTGCGAGTTTTTCAAAGTTTATCGCGCTTTTTTATTCGCGATGGTTACGAGTCCAAATTCAATGAACAAACATTTCTATCACTTTGAAGTGATTTTCTATTCATCCATTGGGACTGGGAGGGTAATTTTTCATTTTTGAATGTCAACGGCCATATCACGTAGAACGCACCTGGTCTCGTCAGCTCCCAGAAGTTAAGTCACGTCGAGTCCCGTTAGTACTTGGAAGGGTGACCGCTTGGGAATACGGGATGTCGTTGGCGATGAAAAGTTTGTTTTCAATAATAAATTTCTTGAAATTTTTTTTCAATCACGATGGTTACCAGTCCAAATTCGTAGATCAAAAATATCAATGGCATAGAGATAGGTTCAATTCATCTATAGGAATGATTCTGGATAAATTTCATTGCGAGTTTTTCAAAGTTTATCGCGCTTTTTTATTCGCGATGGTTACGAGTCCAAATTCAATGAACAAACATTTCTATCACTTTGAAGTGATTTTCTATTCATCCATTGGGACTGGGAGGGTAAATTTTCATTTTTGAATGTCAACGGCCATATCACGTAGAACGCACCTGGTCTCGTCAGCTCCCAGAAGTTAAGTTACGTCGAGTCCCGTTAGTACTTGGAAGGGTGACCGCTTGGGAATACGGGATGTCGTTGGCGATGAATAGTTTGTTTTAAATAACAAATTTCTTGAAATTTTTTTTTCAATCACGATGGTTACCAGTCCAAATTCGTAGATAAAACATTTCAATGCCTTAGAGATAGGTTAAATTCATCTATAAGAATGATTCTGGATCAATTCCATTGAGAGTTTTTCAAAGTTTATCGCGTTTTTTAATCGCGATGGTTACCAGTCCAAATTCGTAGATCAAAAATATCAATGGCTTAGAGATAGGTTCAATTCATCTATTTGAATGATTCTGGATAAATTTTATTGCGAGTTTTTCAAAGTTTATCGCGCTTTTTTATTCGCGATGGTTACGAGTCCAAATTCAATGAACAAACATTTCTATCACTTTGAAGTGATTTTCTATTCATCCATTGGGACTGGGAGGGTAATTTTTCATTTTTGAATGTCAACGGCCATATCACGTAGAACGCACCTGGTCTCGTCAGCTCCCAGAAGTTAAGTCACGTCGAGTCCCGTTAGTACTTGGAAGGGTGACCGCTTGGGAATACGGGATGTCGTTGGCGATGAAAAGTTTGTTTTCAATAATAAATTTCTTGAAATTTTTTTTCAATCACGATGGTTACCAGTCCAAATTCGTAGATCAAAAATATCAATGGCATAGAGATAGGTTCAATTCATCTATAGGAATGATTCTGGATAAATTTCATTGCGAGTTTTTCAAAGTTTATCGCGCTTTTTTATTCGCGATGGTTACGAGTCCAAATTCAATGAACAAACATTTCTATCACTTTGAAGTGATTTTCTATTCATCCATTGGGACTGGGAGGGTAAATTTTCATTTTTGAATGTCAACGGCCATATCACGTAGAACGCACCTGGTCTCGTCAGCTCCCAGAAGTTAAGTTACGTCGAGTCCCGTTAGTACTTGGAAGGGTGACCGCTTGGGAATACGGGATGTCGTTGGCGATGAATAGTTTGTTTTAAATAACAAATTTCTTGAAATTTTTTTTTCAATCACGATGGTTACCAGTCCAAATTCGTAGATAAAACATTTCAATGCCTTAGAGATAGGTTAAATTCATCTATAAGAATGATTCTGGATCAATTCCATTGAGAGTTTTTCAAAGTTTATCGCGTTTTTTAATCGCGATGGTTACCAGTCCAAATTCGTAGATCAAAAATATCAATGGCTTAGAGATAGGTTCAATTCATCTATTTGAATGATTCTGGATAAATTTTATTGCGAGTTTTTCAAAGTTTATCGCGCTTTTTTATTCGCGATGGTTACGAGTCCAAATTCAATGAACAAACATTTCTATCACTTTGAAGTGATTTTCTATTCATCCATTGGGACTGGGAGGGTAATTTTTCATTTTTGAATGTCAACGGCCATATCACGTAGAACGCACCTGGTCTCGTCAGCTCCCAGAAGTTAAGTCACGTCGAGTCCCGTTAGTACTTGGAAGGGTGACCGCTTGGGAATACGGAATGTCGTTGGCGATGAAAAGTTTGTTTTCAATAATAAATTTCTTGAAATTTTTTTTCAATCACGATGGTTACCAGTCCAAATTCGTAGATCAAAAATATCAATGGCATAGAGATAGGTTCAATTCATCTATAGGAATTATTCTGGATAAATTTCATTTCGAGTTTTTCAAAGTTTATCGCGCTTTTTTATTCGCGATGGTTACGAGTCCAAATTCAATGAACAAACATTTCTATCACTTTGAAGTGATTTTCTATTCATCCATTGGGACTGGGAGGGTAAATTTTCATTTTTGAATGTCAACGGCCATATCACGTAGAACGCACCTGGTCTCGTCAGCTCCCAGAAGTTAAGTTACGTCGAGTCCCGTTAGTACTTGGAAGGGTGACCGCTTGGGAATACGGGATGTCGTTGGCGATGAATAGTTTGTTTTCAATAACAAATTTCTTGAAATTTTTTTTTCAATCACGATGGTTACCAGTCCAAATTCGTAGATAAAACATTTCAATGCCTTAGAGATAGGTTCAATTCATCTATAAGAATGATTCTGAATCAATTTCATTGAGAGTTTTTCAAAGTTTATCGCGTTTTTTAATCGTGATGGTTACCAGTCCAAATTCGTAGATCAAAAATATCAATGGCATAGAGATAGGTTCAATTCATCTATAGGAATGATTCTGGATAAATTTCATTGCGAGTTTTTCAAAGTTTATCGCGCTTTTTTATTCGCGATGGTTACGAGTCCAAATTCAATGAACAAACATTTCTATCACTTTGAAGTGATTTTCTATTCATCCATTGGGACTGGGAGGGTAAATTTTCATTTTTGAATGTCAACGGCCATATCACGTAGAACGCACCTGGTCTCGTCAGCTCCCAGAAGTTAAGTTACGTCGAGTCCCGTTAGTACTTGGAAGGGTGACCGCTTGGGAATACGGGATGTCGTTGGCGATGAATAGTTTGTTTTCAATAACAAATTTCTTGAAATTTTTTTTCAATCACGATGGTTACCAGTCCAAATTCGTAGATAAAACATTTCAATGCCTTAGAGATAGGCTAAATTCATCTATAAGAATGATTCTGGATCAATTTTATTGAGAGTTTTTCAAAGTTTATCGCGTTTTTTAATCGCGATGGTTACCAGTCCAAATTCGTAGATCAAAAATATCAATGGCATAGAGATAGGTTCAATTCATCTATAGGAATGATTCTGGATAAATTTCATTGCGAGTTTTTCAAAGTTTATCGCGCTTTTTTATTCGCGATGGTTACGAGTCCAAATTCAATGAACAAACATTTCTATCACTTTGAAGTGATTTTCTATTCATCCATTGGGACTGGGAGGGTAAATTTTCATTTTTGAATGTCAACGGCCATATCACGTAGAACGCACCTGGTCTCGTCAGCTCCCAGAAGTTAAGTTACGTCGAGTCCCGTTAGTACTTGGAAGGGTGACCGCTTGGGAATACGGGATGTCGTTGGCGATGAATAGTTTGTTTTCAATAACAAATTTCTTGAAATTTTTTTTTCAATCACGATGGTTACCAGTCCAAATTCGTAGATAAAACATTTCAATGCCTTAGAGATAGGTTAAATTCATCTATAAGAATGATTCTGGATCAATTCCATTGAGAGTTTTTCAAAGTTTATCGCGTTTTTTAATCGCGATGGTTACCAGTCCAAATTCGTAGATCAAAAATATCAATGGCTTAGAGATAGGTTCAATTCATCTATAGGAATGATTCTGGATAAATTTTATTGCGAGTTTTTCAAAGTTTATCGCGCTTTTTTATTCGCGATGGTTACGAGTCCAAATTCAATGAACAAACATTTCTATCACTTTGAAGTGATTTTCTATTCATCCATTGGGACTGGGAGGGTAATTTTTGATTTTTGAATGTCAACGGCCATATCACGTAGAACGCACCTGGTCTCGTCAGCTCCCAGAAGTTAAGTCACGTCGAGTCCCGTTAGTACTTGGAAGGGTGACCGCTTGGGAATACGGGATGTCGTTGGCGATGAAAAGTTTGTTTTCAATAATAAATTTCTTGAAATTTTTTTTCAATCACGATGGTTACCAGTCCAAATTCGTAGATCAAAAATATCAATGGCATAGAGATAGGTTCAATTCATCTATAGGAATGATTCTGGATAAATTTCATTGCGAGTTTTTCAAAGTTTATCGCGCTTTTTTATTCGCGATGGTTACGAGTCCAAATTCAATGAACAAACATTTCTATCACTTTGAAGTGATTTTCTATTCATCCATTGGGACTGGGAGGGTAAATTTTCATTTTTGAATGTCAACGGCCATATCACGTAGAACGCACCTGGTCTCGTCAGCTCCCAGAAGTTAAGTTACGTCGAGTCCCGTTAGTACTTGGAAGGGTGACCACTTGGGAATACGGGATGTCGTTGGCGATGAATAGTTTGTTTTCAATAACAAATTTCTTGAAATTTTTTTTTCAATCACGATGGTTACCAGTCCAAATTCGTAGATAAAACATTTCAATGCCTTAGAGATAGGTTAAATTCATCCATAAGAATGATTCTGGATCAATTCCATTGAGAGTTTTTCAAAGTTTATCGCGTTTTTTAATCGCGATGGTTACCAGTCCAAATTCGTAGATCAAAAATATCAATGGCATAGAGATAGGTTCAATTCATCTATAGGAATGATTCTGGATAAATTTCATTGCGAGTTTTTCAAAGTTTATCGCGCTTTTTTATTCGCGATGGTTACGAGTCCAAATTCAATGAACAAACATTTCTATCACTTTGAAGTGATTTTCTATTCATCCATTGGGACTGGGAGGGTAAATTTTCATTTTTGAATGTCAACGGCCATATCACGTAGAACGCACCTGGTCTCGTCAGCTCCCAGAAGTTAAGTTACGTCGAGTCCCGTTAGTACTTGGAAGGGTGACCGCTTGGGAATACGGGATGTCGTTGGCGATGAATAGTTTGTTTTCAATAACAAATTTCTTGAAATTTTTTTTTCAATCACGATGGTTACCAGTCCAAATTCGTAGATAAAACATTTCAATGCCTTAGAGATAGGTTAAATTCATCTATAAGAATGATTCTGGATCAATTCCATTGAGAGTTTTTCAAAGTTTATCGCGTTTTTTAATCGCGATGGTTACCAGTCCAAATTCGTAGATCAAAAATATCAATGGCATAGAGATAGGTTCAATTCATCTATAGGAATGATTCTGGATAAATTTCATGCATGCATAGATAAAACATTTCAATGCTTTAGAGATAGGTTAAATTCATCTATAAGAATGATTGGAGCGCCGAAATCCGTTAAACGTTGATCTGGCAACCCCGAGCCATTTTCCGCTTTCTTTATCGCCTTCCCTCTCTTTAGCCCTCCTTTTCCCTCTGACTTCTTCGTCTGCTCTATAGCGTGGTGGACCTGTCAGAGTCCGGAACGACACATTTTCTTTGTTTAAAGTTCTTTCATTGTCTTCAGAGTTATATACTCTTCTGATTGTCAGTGTCTCCTCTTCTTACATTGTCCAGGTATACATTGTTATAAGTTGTATTTGTGCCCCATACTAAATTATCGATCTGTGCACAGTCGCCACCTTGGCTCTAAGATTATTCGCCATTCTCTGGCCCTCCACGTGATAATCTGTCCAGCAGTCTGATTTTGGGTAATATTCGCTTATGTCTATCAAATGTATCTGGCCCTAATTTATGTTTCATTCCCATCAGGTCTGATTGTGTCTATCTGACTCTTTGCAATCCTTGCGAGTCACTCTCTTCTCAATTTTGAGTGTGCAATCCCAGGTATTGTCCGTTATCAATTTCATTATTCCCCCACACACTAATCCCCCTATCTTTTCCCCAGAAGCCACACGTTGTCTTTGAATACAATATTCATTCATCCATCAGCCTACAGTCAGACCACGAGAAAATTTAATTCAGGGTTCCATCAAGGGAACAATGATTCTGGATCAATTCCATTGAGAGTTTTTCAAAGTTTATCGCGTTTTTTAATCGCGATGGTTACCAGTCCAAATTCGTAGATCAAAAATATCAATGGCATAGAGATAGGTTCAATTCATCTATAGGAATGATTCTGGATAAATTTCATTGCGAGTTTTTCAAAGTTTATCGCGCTTTTTTATTCGCGATGGTTACGAGTCCAAATTAAATGAACAAACATTTCTATCACTTTGAAGGGATTTTCTATTCATCCATTGGGAGTGGGAGGGTAAATTTTCATTTTTGAATGTCAACGGCCATATCACGTAGAACGCACCTGGTCTCGTCAGCTCCCAGAAGTTAAGTTACGTCGAGTCCCGTTAGTACTTGGAAGGGTGACCGCTTGGGAATACGGGATGTCGTTGGCGATGAATAGTTTGTTTTCAATAACAAATTTCTTGAAATTTTTTTTTCAATCACGATGGTTACCAGTCCAAATTCGTAGATAAAACATTTCAATGCCTTAGAGATAGGTTAAATTCATCTATAAGAATGATTCTGGATCAATTCCATTGAGAGTTTTTCAAAGTTTATCGCGTTTTTTAATCGCGATGGTTACCAGTCCAAATTCGTAGATCAAAAATATCAATGGCTTAGAGATAGGTTCAATTCATCTATAGGAATGATTCTGGATAAATTTCATTGCGAGTTTTTCAAAGTTTATCGCGCTTTTTTATTCGCGATGGTTACGAGTCCAAATTCAATGAACAAACATTTCTATCACTTTGAAGTGATTTTCTATTCATCCATTGGGACTGGGAGGGTAAATTTTCGTTTTTAAATGTCAACGGCCATATCACGTAGAACGCACCTGGTCTCGTCAGCTCCCAGAAGTTAAGTTACGTCGAGTCCCGTTAGTACTTGGAAGGGTGACCGCTTGGGAATACGGGATGTCGTTGGCGATGAATAGTTTGTTTTCAATAATAAATTTCTTGAAATTTTTTTTCAATCACGATGGTTACCAGTCCAAATTCGTAGATCAAAAATATCAATGGCATAGAGATAGGTTCAATTCATCTATTTGAATGATTCTGGATAAATTTCATTGCGAGTTTTTCAAAGTTTATCGCGCTTTTTTATTCGCGATGGTTACGAGTCCAAATTCAATGAACAAACATTTCTATCACTTTGAAGTGATTTTCTATTCATCCATTGGGACTGGGAGGGTAAATTTTCGTTTTTGAATGTCAACGGCCATATCACGTAGAACGCACCTGGTCTCGTCAGCTACCAGAAGTTAAGTTACGTCGAGTCCCGTTAGTACTTGGAAGGGTGACCGCTTGGGAATACGGGATGTCGTTGGCGATGAATAGTTTGTTTTCAATAACAAATTTCTTGAAATTTTTTTTCAATCACGATGGTTACCAGTCCAAATTCGTTGATAAAACATTTCAATGCCTTAGAGATAGGTTAAATTCATCTATAAGAATGATTCTGGATCAATTCCATTGAGAGTTTTTCAAAGTTTATCGCGTTTTTTAATCGCGATGGTTACCAGTCCAAATTCGTAGATCAAAAATATCAATGGCTTAGAGATAGGTTCAATTCATCTATTTGAATGATTCTGGATAAATTTCATTGCGAGTTTTTCAAAGTTTATCGCGCTTTTTTATTCGCGATGGTTACGAGTCCAAATTCAATGAACAAACATTTCTATCACTTTGAAGTGATTTTCTATTCATCCATTGGGACTGGGAGGGTAAATTTTCGTTTTTGAATGTCAACGGCCATATCACGTAGAACGCACCTGGTCTCTTCAGCTCCCAAAAGTTAAGTTACGTCGAGTCCCGTTAGTACTTGGAAGGGTGACCGCTTGGGAATATGGAATGTCGTTGGCGATGAATAGTTTGTTTTCAATAACAAATTTCTTGAAATTTTTTTTTCAATCACGATGGTTACCAGTCCAAATTCGTAGATAAAACATTTCAATGCCTTAGAGATAGGTTAAATTCATCTATAAGAATGATTCTGGATCAATTCCATTGAGAGTTTTTCAAAGTTTATCGCGTTTTTTAATCGCGATGGTTACCAGTCCAAATTCGTAGATCAAAAATATCAATGGCATAGAGATAGGTTCAATTCATCTATAGGAATGATTCTGGATAAATTTCATTGCGAGTTTTTCAAAGTTTATCGCGCTTTTTTATTCGCGATGGTTACGAGTCCAAATTCAATGAACAAACATTTCTATCACTTTGAAGTGATTTTCTATTCATCCATTGGGACTGGGAGGGTAAATTTTCGTTTTTAAATGTCAACGGCCATATCACGTAGAACGCACCTGGTCTCGTCAGCTCCCAGAAGTTAAGTTACGTCGAGTCCCGTTAGTACTTGGAAGGGTGACCGCTTGGGAATACGGGATGTCGTTGGCGATGAATAGTTTGTTTTCAATAATAAATTTCTTGAAATTTTTTTTCAATCACGATGGTTACCAGTCCAAATTCGTAGATCAAAAATATCAATGGCATAGAGATAGGTTCAATTCATCTATTTGAATGATTCTGGATAAATTTCATTGCGAGTTTTTCAAAGTTTATCGCGCTTTTTTATTCGCGATGGTTACGAGTCCAAATTCAATGAACAAACATTTCTATCACTTTGAAGTGATTTTCTATTCATCCATTGGGACTGGGAGGGTAAATTTTCGTTTTTGAATGTCAACGGCCATATCACGTAGAACGCACCTGGTCTCGTCAGCTACCAGAAGTTAAGTTACGTCGAGTCCCGTTAGTACTTGGAAGGGTGACCGCTTGGGAATACGGGATGTCGTTGGCGATGAATAGTTTGTTTTCAATAACAAATTTCTTGAAATTTTTTTTTCAATCACGATGGTTACCAGTCCAAATTCGTAGATAAAACATTTCAATGCCTTAGAGATAGGTTAAATTCATCTATAAGAATGTTTCTGGATCAATTCCATTGAGAGTTTTTCAAAGTTTATCGCGTTTTTTAATCGCGATGATTGCCAGTCCAAATTCGTAGATCAAAAATATCAATGGCTTAGAGATAGGTTCAATTCATCTATTTGAATGATTCTGGATAAATTTCATTGCGAGTTTTTCAAAGTTTATCGCGCTTTTTTATTCGCGATGGTTACGAGTCCAAATTCAATGAACAAACATTTCTATCACTTTGAAGTGATTTTCTATTCATCCATTGGGACTGGGAGGGTAAATTTTCGTTTTTGAATGTCAACGGCCATATCACGTAGAACGCACCTGGGCTCTTCAGCTCCCAGAAGTTAAGTTACGTCGAGTCCCGTTAGTACTTGGAAGGGTGACCGCTTGGGAATATGGAATGTCGTTGGCGATGAATAGTTTGTTTTCAATAACAAATTTCTTGAAATTTTTTTTTCAATCACGATGGTTACCAGTCCAAATTCGTAGATAAAACATTTCAATGCCTTAGAGATAGGTTAAATTCATCTATAAGAATGTTTCTGGATCAATTCCATTGAGAGTTTTTCAAAGTTTATCGCGTTTTTTAATCGCGATGATTACCAGTCCAAATTCGTAGATCAAAAATATCAATGGCTTAGAGATAGGTTCAATTCATCTATTTGAATGATTCTGGATAAATTTCATTGCGAGTTTTTCAAAGTTTATCGCGCTTTTTTATTCGCGATGGTTACGAGTCCAAATTCAATGAACAAACATTTCTATCACTTTGAAGTGATTTTCTATTCATCCATTGGGACTGGGAGGGTAAATTTTCGTTTTTGAATGTCAACGGCCATATCACGTAGAACGCACCTGGGCTCTTCAGCTCCCAGAAGTTAAGTTACGTCGAGTCCCGTTAGTACTTGGAAGGGTGACCGCTTGGGAATATGGAATGTCGTTGGCGATGAATAGTTTGTTTTCAATAACAAATTTCTTGAAATTTTTTTTTCAATCACGATGGTTACCAGTCCAAATTCGTAGATAAAACATTTCAATGCCTTAGAGATAGGTTAAATTCATCTATAAGAATGTTTCTGGATCAATTCCATTGAGAGTTTTTCAAAGTTTATCGCGTTTTTTAATCGCGATGGTTACCAGTCCAAATTCGTAGATCAAAAATATCAATGGCTTAGAGATAGGTTCAATTCATCTATTTGAATGATTCTGGATAAATTTCATTGCGAGTTTTTCAAAGTTTATCGCGCTTTTTTATTCGCGATGGTTACGAGTCCAAATTCAATGAACAAACATTTCTATCACTTTGAAGTGATTTTCTATTCATCCATTGGGACTGGGAGGGTAAATTTTCGTTTTTGAATGTCAACGGCCATATCACGTAGAACGCACCTGGTCTCGTCAGCTCCCAGAAGTTAAGTTACGTCGAGTCCCGTTAGTACTTGGAAGGGTGACCGCTTGGGAATACGGGATGTCGTTGGCGATGAATAGTTTGTTTTCAATAACAAATTTCTTGAAATTTTTTTTTCAATCACGATGGTTACCAGTCCAAATTCGTAGATAAAACATTTCAATGCCTTAGAGATAGGTTAAATTCATCTATAAGAATGATTCTGGATCAATTCCATTGAGAGTTTTTCAAAGTTTATCGCGCTTTTTAATCGCGATGGTTACCAGTCCAAATTCGTAGATCAAAAATATCAATGGCTTAGAGATAGGTTCAATTCATCTATTTGAATGATTCTGGATAAATTTCATTGCGAGTTTTTCAAAGTTTATCGCGCTTTTTTATTCGCGATGGTTACGAGTCCAAATTCAATGAACAAACATTTCTATCACTTTGAAGTGATTTTCTATTCATCCATTGGGACTGGGAGGGTAAATTTTCGTTTTTGAATGTCAACGGCCATATCACGTAGAACGCACCTGGTCTCGTCAGCTCCCAGAAGTTAAGTTACGTCGAGTCCCGTTAGTACTTGGAAGGGTGACCGCTTGGGAATACGGGATGTCGTTGGCGATGAATAGTTTGTTTTCAATAACAAATTTCTTGAAATTTTTTTTTCAATCACGATGGTTACCAGTCCAAATTCGTAGATAAAACATTTCAATGCCTTAGAGATAGGTTAAATTCATCTATAAGAATGATTCTGGATCAATTCCATTGAGAGTTTTTCAAAGTTTATCGCGCTTTTTAATCGCGATGGTTACCAGTCCAAATTCGTAGATCAAAAATATCAATGGCATAGAGATAGGTTCAATTCATCTATTTGAATGATTCTGGATAAATTTCATTGCGAGTTTTTCAAAGTTTATCGCGCTTTTTTATTCGCGATGGTTACGAGTCCAAATTCAATGAACAAACATTTCTATCACTTTGAAGTGATTTTCTATTCATCCATTGGGACTGGGAGGGTAAATTTTCGTTTTTGAATGTCAACGGCCATATCACGTAGAACGCACCTGGGCTCTTCAGCTCCCAGAAGTTAAGTTACGTCGAGTCCCGTTAGTACTTGGAAGGGTGACCGCTTGGGAATATGGAATGTCGTTGGCGATGAATAGTTTGTTTTCAATAACAAATTTCTTGAAATTTTTTTTTCAATCACGATGGTTACCAGTCCAAATTCGTAGATAAAACATTTCAATGCCTTAGAGATAGGTTAAATTCATCTATAAGAATGTTTCTGGATCAATTCCATTGAGAGTTTTTCAAAGTTTATCGCGTTTTTTAATCGCGATGATTACCAGTCCAAATTCGTAGATCAAAAATATCAATGGCTTAGAGATAGGTTCAATTCATCTATTTGAATGATTCTGGATAAATTTCATTGCGAGTTTTTCAAAGTTTATCGCGCTTTTTTATTCGCGATGGTTACGAGTCCAAATTCAATGAACAAACATTTCTATCACTTTGAAGTGATTTTCTATTCATCCATTGGGACTGGGAGGGTAAATTTTCGTTTTTGAATGTCAACGGCCATATCACGTAGAACGCACCTGGGCTCTTCAGCTCCCAGAAGTTAAGTTACGTCGAGTCCCGTTAGTACTTGGAAGGGTGACCGCTTGGGAATATGGAATGTCGTTGGCGATGAATAGTTTGTTTTCAATAACAAATTTCTTGAAATTTTTTTTTCAATCACGATGGTTACCAGTCCAAATTCGTAGATAAAACATTTCAATGCCTTAGAGATAGGTTAAATTCATCTATAAGAATGTTTCTGGATCAATTCCATTGAGAGTTTTTCAAAGTTTATCGCGTTTTTTAATCGCGATGGTTACCAGTCCAAATTCGTAGATCAAAAATATCAATGGCTTAGAGATAGGTTCAATTCATCTATTTGAATGATTCTGGATAAATTTCATTGCGAGTTTTTCAAAGTTTATCGCGCTTTTTTATTCGCGATGGTTACGAGTCCAAATTCAATGAACAAACATTTCTATCACTTTGAAGTGATTTTCTATTCATCCATTGGGACTGGGAGGGTAAATTTTCGTTTTTGAATGTCAACGGCCATATCACGTAGAACGCACCTGGTCTCGTCAGCTCCCAGAAGTTAAGTTACGTCGAGTCCCGTTAGTACTTGGAAGGGTGACCGCTTGGGAATACGGGATGTCGTTGGCGATGAATAGTTTGTTTTCAATAACAAATTTCTTGAAATTTTTTTTTCAATCACGATGGTTACCAGTCCAAATTCGTAGATAAAACATTTCAATGCCTTAGAGATAGGTTAAATTCATCTATAAGAATGATTCTGGATCAATTCCATTGAGAGTTTTTCAAAGTTTATCGCGCTTTTTAATCGCGATGGTTACCAGTCCAAATTCGTAGATCAAAAATATCAATGGCATAGAGATAGGTTCAATTCATCTATTTGAATGATTCTGGATAAATTTCATTGCGAGTTTTTCAAAGTTTATCGCGCTTTTTTATTCGCGATGGTTACGAGTCCAAATTCAATGAACAAACATTTCTATCACTTTGAAGTGATTTTCTATTCATCCATTGGGACTGGGAGGGTAAATTTTCGTTTTTGAATGTCAACGGCCATATCACGTAGAACGCACCTGGGCTCTTCAGCTCCCAGAAGTTAAGTTACGTCGAGTCCCGTTAGTACTTGGAAGGGTGACCGCTTGGGAATATGGAATGTCGTTGGCGATGAATAGTTTGTTTTCAATAACAAATTTCTTGAAATTTTTTTTTCAATCACGATGGTTACCAGTCCAAATTCGTAGATAAAACATTTCAATGCCTTAGAGATAGGTTAAATTCATCTATAAGAATGTTTCTGGATCAATTCCATTGAGAGTTTTTCAAAGTTTATCGCGTTTTTTAATCGCGATGATTACCAGTCCAAATTCGTAGATCAAAAATATCAATGGCTTAGAGATAGGTTCAATTCATCTATTTGAATGATTCTGGATAAATTTCATTGCGAGTTTTTCAAAGTTTATCGCGCTTTTTTATTCGCGATGGTTACGAGTCCAAATTCAATGAACAAACATTTCTATCACTTTGAAGTGATTTTCTATTCATCCATTGGGACTGGGAGGGTAAATTTTCGTTTTTGAATGTCAACGGCCATATCACGTAGAACGCACCTGGGCTCTTCAGCTCCCAGAAGTTAAGTTACGTCGAGTCCCGTTAGTACTTGGAAGGGTGACCGCTTGGGAATATGGAATGTCGTTGGCGATGAATAGTTTGTTTTCAATAACAAATTTCTTGAAATTTTTTTTTCAATCACGATGGTTACCAGTCCAAATTCGTAGATAAAACATTTCAATGCCTTAGAGATAGGTTAAATTCATCTATAAGAATGTTTCTGGATCAATTCCATTGAGAGTTTTTCAAAGTTTATCGCGTTTTTTAATCGCGATGGTTACCAGTCCAAATTCGTAGATCAAAAATATCAATGGCTTAGAGATAGGTTCAATTCATCTATTTGAATGATTCTGGATAAATTTCATTGCGAGTTTTTCAAAGTTTATCGCGCTTTTTTATTCGCGATGGTTACGAGTCCAAATTCAATGAACAAACATTTCTATCACTTTGAAGTGATTTTCTATTCATCCATTGGGACTGGGAGGGTAAATTTTCGTTTTTGAATGTCAACGGCCATATCACGTAGAACGCACCTGGTCTCGTCAGCTCCCAGAAGTTAAGTTACGTCGAGTCCCGTTAGTACTTGGAAGGGTGACCGCTTGGGAATACGGGATGTCGTTGGCGATGAATAGTTTGTTTTCAATAACAAATTTCTTGAAATTTTTTTTTCAATCACGATGGTTACCAGTCCAAATTCGTAGATAAAACATTTCAATGCCTTAGAGATAGGTTAAATTCATCTATAAGAATGATTCTGGATCAATTCCATTGAGAGTTTTTCAAAGTTTATCGCGCTTTTTAATCGCGATGGTTACCAGTCCAAATTCGTAGATCAAAAATATCAATGGCATAGAGATAGGTTCAATTCATCTATTTGAATGATTCTGGATAAATTTCATTGCGAGTTTTTCAAAGTTTATCGCGCTTTTTTATTCGCGATGGTTACGAGTCCAAATTCAATGAACAAACATTTCTATCACTTTGAAGTGATTTTCTATTCATCCATTGGGACTGGGAGGGTAAATTTTCGTTTTTGAATGTCAACGGCCATATCACGTAGAACGCACCTGGGCTCTTCAGCTCCCAGAAGTTAAGTTACGTCGAGTCCCGTTAGTACTTGGAAGGGTGACCGCTTGGGAATATGGAATGTCGTTGGCGATGAATAGTTTGTTTTCAATAACAAATTTCTTGAAATTTTTTTTTCAATCACGATGGTTACCAGTCCAAATTCGTAGATAAAACATTTCAATGCCTTAGAGATAGGTTAAATTCATCTATAAGAATGTTTCTGGATCAATTCCATTGAGAGTTTTTCAAAGTTTATCGCGTTTTTTAATCGCGATGATTACCAGTCCAAATTCGTAGATCAAAAATATCAATGGCTTAGAGATAGGTTCAATTCATCTATTTGAATGATTCTGGATAAATTTCATTGCGAGTTTTTCAAAGTTTATCGCGCTTTTTTATTCGCGATGGTTACGAGTCCAAATTCAATGAACAAACATTTCTATCACTTTGAAGTGATTTTCTATTCATCCATTGGGACTGGGAGGGTAAATTTTCGTTTTTGAATGTCAACGGCCATATCACGTAGAACGCACCTGGGCTCTTCAGCTCCCAGAAGTTAAGTTACGTCGAGTCCCGTTAGTACTTGGAAGGGTGACCGCTTGGGAATATGGAATGTCGTTGGCGATGAATAGTTTGTTTTCAATAACAAATTTCTTGAAATTTTTTTTTCAATCACGATGGTTACCAGTCCAAATTCGTAGATAAAACATTTCAATGCCTTAGAGATAGGTTAAATTCATCTATAAGAATGTTTCTGGATCAATTCCATTGAGAGTTTTTCAAAGTTTATCGCGTTTTTTAATCGCGATGGTTACCAGTCCAAATTCGTAGATCAAAAATATCAATGGCTTAGAGATAGGTTCAATTCATCTATTTGAATGATTCTGGATAAATTTCATTGCGAGTTTTTCAAAGTTTATCGCGCTTTTTTATTCGCGATGGTTACGAGTCCAAATTCAATGAACAAACATTTCTATCACTTTGAAGTGATTTTCTATTCATCCATTGGGACTGGGAGGGTAAATTTTCGTTTTTGAATGTCAACGGCCATATCACGTAGAACGCACCTGGTCTCGTCAGCTCCCAGAAGTTAAGTTACGTCGAGTCCCGTTAGTACTTGGAAGGGTGACCGCTTGGGAATACGGGATGTCGTTGGCGATGAATAGTTTGTTTTCAATAACAAATTTCTTGAAATTTTTTTTTCAATCACGATGGTTACCAGTCCAAATTCGTAGATAAAACATTTCAATGCCTTAGAGATAGGTTAAATTCATCTATAAGAATGATTCTGGATCAATTCCATTGAGAGTTTTTCAAAGTTTATCGCGCTTTTTAATCGCGATGGTTACCAGTCCAAATTCGTAGATCAAAAATATCAATGGCATAGAGATAGGTTCAATTCATCTATAGGAATGATTCTGGATAAATTTCATTGCGAGTTTTTCAAAGTTTATCGCGCTTTTTTATTCGCGATGGTTACGAGTCCAAATTCAATGAACAAACATTTCTATCACTTTGAAGTGATTTTCTATTCATCCATTGGGACTGGGAGGGTAAATTTTCGTTTTTGAATGTCAACGGCCATATCACGTAGAACGCACCTGGGCTCTTCAGCTCCCAGAAGTTAAGTTACGTCGAGTCCCGTTAGTACTTGGAAGGGTGACCGCTTGGGAATATGGAATGTCGTTGGCGATGAATAGTTTGTTTTCAATAACAAATTTCTTGAAATTTTTTTTTCAATCACGATGGTTACCAGTCCAAATTCGTAGATAAAACATTTCAATGCCTTAGAGATAGGTTAAATTCATCTATAAGAATGTTTCTGGATAAATTCCATTGAGAGTTTTTCAAAGTTTATCGCGTTTTTTAATCGCGATGATTACCAGTCCAAATTCGTAGATCAAAAATATCAATGGCTTAGAGATAGGTTCAATTCATCTATTTGAATGATTCTGGATAAATTTCATTGCGAGTTTTTCAAAGTTTATCGCGCTTTTTTATTCGCGATGGTTACGAGTCCAAATTCAATGAACAAACATTTCTATCACTTTGAAGTGATTTTCTATTCATCCATTGGGACTGGGAGGGTAAATTTTCGTTTTTGAATGTCAACGGCCATATCACGTAGAACGCACCTGGGCTCTTCAGCTCCCAGAAGTTAAGTTACGTCGAGTCCCGTTAGTACTTGGAAGGGTGACCGCTTGGGAATATGGAATGTCGTTGGCGATGAATAGTTTGTTTTCAATAACAAATTTCTTGAAATTTTTTTTTCAATCACGATGGTTACCAGTCCAAATTCGTAGATAAAACATTTCAATGCCTTAGAGATAGGTTAAATTCATCTATAAGAATGTTTCTGGATCAATTCCATTGAGAGTTTTTCAAAGTTTATCGCGTTTTTTAATCGCGATGGTTACCAGTCCAAATTCGTAGATCAAAAATATCAATGGCTTAGAGATAGGTTCAATTCATCTATTTGAATGATTCTGGATAAATTTCATTGCGAGTTTTTCAAAGTTTATCGCGCTTTTTTATTCGCGATGGTTACGAGTCCAAATTCAATGAACAAACATTTCTATCACTTTGAAGTGATTTTCTATTCATCCATTGGGACTGGGAGGGTAAATTTTCGTTTTTGAATGTCAACGGCCATATCACGTAGAACGCACCTGGTCTCGTCAGCTCCCAGAAGTTAAGTTACGTCGAGTCCCGTTAGTACTTGGAAGGGTGACCGCTTGGGAATACGGGATGTCGTTGGCGATGAATAGTTTGTTTTCAATAACAAATTTCTTGAAATTTTTTTTTCAATCACGATGGTTACCAGTCCAAATTCGTAGATAAAACATTTCAATGCCTTAGAGATAGGTTAAATTCATCTATAAGAATGATTCTGGATCAATTCCATTGAGAGTTTTTCAAAGTTTATCGCGCTTTTTAATCGCGATGGTTACCAGTCCAAATTCGTAGATCAAAAATATCAATGGCTTAGAGATAGGTTCAATTCATCTATTTGAATGATTCTGGATAAATTTCATTGCGAGTTTTTCAAAGTTTATCGCGCTTTTTTATTCGCGATGGTTACGAGTCCAAATTCAATGAACAAACATTTCTATCACTTTGAAGTGATTTTCTATTCATCCATTGGGACTGGGAGGGTAAATTTTCGTTTTTGAATGTCAACGGCCATATCACGTAGAACGCACCTGGTCTCGTCAGCTCCCAGAAGTTAAGTTACGTCGAGTCCCGTTAGTACTTGGAAGGGTGACCGCTTGGGAATACGGGATGTCGTTGGCGATGAATAGTTTGTTTTCAATAACAAATTTCTTGAAATTTTTTTTTCAATCACGATGGTTACCAGTCCAAATTCGTAGATAAAACATTTCAATGCCTTAGAGATAGGTTAAATTCATCTATAAGAATGATTCTGGATCAATTCCATTGAGAGTTTTTCAAAGTTTATCGCGCTTTTTAATCGCGATGGTTACCAGTCCAAATTCGTAGATCAAAAATATCAATGGCATAGAGATAGGTTCAATTCATCTATTTGAATGATTCTGGATAAATTTCATTGCGAGTTTTTCAAAGTTTATCGCGCTTTTTTATTCGCGATGGTTACGAGTCCAAATTCAATGAACAAACATTTCTATCACTTTGAAGTGATTTTCTATTCATCCATTGGGACTGGGAGGGTAAATTTTCGTTTTTGAATGTCAACGGCCATATCACGTAGAACGCACCTGGGCTCTTCAGCTCCCAGAAGTTAAGTTACGTCGAGTCCCGTTAGTACTTGGAAGGGTGACCGCTTGGGAATATGGAATGTCGTTGGCGATGAATAGTTTGTTTTCAATAACAAATTTCTTGAAATTTTTTTTTCAATCACGATGGTTACCAGTCCAAATTCGTAGATAAAACATTTCAATGCCTTAGAGATAGGTTAAATTCATCTATAAGAATGTTTCTGGATCAATTCCATTGAGAGTTTTTCAAAGTTTATCGCGTTTTTTAATCGCGATGGTTACCAGTCCAAATTCGTAGATCAAAAATATCAATGGCTTAGAGATAGGTTCAATTCATCTATTTGAATGATTCTGGATAAATTTCATTGCGAGTTTTTCAAAGTTTATCGCGCTTTTTTATTCGCGATGGTTACGAGTCCAAATTCAATGAACAAACATTTCTATCACTTTGAAGTGATTTTCTATTCATCCATTGGGACTGGGAGGGTAAATTTTCGTTTTTGAATGTCAACGGCCATATCACGTAGAACGCACCTGGTCTCGTCAGCTCCCAGAAGTTAAGTTACGTCGAGTCCCGTTAGTACTTGGAAGGGTGACCGCTTGGGAATACGGGATGTCGTTGGCGATGAATAGTTTGTTTTCAATAACAAATTTCTTGAAATTTTTTTTTCAATCACGATGGTTACCAGTCCAAATTCGTAGATAAAACATTTCAATGCCTTAGAGATAGGTTAAATTCATCTATAAGAATGATTCTGGATCAATTCCATTGAGAGTTTTTCAAAGTTTATCGCGCTTTTTAATCGCGATGGTTACCAGTCCAAATTCGTAGATCAAAAATATCAATGGCTTAGAGATAGGTTCAATTCATCTATTTGAATGATTCTGGATAAATTTCATTGCGAGTTTTTCAAAGTTTATCGCGCTTTTTTATTCGCGATGGTTACGAGTCCAAATTCAATGAACAAACATTTCTATCACTTTGAAGTGATTTTCTATTCATCCATTGGGACTGGGAGGGTAAATTTTCGTTTTTGAATGTCAACGGCCATATCACGTAGAACGCACCTGGTCTCGTCAGCTCCCAGAAGTTAAGTTACGTCGAGTCCCGTTAGTACTTGGAAGGGTGACCGCTTGGGAATACGGGATGTCGTTGGCGATGAATAGTTTGTTTTCAATAACAAATTTCTTGAAATTTTTTTTTCAATCACGATGGTTACCAGTCCAAATTCGTAGATAAAACATTTCAATGCCTTAGAGATAGGTTAAATTCATCTATAAGAATGATTCTGGATCAATTCCATTGAGAGTTTTTCAAAGTTTATCGCGCTTTTTAATCGCGATGGTTACCAGTCCAAATTCGTAGATCAAAAATATCAATGGCATAGAGATAGGTTCAATTCATCTATTTGAATGATTCTGGATAAATTTCATTGCGAGTTTTTCAAAGTTTATCGCGCTTTTTTATTCGCGATGGTTACGAGTCCAAATTCAATGAACAAACATTTCTATCACTTTGAAGTGATTTTCTATTCATCCATTGGGACTGGGAGGGTAAATTTTCGTTTTTGAATGTCAACGGCCATATCACGTAGAACGCACCTGGTCTCGTCAGCTCCCAGAAGTTAAGTTACGTCGAGTCCCGTTAGTACTTGGAAGGGTGACCGCTTGGGAATACGGGATGTCGTTGGCGATGAATAGTTTGTTTTCAATAACAAATTTCTTGAAATTTTTTTTTCAATCACGATGGTTACCAGTCCAAATTCGTAGATAAAACATTTCAATGCCTTAGAGATAGGTTAAATTCATCTATAAGAATGATTCTGGATCAATTCCATTGAGAGTTTTTCAAAGTTTATCGCGCTTTTTAATCGCGATGGTTACCAGTCCAAATTCGTAGATCAAAAATATCAATGGCATAGAGATAGGTTCAATTCATCTATTTGAATGATTCTGGATAAATTTCATTGCGAGTTTTTCAAAGTTTATCGCGCTTTTTTATTCGCGATGGTTACGAGTCCAAATTCAATGAACAAACATTTCTATCACTTTGAAGTGATTTTCTATTCATCCATTGGGACTGGGAGGGTAAATTTTCGTTTTTGAATGTCAACGGCCATATCACGTAGAACGCACCTGGGCTCTTCAGCTCCCAGAAGTTAAGTTACGTCGAGTCCCGTTAGTACTTGGAAGGGTGACCGCTTGGGAATATGGAATGTCGTTGGCGATGAATAGTTTGTTTTCAATAACAAATTTCTTGAAATTTTTTTTTCAATCACGATGGTTACCAGTCCAAATTCGTAGATAAAACATTTCAATGCCTTAGAGATAGGTTAAATTCATCTATAAGAATGTTTCTGGATCAATTCCATTGAGAGTTTTTCAAAGTTTATCGCGTTTTTTAATCGCGATGATTACCAGTCCAAATTCGTAGATCAAAAATATCAATGGCTTAGAGATAGGTTCAATTCATCTATTTGAATGATTCTGGATAAATTTCATTGCGAGTTTTTCAAAGTTTATCGCGCTTTTTTATTCGCGATGGTTACGAGTCCAAATTCAATGAACAAACATTTCTATCACTTTGAAGTGATTTTCTATTCATCCATTGGGACTGGGAGGGTAAATTTTCGTTTTTGAATGTCAACGGCCATATCACGTAGAACGCACCTGGGCTCTTCAGCTCCCAGAAGTTAAGTTACGTCGAGTCCCGTTAGTACTTGGAAGGGTGACCGCTTGGGAATATGGAATGTCGTTGGCGATGAATAGTTTGTTTTCAATAACAAATTTCTTGAAATTTTTTTTTCAATCACGATGGTTACCAGTCCAAATTCGTAGATAAAACATTTCAATGCCTTAGAGATAGGTTAAATTCATCTATAAGAATGTTTCTGGATCAATTCCATTGAGAGTTTTTCAAAGTTTATCGCGTTTTTTAATCGCGATGATTACCAGTCCAAATTCGTAGATCAAAAATATCAATGGCTTAGAGATAGGTTCAATTCATCTATTTGAATGATTCTGGATAAATTTCATTGCGAGTTTTTCAAAGTTTATCGCGCTTTTTTATTCGCGATGGTTACGAGTCCAAATTCAATGAACAAACATTTCTATCACTTTGAAGTGATTTTCTATTCATCCATTGGGACTGGGAGGGTAAATTTTCGTTTTTGAATGTCAACGGCCATATCACGTAGAACGCACCTGGGCTCTTCAGCTCCCAGAAGTTAAGTTACGTCGAGTCCCGTTAGTACTTGGAAGGGTGACCGCTTGGGAATATGGAATGTCGTTGGCGATGAATAGTTTGTTTTCAATAACAAATTTCTTGAAATTTTTTTTTCAATCACGATGGTTACCAGTCCAAATTCGTAGATAAAACATTTCAATGCCTTAGAGATAGGTTAAATTCATCTATAAGAATGTTTCTGGATCAATTCCATTGAGAGTTTTTCAAAGTTTATCGCGTTTTTTAATCGCGATGGTTACCAGTCCAAATTCGTAGATCAAAAATATCAATGGCTTAGAGATAGGTTCAATTCATCTATTTGAATGATTCTGGATAAATTTCATTGCGAGTTTTTCAAAGTTTATCGCGCTTTTTTATTCGCGATGGTTACGAGTCCAAATTCAATGAACAAACATTTCTATCACTTTGAAGTGATTTTCTATTCATCCATTGGGACTGGGAGGGTAAATTTTCGTTTTTGAATGTCAACGGCCATATCACGTAGAACGCACCTGGGCTCTTCAGCTCCCAGAAGTTAAGTTACGTCGAGTCCCGTTAGTACTTGGAAGGGTGACCGCTTGGGAATATGGAATGTCGTTGGCGATGAATAGTTTGTTTTCAATAACAAATTTCTTGAAATTTTTTTTTCAATCACGATGGTTACCAGTCCAAATTCGTAGATAAAACATTTCAATGCCTTAGAGATAGGTTAAATTCATCTATAAGAATGTTTCTGGATCAATTCCATTGAGAGTTTTTCAAAGTTTATCGCGTTTTTTAATCGCGATGGTTACCAGTCCAAATTCGTAGATCAAAAATATCAATGGCTTAGAGATAGGTTCAATTCATCTATTTGAATGATTCTGGATAAATTTCATTGCGAGTTTTTCAAAGTTTATCGCGCTTTTTTATTCGCGATGGTTACGAGTCCAAATTCAATGAACAAACATTTCTATCACTTTGAAGTGATTTTCTATTCATCCATTGGGACTGGGAGGGTAAATTTTCGTTTTTGAATGTCAACGGCCATATCACGTAGAACGCACCTGGTCTCGTCAGCTCCCAGAAGTTAAGTTACGTCGAGTCCCGTTAGTACTTGGAAGGGTGACCGCTTGGGAATACGGGATGTCGTTGGCGATGAATAGTTTGTTTTCAATAACAAATTTCTTGAAATTTTTTTTTCAATCACGATGGTTACCAGTCCAAATTCGTAGATAAAACATTTCAATGCCTTAGAGATAGGTTAAATTCATCTATAAGAATGATTCTGGATCAATTCCATTGAGAGTTTTTCAAAGTTTATCGCGCTTTTTAATCGCGATGATTACCAGTCCAAATTCGTAGATCAAAAATATCAATGGCTTAGAGATAGGTTCAATTCATCTATTTGAATGATTCTGGATAAATTTCATTGCGAGTTTTTCAAAGTTTATCGCGCTTTTTTATTCGCGATGGTTACGAGTCCAAATTCAATGAACAAACATTTCTATCACTTTGAAGTGATTTTCTATTCATCCATTGGGACTGGGAGGGTAAATTTTCGTTTTTGAATGTCAACGGCCATATCACGTAGAACGCACCTGGGCTCTTCAGCTCCCAGAAGTTAAGTTACGTCGAGTCCCGTTAGTACTTGGAAGGGTGACCGCTTGGGAATATGGAATGTCGTTGGCGATGAATAGTTTGTTTTCAATAACAAATTTCTTGAAATTTTTTTTTCAATCACGATGGTTACCAGTCCAAATTCGTAGATAAAACATTTCAATGCCTTAGAGATAGGTTAAATTCATCTATAAGAATGTTTCTGGATCAATTCCATTGAGAGTTTTTCAAAGTTTATCGCGTTTTTTAATCGCGATGGTTACCAGTCCAAATTCGTAGATCAAAAATATCAATGGCTTAGAGATAGGTTCAATTCATCTATTTGAATGATTCTGGATAAATTTCATTGCGAGTTTTTCAAAGTTTATCGCGCTTTTTTATTCGCGATGGTTACGAGTCCAAATTCAATGAACAAACATTTCTATCACTTTGAAGTGATTTTCTATTCATCCATTGGGACTGGGAGGGTAAATTTTCGTTTTTGAATGTCAACGGCCATATCACGTAGAACGCACCTGGTCTCGTCAGCTCCCAGAAGTTAAGTTACGTCGAGTCCCGTTAGTACTTGGAAGGGTGACCGCTTGGGAATACGGGATGTCGTTGGCGATGAATAGTTTGTTTTCAATAACAAATTTCTTGAAATTTTTTTTTCAATCACGATGGTTACCAGTCCAAATTCGTAGATAAAACATTTCAATGCCTTAGAGATAGGTTAAATTCATCTATAAGAATGATTCTGGATCAATTCCATTGAGAGTTTTTCAAAGTTTATCGCGCTTTTTAATCGCGATGGTTACCAGTCCAAATTCGTAGATCAAAAATATCAATGGCATAGAGATAGGTTCAATTCATCTATAGGAATGATTCTGGATAAATTTCATTGCGAGTTTTTCAAAGTTTATCGCGCTTTTTTATTCGCGATGGTTACGAGTCCAAATTCAATGAACAAACATTTCTATCACTTTGAAGTGATTTTCTATTCATCCATTGGGACTGGGAGGGTAAATTTTCGTTTTTGAATGTCAACGGCCATATCACGTAGAACGCACCTGGGCTCTTCAGCTCCCAGAAGTTAAGTTACGTCGAGTCCCGTTAGTACTTGGAAGGGTGACCGCTTGGGAATATGGAATGTCGTTGGCGATGAATAGTTTGTTTTCAATAACAAATTTCTTGAAATTTTTTTTTCAATCACGATGGTTACCAGTCCAAATTCGTAGATAAAACATTTCAATGCCTTAGAGATAGGTTAAATTCATCTATAAGAATGTTTCTGGATCAATTCCATTGAGAGTTTTTCAAAGTTTATCGCGTTTTTTAATCGCGATGGTTACCAGTCCAAATTCGTAGATCAAAAATATCAATGGCTTAGAGATAGGTTCAATTCATCTATTTGAATGATTCTGGATAAATTTCATTGCGAGTTTTTCAAAGTTTATCGCGCTTTTTTATTCGCGATGGTTACGAGTCCAAATTCAATGAACAAACATTTCTATCACTTTGAAGTGATTTTCTATTCATCCATTGGGACTGGGAGGGTAAATTTTCGTTTTTGAATGTCAACGGCCATATCACGTAGAACGCACCTGGTCTCGTCAGCTCCCAGAAGTTAAGTTACGTCGAGTCCCGTTAGTACTTGGAAGGGTGACCGCTTGGGAATACGGGATGTCGTTGGCGATGAATAGTTTGTTTTCAATAACAAATTTCTTGAAATTTTTTTTTCAATCACGATGGTTACCAGTCCAAATTCGTAGATAAAACATTTCAATGCCTTAGAGATAGGTTAAATTCATCTATAAGAATGATTCTGGATCAATTCCATTGAGAGTTTTTCAAAGTTTATCGCGCTTTTTAATCGCGATGGTTACCAGTCCAAATTCGTAGATCAAAAATATCAATGGCATAGAGATAGGTTCAATTCATCTATAGGAATGATTCTGGATAAATTTCATTGCGAGTTTTTCAAAGTTTATCGCGCTTTTTTATTCGCGATGGTTACGAGTCCAAATTCAATGAACAAACATTTCTATCACTTTGAAGTGATTTTCTATTCATCCATTGGGACTGGGAGGGTAAATTTTCATTTATGAATGTCAACGGCCATATCACGTAGAACGCACCTGGTCTCGTCAGCTCCCAGAAGTTAAGTTACGTCGAGTCCCGTTAGTACTTGGAAGGGTGACCGCTTGGGAATACGGGATGTCGTTGGCGATGAATAGTTTGTTTTCAATAACAAATTTCTTGAAATTGTTTTTTTCAATCACGATGGTTACCAGTCCAAATTCGTAGATAAAACATTTCAATGCCTTAGAGATAGGTTAAATTCATCTATAAGAATGTTTCTGGATCAATTCCATTGAGAGTTTTTCAAAGTTTATCGCGTTTTTTAATCGCGATGGTTACCAGTCCAAATTCGTAGATCAAAAATATCAATGGCTTAGAGATAGGTTCAATTCATCTATTTGAATGATTCTGGATAAATTTCATTGCGAGTTTTTCAAAGTTTATCGCGCTTTTTTATTCGCGATGGTTACGAGTCCAAATTCAATGAACAAACATTTCTATCACTTTGAAGTGATTTTCTATTCATCCATTGGGACTGGGAGGGTAAATTTTCGTTTTTGAATGTCAACGGCCATATCACGTAGAACGCACCTGGTCTCGTCAGCTCCCAGAAGTTAAGTTACGTCGAGTCCCGTTAGTACTTGGAAGGGTGACCGCTTGGGAATACGGGATGTCGTTGGCGATGAATAGTTTGTTTTCAATAACAAATTTCTTGAAATTTTTTTTTCAATCACGATGGTTACCAGTCCAAATTCGTAGATAAAACATTTCAATGCCTTAGAGATAGGTTAAATTCATCTATAAGAATGATTCTGGATCAATTCCATTGAGAGTTTTTCAAAGTTTATCGCGCTTTTTAATCGCGATGGTTACCAGTCCAAATTCGTAGATCAAAAATATCAATGGCATAGAGATAGGTTCAATTCATCTATAGGAATGATTCTGGATAAATTTCATTGCGAGTTTTTCAAAGTTTATCGCGCTTTTTTATTCGCGATGGTTACGAGTCCAAATTCAATGAACAAACATTTCTATCACTTTGAAGTGATTTTCTATTCATCCATTGGGACTGGGAGGGTAAATTTTCGTTTTTGAATGTCAACGGCCATATCACGTAGAACGCACCTGGTCTCGTCAGCTCCCAGAAGTTAAGTTACGTCGAGTCCCGTTAGTACTTGGAAGGGTGACCGCTTGGGAATACGGGATGTCGTTGGCGATGAATAGTTTGTTTTCAATAACAAATTTCTTGAAATTTTTTTTTCAATCACGATGGTTACCAGTCCAAATTCGTAGATAAAACATTTCAATGCCTTAGAGATAGGTTAAATTCATCTATAAGAATGATTCTGGATCAATTCCATTGAGAGTTTTTCAAAGTTTATCGCGCTTTTTAATCGCGATGGTTACCAGTCCAAATTCGTAGATCAAAAATATCAATGGCATAGAGATAGGTTCAATTCATCTATAGGAATGATTCTGGATAAATTTCATTGCGAGTTTTTCAAAGTTTATCGCGCTTTTTTATTCGCGATGGTTACGAGTCCAAATTCAATGAACAAACATTTCTATCACTTTGAAGTGATTTTCTATTCATCCATTGGGACTGGGAGGGTAAATTTTCATTTATGAATGTCAACGGCCATATCACGTAGAACGCACCTGGTCTCGTCAGCTCCCAGAAGTTAAGTTACGTCGAGTCCCGTTAGTACTTGGAAGGGTGACCGCTTGGGAATACGGGATGTCGTTGGCGATGAATAGTTTGTTTTCAATAACAAATTTCTTGAAATTGTTTTTTTCAATCACGATGGTTACCAGTCCAAATTCGTAGATAAAACATTTCAATGCCTTAGAGATAGGTTAAATTCATCTATAAGAATGATTCTGGATCAATTCCATTGAGAGTTTTTCAAAGTTTATCGCGCTTTTTAATCGCGATGGTTACCAGTCCAAATTCGTAGATCAAAAATATCAATGGCATAGAGATAGGTTCAATTCATCTATAGGAATGATTCTGGATAAATTTCATTGCGAGTTTTTCAAAGTTTATCGCGCTTTTTTATTCGCGATGGTTACGAGTCCAAATTCAATGAACAAACATTTCTATCACTTTGAAGTGATTTTCTATTCATCCATTGGGACTGGGAGGGTAAATTTTCGTTTTTGAATGTCAACGGCCATATCACGTAGAACGCACCTGGTCTCGTCAGCTCCCAGAAGTTAAGTTACGTCGAGTCCCGTTAGTACTTGGAAGGGTGACCGCTTGGGAATACGGGATGTCGTTGGCGATGAATAGTTTGTTTTCAATAACAAATTTCTTGAAATTGTTTTTTTCAATCACGATGGTTACCAGTCCAAATTCGTAGATAAAACATTTCAATGCCTTAGAGATAGGTTAAATTCATCTATAAGAATGATTCTGGATCAATTCCATTGAGAGTTTTTCAAAGTTTATCGCGCTTTTTAATCGCGATGGTTACCAGTCCAAATTCGTAGATCAAAAATATCAATGGCATAGAGATAGGTTCAATTCATCTATAGGAATGATTCTGGATAAATTTCATTGCGAGTTTTTCAAAGTTTATCGCGCTTTTTTATTCGCGATGGTTACGAGTCCAAATTCAATGAACAAACATTTCTATCACTTTGAAGTGATTTTCTATTCATCCATTGGGACTGGTAGGGTAAATTTTCATTTTTGAATGTCAACGGCCATATCACGTAGAACGCACCTGGTCTCGTCAGCTCCCAGAAGTTAAGTTACGTCGAGTCCCGTTAGTACTTGGAAGGGTGACCGCTTGGGAATACGGGATGTCGTTGGCGATGAATAGTTTGTTTTCAATAACAAATTTCTTGAAATTTTTTTTTCAATCACGATGGTTACCAGTCCAAATTCGTAGATAAAACATTTCAATGCCTTAGAGATAGGTTAAATTCATCTATAAGAATGATTCTGGATTAATTCCATTGAGAGTTTTTCAAAGAATATCGCGTTTTTTAATCGCGATGGTTACCAGTCCAAATTCGTAGATCAAAAATATCAATGGCTTAGAGATAGGTTCAATTCATCTATTTGAATGATTCTGGATAAATTTCATTGCGAGTTTTTCAAAGTTTATCGCGCTTTTTTATTCGCGATGGTTACGAGTCCAAATTCAATGAACAAACATTTCTATCGCTTTGAAGTGATTTTCTATTCATCCATTGGGACTGGGAGGGTAAATTTTCGTTTTTGAATGTCAACGGCCATATCACGTAGAACGCACCTGGTCTCGTCAGCTCCCAGAAGTTAAGTTACGTCGAGTCCCGTTAGTACTTGGAAGGGTGACCGCTTGGGAATACGGGATGTCGTTGGCGATGAATAGTTTGTTTTCAATAACAAATTTCTTGAAATTTTTTTTTCAATCCCGATGGTTACCAGTCCAAATTCGTAGATAAAACATTTCAATGCCTTAGAGATAGGTTAAATTCATCTATAAGAATGATTCTGGATCAATTCCATTGAGAGTTTTTCAAAGTTTATCGCGCTTTTTAATCGCGATGGTTACCAGTCCAAATTCGTAGATCAAAAATATCAATGGCATAGAGATAGGTTCAATTCATCTATAGGAATGATTCTGGATAAATTTCATTGCGAGTTTTTCAAAGTTTATCGCGCTTTTTTATTCGCGATGGTTACGAGTCCAAATTCAATGAACAAACATTTCTATCACTTTGAAGTGATTTTCTATTCATCCATTGGGACTGGGAGGGTAAATTTTCATTTTTGAATGTCAACGGCCATATCACGTAGAACGCACCTGGTCTCGTCAGCTCCCAGAAGTTAAGTTACGTCGAGTCCCGTTAGTACTTGGAAGGGTGACCGCTTGGGAATACGGGATGTCGTTGGCGATGAATAGTTTGTTTTCAATAACAAATTTCTTGAAATTTTTTTTTCAATCACGATGGTTACCAGTCCAAATTCGTAGATAAAACATTTCAATGCCTTAGAGATAGGTTAAATTCATCTATAAGAATGATTCTGGATTAATTCCATTGAGAGTTTTTCAAAGAATATCGCGTTTTTTAATCGCGATGGTTACCAGTCCAAATTCGTAGATCAAAAATATCAATGGCTTAGAGATAGGTTCAATTCATCTATTTGAATGATTCTGGATAAATTTCATTGCGAGTTTTTCAAAGTTTATCGCGCTTTTTTATTCGCGATGGTTACGAGTCCAAATTCAATGAACAAACATTTCTATCACTTTGAAGTGATTTTCTATTCATCCATTGGGACTGGGAGGGTAAATTTTCGTTTTTGAATGTCAACGGCCATATCACGTAGAACGCACCTGGTCTCGTCAGCTCCCAGAAGTTAAGTTACGTCGAGTCCCGTTAGTACTTGGAAGGGTGACCGCTTGGGAATACGGGATGTCGTTGGCGATGAATAGTTTGTTTTCAATAACAAATTTCTTGAAATTTTTTTTTCAATCCCGATGGTTACCAGTCCAAATTCGTAGATAAAACATTTCAATGCCTTAGAGATAGGTTAAATTCATCTATAAGAATGATTCTGGATCAATTCCATTGAGAGTTTTTCAAAGTTTATCGCGCTTTTTAATCGCGATGGTTACCAGTCCAAATTCGTAGATCAAAAATATCAATGGCATAGAGATAGGTTCAATTCATCTATAGGAATGATTCTGGATAAATTTCATTGCGAGTTTTTCAAAGTTTATCGCGCTTTTTTATTCGCGATGGTTACGAGTCCAAATTCAATGAACAAACATTTCTATCACTTTGAAGTGATTTTCTATTCATCCATTGGGACTGGTAGGGTAAATTTTCATTTTTGAATGTCAACGGCCATATCACGTAGAACGCACCTGGTCTCGTCAGCTCCCAGAAGTTAAGTTACGTCGAGTCCCGTTAGTACTTGGAAGGGTGACCGCTTGGGAATACGGGATGTCGTTGGCGATGAATAGTTTGTTTTCAATAACAAATTTCTTGAAATTTTTTTTTCAATCACGATGGTTACCAGTCCAAATTCGTAGATAAAACATTTCAATGCCTTAGAGATAGGTTAAATTCATCTATAAGAATGATTCTGGATTAATTCCATTGAGAGTTTTTCAAAGAATATCGCGTTTTTTAATCGCGATGGTTACCAGTCCAAATTCGTAGATCAAAAATATCAATGGCTTAGAGATAGGTTCAATTCATCTATTTGAATGATTCTGGATAAATTTCATTGCGAGTTTTTCAAAGTTTATCGCGCTTTTTTATTCGCGATGGTTACGAGTCCAAATTCAATGAACAAACATTTCTATCACTTTGAAGTGATTTTCTATTCATCCATTGGGAATGGGAGGGTAAATTTTCGTTTTAGAATGTCAACGGCCATATCACGTAGAACGCACCTGGTCTCGTCAGCTCCCAGAAGTTAAGTTACGTCGAGTCCCGTTAGTACTTGGAAGGGTGACCGCTTGGGAATACGGGATGTCGTTGGCGATGAATAGTTTGTTTTCAATAACAAATTTCTTGAAATTTTTTTTTCAATCACGATGGTTACCAGTCCAAATTCGTAGATAAAACATTTCAATGCCTTAGAGATAGGTTAAATTCATCTATAAGAATGATTCTGGATCAATTCCATTGAGAGTTTTTCAAAGAATATCGCGTTTTTTAATCGCGATGGTTACCAGTCCAAATTCGTAGATAAAAAATATCAATGGCTTAGAGATAGGTTCAATTCATCTATTTGAATGATTCTGGATAAATTTCATTGCGAGTTTTTCAAAGTTTATCGCGCTTTTTTATTCGCGATGGTTACGAGTCCAAATTCAATGAACAAACATTTCTATCACTTTGAAGTGATTTTCTATTCATCCATTGGGACTGGGAGGGTAAATTTTCGTTTTTGAATGTCAACGGCCATATCACGTAGAACGCACCTGGTCTCGTCAGCTCCCAGAAGTTAAGTTACGTCGAGTCCCGTTAGTACTTGGAAGGGTGACCGCTTGGGAATACGGGATGTCGTTGGCGATGAATAGTTTGTTTTCAATAACAAATTTCTTGAAATTTTTTTTCAATCACGATGGTTACCAGTCCAAATTCGTAGATAAAACATTTCAATGCCTTAGAGATAGGTTAAATTCATCTATAAGAATGATTCTGGATCAATTCCATTGAGAGTTTTTCAAAGTTTATCGCGTTTTTTAATCGCGATGGTTACCAGTCCAAATTCGTAGATCAAAAATATCAATGGCATAGAGATAGGTTCAATTCATCTATAGGAATGATTCTGGATAAATTTCATTGCGAGTTTTTCAAAGTTTATCGCGCTTTTTTATTCGCGATGGTTACGAGTCCAAATTCAATGAACAAACATTTCTATCACTTTGAAGTGATTTTCTATTCATCCATTGGGACTGGTAGGGTAAATTTTCATTTTTGAATGTCAACGGCCATATCACGTAGAACGCACCTGGTCTCGTCAGCTCCCAGAAGTTAAGTTACGTCGAGTCCCGTTAGTACTTGGAAGGGTGACCGCTTGGGAATACGGGATGTCGTTGGCGATGAATAGTTTGTTTTCAATAACAAATTTCTTGAAATTTTTTTTTCAATCACGATGGTTACCAGTCCAAATTCGTAGATAAAACATTTCAATGCCTTAGAGATAGGTTAAATTCATCTATAAGAATGATTCTGGATTAATTCCATTGAGAGTTTTTCAAAGAATATCGCGTTTTTTAATCGCGATGGTTACCAGTCCAAATTCGTAGATCAAAAATATCAATGGCTTAGAGATAGGTTCAATTCATCTATTTGAATGATTCTGGATAAATTTCATTGCGAGTTTTTCAAAGTTTATCGCGCTTTTTTATTCGCGATGGTTACGAGTCCAAATTCAATGAACAAACATTTCTATCGCTTTGAAGTGATTTTCTATTCATCCATTGGGACTGGGAGGGTAAATTTTCGTTTTTGAATGTCAACGGCCATATCACGTAGAACGCACCTGGTCTCGTCAGCTCCCAGAAGTTAAGTTACGTCGAGTCCCGTTAGTACTTGGAAGGGTGACCGCTTGGGAATACGGGATGTCGTTGGCGATGAATAGTTTGTTTTCAATAACAAATTTCTTGAAATTTTTTTTTCAATCCCGATGGTTACCAGTCCAAATTCGTAGATAAAACATTTCAATGCCTTAGAGATAGGTTAAATTCATCTATAAGAATGATTCTGGATCAATTCCATTGAGAGTTTTTCAAAGTTTATCGCGCTTTTTAATCGCGATGGTTACCAGTCCAAATTCGTAGATCAAAAATATCAATGGCATAGAGATAGGTTCAATTCATCTATAGGAATGATTCTGGATAAATTTCATTGCGAGTTTTTCAAAGTTTATCGCGCTTTTTTATTCGCGATGGTTACGAGTCCAAATTCAATGAACAAACATTTCTATCACTTTGAAGTGATTTTCTATTCATCCATTGGGACTGGGAGGGTAAATTTTCATTTTTGAATGTCAACGGCCATATCACGTAGAACGCACCTGGTCTCGTCAGCTCCCAGAAGTTAAGTTACGTCGAGTCCCGTTAGTACTTGGAAGGGTGACCGCTTGGGAATACGGGATGTCGTTGGCGATGAATAGTTTGTTTTCAATAACAAATTTCTTGAAATTTTTTTTTCAATCACGATGGTTACCAGTCCAAATTCGTAGATAAAACATTTCAATGCCTTAGAGATAGGTTAAATTCATCTATAAGAATGATTCTGGATTAATTCCATTGAGAGTTTTTCAAAGAATATCGCGTTTTTTAATCGCGATGGTTACCAGTCCAAATTCGTAGATCAAAAATATCAATGGCTTAGAGATAGGTTCAATTCATCTATTTGAATGATTCTGGATAAATTTCATTGCGAGTTTTTCAAAGTTTATCGCGCTTTTTTATTCGCGATGGTTACGAGTCCAAATTCAATGAACAAACATTTCTATCACTTTGAAGTGATTTTCTATTCATCCATTGGGACTGGGAGGGTAAATTTTCGTTTTTGAATGTCAACGGCCATATCACGTAGAACGCACCTGGTCTCGTCAGCTCCCAGAAGTTAAGTTACGTCGAGTCCCGTTAGTACTTGGAAGGGTGACCGCTTGGGAATACGGGATGTCGTTGGCGATGAATAGTTTGTTTTCAATAACAAATTTCTTGAAATTTTTTTTTCAATCCCGATGGTTACCAGTCCAAATTCGTAGATCAAAAATATCAATGGCTTAGAGATAGGTTCAATTCATCTATTTGAATGATTCTGGATAAATTTCATTGCGAGTTTTTCAAAGTTTATCGCGCTTTTTTATTCGCGATGGTTACGAGTCCAAATTCAATGAACAAACATTTCTATCGCTTTGAAGTGATTTTCTATTCATCCATTGGGACTGGGAGGGTAAATTTTCGTTTTTGAATGTCAACGGCCATATCACGTAGAACGCACCTGGTCTCGTCAGCTCCCAGAAGTTAAGTTACGTCGAGTCCCGTTAGTACTTGGAAGGGTGACCGCTTGGGAATACGGGATGTCGTTGGCGATGAATAGTTTGTTTTCAATAACAAATTTCTTGAAATTTTTTTTTCAATCCCGATGGTTACCAGTCCAAATTCGTAGATAAAACATTTCAATGCCTTAGAGATAGGTTAAATTCATCTATAAGAATGATTCTGGATCAATTCCATTGAGAGTTTTTCAAAGTTTATCGCGCTTTTTAATCGCGATGGTTACCAGTCCAAATTCGTAGATCAAAAATATCAATGGCATAGAGATAGGTTCAATTCATCTATAGGAATGATTCTGGATAAATTTCATTGCGAGTTTTTCAAAGTTTATCGCGCTTTTTTATTCGCGATGGTTACGAGTCCAAATTCAATGAACAAACATTTCTATCACTTTGAAGTGATTTTCTATTCATCCATTGGGACTGGGAGGGTAAATTTTCATTTTTGAATGTCAACGGCCATATCACGTAGAACGCACCTGGTCTCGTCAGCTCCCAGAAGTTAAGTTACGTCGAGTCCCGTTAGTACTTGGAAGGGTGACCGCTTGGGAATACGGGATGTCGTTGGCGATGAATAGTTTGTTTTCAATAACAAATTTCTTGAAATTTTTTTTTCAATCACGATGGTTACCAGTCCAAATTCGTAGATAAAACATTTCAATGCCTTAGAGATAGGTTAAATTCATCTATAAGAATGATTCTGGATTAATTCCATTGAGAGTTTTTCAAAGAATATCGCGTTTTTTAATCGCGATGGTTACCAGTCCAAATTCGTAGATCAAAAATATCAATGGCTTAGAGATAGGTTCAATTCATCTATTTGAATGATTCTGGATAAATTTCATTGCGAGTTTTTCAAAGTTTATCGCGCTTTTTTATTCGCGATGGTTACGAGTCCAAATTCAATGAACAAACATTTCTATCACTTTGAAGTGATTTTCTATTCATCCATTGGGACTGGGAGGGTAAATTTTCGTTTTTGAATGTCAACGGCCATATCACGTAGAACGCACCTGGTCTCGTCAGCTCCCAGAAGTTAAGTTACGTCGAGTCCCGTTAGTACTTGGAAGGGTGACCGCTTGGGAATACGGGATGTCGTTGGCGATGAATAGTTTGTTTTCAATAACAAATTTCTTGAAATTTTTTTTTCAATCCCGATGGTTACCAGTCCAAATTCGTAGATAAAACATTTCAATGCCTTAGAGATAGGTTAAATTCATCTATAAGAATGATTCTGGATCAATTCCATTGAGAGTTTTTCAAAGTTTATCGCGCTTTTTAATCGCGATGGTTACCAGTCCAAATTCGTAGATCAAAAATATCAATGGCATAGAGATAGGTTCAATTCATCTATAGGAATGATTCTGGATAAATTTCATTGCGAGTTTTTCAAAGTTTATCGCGCTTTTTTATTCGCGATGGTTACGAGTCCAAATTCAATGAACAAACATTTCTATCACTTTGAAGTGATTTTCTATTCATCCATTGGGACTGGTAGGGTAAATTTTCATTTTTGAATGTCAACGGCCATATCACGTAGAACGCACCTGGTCTCGTCAGCTCCCAGAAGTTAAGTTACGTCGAGTCCCGTTAGTACTTGGAAGGGTGACCGCTTGGGAATACGGGATGTCGTTGGCGATGAATAGTTTGTTTTCAATAACAAATTTCTTGAAATTTTTTTTTCAATCACGATGGTTACCAGTCCAAATTCGTAGATAAAACATTTCAATGCCTTAGAGATAGGTTAAATTCATCTATAAGAATGATTCTGGATTAATTCCATTGAGAGTTTTTCAAAGAATATCGCGTTTTTTAATCGCGATGGTTACCAGTCCAAATTCGTAGATCAAAAATATCAATGGCTTAGAGATAGGTTCAATTCATCTATTTGAATGATTCTGGATAAATTTCATTGCGAGTTTTTCAAAGTTTATCGCGCTTTTTTATTCGCGATGGTTACGAGTCCAAATTCAATGAACAAACATTTCTATCACTTTGAAGTGATTTTCTATTCATCCATTGGGAATGGGAGGGTAAATTTTCGTTTTAGAATGTCAACGGCCATATCACGTAGAACGCACCTGGTCTCGTCAGCTCCCAGAAGTTAAGTTACGTCGAGTCCCGTTAGTACTTGGAAGGGTGACCGCTTGGGAATACGGGATGTCGTTGGCGATGAATAGTTTGTTTTCAATAACAAATTTCTTGAAATTTTTTTTTCAATCACGATGGTTACCAGTCCAAATTCGTAGATAAAACATTTCAATGCCTTAGAGATAGGTTAAATTCATCTATAAGAATGATTCTGGATCAATTCCATTGAGAGTTTTTCAAAGAATATCGCGTTTTTTAATCGCGATGGTTACCAGTCCAAATTCGTAGATAAAAAATATCAATGGCTTAGAGATAGGTTCAATTCATCTATTTG
Source organism: Daphnia pulicaria (assembly GCF_021234035.1). Taxonomy (NCBI): domain Eukaryota; kingdom Metazoa; phylum Arthropoda; class Branchiopoda; order Diplostraca; family Daphniidae; genus Daphnia; species Daphnia pulicaria. Next base: position 875,943 of record NC_060915.1, read on the forward strand.
AATGATTCTGGATAAATTTCATTGCGAGTTTTTCAAAGTTTATCGCGCTTTTTTATTCGCGATGGTTACGAGTCCAAATTCAATGAACAAACATTTCTATCACTTTGAAGTGATTTTCTATTCATCCATTGGGACTGGGAGGGTAAATTTTCGTTTTTGAATGTCAACGGCCATATCACGTAGAACGCACCTGGTCTCGTCAGCTCCCAGAAGTTAAGTTACGTCGAGTCCCGTTAGTACTTGGAAGGGTGACCGCTTGGGAATACGGGATGTCGTTGGCGATGAATAGTTTGTTTTCAATAACAAATTTCTTGAAATTTTTTTTCAATCACGATGGTTACCAGTCCAAATTCGTAGATAAAACATTTCAATGCCTTAGAGATAGGTTAAATTCATCTATAAGAATGATTCTGGATCAATTCCATTGAGAGTTTTTCAAAGTTTATCGCGTTTTTTAATCGCGATGGTTACGAGTCCAAATTCAATGAACAAACATTTCTATCACTTTGAAGTGATTTTCTATTCATCCATTGGGACTGGGAGGGTAATTTTTCATTTTTGAATGTCAACGGCCATATCACGTAGAACGCACCTGGTCTCGTCAGCTCCCAGAAGTTAAGTCACGTCGAGTCCCGTTAGTACTTGGAAGGGTGACCGCTTGGGAATACGGGATGTCGTTGGCGATGAAAAGTTTGTTTTCAATAATAAATTTCTTGAAATTTTTTTTCAATCACGATGGTTACCAGTCCAAATTCGTAGATCAAAAATATCAATGGCATAGAGATAGGTTCAATTCATCTATAGGAATGATTCTGGATAAATTTCATTGCGAGTTTTTCAAAGTTTATCGCGCTTTTTTATTCGCGATGGTTACGAGTCCAAATTCAATGAACAAACATTTCTATCACTTTGAAGTGATTTTCTATTCATCCATTGGGACTGGGAGGGTAAATTTTCGTTTTTGAATGTCAACGGCCATATCACGTAGAACGCACCTGGTCTCGTCAGCTCCCAGAAGTTAAGTTACGTTGAGTCCCGTTAGTACTTGGAAGGGTGACCGCTTTGGAATACGGGATGTCGTTGGCGATGAATAGTTTGTTTTCAATAACAAATTTCTTGAAATTTTTTTTTCAATCACGATGGTTACCAGTCCAAATTCGTAGATAAAACATTTCAATGCCTTAGAGATAGGTTAAATTCATCTATAAGAATGATTCTGGATCAATTCCATTGAGAGTTTTTCAAAGTTTATCGCGTTTTTTAATCGCGATGGTTACCAGTCCAAATTCGTAGATCAAAAATATCAATGGCTTAGAGATAGGTTCAATTCATCTATTTGAATGATTCTGGATAAATTTCATTGCGAGTTTTTCAAAGTTTATCGCGCTTTTTTATTCGCGATGGTTACGAGTCCAAATTCAATGAACAAACATTTCTATCACTTTGAAGTGATTTTCTATTCATCCATTGGGACTGGGAGGGTAAATTTTCATTTTTGAATGTCAACGGCCATATCACGTAGAACGCACCTGGTCTCGTCAGCTCCCAGAAGTTAAGTTACGTCGAGTCCCGTTAGTACTTGGAAGGGTGACCGCTTTGGAATACGGGATGTCGTTGGCGATGAATAGTTTGTTTTCAATAACAAATTTCTTGAAATTTTTTTTTCAATCACGATGGTTACCAGTCCAAATTCGTAGATAAAACATTTCAATGCCTTAGAGATAGGTTAAATTCATCTATAAGAATGATTCTGGATCAATTCCATTGAGAGTTTTTCAAAGTTTATCGCGTTTTTTAATCGCGATGGTTACCAGTCCAAATTCGTAGATCAAAAATATCAATGGCATAGAGATAGGTTCAATTCATCTATAGGAATGATTCTGGATAAATTTCATTGCGAGTTTTTCAAAGTTTATCGCGCTTTTTTATTCGCGATGGTTACGAGTCCAAATTCAATGAACAAACATTTCTATCACTTTGAAGTGATTTTCTATTCATCCATTGGGACTGGGAGGGTAAATTTTCATTTTTGAATGTCAACGGCCATATCACGTAGAACGCACCTGGTCTCGTCAGCTCCCAGAAGTTAAGTTACGTCGAGTCCCGTTAGTACTTGGAAGGGTGACCGCTTTGGAATACGGGATGTCGTTGGCGATGAATAGTTTGTTTTCAATAACAAATTTCTTGAAATTTTTTTTTCAATCACGATGGTTACCAGTCCAAATTCGTAGATAAAACATTTCAATGCCTTAGAGATAGGTTAAATTCATCTATAAGAATGATTCTGGATCAATTCCATTGAGAGTTTTTCAAAGTTTATCGCGTTTTTTAATCGCGATGGTTACCAGTCCAAATTCGTAGATCAAAAATATCAATGGCTTAGAGATAGGTTCAATTCATCTATTTGAATGATTCTGGATAAATTTCATTGCGAGTTTTTCAAAGTTTATCGCGCTTTTTTATTCGCGATGGTTACGAGTCCAAATTCAATGAACAAACATTTCTATCACTTTGAAGTGATTTTCTATTCATCCATTGGGACTGGGAGGGTAATTTTTCATTTTTGAATGTCAACGGCCATATCACGTAGAACGCACCTGGTCTCGTCAGCTCCCAGAAGTTAAGTCACGTCGAGTCCCGTTAGTACTTGGAAGGGTGACCGCTTGGGAATACGGGATGTCGTTGGCGATGAAAAGTTTGTTTTCAATAATAAATTTCTTGAAATTTTTTTTCAATCACGATGGTTACCAGTCCAAATTCGTAGATCAAAAATATCAATGGCATAGAGATAGGTTCAATTCATCTATAGGAATGATTCTGGATAAATTTCATTGCGAGTTTTTCAAAGTTTATCGCGCTTTTTTATTCGCGATGGTTACGAGTCCAAATTCAATGAACAAACATTTCTATCACTTTGAAGTGATTTTCTATTCATCCATTGGGACTGGGAGGGTAAATTTTCGTTTTTGAATGTCAACGGCCATATCACGTAGAACGCACCTGGTCTCGTCAGCTCCCAGAAGTTAAGTTACGTTGAGTCCCGTTAGTACTTGGAAGGGTGACCGCTTGGGAATACGGGATGTCGTTGGCGATGAATAGTTTGTTTTCAATAACAAATTTCTTGAAATTTTTTTTTCAATCACGATGGTTACCAGTCCAAATTCGTAGATAAAACATTTCAATGCCTTAGAGATAGGTTAAATTCATCTATAAGAATAATTCTGGATCAATTCCATTGAGAGTTTTTCAAAGTTTATCGCGTTTTTTAATCGCGATGGTTACCAGTCCAAATTCGTAGATCAAAAATATCAATGGCATAGAGATAGGTTCAATTCATCTATAGGAATGATTCTGGATAAATTTCATTGCGAGTTTTTCAAAGTTTATCGCGCTTTTTTATTCGCGATGGTTACGAGTCCAAATTCAATGAACAAACATTTCTATCACTTTGAAGTGATTTTCTATTCATCCATTGGGACTGGGAGGGTAAATTTTCATTTTTGAATGTCAACGGCCATATCACGTAGAACGCACCTGGTCTCGTCAGCTCCTAGAAGTTAAGTTACGTCGAGTCCCGTTAGTACTTGGAAGGGTGACCGCTTTGGAATACGGGATGTCGTTGGCGATGAATAGTTTGTTTTCAATAACAAATTTCTTGAAATTTTTTTTTCAATCACGATGGTTACCAGTCCAAATTCGTAGATAAAACATTTCAATGCCTTAGAGATAGGTTAAATTCATCTATAAGAATGATTCTGGATCAATTCCATTGAGAGTTTTTCAAAGTTTATCGCGTTTTTTAATCGCGATGGTTACCAGTCCAAATTCGTAGATCAAAAATATCAATGGCATAGAGATAGGTTCAATTCATCTATAGGAATGATTCTGGATAAATTTCATTGCGAGTTTTTCAAAGTTTATCGCGCTTTTTTATTCGCGATGGTTACGAGTCCAAATTCAATGAACAAACATTTCTATCACTTTGAAGTGATTTTCTATTCATCCATTGGGACTGGGAGGGTAAATTTTCATTTTTGAATGTCAACGGCCATATCACGTAGAACGCACCTGGTCTCGTCAGCTCCCAGAAGTTAAGTTACGTCGAGTCCCGTTAGTACTTGGAAGGGTGACCGCTTTGGAATACGGGATGTCGTTGGCGATGAATAGTTTGTTTTCAATAACAAATTTCTTGAAATTTTTTTTTCAATCACGATGGTTACCAGTCCAAATTCGTAGATAAAACATTTCAATGCCTTAGAGATAGGTTAAATTCATCTATAAGAATGATTCTGGATCAATTCCATTGAGAGTTTTTCAAAGTTTATCGCGTTTTTTAATCGCGATGGTTACCAGTCCAAATTCGTAGATCAAAAATATCAATGGCATAGAGATAGGTTCAATTCATCTATAGGAATGATTCTGGATAAATTTCATTGCGAGTTTTTCAAAGTTTATCGCGCTTTTTTATTCGCGATGGTTACGAGTCCAAATTCAATGAACAAACATTTCTATCACTTTGAAGTGATTTTCTATTCATCCATTGGGACTGGGAGGGTAAATTTTCATTTTTGAATGTCAACGGCCATATCACGTAGAACGCACCTGGTCTCGTCAGCTCCCAGAAGTTAAGTTACGTCGAGTCCCGTTAGTACTTGGAAGGGTGACCGCTTTGGAATACGGGATGTCGTTGGCGATGAATAGTTTGTTTTCAATAACAAATTTCTTGAAATTTTTTTTTCAATCACGATGGTTACCAGTCCAAATTCGTAGATAAAACATTTCAATGCCTTAGAGATAGGTTAAATTCATCTATAAGAATGATTCTGGATCAATTCCATTGAGAGTTTTTCAAAGTTTATCGCGTTTTTTAATCGCGATGGTTACCAGTCCAAATTCGTAGATCAAAAATATCAATGGCTTAGAGATAGGTTCAATTCATCTATTTGAATGATTCTGGATAAATTTCATTGCGAGTTTTTCAAAGTTTATCGCGCTTTTTTATTCGCGATGGTTACGAGTCCAAATTCAATGAACAAACATTTCTATCACTTTGAAGTGATTTTCTATTCATCCATTGGGACTGGGAGGGTAAATTTTCATTTTTGAATGTCAACGGCCATATCACGTAGAACGCACCTGGTCTCGTCAGCTCCCATAAGTTAAGTTACGTCGAGTCCCGTTAGTACTTGGAAGGGTGACCGCTTTGGAATACGGGATGTCGTTGGCGATGAATAGTTTGTTTTCAATAACAAATTTCTTGAAATTTTTTTTTCAATCACGATGGTTACCAGTCCAAATTCGTAGATAAAACATTTCAATGCCTTAGAGATAGGTTAAATTCATCTATAAGAATGATTCTGGATCAATTCCATTGAGAGTTTTTCAAAGTTTATCGCGTTTTTTAATCGCGATGGTTACCAGTCCAAATTCGTAGATCAAAAATATCAATGGCTTAGAGATAGGTTCAATTCATCTATTTGAATGATTCTGGATAAATTTCATTGCGAGTTTTTCAAAGTTTATCGCACTTTTTTATTCGCGATGGTTACGAGTCCAAATTCAATGAACAAACATTTCTATCACTTTGAAGTGATTTTCTATTCATCCATTGGGACTGGGAGGGTAAATTTTCATTTTTGAATGTCAACGGCCATATCACGTAGAACGCACCTGGTCTCGTCAGCTCCCAGAAGTTAATTCACGTCGAGTCCCGTTAGTACTTGGAAGGGTGACCGCTTGGGAATACGGGATGTCGTTGGCGATGAAAAGTTTGTTTTCAATAATAAATTTCTTGAAATTTTTTTCAATCACGATGGTTACCAGTCCAAATTCGTAGATAAAACATTTCAATGCCTTAGAGATAGGTTAAATTCATCTATAAGAATGATTCTGGATCAATTCCATTGAGAGTTTTTCAAAGTTTATCGCGCTTTTTTATTCGCGATGGTTACGAGTCCAAATTCAATGAACAAACATTTCTATCACTTTGAAGTGATTTTCTATTCATCCATTGGGATTGGGAGAGTAAATTTTCATTTTTGAATGTCAACGGCCATATCACGTAGAACGCACCTGGTCTCGTCAGCTCCCAGAAGTTAAGTTACGTCGAGTCCCGTTAGTACTTGGAAGGGTGACCGATTTGGAATACGGGATGTCGTTGGCGATGAATAGTTTGTTTTCAATAACAAATTTCTTGAAATTTTTTTTTCAATCACGATGGTTACCAGTCCAAATTCGTAGATAAAACATTTCAATGCCTTAGAGATAGGTTAAATTCATCTATAAGAATGATTCTGGATCAATTCCATTGAGAGTTTTTCAAAGTTTATCGCGTTTTTTAATCGCGATGGTTACCAGTCCAAATTCGTAGATCAAAAATATCAATGGCTTAGAGATAGGTTCAATTCATCTATTTGAATGATTCTGGATAAATTTCATTGCGAGTTTTTCAAAGTTTATCGCGCTTTTTTATTCGCGATGGTTACGAGTCCAAATTCAATGAACAAACATTTCTATCACTTTGAAGTGATTTTCTATTCATCCATTGGGACTGGGAGGGTAAATTTTCATTTTTGAATGTCAACGGCCATATCACGTAGAACGCACCTGGTCTCGTCAGCTCCCAGAAGTTAAGTTACGTCGAGTCCCGTTAGTACTTGGAAGGGTGACCGCTTTGGAATACGGGATGTCGTTGGCGATGAATAGTTTGTTTTCAATAACAAATTTCTTGAAATTTTTTTTTCAATCACGATGGTTACCAGTCCAAATTCGTAGATAAAACATTTCAATGCCTTAGAGATAGGTTAAATTCATCTATAAGAATGATTCTGGATCAATTCCATTGAGAGTTTTTCAAAGTTTATCGCGTTTTTTAATCGCGATGGTTACCAGTCCAAATTCGTAGATCAAAAATATCAATGGCTTAGAGATAGGTTCAATTCATCTATTTGAATGATTCTGGATAAATTTCATTGCGAGTTTTTCAAAGTTTATCGCGCTTTTTTATTCGCGATGGTTACGAGTCCAAATTCAATGAACAAACATTTCTATCACTTTGAAGTGATTTTCTATTCATCCATTGGGACTGGGAGGGTAAATTTTCATTTTTGAATGTCAACGGCCATATCACGTAGAACGCACCTGGTCTCGTCAGCTCCCAGAAGTTAAGTTACGTCGAGTCCCGTTAGTACTTGGAAGGGTGACCGCTTTGGAATACGGGATGTCGTTGGCGATGAATAGTTTGTTTTCAATAACAAATTTCTTGAAATTTTTTTTTCAATCACGATGGTTACCAGTCCAAATTCGTAGATAAAACATTTCAATGCCTTAGAGATAGGTTAAATTCATCTATAAGAATGATTCTGGATCAATTCCATTGAGAGTTTTTCAAAGTTTATCGCGTTTTTTAATCGCGATGGTTACCAGTCCAAATTCGTAGATCAAAAATATCAATGGCTTAGAGATAGGTTCAATTCATCTATTTGAATGATTCTGGATAAATTTCATTGCGAGTTTTTCAAAGTTTATCGCGCTTTTTTATTCGCGATGGTTACGAGTCCAAATTCAATGAACAAACATTTCTATCACTTTGAAGTGATTTTCTATTCATCCATTGGGACTGGGAGGGTAAATTTTCATTTTTGAATGTCAACGGCCATATCACGTAGAACGCACCTGGTCTCGTCAGCTCCCAGAAGTTAAGTTACGTCGAGTCCCGTTAGTACTTGGAAGGGTGACCGCTTTGGAATACGGGATGTCGTTGGCGATGAATAGTTTGTTTTCAATAACAAATTTCTTGAAATTTTTTTTTCAATCACGATGGTTACCAGTCCAAATTCGTAGATAAAACATTTCAATGCCTTAGAGATAGGTTAAATTCATCTATAAGAATGATTCTGGATCAATTCCATTGAGAGTTTTTCAAAGTTTATCGCGTTTTTTAATCGCGATGGTTACCAGTCCAAATTCGTAGATCAAAAATATCAATGGCTTAGAGATAGGTTCAATTCATCTATTTGAATGATTCTGGATAAATTTCATTGCGAGTTTTTCAAAGTTTATCGCACTTTTTTATTCGCGATGGTTACGAGTCCAAATTCAATGAACAAACATTTCTATCACTTTGAAGTGATTTTCTATTCATCCATTGGGACTGGGAGGGTAAATTTTCATTTTTGAATGTCAACGGCCATATCACGTAGAACGCACCTGGTCTCGTCAGCTCCCAGAAGTTAATTCACGTCGAGTCCCGTTAGTACTTGGAAGGGTGACCGCTTGGGAATACGGGATGTCGTTGGCGATGAAAAGTTTGTTTTCAATAATAAATTTCTTGAAATTTTTTTCAATCACGATGGTTACCAGTCCAAATTCGTAGATAAAACATTTCAATGCCTTAGAGATAGGTTAAATTCATCTATAAGAATGATTCTGGATCAATTCCATTGAGAGTTTTTCAAAGTTTATCGCGCTTTTTTATTCGCGATGGTTACGAGTCCAAATTCAATGAACAAACATTTCTATCACTTTGAAGTGATTTTCTATTCATCCATTGGGATTGGGAGAGTAAATTTTCATTTTTGAATGTCAACGGCCATATCACGTAGAACGCACCTGGTCTCGTCAGCTCCCAGAAGTTAAGTTACGTCGAGTCCCGTTAGTACTTGGAAGGGTGACCGATTTGGAATACGGGATGTCGTTGGCGATGAATAGTTTGTTTTCAATAACAAATTTCTTGAAATTTTTTTTTCAATCACGATGGTTACCAGTCCAAATTCGTAGATAAAACATTTCAATGCCTTAGAGATAGGTTAAATTCATCTATAAGAATGATTCTGGATCAATTCCATTGAGAGTTTTTCAAAGTTTATCGCGTTTTTTAATCGCGATGGTTACCAGTCCAAATTCGTAGATCAAAAATATCAATGGCTTAGAGATAGGTTCAATTCATCTATTTGAATGATTCTGGATAAATTTCATTGCGAGTTTTTCAAAGTTTATCGCACTTTTTTATTCGCGATGGTTACGATTCCAAATTCAATGAACAAACATTTCTATCACTTTGAAGTGATTTTCTATTCATCCATTGGGACTGGGAGGGTAAATTTTCATTTTTGAATGTCAACGGCCATATCACGTAGAACGCACCTGGTCTCGTCAGCTCCCAGAAGTTAAGTCACGTCGAGTCCCGTTAGTACTTGGAAGGGTGACCGCTTGGGAATACGGGATGTCGTTGGCGATGAAAAGTTTGTTTTCAATAATAAATTTCTTGAAATTTTTTTCAATCACGATGGTTACCAGTCCAAATTCGTAGATAAAACATTTCAATGCCTTAGAGATAGGTTAAATTCATCTATAAGAATGATTCTGGATCAATTCCATTGAGAGTTTTTCAAAGTTTATCGCACTTTTTTATTCGCGATGGTTACGAGTCCAAATTCAATGAACAAACATTTCTATCACTTTGAAGTGATTTTCTATTCATCCATTGGGATTGGGAGAGTAAATTTTCATTTTTGAATGTCAACGGCCATATCACGTAGAACGCACCTGGTCTCGTCAGCTCCCAGAAGTTAAGTTACGTCGAGTCCCGTTAGTACTTGGAAGGGTGACCGATTTGGAATACGGGATGTCGTTGGCGATGAATAGTTTGTTTTCAATAACAAATTTCTTGAAATTTTTTTTTCAATCACGATGGTTACCAGTCCAAATTCGTAGATAAAACATTTCAATGCCTTAGAGATAGGTTAAATTCATCTATAAGAATGATTCTGGATCAATTCCATTGAGAGTTTTTCAAAGTTTATCGCGTTTTTTAATCGCGATGGTTACCAGTCCCAATTCGTAGATCAAAAATATCAATGGCTTAGAGATAGGTTCAATTCATCTATTTGAATGATTCTGGATAAATTTCATTGCGAGTTTTTCAAAGTTTATCGCACTTTTTTATTCGCGATGGTTACGAGTCCAAATTCAATGAACAAACATTTCTATCACTTTGAAGTGATTTTCTATTCATCCATTGGGACTGGGAGGGTAAATTTTCATTTTTGAATGTCAACGGCCATATCACGTAGAACGCACCTGGTCTCGTCAGCTCCCAGAAGTTAAGTCACGTCGAGTCCCGTTAGTACTTGGAAGGGTGACCGCTTGGGAATACGGGATGTCGTTGGCGATGAAAAGTTTGTTTTCAATAATAAATTTCTTGAAATTTTTTTCAATCACGATGGTTACCAGTCCAAATTCGTAGATAAAACATTTCAATGCCTTAGAGATAGGTTAAATTCATCTATAAGAATGATTCTGGATCAATTCCATTGAGAGTTTTTCAAAGTTTATCGCGCTTTTTTATTCGCGATGGTTACGAGTCCAAATTCAATGAACAAACATTTCTATCACTTTGAAGTGATTTTCTATTCATCCATTGGGATTGGGAGAGTAAATTTTCATTTTTGAATGTCAACGGCCATATCACGTAGAACGCACCTGGTCTCGTCAGCTCCCAGAAGTTAAGTTACGTCGAGTCCCGTTAGTACTTGGAAGGGTGACCGATTTGGAATACGGGATGTCGTTGGCGATGAATAGTTTGTTTTCAATAACAAATTTCTTGAATTTTTTTTTTCAATCACGATGGTTACCAGTCCAAATTCGTAGATAAAACATTTCAATGCCTTAGAGATAGGTTAAATTCATCTATAAGAATGATTCTGGATCAATTCCATTGAGAGTTTTTCAAAGTTTATCGCGTTTTTTAATCGCGATGGTTACCAGTCCAAATTCGTAGATCAAAAATATCAATGGCTTAGAGATAGGTTCAATTCATCTATTTGAATGATTCTGGATAAATTTCATTGCGAGTTTTTCAAAGTTTATCGCGTTTTTTAATCGCGATGGTTACCAGTCCCAATTCGTAGATCAAAAATATCAATGGCTTAGAGATAGGTTCAATTCATCTATTTGAATGATTCTGGATAAATTTCATTGCGAGTTTTTCAAAGTTTATCGCACTTTTTTATTCGCGATGGTTACGAGTCCAAATTCAATGAACAAACATTTCTATCACTTTGAAGTGATTTTCTATTCATCCATTGGGATTGGGAGAGTAAATTTTCATTTTTGAATGTCAACGGCCATATCACGTAGAACGCACCTGGTCTCGTCAGCTCCCAGAAGTTAAGTTACGTCGAGTCCCGTTAGTACTTGGAAGGGTGACCGATTTGGAATACGGGATGTCGTTGGCGATGAATAGTTTGTTTTCAATAACAAATTTCTTGAATTTTTTTTTTCAATCACGATGGTTACCAGTCCAAATTCGTAGATAAAACATTTCAATGCCTTAGAGATAGGTTAAATTCATCTATAAGAATGATTCTGGATCAATTCCATTGAGAGTTTTTCAAAGTTTATCGCGTTTTTTAATCGCGATGGTTACCAGTCCAAATTCGTAGATCAAAAATATCAATGGCTTAGAGATAGGTTCAATTCATCTATTTGAATGATTCTGGATAAATTTCATTGCGAGTTTTTCAAAGTTTATCGCGTTTTTTAATCGCGATGGTTACCAGTCCCAATTCGTAGATCAAAAATATCAATGGCTTAGAGATAGGTTCAATTCATCTATTTGAATGATTCTGGATAAATTTCATTGCGAGTTTTTCAAAGTTTATCGCACTTTTTTATTCGCGATGGTTACGAGTCCAAATTCAATGAACAAACATTTCTATCACTTTGAAGTGATTTTCTATTCATCCATTGGGATTGGGAGAGTAAATTTTCATTTTTGAATGTCAACGGCCATATCACGTAGAACGCACCTGGTCTCGTCAGCTCCCAGAAGTTAAGTTACGTCGAGTCCCGTTAGTACTTGGAAGGGTGACCGATTTGGAATACGGGATGTCGTTGGCGATGAATAGTTTGTTTTCAATAACAAATTTCTTGAAATTTTTTTTTCAATCACGATGGTTACCAGTCCAAATTCGTAGATAAAACATTTCAATGCCTTAGAGATAGGTTAAATTCATCTATAAGAATGATTCTGGATCAATTCCATTGAGAGTTTTTCAAAGTTTATCGCGTTTTTTAATCGCGATGGTTACCAGTCCAAATTCGTAGATCAAAAATATCAATGGCTTAGAGATAGGTTCAATTCATCTATTTGAATGATTCTGGATAAATTTCATTGCGAGTTTTTCAAAGTTTATCGCGCTTTTTTATTCGCGATGGTTACGAGTCCAAATTCAATGAACAAACATTTCTATCACTTTGAAGTGATTTTCTATTCATCCATTGGGACTGGGAGGGTAAATTTTCATTTTTGAATGTCAACGGCCATATCACGTAGAACGCACCTGGTCTCGTCAGCTCCCAGAAGTTAAGTTACGTCGAGTCCCGTTAGTACTTGGAAGGGTGACCGCTTTGGAATACGGGATGTCGTTGGCGATGAATAGTTTGTTTTCAATAACAAATTTCTTGAAATTTTTTTTTCAATCACGATGGTTACCAGTCCAAATTCGTAGATAAAACATTTCAATGCCTTAGAGATAGGTTAAATTCATCTATAAGAATGATTCTGGATCAATTCCATTGAGAGTTTTTCAAAGTTTATCGCGTTTTTTAATCGCGATGGTTACCAGTCCCAATTCGTAGATCAAAAATATCAATGGCTTAGAGATAGGTTCAATTCATCTATTTGAATGATTCTGGATAAATTTCATTGCGAGTTTTTCAAAGTTTATCGCACTTTTTTATTCGCGATGGTTACGAGTCCAAATTCAATGAACAAACATTTCTATCACTTTGAAGTGATTTTCTATTCATCCATTGGGACTGGGAGGGTAAATTTTCATTTTTGAATGTCAACGGCCATATCACGTAGAACGCACCTGGTCTCGTCAGCTCCCAGAAGTTAAGTCACGTCGAGTCCCGTTAGTACTTGGAAGGGTGACCGCTTGGGAATACGGGATGTCGTTGGCGATGAAAAGTTTGTTTTCAATAATAAATTTCTTGAAATTTTTTTCAATCACGATGGTTACCAGTCCAAATTCGTAGATAAAACATTTCAATGCCTTAGAGATAGGTTAAATTCATCTATAAGAATGATTCTGGATCAATTCCATTGAGAGTTTTTCAAAGTTTATCGCGCTTTTTTATTCGCGATGGTTACGAGTCCAAATTCAATGAACAAACATTTCTATCACTTTGAAGTGATTTTCTATTCATCCATTGGGACTGGGAGAGTAAATTTTCATTTTTGAATGTCAACGGCCATATCACGTAGAACGCACCTGGTCTCGTCAGCTCCCAGAAGTTAAGTTACGTCGAGTCCCGTTAGTACTTGGAAGGGTGACCGATTTGGAATACGGGATGTCGTTGGCGATGAATAGTTTGTTTTCAATAACAAATTTCTTGAAATTTTTTTTTCAATCACGATGGTTACCAGTCCAAATTCGTAGATAAAACATTTCAATGCCTTAGAGATAGGTTAAATTCATCTATAAGAATGATTCTGGATCAATTCCATTGAGAGTTTTTCAAAGTTTATCGCGTTTTTTAATCGCGATGGTTACCAGTCCAAATTCGTAGATCAAAAATATCAATGGCTTAGAGATAGGTTCAATTCATCTATTTGAATGATTCTGGATAAATTTCATTGCGAGTTTTTCAAAGTTTATCGCGCTTTTTTATTCGCGATGGTTACGAGTCCAAATTCAATGAACAAACATTTCTATCACTTTGAAGTGATTTTCTATTCATCCATTGGGACTGGGAGGGTAAATTTTCATTTTTGAATGTCAACGGCCATATCACGTAGAACGCACCTGGTCTCGTCAGCTCCCAGAAGTTAAGATTCGTCGAGTCCCGTTAGTACTTGGAAGGGTGACCGCTTGGGAATACGGGATGTCGTTGGCGATGAATAGTTTGTTTTCAATAACAAATTTCTTGAAATTTTTTTTTCAATCACGATGGTTACCAGTCCAAATTCGTAGATAAAACATTTCAATGCCTTAGAGATAGGTTAAATTCATCTATAAGAATGATTCTGGATCAATTCCATTGAGAGTTTTTCAAAGTTTATCGCGTTTTTTAATCGCGATGGTTACCAGTCCAAATTCGTAGATCAAAAATATCAATGGCATAGAGATAGGTTCAATTCATCTATAGGAATGATTCTGGATAAATTTCATTGCGAGTTTTTCAAAGTTTATCGCGCTTTTTTATTCGCGATGGTTACGAGTCCAAATTCAATGAACAAACATTTCTATCACTTTGAAGTGATTTTCTATTCATCCATTGGGACTGGGAGGGTAAATTTTCATTTTTGAATGTCAACGGCCATATCACGTAGAACGCACCTGGTCTCGTCAGCTCCCAGAAGTTAAGTCACGTCGAGTCCCGTTAGTACTTGGAAGGGTGACCGCTTGGGAATACGGGATGTCGTTGGCGATGAAAAGTTTGTTTTCAATAATAAATTTCTTGAAATTTTTTTTCAATCACGATGGTTACCAGTCCAAATTCGTAGATCAAAAATATCAATGGCATAGAGATAGGTTCAATTCATCAATAGGAATGATTCTGGATGAATTTCATTGCGAGTTTTTCAAAGTTTATCGCGCTTTTTTATTCGCGATAGTTACGAGTCCAAATTCAATGAACAAACATTTCTATCACTTTGAAGTGATTTTCTATTCATCCATTGGGAATGGGAGGGTAAATTTTCGTTTTTGAATGTCAACGGCCATATCACGTAGAACGCACCTGGTCTCGTCAGCTCCCAGAAGTTAAGTTACGTCGAGTCCCGTTAGTACTTGGAAGGGTGACCGCTTGGGAATACGGGATGTCGTTGGTGATGAATAGTTTGTTTTCAATAACAAATTTCTTGAAATTTTTTTTTCAATCACGATGGTTACCAGTCCAAATTCGTAGATAAAACATTTCAATGCCTTAGAGATAGGTTAAATTCATCTATAAGAATGATTCTGGATCAATTCCATTGAGATTTTTTCAAAGTTTATCGCGCTTTTTTATTCGCGATGGTTACGAGTCCAAATTCAATGAACAAACATTTCTATCACTTTGAAGTGATTTTCTATTCATCCATTGGGACTGGGAGGGTAAATTTTCGTTTTTGAATGTCAACGGCCATATCACGTAGAACGCACCTGGTCTCGTCAGCTCCCAGAAGTTAAGTTACGTCGAGTCCCGTTAGTACTTGGAAGGGTGACCGCTTGGGAATACGGGATGTCGTTGGTGATGAATAGTTTGTTTTCAATAACAAATTTCTTGAAATTTTTTTTTCAATCACGATGGTTACCAGTCCAAATTCGTAGATAAAACATTTCAATGCCTTAGAGATAGGTTAAATTCATCTATAAGAATGATTCTGGATCAATTCCATTGAGATTTTTTCAAAGTTTATCGCGCTTTTTTATTCGCGATGGTTACGAGTCCAAATTCAATGAACAAACATTTCTATCACTTTGAAGTGATTTTCTATTCATCCATTGGGACTGGGAGGGTAAATTTTCGTTTTTGAATGTCAACGGCCATATCACGTAGAACGCACCTGGTCTCGTCAGCTCCCAGAAGTTAAGTTACGTCGAGTCCTGTTAGTACTTGGAAGGGTGACCGCTTGGGAATACGGGATGTCGTTGGCGATGAATAGTTTGTTTTCAATAACAAATTTCTTGAAATTTTTTTTTCAATCACGATGGTTACCAGTCCAAATTCGTAGATAAAACATTTCAATGCCTTAGAGATAGGTTCAATTCATCTATAAGAATGATTCTGGATCAATTCCATTGAGAGTTTTTCAAAGTTTATCGCGTTTTTTAATCGCGATGGTTACCAGTCCAAATTCGTAGATCAAAAATATCAATGGCTTAGAGATAGGTTCAATTCATCTATTTGAATGATTCTGGATAAATTTCATTGCGAGTTTTTCAAAGTTTATCGCACTTTTTTATTCGCGATGGTTATGAGTCCAAATTCAATGAACAAACATTTCTATCACTTTGAAGTGATTTTCTATTCATCCATTGGGACTGGGAGGGTAAATTTTCATTTTTGAATGTCAACGGCCATATCACGTAGAACGCACCTGGTCTCGTCAGCTCCCAGAAGTTAAGTCACGTCGAGTCCCGTTAGTACTTGGAAGGGTGACCGCTTGGGAATACGGGATGTCGTTGGCGATGAAAAGTTTGTTTTAAATAATAAATTTCTTGAAATTTTTTTCAATCACGATGGTTACCAGTCCAAATTCGTAGATAAAACATTTCAATGCCTTAGAGATAGGTTAAATTCATCTATAAGAATGATTCTGGATCAATTCCATTGAGAGTTTTTCAAAGTTTATCGCGCTTTTTTATTCGCGATGGTTACGAGTCCAAATTCAATGAACAAACATTTCTATCACTTTGAAGTGATTTTCTATTCATCCATTGGGACTGGGAGGGTAAATTTTCATTTTTGAATGTCAACGGCCATATCACGTAGAACGCACCTGGTCTCGTCAGCTCCCAGAAGTTAAGTTACGTCGAGTCCCGTTAGTACTTGGAAGGGTGACCGATTTGGAATACGGGATGTCGTTGGCGATGAATAGTTTGTTTTCAATAACAAATTTCTTGAAATTTTTTTTTCAATCACGATGGTTACCAGTCCAAATTCGTAGATAAAACATTTCAATGCCTTAGAGATAGGTTCAATTCATCTATAAGAATGATTCTGGATCAATTCCATTGAGAGTTTTTCAAAGTTTATCGCGTTTTTTAATCGCGATGGTTACCAGTCCAAATTCGTAGATCAAAAATATCAATGGCTTAGAGATAGGTTCAATTCATCTATTTGAATGATTCTGGATAAATTTCATTGCGAGTTTTTCAAAGTTTGTCGCGCTTTTTTATTCGCGATGGTTACGAGTCCAAATTCAATGAACAAACATTTCTATCACTTTAAAGTGATTTTCTATTCATCCATTGGGACTGGGAGGGTAAATTTTCATTTTTGAATGTCAACGGCCATATCACGTAGAACGCACCTGGTCTCGTCAGCTCCCAGAAGTTAAGATTCGTCGAGTCCCGTTAGTACTTGGAAGGGTGACCGCTTGGGAATACGGGATGTCGTTGGCGATGAATAGTTTGTTTTCAATAACAAATTTCTTGAAATTTTTTTTTCAATCACGATGGTTACCAGTCCAAATTCGTAGATAAAACATTTCAATGCCTTAGAGATAGGTTAAATTCATCTATAAGAATGATTCTGGATCAATTCCATTGAGAGTTTTTCAAAGTTTATCGCGTTTTTTAATCGCGATGGTTACCAGTCCAAATTCGTAGATCAAAAATATCAATGGCATAGAGATAGGTTCAATTCATCTATAGGAATGATTCTGGATCAATTCCATTGAGAGTTTTTCAAAGTTTATCGCGCTTTTTTATTCGCGATGGTTACGAGTCCAAATTCAATGAACAAACATTTCTATCACTTTGAAGTGATTTTCTATTCATCCATTGGGACTGGGAGGGTAAATTTTCATTTTTGAATGTCAACGGCCATATCACGTAGAACGCACCTGGTCTCGTCAGCTCCCAGAAGTTAAGTTACGTCGAGTCCCGTTAGTACTTGGAAGGGTGACCGATTTGGAATACGGGATGTCGTTGGCGATGAATAGTTTGTTTTCAATAACAAATTTCTTGAAATTTTTTTTTCAATCACGATGGTTACCAGTCCAAATTCGTAGATAAAACATTTCAATGCCTTAGAGATAGGTTCAATTCATCTATAAGAATGATTCTGGATCAATTCCATTGAGAGTTTTTCAAAGTTTATCGCGTTTTTTAATCGCGATGGTTACCAGTCCAAATTCGTAGATCAAAAATATCAATGGCTTAGAGATAGGTTCAATTCATCTATTTGAATGATTCTGGATAAATTTCATTGCGAGTTTTTCAAAGTTTATCGCGCTTTTTTATTCGCGATGGTTACGAGTCCAAATTCAATGAACAAACATTTCTATCACTTTAAAGTGATTTTCTATTCATCCATTGGGACTGGGAGGGTAAATTTTCATTTTTGAATGTCAACGGCCATATCACGTAGAACGCACCTGGTCTCGTCAGCTCCCAGAAGTTAAGATTCGTCGAGTCCCGTTAGTACTTGGAAGGGTGACCGCTTGGGAATACGGGATGTCGTTGGCGATGAATAGTTTGTTTTCAATAACAAATTTCTTGAAATTTTTTTTTCAATCACGATGGTTACCAGTCCAAATTCGTAGATAAAACATTTCAATGCCTTAGAGATAGGTTAAATTCATCTATAAGAATGATTCTGGATCAATTCCATTGAGAGTTTTTCAAAGTTTATCGCGTTTTTTAATCGCGATGGTTACCAGTCCAAATTCGTAGATCAAAAATATCAATGGCATAGAGATAGGTTCAATTCATCTATAGGAATGATTCTGGATAAATTTCATTGCGAGTTTTTCAAAGTTTATCGCGCTTTTTTATTCGCGATGGTTACGAGTCCAAATTCAATGAACAAACATTTCTATCACTTTGAAGTGATTTTCTATTCATCCATTGGGACTGGGAGGGTAAATTTTCATTTTTGAATGTCAACGGCCATATCACGTAGAACGCACCTGGTCTCGTCAGCTCCCAGAAGTTAAGTCACGTCGAGTCCCGTTAGTACTTGGAAGGGTGACCGCTTGGGAATACGGGATGTCGTTGGCGATGAAAAGTTTGTTTTCAATAATAAATTTCTTGAAATTTTTTTTCAATCACGATGGTTACCAGTCCAAATTCGTAGATCAAAAATATCAATGGCATAGAGATAGGTTCAATTCATCAATAGGAATGATTCTGGATGAATTTCATTGCGAGTTTTTCAAAGTTTATCGCGCTTTTTTATTCGCGATAGTTACGAGTCCAAATTCAATGAACAAACATTTCTATCACTTTGAAGTGATTTTCTATTCATCCATTGGGAATGGGAGGGTAAATTTTCGTTTTTGAATGTCAACGGCCATATCACGTAGAACGCACCTGGTCTCGTCAGCTCCCAGAAGTTAAGTTACGTCGAGTCCCGTTAGTACTTGGAAGGGTGACCGCTTGGGAATACGGGATGTCGTTGGCGATGAATAGTTTGTTTTCAATAATAAATTTCTTGAAATTTTTTTTCAATCACGATGGTTACCAGTCCAAATTCGTAGATCAAAAATATCAATGGCATAGAGATAGGTTCAATTCATCAATAGGAATGATTCTGGATGAATTTCATTGCGAGTTTTTCAAAGTTTATCGCGCTTTTTTATTCGCGATAGTTACGAGTCCAAATTCAATGAACAAACATTTCTATCACTTTGAAGTGATTTTCTATTCATCCATTGGGAATGGGAGGGTAAATTTTCGTTTTTGAATGTCAACGGCCATATCACGTAGAACGCACCTGGTCTCGTCAGCTCCCAGAAGTTAAGTTACGTCGAGTCCCGTTAGTACTTGGAAGGGTGACCGCTTGGGAATACGGGATGTCGTTGGCGATGAATAGTTTGTTTTCAATAACAAATTTCTTGAAATTTTTTTTTTCAATCACGATGGTTACCAGTCCAAATTCGTAGATAAAACATTTCAATGCCTTAGAGATAGGTTAAATTCATCTATAAGAATGATTCTGGATCAATTCCATTGAGAGTTTTTCAAAGTTTATCGCGTTTTTTAATCGCGATGGTTACCAGTCCAAATTCGTAGATCAAAAATATCAATGGCTTAGAGATAGGTTCAATTCATCTATTTGAATGATTCTGGATAAATTTCATTGCGAGTTTTTCAAAGTTTATCGCGCTTTTTTATTCGCGATGGTTACGAGTCCAAATTCAATGAACAAACATTTCTATCACTTTGAAGTGATTTTCTATTCATCCATTGGGAATGGGAGGGTAAATTTTCATTTTTGAATGTCAACGGCCATATCACGTAGAACGCACCTGGTCTCGTCAGCTCCCAGAAGTTAAGTCACGTCGAGTCCCGTTAGTACTTGGAAGGGTGACCGCTTGGGAATACGGGATGTCGTTGGCGATGAAAAGTTTGTTTTCAATAATAAATTTCTTGAAATTTTTTTTTCAATCACGATGGTTACCAGTCCAAATTCGTAGATCAAAAATATCAATGGCATAGAGATAGGTTCAATTCATCTATAGGAATGATTCTGGATAAATTTCATTGCGAGTTTTTCAAAGTTTATCGCGCTTTTTTATTCGCGATGGTTACGAGTCCAAATTCAATGAACAAACATTTCTATCACTTTGAAGTGATTTTCTATTCATCCATTGGGAGTGGGAGGGTAAATTTTCATTTTTGAATGTCAACGGCCATATCACGTAGAACGCACCTGGTCTCGTCAGCTCCCAGAAGTTAAGTTACGTCGAGTCCCGTTAGTACTTGGAAGGGTGACCGCTTGGGAATACGGGATGTCGTTGGCGATGAATAGTTTGTTTTCAATAACAAATTTCTTGAAATTTTTTTTTCAATCACGATGGTTACCAGTCCAAATTCGTAGATAAAACATTTCAATGCCTTAGAGATAGGTTAAATTCATCTATAAGAATGATTCTGGATCAATTCCATTGAGAGTTTTTCAAAGTTTATCGCGTTTTTTAATCGCGATGGTTACCAGTCCAAATTCAATGAACAAACATTTCTATCACTTTGAAGTGATTTTCTATTCATCCATTGGGACTGGGAGGGTAAATTTTCATTTTTGAATGTCAACGGCCATATCACGTAGAACGCACCTGGTCTCGTCAGCTCCCAGAAGTTAAGTTACGTCGAGTCCCGTTAGTACTTGGAAGGGTGACCGCTTGGGAATACGGGATGTCGTTGGCGATGAATAGTTTGTTTTCAATAACAAATTTCTTGAAATTTTTTTTTCAATCACGATGGTTACCAGTCCAAATTCGTAGATAAAACATTTCAATGCCTTAGAGATAGGTTAAATTCATCTATAAGAATGATTCTGGATCAATTCCATTGAGAGTTTTTCAAAGTTTATCGCGTTTTTTAATCGCGATGGTTACCAGTCCAAATTCGTAGATCAAAAATATCAATGGCTTAGAGATAGGTTCAATTCATCTATTTGAATGATTCTGGATAAATTTCATTGCGAGTTTTTCAAAGTTTATCGCGCTTTTTTATTCGCGATGGTTACGAGTCCAAATTCAATGAACAAACATTTCTATCACTTTGAAGTGATTTTCTATTCATCCATTGGGACTGGGAGGGTAAATTTTCATTTTTGAATGTCAACGGCCATATCACGTAGAACGCACCTGGTCTCGTCAGCTCCCAGAAGTTAAGTTACGTCGAGTCCCGTTAGTACTTGGAAGGGTGACCGCTTGGGAATACGGGATGTCGTTGGCGATGAATAGTTTGTTTTCAATAACAAATTTCTTGAAATTTTTTTTTCAATCACGATGGTTACCAGTCCAAATTCGTAGATAAAACATTTCAATGCCTTAGAGATAGGTTAAATTCATCTATAAGAATGATTCTGGATCAATTCCATTGAGAGTTTTTCAAAGTTTATCGCGTTTTTTAATCGCGATGGTTACCAGTCCAAATTCGTAGATCAAAAATATCAATGGCTTAGAGATAGGTTCAATTCATCCATTTGAATGATTCTGGATAAATTTCATTGCGAGTTTTTCAAAGTTTATCGCGCTTTTTATTCGCGATGGTTACGAGTCCAAATTCAATGAACAAACATTTCTATCACTTTGAAGTGATTTTCTATTCATCCATTGGGACTGGGAGGGTAAATTTTCATTTTTGAATGTCAACGGCCATATCACGTAGAACGCACCTGGTCTCGTCAGCTCCCAGAAGTTAAGTCACGTCGAGTCCCGTTAGTACTTGGAAGGGTGACCGCTTGGGAATACGGGATGTCGTTGGCGATGAAAAGTTTGTTTTCAATAATAAATTTCTTGAAATTTTTTTTTCAATCACGATGGTTACCAGTCCAAATTCGTAGATCAAAAATATCAATGGCATAGAGATAGGTTCAATTCATCTATAGGAATGATTCTGGATAAATTTCATTGCGAGTTTTTCAAAGTTTATCGCGCTTTTTTATTCGCGATGGTTACGAGTCCAAATTCAATGAACAAACATTTCTATCACTTTGAAGTGATTTTCTATTCATCCATTGGGAGTGGGAGGGTAAATTTTCATTTTTGAATGTCAACGGCCATATCACGTAGAACGCACCTGGTCTCGTCAGCTCCCAGAAGTTAAGTTACGTCGAGTCCCGTTAGTACTTGGAAGGGTGACCGCTTGGGAATACGGGATGTCGTTGGCGATGAATAGTTTGTTTTCAATAACAAATTTCTTGAAATTTTTTTTTCAATCACGATGGTTACCAGTCCAAATTCGTAGATAAAACATTTCAATGCCTTAGAGATAGGTTAAATTCATCTATAAGAATGATTCTGGATCAATTCCATTGAGAGTTTTTCAAAGTTTATCGCGTTTTTTAATCGCGATGGTTACCAGTCCAAATTCAATGAACAAACATTTCTATCACTTTGAAGTGATTTTCTATTCATCCATTGGGACTGGGAGGGTAAATTTTCATTTTTGAATGTCAACGGCCATATCACGTAGAACGCACCTGGTCTCGTCAGCTCCCAGAAGTTAAGTTACGTCGAGTCCCGTTAGTACTTGGAAGGGTGACCGCTTGGGAATACGGGATGTCGTTGGCGATGAATAGTTTGTTTTCAATAACAAATTTCTTGAAATTTTTTTTTCAATCACGATGGTTACCAGTCCAAATTCGTAGATAAAACATTTCAATGCCTTAGAGATAGGTTAAATTCATCTATAAGAATGATTCTGGATCAATTCCATTGAGAGTTTTTCAAAGTTTATCGCGTTTTTTAATCGCGATGGTTACCAGTCCAAATTCAATGAACAAACATTTCTATCACTTTGAAGTGATTTTCTATTCATCCATTGGGACTGGGAGGGTAAATTTTCATTTTTGAATGTCAACGGCCATATCACGTAGAACGCACCTGGTCTCGTCAGCTCCCAGAAGTTAAGTTACGTCGAGTCCCGTTAGTACTTGGAAGGGTGACCGCTTGGGAATACGGGATGTCGTTGGCGATGAATAGTTTGTTTTCAATAACAAATTTCTTGAAATTTTTTTTTCAATCACGATGGTTACCAGTCCAAATTCGTAGATAAAACATTTCAATGCCTTAGAGATAGGTTAAATTCATCTATAAGAATGATTCTGGATCAATTCCATTGAGAGTTTTTCAAAGTTTATCGCGTTTTTTAATCGCGATGGTTACCAGTCCAAATTCGTAGATCAAAAATATCAATGGCTTAGAGATAGGTTCAATTCATCTATTTGAATGATTCTGGATAAATTTCATTGCGAGTTTTTCAAAGTTTATCGCGCTTTTTTATTCGCGATGGTTACGAGTCCAAATTCAATGAACAAACATTTCTATCACTTTGAAGTGATTTTCTATTCATCCATTGGGACTGGGAGGGTAAATTTTCATTTTTGAATGTCAACGGCCATATCACGTAGAACGCACCTGGTCTCGTCAGCTCCCAGAAGTTAAGTTACGTCGAGTCCCGTTAGTACTTGGAAGGGTGACCGCTTGGGAATACGGGATGTCGTTGGCGATGAATAGTTTGTTTTCAATAACAAATTTCTTGAAATTTTTTTTTCAATCACGATGGTTACCAGTCCAAATTCGTAGATAAAACATTTCAATGCCTTAGAGATAGGTTAAATTCATCTATAAGAATGATTCTGGATCAATTCCATTGAGAGTTTTTCAAAGTTTATCGCGTTTTTTAATCGCGATGGTTACCAGTCCAAATTCGTAGATCAAAAATATCAATGGCTTAGAGATAGGTTCAATTCATCTATTTGAATGATTCTGGATAAATTTCATTGCGAGTTTTTCAAAGTTTATCGCGCTTTTTTATTCGCGATGGTTACGAGTCCAAATTCAATGAACAAACATTTCTATCACTTTGAAGTGATTTTCTATTCATCCATTGGGACTGGGAGGGTAAATTTTCATTTTTGAATGTCAACGGCCATATCACGTAGAACGCACCTGGTCTCGTCAGCTCCCAGAAGTTAAGTCACGTCGAGTCCCGTTAGTACTTGGAAGGGTGACCGCTTGGGAATACGGGATGTCGTTGGCGATGAAAAGTTTGTTTTCAATAATAAATTTCTTGAAATTTTTTTTTCAATCACGATGGTTACCAGTCCAAATTCGTAGATCAAAAATATCAATGGCATAGAGATAGGTTCAATTCATCTATAGGAATGATTCTGGATAAATTTCATTGCGAGTTTTTCAAAGTTTATCGCGCTTTTTTATTCGCGATGGTTACGAGTCCAAATTCAATGAACAAACATTTCTATCACTTTGAAGTGATTTTCTATTCATCCATTGGGAGTGGGAGGGTAAATTTTCATTTTTGAATGTCAACGGCCATATCACGTAGAACGCACCTGGTCTCGTCAGCTCCCAGAAGTTAAGTTACGTCGAGTCCCGTTAGTACTTGGAAGGGTGACCGCTTGGGAATACGGGATGTCGTTGGCGATGAATAGTTTGTTTTCAATAACAAATTTCTTGAAATTTTTTTTTCAATCACGATGGTTACCAGTCCAAATTCGTAGATAAAACATTTCAATGCCTTAGAGATAGGTTAAATTCATCTATAAGAATGATTCTGGATCAATTCCATTGAGAGTTTTTCAAAGTTTATCGCGTTTTTTAATCGCGATGGTTACCAGTCCAAATTCGTAGATCAAAAATATCAATGGCTTAGAGATAGGTTCAATTCATCTATTTGAATGATTCTGGATAAATTTCATTGCGAGTTTTTCAAAGTTTATCGCGCTTTTTTATTCGCGATGGTTACGAGTCCAAATTCAATGAACAAACATTTCTATCACTTTGAAGTGATTTTCTATTCATCCATTGGGACTGGGAGGGTAAATTTTCATTTTTGAATGTCAACGGCCATATCACGTAGAACGCACCTGGTCTCGTCAGCTCCCAGAAGTTAAGTTACGTCGAGTCCCGTTAGTACTTGGAAGGGTGACCGCTTTGGAATACGGGATGTCGTTGGCGATGAATAGTTTGTTTTCAATAACAAATTTCTTGAAATTTTTTTTTCAATCACGATGGTTACCAGTCCAAATTCGTAGATAAAACATTTCAATGCCTTAGAGATAGGTTAAATTCATCTATAAGAATGATTCTGGATCAATTCCATTGAGAGTTTTTCAAAGTTTATCGCGTTTTTTAATCGCGATGGTTACCAGTCCAAATTCGTAGATCAAAAATATCAATGGCTTAGAGATAGGTTCAATTCATCTATTTGAATGATTCTGGGTAAATTTCATTGCGAGTTTTTCAAAGTTTATCGCGCTTTTTTATTCGCGATGGTTACGAGTCCAAATTCAATGAACAAACATTTCTATCACTTTGAAGTGATTTTCTATTCATCCATTGGGACTGGGAGGGTAAATTTTCATTTTTGAATGTCAACGGCCATATCACGTAGAACGCACCTGGTCTCGTCAGCTCCCAGAAGTTAAGATTCGTCGAGTCCCGTTAGTACTTGGAAGGGTGACCGCTTGGGAATACGGGATGTCGTTGGCGATGAATAGTTTGTTTTCAATAACAAATTTCTTGAAATTTTTTTTTCAATCACGATGGTTACCAGTCCAAATTCGTAGATAAAACATTTCAATGCCTTAGAGATAGGTTAAATTCATCTATAAGAATGATTCTGGATCAATTCCATTGAGAGTTTTTCAAAGTTTATCGCGTTTTTTAATCGCGATGGTTACCAGTCCAAATTCGTAGATCAAAAATATCAATGGCTTAGAGATAGGTTCAATTCATCTATTTGAATGATTCTGGATAAATTTCATTGCGAGTTTTTCAAAGTTTATCGCGCTTTTTTATTCGCGATGGTTACGAGTCCAAATTCAATGAACAAACATTTCTATCACTTTGAAGTGATTTTCTATTCATCCATTGGGACTGGGAGGGTAAATTTTCATTTTTGAATGTCAACGGCCATATCACGTAGAACGCACCTGGTCTCGTCAGCTCCCAGAAGTTAAGTTACGTCGAGTCCCGTTAGTACTTGGAAGGGTGACCGCTTGGGAATACGGGATGTCGTTGGCGATGAATAGTTTGTTTTCAATAACAAATTTCTTGAAATTTTTTTTTCAATCACGATGGTTACCAGTCCAAATTCGTAGATAAAACATTTCAATGCCTTAGAGATAGGTTAAATTCATCTATAAGAATGATTCTGGATCAATTCCATTGAGAGTTTTTCAAAGTTTATCGCGTTTTTTAATCGCGATGGTTACCAGTCCAAATTCGTAGATCAAAAATATCAATGGCTTAGAGATAGGTTCAATTCATCTATTTGAATGATTCTGGATAAATTTCATTGCGAGTTTTTCAAAGTTTATCGCGCTTTTTTATTCGCGATGGTTACGAGTCCAAATTCAATGAACAAACATTTCTATCACTTTGAAGTGATTTTCTATTCATCCATTGGGACTGGGAGGGTAAATTTTCATTTTTGAATGTCAACGGCCATATCACGTAGAACGCACCTGGTCTCGTCAGCTCCCAGAAGTTAAGTTACGTCGAGTCCCGTTAGTACTTGGAAGGGTGACCGCTTTGGAATACGGGATGTCGTTGGCGATGAATAGTTTGTTTTCAATAACAAATTTCTTGAAATTTTTTTTTCAATCACGATGGTTACCAGTCCAAATTCGTAGATAAAACATTTCAATGCCTTAGAGATAGGTTAAATTCATCTATAAGAATGATTCTGGATCAATTCCATTGAGAGTTTTTCAAAGTTTATCGCGTTTTTTAATCGCGATGGTTACCAGTCCAAATTCGTAGATCAAAAATATCAATGGCTTAGAGATAGGTTCAATTCATCTATTTGAATGATTCTGGGTAAATTTCATTGCGAGTTTTTCAAAGTTTATCGCGCTTTTTTATTCGCGATGGTTACGAGTCCAAATTCAATGAACAAACATTTCTATCACTTTGAAGTGATTTTCTATTCATCCATTGGGACTGGGAGGGTAAATTTTCATTTTTGAATGTCAACGGCCATATCACGTAGAACGCACCTGGTCTCGTCAGCTCCCAGAAGTTAAGATTCGTCGAGTCCCGTTAGTACTTGGAAGGGTGACCGCTTGGGAATACGGGATGTCGTTGGCGATGAATAGTTTGTTTTCAATAACAAATTTCTTGAAATTTTTTTTTCAATCACGATGGTTACCAGTCCAAATTCGTAGATAAAACATTTCAATGCCTTAGAGATAGGTTAAATTCATCTATAAGAATGATTCTGGATCAATTCCATTGAGAGTTTTTCAAAGTTTATCGCGTTTTTTAATCGCGATGGTTACCAGTCCAAATTCGTAGATCAAAAATATCAATGGCTTAGAGATAGGTTCAATTCATCTATTTGAATGATTCTGGATAAATTTCATTGCGAGTTTTTCAAAGTTTATCGCGCTTTTTTATTCGCGATGGTTACGAGTCCAAATTCAATGAACAAACATTTCTATCACTTTGAAGTGATTTTCTATTCATCCATTGGGACTGGGAGGGTAAATTTTCATTTTTGAATGTCAACGGCCATATCACGTAGAACGCACCTGGTCTCGTCAGCTCCCAGAAGTTAAGTCACGTCGAGTCCCGTTAGTACTTGGAAGGGTGACCGCTTGGGAATACGGGATGTCGTTGGCGATGAAAAGTTTGTTTTCAATAATAAATTTCTTGAAATTTTTTTTTCAATCACGATGGTTACCAGTCCAAATTCGTAGATCAAAAATATCAATGGCATAGAGATAGGTTCAATTCATCTATAGGAATGATTCTGGATAAATTTCATTGCGAGTTTTTCAAAGTTTATCGCGCTTTTTTATTCGCGATGGTTACGAGTCCAAATTCAATGAACAAACATTTCTATCACTTTGAAGTGATTTTCTATTCATCCATTGGGAGTGGGAGGGTAAATTTTCATTTTTGAATGTCAACGGCCATATCACGTAGAACGCACCTGGTCTCGTCAGCTCCCAGAAGTTAAGTTACGTCGAGTCCCGTTAGTACTTGGAAGGGTGACCGCTTGGGAATACGGGATGTCGTTGGCGATGAATAGTTTGTTTTCAATAACAAATTTCTTGAAATTTTTTTTTCAATCACGATGGTTACCAGTCCAAATTCGTAGATAAAACATTTCAATGCCTTAGAGATAGGTTAAATTCATCTATAAGAATGATTCTGGATCAATTCCATTGAGAGTTTTTCAAAGTTTATCGCGTTTTTTAATCGCGATGGTTACCAGTCCAAATTCGTAGATCAAAAATATCAATGGCTTAGAGATAGGTTCAATTCATCTATTTGAATGATTCTGGATAAATTTCATTGCGAGTTTTTCAAAGTTTATCGCGCTTTTTTATTCGCGATGGTTACGAGTCCAAATTCAATGAACAAACATTTCTATCACTTTGAAGTGATTTTCTATTCATCCATTGGGACTGGGAGGGTAAATTTTCATTTTTGAATGTCAACGGCCATATCACGTAGAACGCACCTGGTCTCGTCAGCTCCCAGAAGTTAAGTTACGTCGAGTCCCGTTAGTACTTGGAAGGGTGACCGCTTTGGAATACGGGATGTCGTTGGCGATGAATAGTTTGTTTTCAATAACAAATTTCTTGAAATTTTTTTTTCAATCACGATGGTTACCAGTCCAAATTCGTAGATAAAACATTTCAATGCCTTAGAGATAGGTTAAATTCATCTATAAGAATGATTCTGGATCAATTCCATTGAGAGTTTTTCAAAGTTTATCGCGTTTTTTAATCGCGATGGTTACCAGTCCAAATTCGTAGATCAAAAATATCAATGGCTTAGAGATAGGTTCAATTCATCTATTTGAATGATTCTGGGTAAATTTCATTGCGAGTTTTTCAAAGTTTATCGCGCTTTTTTATTCGCGATGGTTACGAGTCCAAATTCAATGAACAAACATTTCTATCACTTTGAAGTGATTTTCTATTCATCCATTGGGACTGGGAGGGTAAATTTTCATTTTTGAATGTCAACGGCCATATCACGTAGAACGCACCTGGTCTCGTCAGCTCCCAGAAGTTAAGTTACGTCGAGTCCCGTTAGTACTTGGAAGGGTGACCGCTTTGGAATACGGGATGTCGTTGGCGATGAATAGTTTGTTTTCAATAACAAATTTCTTGAAATTTTTTTTTCAATCACGATGGTTACCAGTCCAAATTCGTAGATAAAACATTTCAATGCCTTAGAGATAGGTTAAATTCATCTATAAGAATGATTCTGGATCAATTCCATTGAGAGTTTTTCAAAGTTTATCGCGTTTTTTAATCGCGATGGTTACCAGTCCAAATTCGTAGATCAAAAATATCAATGGCTTAGAGATAGGTTCAATTCATCTATTTGAATGATTCTGGGTAAATTTCATTGCGAGTTTTTCAAAGTTTATCGCGCTTTTTTATTCGCGATGGTTACGAGTCCAAATTCAATGAACAAACATTTCTATCACTTTGAAGTGATTTTCTATTCATCCATTGGGACTGGGAGGGTAAATTTTCATTTTTGAATGTCAACGGCCATATCACGTAGAACGCACCTGGTCTCGTCAGCTCCCAGAAGTTAAGATTCGTCGAGTCCCGTTAGTACTTGGAAGGGTGACCGCTTGGGAATACGGGATGTCGTTGGCGATGAATAGTTTGTTTTCAATAACAAATTTCTTGAAATTTTTTTTTCAATCACGATGGTTACCAGTCCAAATTCGTAGATAAAACATTTCAATGCCTTAGAGATAGGTTAAATTCATCTATAAGAATGATTCTGGATCAATTCCATTGAGAGTTTTTCAAAGTTTATCGCGTTTTTTAATCGCGATGGTTACCAGTCCAAATTCGTAGATCAAAAATATCAATGGCTTAGAGATAGGTTCAATTCATCTATTTGAATGATTCTGGATAAATTTCATTGCGAGTTTTTCAAAGTTGATCGCGCTTTTTTATTCGCGATGGTTACGATTCCAAATTCAATGAACAAACATTTCTATCACTTTGAAGTGATTTTCTATTCATCCATTGGGACTGGGAGGGTAAATTTTCATTTTTGAATGTCAACGGCCATATCACGTAGAACGCACCTGGTCTCGTCAGCTCCCAGAAGTTAAGTCACGTCGAGTCCCGTTAGTACTTGGAAGGGTGACCGCTTGGGAATACGGGATGTCGTTGGCGATGAAAAGTTTGTTTTCAATAATAAATTTCTTTCCAGCGTCGTCTGCTGGATAGCGCCCTAAGAGGCAGCACCGTTACAGAGCTCCCGACAACATACTTAGTTTCCGTTTTCTTTTTGTGATAATTGTGTTTCTGTCGTGTTGTTTTGATGTTTCTAGTCTCCTGGTTCTTGTGTTTCAGTCTTGGACTTCTCTTCTTAGTTCTTTATGAATTAATGGCTACTTGTGACGTTGCGCCGGAGGGAATCTCTGATCAGCTGATGTTCTCTCAGCTGTTTTTCACATCTCGACTCTCGCCGTTGGTGTCGCCAAAGTTGCCCCAATGTTTGTTATTTACTATACGGTCGTTGGGCATTGCTTTACATCCTCCAACAAAGCGTTGTAGACGTGGTGGCGAGTCTGCAAGGAGAGCAAGATTGAAGAAGAAGTTCCTGCACTGCTCGCTGATTAACGCGAGATCCATTCTGAGCAATAAGTCCATCATACAACACCACATCATCTTTCATGACCTTGACTTGCTGGCTATTACAGAGTCCTGGCTCCGTGAAGACGAGGGTGATGAGATCCTACGCGAATTATGTCCAGCTGGCTATGTATCACTTCAGAAGCCACGGGTGGGCAGACGTGGTGGAGGAGTTGCAATTATCTGTCGTGATTCCATTCGTATACGCCTGCTTCATCTCGATTATGCTGCTACCTCTTTTGAGTTCATGGCAGCATCACTGACAATCAACTCCACTTGCTTTGTCCTACTCATCATTTATCGCCCTCCTTCATCGAAGCCAAGTCAGTTCATTGATGAATTTGCGAGTTTGCTTGAAGTACTGGTGCCTGCGCCGGGTCTTCTACTTATCGTGGGTGATTTTAACATCCATGTTGATGACAGTTTGTCCTCTCTTAGTCAGTCCTTCACTTCGCTTATCGGTTCTTTTGATTTGCGGCAGCACGTCTCTGATGCAAGTCATGTTGGTGGTCATGTGCTCGATCTAGTTTTATCGCGTGTGGCTGACAACTTCTTGTCTAAGTGCTATGTGTCCGATCTTATCACTGATCACTATGCAGTTCATTGGTATGCCAAAGCTCATCGTCCAATGCGTCCTGTCAAGGCAGTGCAGTTTAGGAAGCTCAAGTCTATTGATTTTGCCTCTTTCTGCAATGATTTATCGAGGTCGTCACTTTTCGCCAGCCCGGTGACTGATTGCCAGGAAGCGGTGATAGAATACAATGCCACCTTGTCTAGTGTCCTGGATGATCATGCTCCGCTTATAAGAAGATGCTTTACTGTTCGTCCTGACAACCCATGGGATAGTGAGGAGATCCATTCTTCTAGAAGGTGTGTTCGGAGGTTTGAGAGACGCTGGAAGCGGACTAAGTTGACAATCGACAAGGAGATTATGCTTCGTGGACTTCAAGAGCTGCACAACATGATCAACAAAGCAAAGACGACGTTTCTCGAATCTCAGATACAAGAATCGTCTCGGAAGAAGGTGTCTCTCTTCAGGCTGATTGACTCGCTGCTTCTTCCCAAACCTGTCCTGCGCCTGCCTGCCCATTCCTCTCTCACGGAGCTTGTGGAGCGCTTCAGCGATTTCTTTGTCTCCAAAATTGTAAAAATCCGGGAGGATCTCGATGCTGCAGTTGGTCTATGGGTTCCTGAGGTACGCGTGCCTGTTGTTGCTTTTGTGTCCTTTGCTCCTGTTTCTGCTCATGATGTGGTGTCTCTAATTATGAATTGTCCCACGAAGTCTTCTCCTCTTGATCCACTCCCGACATTTGTCCTTAAAGAATGTTTGTCAACTTTGGCTCCTTGGATTGCTGAATTTGTCAATCTGTCTCTTAACACCGCGACTTTCCCCCATGAAATGAAACTTGCTCATGTCATCCCTCTGTTGAAGAAAAATGGTCTGGATCCTGATGTTCTTTCCAATTATCGGCCTGTGTCCCTACTTTCCTTTCTATCCAAACTTCTTGAACGTGTCGTTGCTAAGCAGTTAGTGAACCATCTGGAATCGCAGTCTCTTTTTGCTGCTGTACAGTCTGCTTATCGTCCTGGCCACTCAACGGAGACCGCTCTGCTTAGAGTTGTGAATGATCTACTTTCCTCTGCTGACAATGGTGATGCTGTGATTCTGGCTTTACTGGATCAAAGTGCTGCCTTTGACACGGTCGACCATGCTATCCTGCTGGATCGTCTTGAAGCTCGCTTCGGAATCTCTGGCTCGGCTCTCGCGTGGCTGTCCTCGTACTTGAATGGAAGAAGGCAATCAGTCAGTATTGGTGGAATCTCTTCTGTCCCAACTCCTGTCATCTACGGTGTCCCCCAAGGTTCAGTGCTGGGTCCTATTCTGTACATCTTGTACAATACCCCAATGCATGATATTTCAGTAGCATCGGGAATCATGGATCACTATTTTGCTGATGATGCCCAGGGATACAAGTCTTTTCGGCCATCCCCTTCTGCTGCCGACCAACGTCTAGCTTTCGCAACTCTCTCATCGGCTATTACTGAGCAAAGGAAGTGGTTGTCACTGAATCGTCTCAAACTCAACGAGAACAAGACGGATGCGCTATTAGTCTCTTCTAAAGATGCTGTAAGGAAGAAAAACATCTCATCGATGCCACTCATGGTAGGTGATGTACCTATTTCTCCTTCGCCAGTTGTGCTGAATCTTGGTGTGCGCCTGGACTCCCATCTTACTATGGAATCGCAGATAACATCGTCTTGCAGGAAGGCTTATTTTCATCTAAGAAGAATTGCCAGAATCCGGAGATTCCTCTCACGCTCTGCGTTATGTCAGCTCGTCCATGCCCTTGTTCTATCTCAACTTGACTATGGAAACTGCTTGCTTGTTGGCCTACCAGCAACAAGTCTGGTCAGACTACAACGTGTGCAGAACTCGGCGGCTAGACTTATCTCTGGTGTTCGTCTTCGTGAATCTATCACCCCGACTCTTCGTTCTTTTCACTGGCTTCCTATTTATCAACGAATTGAGTTTAAGATAGCTGTGCTTGTGTTTCGCTGTCTCATTGGTCTTGCTCCTCTGTATCTTACTGCATTGATTAGTATTCGTGATTCTGGTCGTGAGACACGTTCATCTTCTAAACTCCTTCTTCACTCTCCCCGAACCCGTACGAAAGGCTTTGGTGATCGTGCCTTCTCTGCTGCTGCACCTCGAATATGGAATTCTTTACCCCTTGAGTTGCGCTTGCTAGCCCTTTTTCCCTATTCTTCTCGTTTCTCTCTCACACAATTCCGATGTCATCTAAAAACATTCTTGTTCCGAAATGCTTATGGAAACTAAGTGTCACATGTTTTCTGTTGGGAGCAATAGCGCCTTTGATCAGTCTATGGAAAAGGCGCTATACAATATCAAATTAAATACATTATTATTATAAATTTCTTGAAATTTTTTTCAATCACGATGGTTACCAGTCCAAATTCGTAGATAAAACATTTCAATGCCTTAGAGATAGGTTAAATTCATCTATAAGAATGATTCTGGATCAATTCCATTGAGAGTTTTTCAAAGTTTATCGCGCTTTTTTATTCGCGATGGTTACGAGTCCAAATTCAATGAACAAACATTTCTATCACTTTGAAGTGATTTTCTATTCATCCATTGGGACTGGGAGGGTAAATTTTCATTTTTAAATGTCAACGGCCATATCACGTAGAACGCACCTGGTCTCGTCAGCTCCCAGAAGTTAAGTTACGTCGAGTCCCGTTAGTACTTGGAAGGGTGACCGATTTGGAATACGGGATGTCGTTGGCGATGAATAGTTTGTTTTCAATAACAAATTTCTTGAAATTTTTTTTTCAATCACGATGGTTACCAGTCCAAATTCGTAGATAAAACATTTCAATGCCTTAGAGATAGGTTAAATTCATCTATAAGAATGATTCTGGATCAATTCCATTGAGAGTTTTTCAAAGTTTATCGCGTTTTTTAATCGCGATGGTTACCAGTCCAAATTCGTAGATCAAAAATATCAATGGCTTAGAGATAGGTTCAATTCATCTATTTGAATGATTCTGGATAAATTTCATTGCGAGTTTTTCAAAGTTTATCGCGCTTTTTTATTCGCGATGGTTACGAGTCCAAATTCAATGAACAAACATTTCTATCACTTTGAAGTGATTTTCTATTCATCCATTGGGACTGGGAGGGTAAATTTTCATTTTTGAATGTCAACGGCCATATCACGTAGAACGCACCTGGTCTCGTCAGCTCCCAGAAGTTAAGTCACGTCGAGTCCCGTTAGTACTTGGAAGGGTGACCGCTTGGGAATACGGGATGTCGTTGGCGATGAAAAGTTTGTTTTCAATAATAAATTTCTTGAAATTTTTTTTCAATCACGATGGTTACCAGTCCAAATTCGTAGATCAAAAATATCAATGGCATAGAGATAGGTTCAATTCATCAATAGGAATGATTCTGGATGAATTTCATTGCGAGTTTTTCAAAGTTTATCGCGCTTTTTTATTCGCGATAGTTACGAGTCCAAATTCAATGAACAAACATTTCTATCACTTTGAAGTGATTTTCTATTCATCCATTGGGAATGGGAGGGTAAATTTTCGTTTTTGAATGTCAACGGCCATATCACGTAGAACGCACCTGGTCTCGTCAGCTCCCAGAAGTTAAGTTACGTCGAGTCCCGTTAGTACTTGGAAGGGTGACCGCTTGGGAATACGGGATGTCGTTGGTGATGAATAGTTTGTTTTCAATAACAAATTTCTTGAAATTTTTTTTTCAATCACGATGGTTACCAGTCCAAATTCGTAGATAAAACATTTCAATGCCTTAGAGATAGGTTAAATTCATCTATAAGAATGATTCTGGATCAATTCCATTGAGAGTTTTTCAAAGTTTATCGCGCTTTTTTATTCGCGATGGTTACGAGTCCAAATTCAATGAACAAACATTTCTATCACTTTGAAGTGATTTTCTATTCATCCATTGGGACTGGGAGGGTAAATTTTCATTTTTGAATGTCAACGGCCATATCACGTAGAACGCACCTGGTCTCGTCAGCTCCCAGAAGTTAAGTCACGTCGAGTCCCGTTAGTACTTGGAAGGGTGACCGCTTGGGAATACGGGATGTCGTTGGCGATGAAAAGTTTGTTTTAAATAATAAATTTCTTGAAATTTTTTTCAATCACGATGGTTACCAGTCCAAATTCGTAGATAAAACATTTCAATGCCTTAGAGATAGGTTAAATTCATCTATAAGAATGATTCTGGATCAATTCCATTGAGAGTTTTTCAAAGTTTATCGCGCTTTTTTATTCGCGATGGTTACGAGTCCAAATTCAATGAACAAACATTTCTATCACTTTGAAGTGATTTTCTATTCATCCATTGGGACTGGGAGGGTAAATTTTCATTTTTGAATGTCAACGGCCATATCACGTAGAACGCACCTGGTCTCGTCAGCTCCCAGAAGTTAAGTTACGTCGAGTCCCGTTAGTACTTGGAAGGGTGACCGATTTGGAATACGGGATGTCGTTGGCGATGAATAGTTTGTTTTCAATAACAAATTTCTTGAAATTTTTTTTTCAATCACGATGGTTACCAGTCCAAATTCGTAGATAAAACATTTCAATGCCTTAGAGATAGGTTAAATTCATCTATAAGAATGATTCTGGATCAATTCCATTGAGAGTTTTTCAAAGTTTATCGCGTTTTTTAATCGCGATGGTTACCAGTCCAAATTCGTAGATCAAAAATATCAATGGCTTAGAGATAGGTTCAATTCATCTATTTGAATGATTCTGGATAAATTTCATTGCGAGTTTTTCAAAGTTTATCGCGCTTTTTTATTCGCGATGGTTACGAGTCCAAATTCAATGAACAAACATTTCTATCACTTTGAAGTGATTTTCTATTCATCCATTGGGACTGGGAGGGTAAATTTTCATTTTTGAATGTCAACGGCCATATCACGTAGAACGCACCTGGTCTCGTCAGCTCCCAGAAGTTAAGATTCGTCGAGTCCCGTTAGTACTTGGAAGGGTGACCGCTTGGGAATACGGGATGTCGTTGGAGATGAATAGTTTGTTTTCAATAACAAATTTCTTGAAATTTTTTTTTCAATCACGATGGTTACCAGTCCAAATTCGTAGATAAAACATTTCAATGCCTTAGAGATAGGTTAAATTCATCTATAAGAATGATTCTGGATCAATTTCATTGCGAGTTTTTCAAAGTTTATCGCGCTTTTTTATTCGCGATGGTTACGAGTCCAAATTCAATGAACAAACATTTCTATCACTTTGAAGTGATTTTCTATTCATCCATTGGGACTGGGAGGGTAAATTTTCATTTTTGAATGTCAACGGCCATATCACGTAGAACGCACCTGGTCTCGTCAGCTCCCAGAAGTTAAGTTACGTCGAGTCCCGTTAGTACTTGGAAGGGTGACCGCTTGGGAATACGGGATGTCGTTGGCGATGAATAGTTTGTTTTCAATAATAAATTTCTTGAAATTTTTTTTCAATCACGATGGTTACCAGTCCAAATTCGTAGATCAAAAATATCAATGGCATAGAGATAGGTTCAATTCATCAATAGGAATGATTCTGGATGAATTTCATTGCGAGTTTTTCAAAGTTTATCGCGCTTTTTTATTCGCGATAGTTACGAGTCCAAATTCAATGAACAAACATTTCTATCACTTTGAAGTGATTTTCTATTCATCCATTGGGAATGGGAGGGTAAATTTTCGTTTTTGAATGTCAACGGCCATATCACGTAGAACGCACCTGGTCTCGTCAGCTCCCAGAAGTTAAGTTACGTCGAGTCCCGTTAGTACTTGGAAGGGTGACCGATTTGGAATACGGGATGTCGTTGGCGATGAATAGTTTGTTTTCAATAACAAATTTCTTGAAATTTTTTTTTCAATCACGATGGTTACCAGTCCAAATTCGTAGATAAAACATTTCAATGCCTTAGAGATAGGTTAAATTCATCTATAAGAATGATTCTGGATCAATTCCATTGAGAGTTTTTCAAAGTTTATCGCGTTTTTTAATCGCGATGGTTACCAGTCCAAATTCGTAGATCAAAAATATCAATGGCTTAGAGATAGGTTCAATTCATCTATTTGAATGATTCTGGATAAATTTCATTGCGAGTTTTTCAAAGTTTATCGCGCTTTTTTATTCGCGATGGTTACGAGTCCAAATTCAATGAACAAACATTTCTATCACTTTGAAGTGATATTCTATTCATCCATTGGGACTGGGAGGGTAAATTTTCATTTTTGAATGTCAACGGCCATATCACGTAGAACGCACCTGGTCTCGTCAGCTCCCAGAAGTTAAGTCACGTCGAGTCCCGTTAGTACTTGGAAGGGTGACCGCTTGGGAATACGGGATGTCGTTGGCGATGAAAAGTTTGTTTTCAATAATAAATTTCTTGAAATTTTTTTTTCAATCACGATGGTTACCAGTCCAAATTCGTAGATCAAAAATATCAATGGCATAGAGATAGGTTCAATTCATCTATAGGAATGATTCTGGATAAATTTCATTGCGAGTTTTTCAAAGTTTATCGCGCTTTTTTATTCGCGATGGTTACGAGTCCAAATTCAATGAACAAACATTTCTATCACTTTGAAGTGATTTTCTATTCATCCATTGGGACTGGGAGGGTAAATTTTCGTTTTTGAATGTCAACGGCCATATCACGTAGAACGCACCTGGTCTCGTCAGCTCCCAGAAGTTAAGTTACGTCGAGTCCCGTTAGTACTTGGAA
This sequence comes from Daphnia pulicaria, assembly GCF_021234035.1. NCBI lineage: Eukaryota > Metazoa > Arthropoda > Branchiopoda > Diplostraca > Daphniidae > Daphnia > Daphnia pulicaria. Next base: position 914,065 of record NC_060915.1, read on the forward strand.
GGGTGACCGCTTGGGAATACGGGATGTCGTTGGCGATGAATAGTTTGTTTTCAATAACAAATTTCTTGAAATTTTTTTTTCAATCACGATGGTTACCAGTCCAAATTCGTAGATAAAACATTTCAATGCCTTAGAGATAGGTTAAATTCATCTATAAGAATGATTCTGGATCAATTCCATTGAGAGTTTTTCAAAGTTTATCGCGTTTTTTAATCGCGATGGTTACCAGTCCAAATTCGTAGATCAAAAATATCAATGGCTTAGAGATAGGTTCAATTCATCTATTTGAATGATTCTGGATAAATTTCATTGCGAGTTTTTCAAAGTTTATCGCGCTTTTTTATTCGCGATGGTTACGAGTCCAAATTCAATGAACAAACATTTCTATCACTTTGAAGTGATTTTCTATTCATCCATTGGGACTGGGAGGGTAAATTTTCATTTTTGAATGTCAACGGCCATATCACGTAGAACGCACCTGGTCTCGTCAGCTCCCAGAAGTTAAGTCACGTCGAGTCCCGTTAGTACTTGGAAGGGTGACCGCTTGGGAATACGGGATGTCGTTGGCGATGAAAAGTTTGTTTTCAATAATAAATTTCTTGAAATTTTTTTTTCAATCACGATGGTTACCAGTCCAAATTCGTAGATCAAAAATATCAATGGCATAGAGATAGGTTCAATTCATCTATAAGAATGATTCTGGATCAATTCCATTGAGAGTTTTTCAAAGTTTATCCCGTTTTTTAATCGCGATGGTTACCAGTCCAAATTCGTAGATCAAAAATATCAATGGCATAGAGATAGGTTCAATTCATCTATAGGAATGATTCTGGATAAATTTCATTGCGAGTTTTTCAAAGTTTATCGCGCTTTTTTATTCGCGATGGTTACGAGTCCAAATTCAATGAACAAACATTTCTATCACTTTGAAGTGATTTTCTATTCATCCATTGGGACTGGGAGGGTAAATTTTCATTTTTGAATGTCAACGGCCATATCACGTAGAACGCACCTGGTCTCGTCAGCTCCCAGAAGTTAAGTCACGTCGAGTCCCGTTAGTACTTGGAAGGGTGACCGCTTGGGAATACGGGATGTCGTTGGCGATGAAAAGTTTGTTTTCAATAATAAATTTCTTGAAATTTTTTTTTCAATCACGATGGTTACCAGTCCAAATTCGTAGATCAAAAATATCAATGGCATAGAGATAGGTTCAATTCATCTATAAGAATGATTCTGGATCAATTCCATTGAGAGTTTTTCAAAGTTTATCCCGTTTTTTAATCGCGATGGTTACCAGTCCAAATTCGTAGATCAAAAATATCAATGGCATAGAGATAGGTTCAATTCATCTATAGGAATGATTCTGGATAAATTTCATTGCGAGTTTTTCAAAGTTTATCGCGCTTTTTTATTCGCGATGGTTACGAGTCCAAATTAAATGAACAAACATTTCTATCACTTTGAAGTGATTTTCTATTCATCCATTGGGACTGGGAGGGTAAATTTTCATTTTTGAATGTCAACGCCCATATCACGTAGAACGCACCTGGTCTCGTCAGCTCCCAGAAGTTAAGTCACGTCGAGTCCCGTTAGTACTTGGAAGGGTGACCGCTTGGGAATACGGGATGTCGTTGGCGATGAAAAGTTTGTTTTCAATAATAAATTTCTTGAAATTTTTTTTTCAATCACGATGGTTACCAGTCCAAATTCGTAGATCAAAAATATCAATGGCATAGAGATAGGTTCAATTCATCTATAGGAATGATTCTGGATCAATTCCATTGAGAGTTTTTCAAAGTTTATCCCGTTTTTTAATCGCGATGGTTACCAGTCCAAATTCGTAGATCAAAAATATCAATGGCTTAGAGATAGGTTCAATTCATCTATTTGAATGATTCTGGATAAATTTCATTGCGAGTTTTTCAAAGTTTATCGCGCTTTTTTATTCGCGATGGTTACGAGTCCAAATTCAATGAACAAACATTTCTATCACTTTGAAGTGATTTTCTATTCATCCATTGGGACTGGGAGGGTAAATTTTCATTTTTGAATGTCAACGCCCATATCACGTAGAACGCACCTGGTCTCGTCAGCTCCCAGAAGTTAAGTTACGTCGAGTCCCGTTAGTACTTGGAAGGGTGACCGCTTGGGAATACGGGATGTCGTTGGCGACGAATAGTTTGTTTTCAATAACAAATTTCTTGAAATTTTTTTTCAATCACGATGGTTACCAGTCCAAATTCGTAGATCAAAAATATCAATGGCATAGAGATAGGTTCAATTCATCTATAGAAATGATTCTGGATAAATTTCATTGCGAGTTTTTCAAAGTTTATCGCGCTTTTTTATTCTTGATGGTTACGAGTCCAAATTCAATGAACAAACATTTCTATCACTTTGAAGTGATTTTCTATTCATCCATTGGGACTGGGAGGGTAAATTTTCATTTTTGAATGTCAACGGCCATATCACGTAGAACGCACCTGGTCTCGTCAGCTCCCAGAAGTTAAGTCACGTCGAGTCCCGTTAGTACTTGGAAGGGTGACCGCTTGGGAATACGGGATGTCGTTGGCGATGAAAAGTTTGTTTTCAATAATAAATTTCTTGAAATTTTTTTTTCAATCACGATGGTTACCAGTCCAAATTCGTAGATCAAAAATATCAATGGCATAGAGATAGGTTCAATTCATCTATAGGAATGATTCTGGATCAATTCCATTGAGAGTTTTTCAAAGTTTATCCCGTTTTTTAATCGCGATGGTTACCAGTCCAAATTCGTAGATCAAAAATATCAATGGCATAGAGATAGGTTCAATTCATCTATAGGAATGATTCTGGATAAATTTCATTGCGAGTTTTTCAAAGTTTATCGCGCTTTTTTATTCGCGATGGTTACGAGTCCAAATTAAATGAACAAACATTTCTATCACTTTGAAGTGATTTTCTATTCATCCATTGGGACTGGGAGGGTAAATTTTCATTTTTGAATGTCAACGGCCATATCACGTAGAACGCACCTGGTCTCGTCAGCTCCCAGAAGTTAAGATTCGTCGAGTCCCGTTAGTACTTGGAAGGGTGACCGCTTGGGAATACGGGATGTCGTTGGCGATGAATAGTTTGTTTTCAATAACAAATTTCTTGAAATTTTTTTTTCAATCACGATGGTTACCAGTCCAAATTCGTAGATAAAACATTTCAATGCCTTAGAGATAGGTTAAATTCATCTATAAGAATGATTCTGGATCAATTCCATTGAGAGTTTTTCAAAGTTTATCCCGTTTTTTAATCGCGATGGTTACCAGTCCAAATTCGTAGATCAAAAATATCAATGGCATAGAGATAGGTTCAATTCATCTATAGGAATGATTCTGGATAAATTTCATTGCGAGTTTTTCAAAGTTTATCGCGCTTTTTTATTCGCGATGGTTACGAGTCCAAATTAAATGAACAAACATTTCTATCACTTTGAAGTGATTTTCTATTCATCCATTGGGACTGGGAGGGTAAATTTTCATTTTTGAATGTCAACGCCCATATCACGTAGAACGCACCTGGTCTCGTCAGCTCCCAGAAGTTAAGTTACGTCGAGTCCCGTTAGTACTTGGAAGGGTGACCGCTTGGGAATACGGGATGTCGTTGGCGACGAATAGTTTGTTTTCAATAACAAATTTCTTGAAATTTTTTTTCAATCACGATGGTTACCAGTCCAAATTCGTAGATCAAAAATATCAATGGCATAGAGATAGGTTCAATTCATCTATAGAAATGATTCTGGATAAATTTCATTGCGAGTTTTTCAAAGTTTATCGCGCTTTTTTATTCTTGATGGTTACGAGTCCAAATTCAATGAACAAACATTTCTATCACTTTGAAGTGATTTTCTATTCATCCATTGGGACTGGGAGGGTAAATTTTCATTTTTGAATGTCAACGGCCATATCACGTAGAACGCACCTGGTCTCGTCAGCTCCCAGAAGTTAAGTCACGTCGAGTCCCGTTAGTACTTGGAAGGGTGACCGCTTGGGAATACGGGATGTCGTTGGCGATGAAAAGTTTGTTTTCAATAATAAATTTCTTGAAATTTTTTTTTCAATCACGATGGTTACCAGTCCAAATTCGTAGATCAAAAATATCAATGGCATAGAGATAGGTTCAATTCATCTATAGGAATGATTCTGGATCAATTCCATTGAGAGTTTTTCAAAGTTTATCCCGTTTTTTAATCGCGATGGTTACCAGTCCAAATTCGTAGATCAAAAATATCAATGGCATAGAGATAGGTTCAATTCATCTATAGGAATGATTCTGGATAAATTTCATTGCGAGTTTTTCAAAGTTTATCGCGCTTTTTTATTCGCGATGGTTACGAGTCCAAATTAAATGAACAAACATTTCTATCACTTTGAAGTGATTTTCTATTCATCCATTGGGACTGGGAGGGTAAATTTTCATTTTTGAATGTCAACGGCCATATCACGTAGAACGCACCTGGTCTCGTCAGCTCCCAGAAGTTAAGATTCGTCGAGTCCCGTTAGTACTTGGAAGGGTGACCGCTTGGGAATACGGGATGTCGTTGGCGATGAATAGTTTGTTTTCAATAACAAATTTCTTGAAATTTTTTTTTCAATCACGATGGTTACCAGTCCAAATTCGTAGATAAAACATTTCAATGCCTTAGAGATAGGTTAAATTCATCTATAAGAATGATTCTGGATCAATTCCATTGAGAGTTTTTCAAAGTTTATCGCGTTTTTTAATCGCGATGGTTACCAGTCCAAATTCGTAGATCAAAAATATCAATGGCTTAGAGATAGGTTCAATTCATCTATTTGAATGATTCTGGATAAATTTCATTGCGAGTTTTTCAAAGTTTATCGCGCTTTTTTATTCGCGATGGTTACGAGTCCAAATTCAATGAACAAACATTTCTATCACTTTGAAGTGATTTTCTATTCATCCATTGGGACTGGGAGGGTAAATTTTCGTTTTTGAATGTCAACGGCCATATCACGTAGAACGCACCTGGTCTCGTCAGCTCCCAGAAGTTAAGTTACGTCGAGTCCCGTTAGTACTTGGAAGGGTGACCGCTTGGGAATACGGGATGTCGTTGGCGATGAATAGTTTGTTTTCAATAACAAATTTCTTGAAATTTTTTTTTCAATCACGATGGTTACCAGTCCAAATTCGTAGATAAAACATTTCAATGCCTTAGAGATAGGTTAAATTCATCTATAAGAATGATTCTGGATCAATTCCATTGAGAGTTTTTCAAAGTTTATCGCGTTTTTTAATCGCGATTGTTACCAGTCCAAATTCGTAGATCAAAAATATCAATGGCATAGAGATAGGTTCAATTCATCTATAGAAATGATTCTGGATAAATTTCATTGCGAGTTTTTCAAAGTTTATCGCGCTTTTTTATTCTTGATGGTTACGAGTCCAAATTCAATGAACAAACATTTCTATCACTTTGAAGTGATTTTCTATTCATCCATTGGGACTGGGAGGGTAAATTTTCATTTTTGAATGTCAACGGTCATATCACGTAGAACGCACCTGGTCTCGTCAGCTCCCAGAAGTTAAGTCACGTCGAGTCCCGTTAGTACTTGGAAGGGTGACCGCTTGGGAATACGGGATGTCGTTGGCGATGAAAAGTTTGTTTTCAATAATAAATTTCTTGAAATTTTTTTTTCAATCACGATGGTTACCAGTCCAAATTCGTAGATCAAAAATATCAATGGCATAGAGATAGGTTCAATTCATCTATAGGAATGATTCTGGATCAATTCCATTGAGAGTTTTTCAAAGTTTATCCCGTTTTTTAATCGCGATGGTTACCAGTCCAAATTCGTAGATCAAAAATATCAATGGCATAGAGATAGGTTCAATTCATCTATAGGAATGATTCTGGATAAATTTCATTGCGAGTTTTTCAAAGTTTATCGCGCTTTTTTATTCGCGATGGTTACGAGTCCAAATTAAATGAACAAACATTTCTATCACTTTGAAGTGATTTTCTATTCATCCATTGGGACTGGGAGGGTAAATTTTCATTTTTGAATGTCAACGGCCATATCACGTAGAACGCACCTGGTCTCGTCAGCTCCCAGAAGTTAAGATTCGTCGAGTCCCGTTAGTACTTGGAAGGGTGACCGCTTGGGAATACGGGATGTCGTTGGCGATGAATAGTTTGTTTTCAATAACAAATTTCTTGAAATTTTTTTTTCAATCACGATGGTTACCAGTCCAAATTCGTAGATAAAACATTTCAATGCCTTAGAGATAGGTTAAATTCATCTATAAGAATGATTCTGGATCAATTCCATTGAGAGTTTTTCAAAGTTTATCGCGTTTTTTAATCGCGATGGTTACCAGTCCAAATTCGTAGATCAAAAATATCAATGGCTTAGAGATAGGTTCAATTCATCTATTTGAATGATTCTGGATAAATTTCATTGCGAGTTTTTCAAAGTTTATCGCGCTTTTTTATTCGCGATGGTTACGAGTCCAAATTCAATGAACAAACATTTCTATCACTTTGAAGTGATTTTCTATTCATCCATTGGGACTGGGAGGGTAAATTTTCGTTTTTGAATGTCAACGGCCATATCACGTAGAACGCACCTGGTCTCGTCAGCTCCCAGAAGTTAAGTTACGTCGAGTCCCGTTAGTACTTGGAAGGGTGACCGCTTGGGAATACGGGATGTCGTTGGCGATGAATAGTTTGTTTTCAATAACAAATTTCTTGAAATTTTTTTTTCAATCACGATGGTTACCAGTCCAAATTCGTAGATAAAACATTTCAATGCCTTAGAGATAGGTTAAATTCATCTATAAGAATGATTCTGGATCAATTCCATTGAGAGTTTTTCAAAGTTTATCGCGTTTTTTAATCGCGATGGTTACCAGTCCAAATTCGTAGATCAAAAATATCAATGGCTTAGAGATAGGTTCAATTCATCTATTTGAATGATTCTGGATAAATTTCATTGCGAGTTTTTCAAAGTTTATCGCGCTTTTTTATTCTTGATGGTTACGAGTCCAAATTCAATGAACAAACATTTCTATCACTTTGAAGTGATTTTCTATTCATCCATTGGGACTGGGAGGGTAAATTTTCATTTTTGAATGTCAACGGCCATATCACGTAGAACGCACCTGGTCTCGTCAGCTCCCAGAAGTTAAGTCACGTCGAGTCCCGTTAGTACTTGGAAGGGTGACCGCTTGGGAATACGGGATGTCGTTGGCGATGAAAAGTTTGTTTTAAATAATAAATTTCTTGAAATTTTTTTCAATCACGATGGTTACCAGTCCAAATTCGTAGATAAAACATTTCAATGCCTTAGAGATAGGTTAAATTCATCTATAAGAATGATTCTGGATCAATTCCATTGAGAGTTTTTCAAAGTTTATCGCGCTTTTTTATTCGCGATGGTTACGAGTCCAAATTCAATGAACAAACATTTCTATCACTTTGAAGTGATTTTCTATTCATCCATTGGGACTGGGAGGGTAAATTTTCATTTTTGAATGTCAACGGCCATATCACGTAGAACGCACCTGGTCTCGTCAGCTCCCAGAAGTTAAGTTACGTCGAGTCCCGTTAGTACTTGGAAGGGTGACCGATTTGGAATACGGGATGTCGTTGGCGATGAATAGTTTGTTTTCAATAACAAATTTCTTGAAATTTTTTTTTCAATCACGATGGTTACCAGTCCAAATTCTTAGATAAAACATTTCAATGCCTTAGAGATAGGTTAAATTCATCTATAAGAATGATTCTGGATCAATTCCATTGAGAGTTTTTCAAAGTTTATCGCGTTTTTTAATCGCGATGGTTACCAGTCCAAATTCGTAGATCAAAAATATCAATGGCTTAGAGATAGGTTCAATTCATCTATTTGAATGATTCTGGATAAATTTCATTGCGAGTTTTTCAAAGTTTATCGCGCTTTTTTATTCGCGATGGTTACGAGTCCAAATTCAATGAACAAACATTTCTATCACTTTGAAGTGATTTTCTATTCATCCATTGGGACTGGGAGGGTAAATTTTCGTTTTTGAATGTCAACGGCCATATCACGTAGAACGCACCTGGTCTCGTCAGCTCCCAGAAGTTAAGTTACGTCGAGTCCCGTTAGTACTTGGAAGGGTGACCGCTTGGGAATACGGGATGTCGTTGGCGATGAATAGTTTGTTTTCAATAACAAATTTCTTGAAATTTTTTTTTCAATCACGATGGTTACCAGTCCAAATTCGTAGATAAAACATTTCAATGCCTTAGAGATAGGTTAAATTCATCTATAAGAATGATTCTGGATCAATTCCATTGAGAGTTTTTCAAAGTTTATCGCGTTTTTTAATCGCGATGGTTACCAGTCCAAATTCGTAGATCAAAAATATCAATGGCTTAGAGATAGGTTCAATTCATCTATTTGAATGATTCTGGATAAATTTCATTGCGAGTTTTTCAAAGTTTATCGCGCTTTTTTATTCTTGATGGTTACGAGTCCAAATTCAATGAACAAACATTTCTATCACTTTGAAGTGATTTTCTATTCATCCATTGGGACTGGGAGGGTAAATTTTCATTTTTGAATGTCAACGGCCATATCACGTAGAACGCACCTGGTCTCGTCAGCTCCCAGAAGTTAAGTCACGTCGAGTCCCGTTAGTACTTGGAAGGGTGACCGCTTGGGAATACGGGATGTCGTTGGCGATGAAAAGTTTGTTTTAAATAATAAATTTCTTGAAATTTTTTTCAATCACGATGGTTACCAGTCCAAATTCGTAGATAAAACATTTCAATGCCTTAGAGATAGGTTAAATTCATCTATAAGAATGATTCTGGATCAATTCCATTGAGAGTTTTTCAAAGTTTATCGCGCTTTTTTATTCGCGATGGTTACGAGTCCAAATTCAATGAACAAACATTTCTATCACTTTGAAGTGATTTTCTATTCATCCATTGGGACTGGGAGGGTAAATTTTCATTTTTGAATGTCAACGGCCATATCACGTAGAACGCACCTGGTCTCGTCAGCTCCCAGAAGTTAAGTTACGTCGAGTCCCGTTAGTACTTGGAAGGGTGACCGATTTGGAATACGGGATGTCGTTGGCGATGAATAGTTTGTTTTCAATAACAAATTTCTTGAAATTTTTTTTTCAATCACGATGGTTACCAGTCCAAATTCTTAGATAAAACATTTCAATGCCTTAGAGATAGGTTAAATTCATCTATAAGAATGATTCTGGATCAATTCCATTGAGAGTTTTTCAAAGTTTATCGCGTTTTTTAATCGCGATGGTTACCAGTCCAAATTCGTAGATCAAAAATATCAATGGCTTAGAGATAGGTTCAATTCATCTATTTGAATGATTCTGGATAAATTTCATTGCGAGTTTTTCAAAGTTTATCGCGCTTTTTTATTCGCGATGGTTACGAGTCCAAATTCAATGAACAAACATTTCTATCACTTTGAAGTGATTTTCTATTCATCCATTGGGACTGGGAGGGTAAATTTTCATTTTTGAATGTCAACGGCCATATCACGTAGAACGCACCTGGTCTCGTCAGCTCCCAGAAGTTAAGATTCGTCGAGTCCCGTTAGTACTTGGAAGGTTGACCGCTTGGGAATACGGGATGTCGTTGGCGATGAATAGTTTGTTTTCAATAACAAATTTCTTGAAATTTTTTTTTCAATCACGATGGTTACCAGTCCAAATTCGTAGATAAAACATTTCAATGCCTTAGAGATAGGTTAAATTCATCTATAAGAATGATTCTGGATCAATTTCATTGCGAGTTTTTCAAAGTTTATCGCGCTTTTTTATTCGCGATGGTTACGAGTCCAAATTCAATGAACAAACATTTCTATCACTTTGAAGTGATTTTCTATTCATCCATTGGGACTGGGAGGGTAAATTTTCATTTTTGAATGTCAACGGCCATATCACGTAGAACGCACCTGGTCTCGTCAGCTCCCAGAAGTTAAGTTACGTCGAGTCCCGTTAGTACTTGGAAGGGTGACCGCTTGGGAATACGGGATGTCGTTGGCGATGAATAGTTTGTTTTCAATAATAAATTTCTTGAAATTTTTTTTCAATCACGATGGTTACCAGTCCAAATTCGTAGATCAAAAATATCAATGGCATAGAGATAGGTTCAATTCATCAATAGGAATGATTCTGGATGAATTTCATTGCGAGTTTTTCAAAGTTTATCGCGCTTTTTTATTCGCGATAGTTACGAGTCCAAATTCAATGAACAAACATTTCTATCACTTTGAAGTGATTTTCTATTCATCCATTGGGAATGGGATGGTAAATTTTTGTTTTTGAATGTCAACGGCCATATCACGTAGAACGCACCTGGTCTCGTCAGCTCCCAGAAGTTAAGTTACGTCGAGTCCCGTTAGTACTTGGAAGGGTGACCGCTTGGGAATACGGGATGTCGTTGGCGATGAATAGTTTGTTTTCAATAACAAATTTCTTGAAATTTTTTTTTCAATCACGATGGTTACCAGTCCAAATTCGTAGATAAAACATTTCAATGCCTTAGAGATAGGTTAAATTCATCTATAAGAATGATTCTGGATCAATTCCATTGAGAGTTTTTCAAAGTTTATCGCGTTTTTTAATCGCGATGGTTACCAGTCCAAATTCGTAGATCAAAAATATCAATGGCTTAGAGATAGGTTCAATTCAACTATTTGAATGATTCTGGATAAATTTCATTGCGAGTTTTTCAAAGTTTATCGCGCTTTTTTATTCGCGATGGTTACGAGTCCAAATTCAATGAACAAACATTTCTATCACTTTGAAGTGATTTTCTATTCATCCATTGGGACTGGGAGGGTAAATTTTCATTTTTGAATGTCAACGGCCATATCACGTAGAACGCACCTGGTCTCGTCAGCTCCCAGAAGTTAAGTCACGTCGAGTCCCGTTAGTACTTGGAAGGGTGACCGCTTGGGAATACGGGATGTCGTTGGCGATGAAAAGTTTGTTTTCAATAATAAATTTCTTGAAATTTTTTTTTCAATCACGATGGTTACCAGTCCAAATTCGTAGATCAAAAATATCAATGGCATAGAGATAGGTTCAATTCATCTATAGGAATGATTCTGGATAAATTTCATTGCGAGTTTTTCAAAGTTTATCGCGCTTTTTTATTCGCGATGGTTACGAGTCCAAATTCAATGAACAAACATTTCTATCACTTTGAAGTTATTTTCTATTCATCCATTGGGACTGGGAGGGTAAATTTTCGTTTTTGAATGTCAACGGCCATATCACGTAGAACGCACCTGGTCTCGTCAGCTCCCAGAAGTTAAGTTACGTCGAGTCCCGTTAGTACTTGGAAGGGTGACCGCTTGGGAATACGGGATGTCGTTGGCGATGAATAGTTTGTTTTCAATAACAAATTTCTTGAAATTTTTTTTTCAATCACGATGGTTACCAGTCCAAATTCGTAGATAAAACATTTCAATGCCTTAGAGATAGGTTCAATTCATCTATTTGAATGATTCTGGATAAATTTCATTGCGAGTTTTTCAAAGTTTATCGCGCTTTTTTATTCGCGATGGTTACGAGTCCAAATTAAATGAACAAACATTTCTATCACTTTGAAGTGATTTTCTATTCATCCATTGGGACTGGGAGGGTAAATTTTCATTTTTGAATGTCAACGCCCATATCACGTAGAACGCACCTGGTCTCGTCAGCTCCCAGAAGTTAAGTTACGTCGAGTCCCGTTAGTACTTGGAAGGGTGACCGCTTGGGAATACGGGATGTCGTTGGCGACGAATAGTTTGTTTTCAATAACAAATTTCTTGAAATTTTTTTTCAATCACGATGGTTACCAGTCCAAATTCGTAGATCAAAAATATCAATGGCATAGAGATAGGTTCAATTCATCTATAGAAATGATTCTGGATAAATTTCATTGCGAGTTTTTCAAAGTTTATCGCGCTTTTTTATTCTTGATGGTTACGAGTCCAAATTCAATGAACAAACATTTCTATCACTTTGAAGTGATTTTCTATTCATCCATTGGGACTGGGAGGGTAAATTTTCATTTTTGAATGTCAACGGCCATATCACGTAGAACGCACCTGGTCTCGTCAGCTCCCAGAAGTTAAGTCACGTCGAGTCCCGTTAGTACTTGGAAGGGTGACCGCTTGGGAATACGGGATGTCGTTGGCGATGAAAAGTTTGTTTTCAATAATAAATTTCTTGAAATTTTTTTTTCAATCACGATGGTTACCAGTCCAAATTCGTAGATCAAAAATATCAATGGCATAGAGATAGGTTCAATTCATCTATAGGAATGATTCTGGATCAATTCCATTGAGAGTTTTTCAAAGTTTATCCCGTTTTTTAATCGCGATGGTTACCAGTCCAAATTCGTAGATCAAAAATATCAATGGCATAGAGATAGGTTAAATTCATCTATAGGAATTATTCTGGATAAATTTCATTGCGAGTTTTTCAAAGTTTATCGCGCTTTTTTATTCGCGATGGTTACGAGTCCAAATTAAATGAACAAACATTTCTATCACTTTGAAGTGATTTTCTATTCATCCATTGGGACTGGGAGGGTAATTTTTCATTTTTGAATGTCAACGGCCATATCACGTAGAACGCACCTGGTCTCGTCAGCTCCCAGAAGTTAACTTACGTCGTGTCCCGTTAGTACTTGGAAGGGTGACCGCTTGGGAATACGGGATGTCGTTGGCGATGAATAGTTTGTTTTCAATAACAAATTTCTTGAAATTTTTTTTTCAATCACGATGGTTACCAGTCCAAATTCGTAGATAAAACATTTCAATGCCTTGGAGATAGGTTAAATTCATCTATAAGAATGATTCTGGATCAATTCCATTGAGAGTTTTTCAAAGTTTATCGCGTTTTTTAATCGCGATGGTTACCAGTCCAAATACGTAGATCAAAAATATCAATGGCTTAGAGATAGGTTCAATTCATCTATTTGAATGATTCTGGATAAATTTCATTGCGAGTTTTTCAAAGTTTATCGCGCTTTTTTATTCGCGATGGTTACGAGTCCAAATTCAATGAACAAACATTTCTATCACTTTGAAGTGATTTTCTATTCATCCATTGGGACTGGGAGGGTAATTTTTCATTTTTGAATGTCAACGGCCATATCACGTAGAACGCACCTGGTCTCGTCAGCTCCCAGAAGTTAAGTTACGTCGAGTCTCGTTAGTACTTGGAAGGGTGACCGCTTGGGAATACGGGATGTCGTTGGCGATGAATAGTTTGTTTTCAATAACAAATTTCTTGAAATTTTTTTTTCAATCACGATGGTTACCAGTCCAAATTCGTAGATAAAACATTTCAATGCCTTAGAGATAGGTTCAATTCATCTATAAGAATGATTCTGGATCAATTCCATTGAGAGTTTTTCAAAGTTTATCGCGTTTTTTAATCGCGATGGTTACCAGTCCAAATTCGTAGATCAAAAATATCAATGGCTTAGAGATAGGTTCAATTCATCTATAGGAATGATTCTGGATAAATTTCATTGCGAGTTTTTCAAAGTTTATCGCGCTTTTTTATTCGCGATGGTTACGAGTCCAAATTCAATGAACAAACATTTCTATCACTTTGAAGTGATTTTCTATTCATCCATTGGGACTGGGAGGGTAAATTTTCATTTTTGAATGTCAACGGCCATATCACGTAGAACGCACCTGGTCTCGTCAGCTCCCAGAAGTTAAGTTACGTCGAGTCCCGTTAGTACTTGGAAGGGTGACCGCTTGGGAATACGGGATGTCGTTGGCGATGAATAGTTTGTTTTCAATAACAAATTTCTTGAAATTTTTTTTTCAATCACGATGGTTACCAGTCCAAATTCGTAGATAAAACATTTCAATGCCTTAGAGATAGGTTCAATTCATCTATAAGAATGATTCTGGATCAATTCCATTGAGAGTTTTTCAAAGTTTATCGCGTTTTTTAATCGCGATGGTTACCAGTCCAAATTCGTAGATCAAAAATATCAATGGCTTAGAGATAGGTTCAATTCATCTATAGGAATGATTCTGGATAAATTTCATTGCGAGTTTTTCAAAGTTTATCGCGCTTTTTTATTCGCGATGGTTACGAGTCCAAATTCAATGAACAAACATTTCTATCACTTTGAAGTGATTTTCTATTCATCCATTGGGACTGGGAGGGTAAATTTTCATTTTTGAATGTCAACGGCCATATCACGTAGAACGCACCTGGTCTCGTCAGCTCCCAGAAGTTAAGTTACGTCGAGTCCCGTTAGTACTTGGAAGGGTGACCGCTTGGGAATACGGGATGTCGTTGGCGATGAATAGTTTGTTTTCAATAACAAATTTCTTGAAATTTTTTTTTCAATCACGATGGTTACCAGTCCAAATTCGTAGATAAAACATTTCAATGCCTTAGAGATAGGTTAAATTCATCTATAAGAATGATTCTGGATCAATTCCATTGAGAGTTTTTCAAAGTTTATCCCGTTTTTTAATCGCGATGGTTACCAGTCCAAATTCGTAGATAAAACATTTCAATGCCTTAAAGATAGGTTAAATTCATCTATAAGAATGATTCTGGATCAATTCCATTGAGAGTTTTTCAAAGTTTATCGCGTTTTTTAATCGCGATGGTTACCAGTCCAAATTCGTAGATCAAAAATATCAATGGCATAGAGATAGGTTCAATTCATCTATAGGAATGATTCTGGATAAATTTCATTGCAAGTTTTTCAAAGTTTATCGCGCTTTTTTATTCGCGATGGTTACGAGTCCAAATTCAATGAACAAACATTTCTATCACTTTGAAGTGATTTTCTATTCATCCATTGGGACTGGGAGGGTAAATTTTCATTTTTGAATGTCAACGGCCATATCACGTAGAACGCACATGGTCTCGTCAGCTCCCAGAAGTTAAGTTACGTCGAGTCCCGTTAGTACTTGGAAGGGTGACCGCTTGGGAATACGGGATGTCGTTGGCGATGAACAGTTTGTTTTCAATAACAAATTTCTTAAATTTTTTTTTCAATCACGATGGTTACCAGTCCAAATTCGTAGATAAAACATTTCAATGCCTTAGAGATAGGTTAAATTCATCTATAAGAATGATTCTGGATCAATTCCATTGAGAGTTTTTCAAAGTTTATCGCGTTTTTTAATCGCGATGGTTACCAGTCCAAATTCGTAGATCAAAAATATCAATGGCATAGAGATAGGTTCAATTCATCTATAGGAATGATTCTGGATAAATTTCATTGCGAGTTTTTCAAAGTTTATCGCGCTTTTTTATTCGCGATGGTTACGAGTCCAAATTCAATGAACAAACATTTCTATCACTTTGAAGTGATTTTCTATTCATCCATTGGGACTGGGAGGGTAAATTTTCATTTTTGAATGTCAACGGCCATATCACGTAGAACGCACATGGTCTCGTCAGCTCCCAGAAGTTAAGTTACGTCGAGTCCCGTTAGTACTTGGAAGGTTGACCGCTTGGGAATACGGGATGTCGTTGGCGATGAATAGTTTGTTTTCAATAACAAATTTCTTGAAATTTTTTTTCAATCACGATGGTTACCAGTCCAAATTCGTAGATCAAAAATATCAATGGCATAGAGATAGGTTAAATTCATCTATAGGAATGATTCTGGATAAATTTCATTGCGAGTTTTTCAAAGTTTATCGCGCTTTTTTATTCGCGATGGTTACGAGTCCAAATTAAATGAACAAACATTTCTATCACTTTGAAGTGATTTTCTATTCATCCATTGGGACTGGGAGGTTAAATTTTCATTTTTGAATGTCAACGGCCATATCACGTAGAACGCACCTGGTCTCGTCAGCTCCCAGAAGTTAAGTTACGTCGAGTCCCGTTAGTACTTGGAAGGGTGACCGCTTGGGAATACGGGATGTCGTTGGCGATGAATAGTTTGTTTTCAATAACAAATTTCTTGAAATTTTTTTTTCAATCACGATGGTTACCAGTCCAAATTCGTAGATAAAACATTTCAATGCCTTAGAGATAGGTTCAATTCATCTATAAGAATGATTCTGGATCAATTCCATTGAGAGTTTTTCAAAGTTTATCGCGTTTTTTAATCGCGATGGTTACCAGTCCAAATTCGTAGATCAAAAATATCAATGGCTTAGAGATAGGTTCAATTCATCTATAGGAATGATTCTGGATAAATTTCATTGCGAGTTTTTCAAAGTTTATCGCGCTTTTTTATTCGCGATGGTTACGAGTCCAAATTCAATGAACAAACATTTCTATCACTTTGAAGTGATTTTCTATTCATCCATTGGGACTGGGAGGGTAAATTTTCATTTTTGAATGTCAACGGCCATATCACGTAGAACGCACCTGGTCTCGTCAGCTCCCAGAAGTTAAGTTACGTCGAGTCCCGTTAGTACTTGGAAGGGTGACCGCTTGGGAATACGGGATGTCGTTGGCGATGAATAGTTTGTTTTCAATAACAAATTTCTTGAAATTTTTTTTTCAATCACGATGGTTACCAGTCCAAATTCGTAGATAAAACATTTCAATGCCTTAGAGATAGGTTCAATTCATCTATAAGAATGATTCTGGATCAATTCCATTGAGAGTTTTTCAAAGTTTATCGCGTTTTTTAATCGCGATGGTTACCAGTCCAAATTCGTAGATCAAAAATATCAATGGCTTAGAGATAGGTTCAATTCATCTATAGGAATGATTCTGGATAAATTTCATTGCGAGTTTTTCAAAGTTTATCGCGCTTTTTTATTCGCGATGGTTACGAGTCCAAATTCAATGAACAAACATTTCTATCACTTTGAAGTGATTTTCTATTCATCCATTGGGACTGGGAGGGTAAATTTTCATTTTTGAATGTCAACGGCCATATCACGTAGAACGCACCTGGTCTCGTCAGCTCCCAGAAGTTAAGTTACGTCGAGTCCCGTTAGTACTTGGAAGGGTGACCGCTTGGGAATACGGGATGTCGTTGGCGATGAATAGTTTGTTTTCAATAACAAATTTCTTGAAATTTTTTTTTCAATCACGATGGTTACCAGTCCAAATTCGTAGATAAAACATTTCAATGCCTTAGAGATAGGTTAAATTCATCTATAAGAATGATTCTGGATCAATTCCATTGAGAGTTTTTCAAAGTTTATCCCGTTTTTTAATCGCGATGGTTACCAGTCCAAATTCGTAGATAAAACATTTCAATGCCTTAAAGATAGGTTAAATTCATCTATAAGAATGATTCTGGATCAATTCCATTGAGAGTTTTTCAAAGTTTATCGCGTTTTTTAATCGCGATGGTTACCAGTCCAAATTCGTAGATCAAAAATATCAATGGCATAGAGATAGGTTCAATTCATCTATAGGAATGATTCTGGATAAATTTCATTGCAAGTTTTTCAAAGTTTATCGCGCTTTTTTATTCGCGATGGTTACGAGTCCAAATTCAATGAACAAACATTTCTATCACTTTGAAGTGATTTTCTATTCATCCATTGGGACTGGGAGGGTAAATTTTCATTTTTGAATGTCAACGGCCATATCACGTAGAACGCACATGGTCTCGTCAGCTCCCAGAAGTTAAGTTACGTCGAGTCCCGTTAGTACTTGGAAGGGTGACCGCTTGGGAATACGGGATGTCGTTGGCGATGAACAGTTTGTTTTCAATAACAAATTTCTTAAATTTTTTTTTCAATCACGATGGTTACCAGTCCAAATTCGTAGATAAAACATTTCAATGCCTTAGAGATAGGTTAAATTCATCTATAAGAATGATTCTGGATCAATTCCATTGAGAGTTTTTCAAAGTTTATCGCGTTTTTTAATCGCGATGGTTACCAGTCCAAATTCGTAGATCAAAAATATCAATGGCATAGAGATAGGTTCAATTCATCTATAGGAATGATTCTGGATAAATTTCATTGCGAGTTTTTCAAAGTTTATCGCGCTTTTTTATTCGCGATGGTTACGAGTCCAAATTCAATGAACAAACATTTCTATCACTTTGAAGTGATTTTCTATTCATCCATTGGGACTGGGAGGGTAAATTTTCATTTTTGAATGTCAACGGCCATATCACGTAGAACGCACATGGTCTCGTCAGCTCCCAGAAGTTAAGTTACGTCGAGTCCCGTTAGTACTTGGAAGGTTGACCGCTTGGGAATACGGGATGTCGTTGGCGATGAATAGTTTGTTTTCAATAACAAATTTCTTGAAATTTTTTTTCAATCACGATGGTTACCAGTCCAAATTCGTAGATCAAAAATATCAATGGCATAGAGATAGGTTAAATTCATCTATAGGAATGATTCTGGATAAATTTCATTGCGAGTTTTTCAAAGTTTATCGCGCTTTTTTATTCGCGATGGTTACGAGTCCAAATTAAATGAACAAACATTTCTATCACTTTGAAGTGATTTTCTATTCATCCATTGGGACTGGGAGGTTAAATTTTCATTTTTGAATGTCAACGGCCATATCACGTAGAACGCACCTGGTCTCGTCAGCTCCCAGAAGTTAAGTTACGTCGAGTCCCGTTAGTACTTGGAAGGGTGACCGCTTGGGAATACGGGATGTCGTTGGCGATGAATAGTTTGTTTTCAATAACAAATTTCTTGAAATTTTTTTTTCAATCACGATGGTTACCAGTCCAAATTCGTAGATAAAACATTTCAATGCCTTAGAGATAGGTTAAATTCATCTATAAGAATGATTCTGGATCAATTCCATTGAGAGTTTTTCAAAGTTTATCCCGTTTTTTAATCGCGATGGTTACCAGTCCAAATTCGTAGATCAAAAATATCAATGGCTTAGAGATAGGTTCAATTCATCTATTTGAATGATTCTGGATAAATTTCATTGCGAGTTTTTCAAAGTTTATCGCGCTTTTTTATTCGCGATGGTTACGAGTCCAAATTCAATGAACAAACATTTCTATCACTTTGAAGTGATTTTCTATTCATCCATTGGGACTGGGAGGGTAAATTTTCATTTTTGAATGTCAACGGCCATATCACGTAGAACGCACCTGGTCTCGTCAGCTCCCAGAAGTTAAGTTACGTCGAGTCCCGTTAGTACTTGGAAGGGTGACCGCTTGGGAATACGGGATGTCGTTGGCGATGAATAGTTTGTTTTCAATAACAAATTTCTTGAAATTTTTTTTTCAATCACGATGGTTACCAGTCCAAATTCGTAGATAAAACATTTCAATGCCTTAGAGATAGGTTAAATTCATCTATAAGAATGATTCTGGATCAATTCCATTGAGAGTTTTTCAAAGTTTATCCCGTTTTTTAATCGCGATGGTTACCAGTCCAAATTCGTAGATCAAAAATATCAATGGCATAGAGATAGGTTCAATTCATCTATAGGAATGATTCTGGATAAATTTCATTGCGAGTTTTTCAAAGTTTATCGCGCTTTTTTATTCGCGATGGTTACGAGTCCAAATTCAATGAACAAACATTTCTATCACTTTGAAGTGATTTTCTATTCATCCATTGGGACTGGGAGGGTAAATTTTCATTTTTGAATGTCAACGGCCATATCACGTAGAACGCACATGGTCTCGTCAGCTCCCAGAAGTTAAGTTACGTCGAGTCCCGTTAGTACTTGGAAGGTTGACCGCTTGGGAATACGGGATGTCGTTGGCGATGAATAGTTTGTTTTCAATAACAAATTTCTTGAAATTTTTTTTCAATCACGATGGTTACCAGTCCAAATTCGTAGATCAAAAATATCAATGGCATAGAGATAGGTTAAATTCATCTATAGGAATGATTCTGGATAAATTTCATTGCGAGTTTTTCAAAGTTTATCGCGCTTTTTTATTCGCGATGGTTACGAGTCCAAATTAAATGAACAAACATTTCTATCACTTTGAAGTGATTTTCTATTCATCCATTGGGACTGGGAGGTTAAATTTTCATTTTTGAATGTCAACGGCCATATCACGTAGAACGCACCTGGTCTCGTCAGCTCCCAGAAGTTAAGTTACGTCGAGTCCCGTTAGTACTTGGAAGGGTGACCGCTTGGGAATACGGGATGTCGTTGGCGATGAATAGTTTGTTTTCAATAACAAATTTCTTGAAATTTTTTTTTCAATCACGATGGTTACCAGTCCAAATTCGTAGATAAAACATTTCAATGCCTTAGAGATAGGTTAAATTCATCTATAAGAATGATTCTGGATCAATTCCATTGAGAGTTTTTCAAAGTTTATCCCGTTTTTTAATCGCGATGGTTACCAGTCCAAATTCGTAGATCAAAAATATCAATGGCTTAGAGATAGGTTCAATTCATCTATTTGAATGATTCTGGATAAATTTCATTGCGAGTTTTTCAAA
The DNA here is from genome assembly GCF_021234035.1 of Daphnia pulicaria. Taxonomy (NCBI): domain Eukaryota; kingdom Metazoa; phylum Arthropoda; class Branchiopoda; order Diplostraca; family Daphniidae; genus Daphnia; species Daphnia pulicaria. Next base: position 934,437 of record NC_060915.1, read on the forward strand.
GTTTATCGCGCTTTTTTATTCGCGATGGTTACGAGTCCAAATTCAATGAACAAACATTTCTATCACTTTGAAGTGATTTTCTATTCATCCATTGGGACTGGGAGGTTAAATTTTCATTTTTGAATGTCAACGGCCATATCACGTAGAACGCACCTGGTCTCGTCAGCTCCCAGAAGTTAAGTTACGTCGAGTCCCGTTAGTACTTGGAAGGGTGACCGCTTGGGAATACGGGATGTCGTTGGCGATGAATAGTTTGTTTTCAATAACAAAATTCTTGAAATTTTTTTTTCAATCACGATGGTTACCAGTCCAAATTCGTAGATAAAACATTTCAATGCCTTAGAGATAGGTTAAATTCATCTATAAGAATGATTCTGGATCAATTCCATTGAGAGTTTTTCAAAGTTTATCCCGTTTTTTAATCGCGATGGTTACCAGTCCAAATTCGTAGATCAAAAATATCAATGGCTTAGAGATAGGTTCAATTCATCTATTTGAATGATTCTGGATAAATTTCATTGCGAGTTTTTCAAAGTTTATCGCGCTTTTTTATTCGCGATGGTTACGAGTCCAAATTCAATGAACAAACATTTCTATCACTTTGAAGTGATTTTCTATTCATCCATTGGGACTGGGAGGGTAATTTTTCATTTTTAAATGTCAACGGCCATATCACGTAGAACGCACCTGGTCTCGTCAGCTCCCAGAAGTTAAGTTACGTCGTGTCCCGTTAGTACTTGGAAGGGTGACCGCTTGGGAATACGGGATGTCGTTGGCGATGAATAGTTTGTTTTCAATAACAAATTTCTTGAAATTTTTTTTTCAATCACGATGGTTACCAGTCCAAATTCGTAGATAAAACATTTCAATGCCTTAGAGATAGGTTAAATTCATCTATAAGAATGATTCTGGATCAATTCCATTGAGAGTTTTTCAAAGTTTATCGCGTTTTTTAATCGCGATGGTTACCAGTCCAAATTCGTAGATCAAAAATATCAATGGCATAGAGATAGGTTCAATTCATCTATAGGAATGATTCTGGATAAATTTCATTGCGAGTTTTTCAAAGTTTATCGCGCTTTTTTATTCGCGATGGTTACGAGTCCAAATTCAATGAACAAACATTTCTATCACTTTGAAGTGATTTTCTATTCATCCATTGGGACTGGGAGGGTAAATTTTCGTTTTTGAATGTCAACGGCCATATCACGTAGAACGCACCTGGTCTCGTCAGCTCCCAGAAGTTAAGTTACGTCGAGTCCCGTTAGTACTTGGAAGGGTGACCGCTTGGGAATACGGGATGTCGTTGGCGATGAATAGTTTGTTTTCAATAACAAATTTCTTGAAATTTTTTTTTCAATCACGATGGTTACCAGTCCAAATTCGTAGATAAAACATTTCAATGCCTTAGAGATAGGTTAAATTCATCTATAAGAATGATTCTGGATCAATTCCATTGAGAGTTTTTCAAAGTTTATCGCGTTTTTTAATCGCGATGGTTACCAGTCCAAATTCGTAGATCAAAAATATCAATGGCTTAGAGATAGGTTCAATTCATCTATTTGAATGATTCTGGATAAATTTCATTGCGAGTTTTTCAAAGTTTATCGCGCTTTTTTATTCGCGATGGTTACGAGTCCAAATTCAATGAACAAACATTTCTATCACTTTGAAGTGATTTTCTATTCATCCATTGGGACTGGGAGGGTAAATTTTCATTTTTGAATGTCAACGGCCATATCACGTAGAACGCACCTGGTCTCGTCAGCTCCCAGAAGTTAAGTTACGTCGAGTCCCGTTAGTACTTGGAAGGGTGACCGCTTGGGAATACGGGATGTCGTTGGCGATGAATAGTTTGTTTTCAATAACAAATTTCTTGAAATTTTTTTTTCAATCACGATGGTTACCAGTCCAAATTCGTAGATAAAACATTTCAATGCCTTAGAGATAGGTTAAATTCATCTATAAGAATGATTCTGGATCAATTCCATTGAGAGTTTTTCAAAGTTTATCGCGTTTTTTAATCGCGATGGTTACCAGTCCAAATTCGTAGATCAAAAATATCAATGGCATAGAGATAGGTTCAATTCATCTATAGGAATGATTCTGGATAAATTTCATTGCGAGTTTTTCAAAGTTTATCGCGCTTTTTTATTCGCGATGGTTACGAGTCCAAATTCAATGAACAAACATTTCTATCACTTTGAAGTGATTTTCTATTCATCCATTGGGACTGGGAGGGTAAATTTTCGTTTTTGAATGTCAACGGCCATATCACGTAGAACGCACCTGGTCTCGTCAGCTCCCAGAAGTTAAGTTACGTCGAGTCCCGTTAGTACTTGGAAGGGTGACCGCTTGGGAATACGGGATGTCGTTGGCGATGAATAGTTTGTTTTCAATAACAAATTTCTTGAAATTTGTTTTTCAATCACGATGGTTACCAGTCCAAATTCGTAGATAAAACATTTCAATGCCTTAGAGATAGGTTAAATTCATCTATAAGAATGATTCTGGATCAATTCCATTGAGAGTTTTTCAAAGTTTATCGCGTTTTTTAATCGCGATGGTTACCAGTCCAAATTCGTAGATCAAAAATATCAATGGCATAGAGATAGGTTCAATTCATCTATAGGAATGATTCTGGATAAATTTCATTGCGAGTTTTTCAAAGTTTATCGCGCTTTTTTATTCGCGATGGTTACGAGTCCAAATTCAATGAACAAACATTTCTATCACTTTGAAGTGATTTTCTATTCATCCATTGGGACTGGGAGGGTAAATTTTCGTTTTTGAATGTCAACGGCCATATCACGTAGAACGCACCTGGTCTCGTCAGCTCCCAGAAGTTAAGTTACGTCGAGTCCCGTTAGTACTTGGAAGGGTGACCGCTTGGGAATACGGGATGTCGTTGGCGATGAATAGTTTGTTTTCAATAACAAATTTCTTGAAATTTTTTTTTCAATCACGATGGTTACCAGTCCAAATTCGTAGATAAAACATTTCAATGCCTTAGAGATAGGTTAAATTCATCTATAAGAATGATTCTGGATCAATTCCATTGAGAGTTTTTCAAAGTTTATCGCGTTTTTTAATCGCGATGGTTACCAGTCCAAATTCGTAGATCAAAAATATCAATGGCTTAGAGATAGGTTCAATTCATCTATTTGAATGATTCTGGATAAATTTCATTGCGAGTTTTTCAAAGTTTATCGCGCTTTTTTATTCGCGATGGTTACGAGTCCAAATTCAATGAACAAACATTTCTATCACTTTGAAGTGATTTTCTATTCATCCATTGGGACTGGGAGGGTAATTTTTCATTTTTGAATGTCAACGGCCATATCACGTAGAACGCACTTGGTCTCGTCAGCTCCCAGAAGTTAAGTTACGTCGTGTCCCGTTAGTACTTGGAAGGGTGACCGCTTGGGAATACGGGATGTCGTTGGCGATGAATAGTTTGTTTTCAATAACAAATTTCTTGAAATTTTTTTTTCAATCACGATGGTTACCAGTCCAAATTCGTAGATAAAACATTTCAATGCCTTAGAGATAGGTTAAATTCATCTATAAGAATGATTCTGGATCAATTCCATTGAGAGTTTTTCAAAGATTATCGCGTTTTTTAATCGCGATGGTTACCAGTCCAAATTCGTAGATCAAAAATATCAATGGCTTAGAGATAGGTTCAATTCATCTATTTGAATGATTCTGGATAAATTTCATTGCGAGTTTTTCAAAGTTTATCGCGCTTTTTTATTCGCGATGGTTACGAGTCCAAATTCAATGAACAAACATTTCTATCACTTTGAAGTGATTTTCTATTCATCCATTGGGACTGGGAGGGTAATTTTTCATTTTTGAATGTCAACGGCCATATCACGTAGAACGCACCTGGTCTCGTCAGCTCCCAGAAGTTAAGTCACGTCGAATCCCGTTAGTACTTGGAAGGGTGACCGCTTGGGAATACGGGATGTCGTTGGCGATGAAAAGTTTGTTTTCAATAATAAATTTCTTGAAATTTTTTTTCAATCACGATGGTTACCAGTCCAAATTCGTAGATCAAAAATATCAATGGCATAGAGATAGGTTCAATTCATCTATAGGAATGATTCTGGATAAATTTCATTGCGAGTTTTTCAAAGTTTATCGCGTTTTTTAATCGCGATGGTTACCAGTCCAAATTCGTAGATCAAAAATATCAATGGCATAGAGATAGGTTCAATTCATCTATAGGAATGATTCTGGATAAATTTCATTGCGAGTTTTTCAAAGTTTATCGCGCTTTTTTATTCGCGATGGTTACGAGTCCAAATTCAATGAACAAACATTTCTATCACTTTGAAGTGATTTTCTATTCATCCATTGGGACTGGGAGGTTAAATTTTCATTTTTGAATGTCAACGGCCATATCACGTAGAACGCACCTGGTCTCGTCAGCTCCCAGAAGTTAAGTTACGTCGAGTCCCGTTAGTACTTGGAAGGGTGACCGCTTGGGAATACGGGATGTCGTTGGCGATGAATAGTTTGTTTTCAATAACAAATTTCTTGAAATTTTTTTTTCAATCACGATGGTTACCAGTCCAAATTCGTAGATAAAACATTTCAATGCCTTAGAGATAGGTTAAATTCATCTATAAGAATGATTCTGGATCAATTCCATTGAGAGTTTTTCAAAGTTTATCGCGTTTTTTAATCGCGATGGTTACCAGTCCAAATTCGTAGATCAAAAATATCAATGGCTTAGAGATAGGTTCAATTCATCTATTTGAATGATTCTGGATAAATTTCATTGCGAGTTTTTCAAAGTTTATCGCGCTTTTTTATTCGCGATGGTTACGAGTCCAAATTCAATGAACAAACATTTCTATCACTTTGAAGTGATTTTCTATTCATCCATTGGGACTGGGAGGGTAAATTTTCATTTTTGAATGTCAACGGCCATATCACGTAGAACGCACCTGGTCTCGTCAGCTCCCAGAAGTTAAGTTACGTCGAGTCCCGTTAGTACTTGGAAGGGTGACCGCTTGGGAATACGGGATGTCGTTGGCGATGAATAGTTTGTTTTCAATAACAAATTTCTTGAAATTTTTTTTTCAATCACGATGGTTACCAGTCCAAATTCGTAGATAAAACATTTCAATGCCTTAGAGATAGGTTAAATTCATCTATAAGAATGATTCTGGATCAATTCCATTGAGAGTTTTTCAAAGTTTATCGCGTTTTTTAATCGCGATGGTTACCAGTCCAAATTCGTAGATCAAAAATATCAATGGCATAGAGATAGGTTCAATTCATCTATAGGAATGATTCTGGATAAATTTCATTGCGAGTTTTTCAAAGTTTATCGCGCTTTTTTATTCGCGATGGTTACGAGTCCAAATTCAATGAACAAACATTTCTATCACTTTGAAGTGATTTTCTATTCATCCATTGGGACTGGGAGGGTAAATTTTCGTTTTTGAATGTCAACGGCCATATCACGTAGAACGCACCTGGTCTCGTCAGCTCCCAGAAGTTAAGTTACGTCGAGTCCCGTTAGTACTTGGAAGGGTGACCGCTTGGGAATACGGGATGTCGTTGGCGATGAATAGTTTGTTTTCAATAACAAATTTCTTGAAATTTTTTTTTCAATCACGATGGTTACCAGTCCAAATTCGTAGATAAAACATTTCAATGCCTTAGAGATAGGTTAAATTCATCTATAAGAATGATTCTGGATCAATTCCATTGAGAGTTTTTCAAAGTTTATCGCGTTTTTTAATCGCGATGGTTACCAGTCCAAATTCGTAGATCAAAAATATCAATGGATTAGAGATAGGTTCAATTCATCTATTTGAATGATTCTGGATAAATTTCATTGCGAGTTTTTCAAAGTTTATCGCGCTTTTTTATTCGCGATGGTTACGAGTCCAAATTCAATGAACAAACATTTCTATCACTTTGAAGTGATTTTCTATTCATCCATTGGGACTGGGAGGGTAATTTTTCATTTTTGAATGTCAACGGCCATATCACGTAGAACGCACCTGGTCTCGTCAGCTCCCAGAAGTTAAGTCACGTCGAATCCCGTTAGTACTTGGAAGGGTGACCGCTTGGGAATACGGGATGTCGTTGGCGATGAAAAGTTTGTTTTCAATAATAAATTTCTTGAAATTTTTTTTCAATCACGATGGTTACCAGTCCAAATTCGTAGATCAAAAATATCAATGGCATAGAGATAGGTTCAATTCATCTATAGGAATGATTCTGGATAAATTTCATTGCGAGTTTTTCAAAGTTTATCGCGTTTTTTAATCGCGATGGTTACCAGTCCAAATTCGTAGATCAAAAATATCAATGGCATAGAGATAGGTTCAATTCATCTATAGGAATGATTCTGGATAAATTTCATTGCGAGTTTTTCAAAGTTTATCGCGCTTTTTTATTCGCGATGGTTACGAGTCCAAATTCAATGAACAAACATTTCTATCACTTTGAAGTGATTTTCTATTCATCCATTGGGACTGGGAGGGTAAATTTTCATTTTTGAATGTCAACGGCCATATCACGTAGAACGCACCTGGTCTCGTCAGCTCCCAGAAGTTAAGTTACGTCGAGTCCCGTTAGTACTTGGAAGGGTGACCGCTTGGGAATACGGGATGTCGTTGGCGATGAACAGTTTGTTTTCAATAACAAACTTCTTGAAATTTTTTTTCAATCACGATGGTTACCAGTCCAAATTCGTAGATAAAAAATTTCAATGCCTTAGAGATAGGTTCAATTCATCTATAAGAATGATTCTGGATCAATTCCATTGACAGTTTTTCAAAGTTTATCGCGTTTTTTAATCGCGATGGTTACCAGTCCAAATTCGTAGATCAAAAATATCAATGGCATAGAGATAGGTTCAATTCATCTATTTGAATGATTCTGGATAAATTTCATTGCGAGTTTTTCAAAGTTTATCGCGCTTTTTTATTCGCGATGGTTACGAGTCCAAATTCAATGAACAAACATTTCTATCACTTTGAAGTGATTTTCTATTCATCCATTGGGACTGGGAGGGTAATTTTTCATTTTTGAATGTCAACGGCCATATCACGTAGAACGCACCTGGTCTCGTCAGCTCCCAGAAGTTAAGTCACGTCGAATCCCGTTAGTACTTGGAAGGGTGACCGCTTGGGAATACGGGATGTCGTTGGCGATGAAAAGTTTGTTTTCAATAATAAATTTCTTGAAATTTTTTTTCAATCACGATGGTTACCAGTCCAAATTCGTAGATCAAAAATATCAATGGCATAGAGATAGGTTCAATTCATCTATAGGAATGATTCTGGATAAATTTCATTGCGAGTTTTTCAAAGTTTATCGCGTTTTTTAATCGCGATGGTTACCAGTCCAAATTCGTAGATCAAAAATATCAATGGCATAGAGATAGGTTCAATTCATCTATAGGAATGATTCTGGATAAATTTCATTGCGAGTTTTTCAAAGTTTATCGCGCTTTTTTATTCGCGATGGTTACGAGTCCAAATTCAATGAACAAACATTTCTATCACTTTGAAGTGATTTTCTATTCATCCATTGGGACTGGGAGGGTAATTTTTCATTTTTGAATGTCAACGGCCATATCACGTAGAACGCACCTGGTCTCGTCAGCTCCCAGAAGTTAAGTTACGTCGAGTCCCGTTAGTACTTGGAAGGGTGACCGCTTGGGAATACGGGATGTCGTTGGCGATGAACAGTTTGTTTTCAATAACAAACTTCTTGAAATTTTTTTTCAATCACGATGGTTACCAGTCCAAATTCGTAGATAAAAAATTTCAATGCCTTAGAGATAGGTTCAATTCATCTATAAGAATGATTCTGGATCAATTCCATTGACAGTTTTTCAAAGTTTATCGCGTTTTTTAATCGCGATGGTTACCAGTCCAAATTCGTAGATCAAAAATATCAATGGCATAGAGATAGGTTCAATTCATCTATAGGAATGATTCTGGATAAATTTCATTGCGAGTTTTTCAAAGTTTATCGCGCTTTTTTATTCGCGATGGTTACGAGTCCAAATTCAATGAACCAACATTTCTATCACTTTGAAGTGATTTTCTATTCATCCATTGGGACTGGGAGGGTAGTTTTTCATTTTTTAATGTCAACGGCCATATCACGTAGAACGCACCTGGTCTCGTCAGCTCCCAGAAGTTAAGTTACGTCGAGTCCCGTTAGTACTTGGAAGGATGACCGCTTGGGAATACGGGATGTCGTTGGCGATGAACAGTTGGTTTTCAATAACAAACTTCTTGAAATTTTTTTTCAATCACGATGGTTACCAGTCCAAATTCGTAGATAAAAAATTTCAATGCCTTAGAGATAGGTTCAATTCATCTATAAGAATGATTCTGGATCAATTCCATTGACAGTTTTTCAAAGTTTATCGCGTTTTTTAATCGCGATGGTTACCAGTCCAAATTCGTAGATCAAAAATATCAATGGCATAGAGATAGGTTCAATTCATCTATTTGAATGATTCTGGATAAATTTCATTGCGAGTTTTTCAAAGTTTATCGCGCTTTTTTATTCGCGATGGTTACGAGTCCAAATTCAATGAACCAACATTTCTATCACTTTGAAGTGATTTTCTATTCATCCATTGGGACTGGGAGGGTAGTTTTTCATTTTTTAATGTCAACGGCCATATCACGTAGAACGCACCTGGTCTCGTCAGCTCCCAGAAGTTAAGTTACGTCGAGTCCCGTTAGTACTTGGAAGGATGACCGCTTGGGAATACGGGATGTCGTTGGCGATGAACAGTTGGTTTTCAATAACAAACTTCTTGAAATTTTTTTTCAATCACGATGGTTACCAGTCCAAATTCGTAGATAAAAAATTTCAATGCCTTAGAGATAGGTTCAATTCATCTATAAGAATGATTCTGGATCAATTCCATTGACAGTTTTTCAAAGTTTATCGCGTTTTTTAATCGCGATGGTTACCAGTCCAAATTCGTAGATCAAAAATATCAATGGCATAGAGATAGGTTCAATTCATCTATTTGAATGATTCTGGATAAATTTCATTGCGAGTTTTTCAAAGTTTATCGCGCTTTTTTATTCGCGATGGTTACGAGTCCAAATTCAATGAACAAACATTTCTATCACTTTGAAGTGATTTTCTATTCATCCATTGGGACTGGGAGGGTAAATTTTCATTTTTGAATGTCAACGGCCATATCACGTAGAACGCACCTGGTCTCGTCAGCTCCCAGAAGTTAAGTTACGTCGAGTCCCGTTAGTACTTGGAAGGGTGGGAATACGGGATGTCGTTGGCGATGAATAGTTTTTTTTCAATAACAAATTTCTTGAAATTTTTTTTTCAATCACGATGGTTACCAGTCCAAATTCGTAGATAAAACATTTCAATGCCTTAGAGATAGGTTAAATTCATCTATAAGAATGATTTTGGATCAATTCCATTGAGAGTTTTTCAAAGTTTATCGCGTTTTTTAATCGCGATGGTTACCAGTCCAAATTCGTAGATCAAAAATATCAATGGCATAGAGATAGGTTCAATTCATCTATAGGAATGATTCTGGATAAATTTCATTGCGAGTTTTTCAAAGTTTATCGCGCTTTTTTATTCGCGATGGTTACGAGTCCAAATTCAATGAACAAACATTTCTATCACTTTGAAGTGATTTTCTATTCATCCATTGGGACTGGGAGGGTAATTTTTCATTTTTGAATGTCAACGGCCATATCACGTAGAACGCACCTGGTCTCGTCAGCTCCCAGAAGTTAAGTTACGTCGAGTCCTGTTAGTACTTGGAAGGGTGACCGCTTGGGAATACGGGATGTCGTTGGCGATGAACAGTTTGTTTTCAATAACAAACTTCTTGAAATTTTTTTTCAATCACGATGGTTACCAGTCCAAATTCGTAGATAAAAAATTTCAATGCCTTAGAGATAGGTTCAATTCATCTATAAGAATGATTCTGGATCAATTCCATTGACAGTTTTTCAAAGTTTATCGCGTTTTTTAATCGCGATGGTTACCAGTCCAAATTCGTAGATCAAAAATATCAATGGCATAGAGATAGGTTCAATTCATCTATAGGAATGATTCTGGATAAATTTCATTGCGAGTTTTTCAAAGTTTATCGCGCTTTTTTATTCGCGATGGTTACGAGTCCAAATTCAATGAACAAACATTTCTATCACTTTGAAGTGATTTTCTATTCATCCATTGGGACTGGGAGGGTAAATTTTCATTTTTGAATGTCAACGGCCATATCACGTAGAACGCACCTGGTCTCGTCAGCTCCCAGAAGTTAAGTTACGTCGAGTCCCGTTAGTACTTGGAAGGGTGGGAATACGGGATGTCGTTGGCGATGAATAGTTTTTTTTCAATAACAAATTTCTTGAAATTTTTTTTTCAATCACGATGGTTACCAGTCCAAATTCGTAGATAAAACATTTCAATGCCTTAGAGATAGGTTAAATTCATCTATAAGAATGATTTTGGATCAATTCCATTGAGAGTTTTTCAAAGTTTATCGCGTTTTTTAATCGCGATGGTTACCAGTCCAAATTCGTAGATCAAAAATATCAATGGCATAGAGATAGGTTCAATTCATCTATAGGAATGATTCTGGATAAATTTCATTGCGAGTTTTTCAAAGTTTATCGCGCTTTTTTATTCGCGATGGTTACGAGTCCAAATTCAATGAACAAACATTTCTATCACTTTGAAGTGATTTTCTATTCATCCATTGGGACTGGGAGGGTAATTTTTCATTTTTGAATGTCAACGGCCATATCACGTAGAACGCACCTGGTCTCGTCAGCTCCCAGAAGTTAAGTTACGTCGAGTCCTGTTAGTACTTGGAAGGGTGACCGCTTGGGAATACGGGATGTCGTTGGCGATGAACAGTTTGTTTTCAATAACAAACTTCTTGAAATTTTTTTTCAATCACGATGGTTACCAGTCCAAATTCGTAGATAAAAAATTTCAATGCCTTAGAGATAGGTTCAATTCATCTATAAGAATGATTCTGGATCAATTCCATTGACAGTTTTTCAAAGTTTATCGCGTTTTTTAATCGCGATGGTTACCAGTCCAAATTCGTAGATCAAAAATATCAATGGCATAGAGATAGGTTCAATTCATCTATAGGAATGATTCTGGATAAATTTCATTGCGAGTTTTTCAAAGTTTATCGCGCTTTTTTATTCGCGATGGTTACGAGTCCAAATTCAATGAACCAACATTTCTATCACTTTGAAGTGATTTTCTATTCATCCATTGGGACTGGGAGGGTAGTTTTTCATTTTTTAATGTCAACGGCCATATCACGTAGAACGCACCTGGTCTCGTCAGCTCCCAGAAGTTAAGTTACGTCGAGTCCCGTTAGTACTTGGAAGGATGACCGCTTGGGAATACGGGATGTCGTTGGCGATGAACAGTTGGTTTTCAATAACAAACTTCTTGAAATTTTTTTTCAATCACGATGGTTACCAGTCCAAATTCGTAGATAAAACATTTCAATGCCTTAGAGATAGGTTAAATTCATCTATAAGAATGATTTTGGATCAATTCCATTGAGAGTTTTTCAAAGTTTATCGCGTTTTTTAATCGCGATGGTTACCAGTCCAAATTCGTAGATCAAAAATATCAATGGCATAGAGATAGGTTCAATTCATCTATAGGAATGATTCTGGATAAATTTCATTGCGAGTTTTTCAAAGTTTATCGCGCTTTTTTATTCGCGATGGTTACGAGTCCAAATTCAATGAACAAACATTTCTATCACTTTGAAGTGATTTTCTATTCATCCATTGGGACTGGGAGGGTAATTTTTCATTTTTGAATGTCAACGGCCATATCACGTAGAACGCACCTGGTCTCGTCAGCTCCCAGAAGTTAAGTTACGTCGAGTCCCGTTAGTACTTGGAAGGGTGGGAATACGGGATGTCGTTGGCGATGAATAGTTTTTTTTCAATAACAAATTTCTTGAAATTTTTTTTTCAATCACGATGGTTACCAGTCCAAATTCGTAGATAAAACATTTCAATGCCTTAGAGATAGGTTAAATTCATCTATAAGAATGATTTTGGATCAATTCCATTGAGAGTTTTTCAAAGTTTATCGCGTTTTTTAATCGCGATGGTTACCAGTCCAAATTCGTAGATCAAAAATATCAATGGCATAGAGATAGGTTCAATTCATCTATAGGAATGATTCTGGATAAATTTCATTGCGAGTTTTTCAAAGTTTATCGCGCTTTTTTATTCGCGATGGTTACGAGTCCAAATTCAATGAACAAACATTTCTATCACTTTGAAGTGATTTTCTATTCATCCATTGGGACTGGGAGTGTAATTTTTCATTTTTGAATGTCAACGGCCATATCACGTAGAACGCACCTGGTCTCGTCAGCTCCCAGAAGTTAAGTTACGTCGAGTCCCGTTAGTACTTGGAAGGGTGACCGCTTGGGAATACGGGATGTCGTTGGCGATGAACAGTTTGTTTTCAATAACAAACTTCTTGAAATTTTTTTTCAATCACGATGGTTACCAGTCCAAATTCGTAGATAAAAAATTTCAATGCCTTAGAGATAGGTTCAATTCATCTATAAGAATGATTCTGGATCAATTCCATTGACAGTTTTTCAAAGTTTATCGCGTTTTTTAATCGCGATGGTTACCAGTCCAAATTCGTAGATCAAAAATATCAATGGCATAGAGATAGGTTCAATTCATCTATAGGAATGATTCTGGATAAATTTCATTGCGAGTTTTTCAAAGTTTATCGCGCTTTTTTATTCGCGATGGTTACGAGTCCAAATTCAATGAACCAACATTTCTATCACTTTGAAGTGATTTTCTATTCATCCATTGGGACTGGGAGGGTAGTTTTTCATTTTTTAATGTCAACGGCCATATCACGTAGAACGCACCTGGTCTCGTCAGCTCCCAGAAGTTAAGTTACGTCGAGTCCCGTTAGTACTTGGAAGGATGACCGCTTGGGAATACGGGATGTCGTTGGCGATGAACAGTTGGTTTTCAATAACACACTTCTTGAAATTTTTTTTCAATCACGATGGTTACCAGTCCAAATTCGTAGATAAAAAATTTCAATGCCTTAGAGATAGGTTCAATTCATCTATAAGAATGATTCTGGATCAATTCCATTGACAGTTTTTCAAAGTTTATCGCGTTTTTTAATCGCGATGGTTACCAGTCCAAATTCGTAGATCAAAAATATCAATGGCATAGAGATAGGTTCAATTCATCTATAGGAATGATTCTGGATAAATTTCATTGCGAGTTTTTCAAAGTTTATCGCGCTTTTTTATTCGCGATGGTTACGAGTCCAAATTCAATGAACAAACATTTCTATCACTTTGAAGTGATTTTCTATTCATCCATTGGGACTGGGAGTGTAATTTTTCATTTTTGAATGTCAACGGCCATATCACGTAGAACGCACCTGGTCTCGTCAGCTCCCAGAAGTTAAGTTACGTCGAGTCCCGTTAGTACTTGGAAGGGTGACCGCTTGGGAATACGGGATGTCGTTGGCGATGAACAGTTTGTTTTCAATAACAAACTTCTTGAAATTTTTTTTCAATCACGATGGTTACCAGTCCAAATTCGTAGATAAAAAATTTCAATGCCTTAGAGATAGGTTCAATTCATCTATAAGAATGATTCTGGATCAATTCCATTGACAGTTTTTCAAAGTTTATCGCGTTTTTTAATCGCGATGGTTACCAGTCCAAATTCGTAGATCAAAAATATCAATGGCATAGAGATAGGTTCAATTCATCTATAGGAATGATTCTGGATAAATTTCATTGCGAGTTTTTCAAAGTTTATCGCGCTTTTTTATTCGCGATGGTTACGAGTCCAAATTCAATGAACCAACATTTCTATCACTTTGAAGTGATTTTCTATTCATCCATTGGGACTGGGAGGGTAGTTTTTCATTTTTTAATGTCAACGGCCATATCACGTAGAACGCACCTGGTCTCGTCAGCTCCCAGAAGTTAAGTTACGTCGAGTCCCGTTAGTACTTGGAAGGATGACCGCTTGGGAATACGGGATGTCGTTGGCGATGAACAGTTGGTTTTCAATAACACACTTCTTGAAATTTTTTTTCAATCACGATGGTTACCAGTCCAAATTCGTAGATAAAAAATTTCAATGCCTTAGAGATAGGTTCAATTCATCTATAAGAATGATTCTGGATCAATTCCATTGACAGTTTTTCAAAGTTTATCGCGTTTTTTAATCGCGATGGTTACCAGTCCAAATTCGTAGATCAAAAATATCAATGGCATAGAGATAGGTTCAATTCATCTATAGGAATGATTCTGGATAAATTTCATTGCGAGTTTTTCAAAGTTTATCGCGCTTTTTTATTCGCGATGGTTACGAGTCCAAATTCAATGAACCAACATTTCTATCACTTTGAAGTGATTTTCTATTCATCCATTGGGACTGGGAGGGTAGTTTTTCATTTTTTAATGTCAACGGCCATATCACGTAGAACGCACCTGGTCTCGTCAGCTCCCAGAAGTTAAGTTACGTCGAGTCCCGTTAGTACTTGGAAGGATGACCGCTTGGGAATACGGGATGTCGTTGGCGATGAACAGTTTGTTTTCAATAACAAACTTCTTGAAATTTTTTTTCAATCACGATGGTTACCAGTCCAAATTCGTAGATAAAAAATTTCAATGCCTTAGAGATAGGTTCAATTCATCTATAAGAATGATTCTGGATCAATTCCATTGACAGTTTTTCAAAGTTTATCGCGTTTTTTAATCGCGATGGTTACCAGTCCAAATTCGTAGATCAAAAATATCAATGGCATAGAGATAGGTTCAATTCATCTATAGGAATGATTCTGGATAAATTTCATTGCGAGTTTTTCAAAGTTTATCGCGCTTTTTTATTCGCGATGGTTACGAGTCCAAATTCAATGAACCAACATTTCTATCACTTTGAAGTGATTTTCTATTCATCCATTGGGACTGGGAGGGTAGTTTTTCATTTTTTAATGTCAACGGCCATATCACGTAGAACGCACCTGGTCTCGTCAGCTCCCAGAAGTTAAGTTACGTCGAGTCCCGTTAGTACTTGGAAGGATGACCGCTTGGGAATACGGGATGTCGTTGGCGATGAACAGTTGGTTTTCAATAACAAACTTCTTGAAATTTTTTTTCAATCACGATGGTTACCAGTCCAAATTCGTAGATAAAACATTTCAATGCCTTAGAGATAGGTTAAATTCATCTATAAGAATGATTTTGGATCAATTCCATTGAGAGTTTTTCAAAGTTTATCGCGTTTTTTAATCGCGATGGTTACCAGTCCAAATTCGTAGATCAAAAATATCAATGGCATAGAGATAGGTTCAATTCATCTATAGGAATGATTCTGGATAAATTTCATTGCGAGTTTTTCAAAGTTTATCGCGCTTTTTTATTCGCGATGGTTACGAGTCCAAATTCAATGAACCAACATTTCTATCACTTTGAAGTGATTTTCTATTCATCCATTGGGACTGGGAGGGTAGTTTTTCATTTTTTAATGTCAACGGCCATATCACGTAGAACGCACCTGGTCTCGTCAGCTCCCAGAAGTTAAGTTACGTCGAGTCCCGTTAGTACTTGGAAGGATGACCGCTTGGGAATACGGGATGTCGTTGGCGATGAACAGTTTGTTTTCAATAACAAACTTCTTGAAATTTTTTTTCAATCACGATGGTTACCAGTCCAAATTCGTAGATAAAAAATTTCAATGCCTTAGAGATAGGTTCAATTCATCTATAAGAATGATTCTGGATCAATTCCATTGACAGTTTTTCAAAGTTTATCGCGTTTTTTAATCGCGATGGTTACCAGTCCAAATTCGTAGATCAAAAATATCAATGGCATAGAGATAGGTTCAATTCATCTATAGGAATGATTCTGGATAAATTTCATTGCGAGTTTTTCAAAGTTTATCGCGCTTTTTTATTCGCGATGGTTACGAGTCCAAATTCAATGAACCAACATTTCTATCACTTTGAAGTGATTTTCTATTCATCCATTGGGACTGGGAGGGTAGTTTTTCATTTTTTAATGTCAACGGCCATATCACGTAGAACGCACCTGGTCTCGTCAGCTCCCAGAAGTTAAGTTACGTCGAGTCCCGTTAGTACTTGGAAGGATGACCGCTTGGGAATACGGGATGTCGTTGGCGATGAACAGTTTGTTTTCAATAACAAACTTCTTGAAATTTTTTTTCAATCACGATGGTTACCAGTCCAAATTCGTAGATAAAAAATTTCAATGCCTTAGAGATAGGTTCAATTCATCTATAAGAATGATTCTGGATCAATTCCATTGACAGTTTTTCAAAGTTTATCGCGTTTTTTAATCGCGATGGTTACCAGTCCAAATTCGTAGATCAAAAATATCAATGGCATAGAGATAGGTTCAATTCATCTATAGGAATGATTCTGGATAAATTTCATTGCGAGTTTTTCAAAGTTTATCGCGCTTTTTTATTCGCGATGGTTACGAGTCCAAATTCAATGAACCAACATTTCTATCACTTTGAAGTGATTTTCTATTCATCCATTGGGACTGGGAGGGTAGTTTTTCATTTTTTAATGTCAACGGCCATATCACGTAGAACGCACCTGGTCTCGTCAGCTCCCAGAAGTTAAGTTACGTCGAGTCCCGTTAGTACTTGGAAGGATGACCGCTTGGGAATACGGGATGTCGTTGGCGATGAACAGTTGGTTTTCAATAACAAACTTCTTGAAATTTTTTTTCAATCACGATGGTTACCAGTCCAAATTCGTAGATAAAACATTTCAATGCCTTAGAGATAGGTTAAATTCATCTATAAGAATGATTTTGGATCAATTCCATTGAGAGTTTTTCAAAGTTTATCGCGTTTTTTAATCGCGATGGTTACCAGTCCAAATTCGTAGATCAAAAATATCAATGGCATAGAGATAGGTTCAATTCATCTATAGGAATGATTCTGGATAAATTTCATTGCGAGTTTTTCAAAGTTTATCGCGCTTTTTTATTCGCGATGGTTACGAGTCCAAATTCAATGAACAAACATTTCTATCACTTTGAAGTGATTTTCTATTCATCCATTGGGACTGGGAGGGTAAATTTTCATTTTTGAATGTCAACGGCCATATCACGTAGAACGCACCTGGTCTCGTCAGCTCCCAGAAGTTAAGTTACGTCGAGTCCCGTTAGTACTTGGAAGGGTGACCGCTTGGGAATACGGGATGTCGTTGGCGATGAACAGTTTGTTTTCAATAACAAACTTCTTGAAATTTTTTTTCAATCACGATGGTTACCAGTCCAAATTCTTAGATAAAAAATTTCAATGGCATAGAGATAGGTTCAATTCATCTATTTGAATGATTCTGGATAAATTTCATTGAGAGTTTTTCAAAGTTTATCGCGTTTTTTAATCGCGATGGTTACCAGTTCAAATTCAATGAACAAACATTTCTATCAGTTTGAAGTGATTTTCTATTCATCCATTGGGACTGGGAGGGTAAATTTTCATTTTTGAATGTCAACGGCCATATCACGTAGAACGCACCTGGTCTCGTCAGCTCCCAGAAGTTAAGTTACGTCGAGTCCCGTTAGTACTTGAAAGGGTGACCGCTTGGGAATACGGGATGTCGTTGGCGATGAACAGTTTGTTTTCAATAACAAACTTCTTGAAATTTTTTTTCAATCACGATGGGTACCAGTCCAAATTCGTAGATAAAAAATTTCAATGCCTTAGAGATAGGTTCAATTCATCTATAAGAATGATTCTGGATCAATTCCATTGAGAGTTTTTCAAAGTTTATCGCGTTTTTTAATCGCGATGGTTACCAGTCCAAATTCGTAGATCAAAAATATCAATGCCATAGAGATAGGTTCAATTCATCTATTTGAATGATTCTGGATAAATTTCATTGCGAGTTTTTCAAAGTTTATCGCGCTTTTTTATTCGCGATGGTTACGAGTCCAAATTCAATGAACAAACATTTTTATCACTTTGAAGTGATTTTCTATTCATCCATTGGGACTGGGAGGGTAAATTTTCATTTTTGAATGTCAACGGCCATATCACGTAGAACGCACCTGGTCTCGTCAGCTCCCAGAAGTTAAGTTACGTCGAGTCCCGTTAGTACTTGGAAGGGTGGGAATACGGGATGTCGTTGGCGATGAATAGTTTTTTTTCAATAACAAATTTCTTGAAATTTTTTTTTCAATCACGATGGTTACCAGTCCAAATTCGTAGATAAAACATTTCAATGCCTTAGAGATAGGTTAAATTCATCTATAAGAATGATTTTGGATCAATTCCATTGAGAGTTTTTCAAAGTTTATCGCGTTTTTTAATCGCGATGGTTACCAGTCCAAATTCGTAGATCAAAAATATCAATGGCATAGAGATAGGTTCAATTCATCTATTTGAATGATTCTGGATAAATTTCATTGCGAGTTTTTCAAAGTTTATCGCGCTTTTTTATTCGCGATGGTTACGAGTCCAAATTCAATGAACAAACATTTCTATCACTTTGAAGTGATTTTCTATTCATCCATTGGGACTGGGAGGGTAAATTTTCATGTTTGAATGTCAACGGCCATATCACGTAGAACGCACCTGGTCTCGTCAGCTCCCAGAAGTTAAGTTACGTCGAGTCCCGTTAGTACTTGGAAGGGTGACCGCTTGGGAATACGGGATGTCGTTGGCGATGAACAGTTTGTTTTCAATAACAAACTTCTTGAAATTTTTTTTCAATCACGATGGTTACCAGTCCAAATTCGTAGATAAAAAATTTCAATGCCTTAGAGATAGGTTCAATTCATCTATAAGAATGATTCTGGATCAATTCCACTGAGAGTTTTTCGAAGTTTATCGCGTTTTTTAATCGCGATGGTTACCAGTCCAAATTCGTAGATCAAAAATATCAATGGCATAGAGATAGGTTCAATTCATCTATAGGAATGATTCTTGATAAATTTCATTGCGAGTTTTTCAAAGTTTATCGCGCTTTTTTATTCGCGATGGTTACGAGTCCAAATTCAATGAACAAACATTTCTATCACTTTGAAGTGATTTTCTATTCATCCATTGGGACTGGGAGGGTAAATTTTCATTTTTGAATGTCAACGGCCATATCACGTAGAACGCACCTGGTCTCGTCAGCTCCCAGAAGTTAAGTTACGTCGAGTCCCGTTAGTACTTGGAAGGGTGACCGCTTGGGAATACGGGATGTCGTTGGCGATGAACAGTTTGTTTTCAATAACAAACTTCTTGAAATTTTTTTTCAATCACGATGGTTACCAGTCCAAATTCGTAGATAAAAAATTTCAATGCCTTAGAGATAGGTTCAATTCATCTATAAGAATGATTCTGGATCAATTCCATTGCGAGTTTTTCAAAGTTTATCGCGCTTTTTTATTCGCGATGGTTACGAGTCCAAATTCAATGAACAAACATTTCTATCACTTTGAAGTGATTTTCTATTCATCCATTGGGACTGGGAGGGTAAATTTTCATTTTTGAATGTCAACGGCCATATCACGTAGAACGCACCTGGTCTCGTCAGCTCCCAGAAGTTAAGTTACGTCGAGTCCCGTTAGTACTTGGAAGGGTGACCGCTTGGGAATACGGGATGTCGTTGGCGATGAACAGTTTGTTTTCAATAACAAACTTCTTGAAATTTTTTTTCAATCACGATGGTTACCAGTCCAAATTCGTAGATAAAAAATTTCAATGCCTTAGAGATAGGTTCAATTTATCTATAAGAATGATTCTGGATCAATTCCATTGCGAGTTTTTCAAAGTTTATCGCGCTTTTTTATTCGCGATGGTTACGAGTCCAAATTCAATGAACAAACATTTCTATCACTTTGAAGTGATTTTCTATTCATCCATTGGGACTGGGAGGGTAAATTTTCATTTTTGAATGTCAACGGCCATATCACGTAGAACGCACCTGGTCTCGTCAGCTCCCAGAAGTTAAGTTACGTCGAGTCCCGTTAGTACTTGGAAGGGTGACCGCTTGGGAATACGGGTTGTCGTTGGCGATGAACAGTTTGTTTTCAATAACAAACTTCTTGAAATTTTTTTTCAATCACGATGGTTACCAGTCCAAATTCGTAGATAAAAAATTTCAATGCCTTAGAGATAGGTTCAATTCATCTATAAGAATGATTCTGGATCAATTCCACTGAGAGTTTTTCAAAGTTTATCGCGTTTTTTAATCGCGATGGTTACCAGTCCAAATTCGTAGATCAAAAATATCAATGGCATAGAGATAGGTTCAATTCATCTATAGGAATGATTCTTGATAAATTTCATTGCGAGTTTTTCAAAGTTTATCGCGCTTTTTTATTCGCGATGGTTACGAGTCCAAATTCAATGAACAAACATTTCTATCACTTTGAAGTGATTTTCTATTCATCCATTGGGACTGGGAGGGTAAATTTTCATTTTTGAATGTCAACGGCCATATCACGTAGAACGCACCTGGTCTCGTCAGCTCCCAGAAGTTAAGTTACGTCGAGTCCCGTTAGTACTTGGAAGGGTGACCGCTTGGGAATACGGGATGTCGTTGGCGATGAACAGTTTGTTTTCAATAACAAACTTCTTGAAATTTTTTTTCAATCACGATGGTTACCAGTCCAAATTCGTAGATAAAAAATTTCAATGCCTTAGAGATAGGTTCAATTCATCTATAAGAATGATTCTGGATCAATTCCATTGCGAGTTTTTCAAAGTTTATCGCGCTTTTTTATTCGCGATGGTTACGAGTCCAAATTCAATGAACAAACATTTCTATCACTTTGAAGTGATTTTCTATTCATCCATTGGGACTGGGAGGGTAAATTTTCATTTTTGAATGTCAACGGCCATATCACGTAGAACGCACCTGGTCTCGTCAGCTCCCAGAAGTTAAGTTACGTCGAGTCCCGTTAGTACTTGGAAGGGTGACCGCTTGGGAATACGGGATGTCGTTGGCGATGAACAGTTTGTTTTCAATAACAAACTTCTTGAAATTTTTTTTCAATCACGATGGTTACCAGTCCAAATTCGTAGATAAAAAATTTCAATGCCTTAGAGATAGGTTCAATTCATCTATAAGAATGATTCTGGATCAATTCCACTGAGAGTTTTTCAAAGTTTATCGCGTTTTTTAATCGCGATGGTTACCAGTCCAAATTCGTAGATCAAAAATATCAATGGCATAGAGATAGGTTCAATTCATCTATAGGAATGATTCTTGATAAATTTCATTGCGAGTTTTTCAAAGTTTATCGCGCTTTTTTATTCGCGATGGTTACGAGTCCAAATTCAATGAACAAACATTTCTATCACTTTGAAGTGATTTTCTATTCATCCATTGGGACTGGGAGGGTAAATTTTCATTTTTGAATGTCAACGGCCATATCACGTAGAACGCACCTGGTCTCGTCAGCTCCCAGAAGTTAAGTTACGTCGAGTCCCGTTAGTACTTGGAAGGGTGACCGCTTGGGAATACGGGATGTCGTTGGCGATGAACAGTTTGTTTTCAATAACAAACTTTTTGAAATTTTTTTTCAATCACGATGGTTACCAGTCCAAATTCGTAGATAAAAAATTTCAATGCCTTAGAGATAGGTTCAATTCATCTATAAGAATGATTCTGGATCAATTCCACTGAGAGTTTTTCAAAGTTTATCGCGTTTTTTAATCGCGATGGTTACCAGTCCAAATTCGTAGATCAAAAATATCAATGGCATAGAGATAGGTTCAATTCATCTATAGGAATGATTCTTGATAAATTTCATTGCGAGTTTTTCAAAGTTTATCGCGCTTTTTTATTCGCGATGGTTACGAGTCCAAATTCAATGAACAAACATTTCTATCACTTTGAAGTGATTTTCTATTCATCCATTGGGACTGGGAGGGTAAATTTTCATTTTTGAATGTCAACGGCCATATCACGTAGAACGCACCTGGTCTCGTCAGCTCCCAGAAGTTAAGTTACGTCGAGTCCCGTTAGTACTTGGAAGGGTGACCGCTTGGGAATACGGGATGTCGTTGGCGATGAACAGTTTGTTTTCAATAACAAACTTCTTGAAATTTTTTTTCAATCACGATGGTTACCAGTCCAAATTCGTAAATAAAAAATTTCAATGCCTTAGAGATAGGTTCAATTCATCTATAAGAATGATTCTGGATCAATTCCACTGAGAGTTTTTCGAAGTTTATCGCGTTTTTTAATCGCGATGGTTACCAGTCCAAATTCGTAGATCAAAAATATCAATGGCATAGAGATAGGTTCAATTCATCTATAGGAATGATTCTTGATAAATTTCATTGCGAGTTTTTCAAAGTTTATCGCGCTTTTTTATTCGCGATGGTTACGAGTCCAAATTCAATGAACAAACATTTCTATCACTTTGAAGTGATTTTCTATTCATCCATTGGGACTGGGAGGGTAAATTTTCATTTTTGAATGTCAACGGCCATATCACGTAGAACGCACCTGGTCTCGTCAGCTCCCAGAAGTTAAGTTACGTCGAGTCCCGTTAGTACTTGGAAGGGTGACCGCTTGGGAATACGGGATGTCGTTGGCGATGAACAGTTTGTTTTCAATAACAAACTTTTTGAAATTTTTTTTCAATCACGATGGTTACCAGTCCAAATTCGTAGATAAAAAATTTCAATGCCTTAGAGATAGGTTCAATTCATCTATAAGAATGATTCTGGATCAATTCCACTGAGAGTTTTTCAAAGTTTATCGCGTTTTTTAATCGCGATGGTTACCAGTCCAAATTCGTAGATCAAAAATATCAATGGCATAGAGATAGGTTCAATTCATCTATAGGAATGATTCTTGATAAATTTCATTGCGAGTTTTTCAAAGTTTATCGCGCTTTTTTATTCGCGATGGTTACGAGTCCAAATTCAATGAACAAACATTTCTATCACTTTGAAGTGATTTTCTATTCATCCATTGGGACTGGGAGGGTAAATTTTCATTTTTGAATGTCAACGGCCATATCACGTAGAACGCACCTGGTCTCGTCAGCTCCCAGAAGTTAAGTTACGTCGAGTCCCGTTAGTACTTGGAAGGGTGACCGCTTGGGAATACGGGATGTCGTTGGCGATGAACAGTTTGTTTTCAATAACAAACTTCTTGAAATTTTTTTTCAATCACGATGGTTACCAGTCCAAATTCGTAGATAAAAAATTTCAATGCCTTAGAGATAGGTTCAATTCATCTATAAGAATGATTCTGGATCAATTCCATTGCGAGTTTTTCAAAGTTTATCGCGCTTTTTTATTCGCGATGGTTACGAGTCCAAATTCAATGAACAAACATTTCTATCACTTTGAAGTGATTTTCTATTCATCCATTGGGACTGGGAGGGTAAATTTTCATTTTTGAATGTCAACGGCCATATCACGTAGAACGCACCTGGTCTCGTCAGCTCCCAGAAGTTAAGTTACGTCGAGTCCCGTTAGTACTTGGAAGGGTGACCGCTTGGGAATACGGGATGTCGTTGGCGATGAACAGTTTGTTTTCAATAACAAACTTCTTGAAATTTTTTTTCAATCACGATGGTTACCAGTCCAAATTCGTAGATAAAAAATTTCAATGCCTTAGAGATAGGTTCAATTCATCTATAAGAATGATTCTGGATCAATTCCACTGAGAGTTTTTCAAAGTTTATCGCGTTTTTTAATCGCGATGGTTACCAGTCCAAATTCGTAGATCAAAAATATCAATGGCATAGAGATAGGTTCAATTCATCTATAGGAATGATTCTTGATAAATTTCATTGCGAGTTTTTCAAAGTTTATCGCGCTTTTTTATTCGCGATGGTTACGAGTCCAAATTCAATGAACAAACATTTCTATCACTTTGAAGTGATTTTCTATTCATCCATTGGGACTGGGAGGGTAAATTTTCATTTTTGAATGTCAACGGCCATATCACGTAGAACGCACCTGGTCTCGTCAGCTCCCAGAAGTTAAGTTACGTCGAGTCCCGTTAGTACTTGGAAGGGTGACCGCTTGGGAATACGGGATGTCGTTGGCGATGAACAGTTTGTTTTCAATAACAAACTTCTTGAAATTTTTTTTCAATCACGATGGTTACCAGTCCAAATTCGTAAATAAAAAATTTCAATGCCTTAGAGATAGGTTCAATTCATCTATAAGAATGATTCTGGATCAATTCCACTGAGAGTTTTTCGAAGTTTATCGCGTTTTTTAATCGCGATGGTTACCAGTCCAAATTCGTAGATCAAAAATATCAATGGCATAGAGATAGGTTCAATTCATCTATAGGAATGATTCTTGATAAATTTCATTGCGAGTTTTTCAAAGTTTATCGCGCTTTTTTATTCGCGATGGTTACGAGTCCAAATTCAATGAACAAACATTTATATCACTTTGAAGTGATTTTCTATTCATCCATTGGGACTGGGAGGGTAAATTTTCATTTTTGAATGTCAACGGCCATATCACGTAGAACGCACCTGGTCTCGTCAGCTCCCAGAAGTTAAGTTACGTCGAGTCCCGTTAGTACTTGGAAGGGTGACCGCTTGGGAATACGGGATGTCGTTGGCGATGAACAGTTTGTTTTCAATAACAAACTTCTTGAAATTTTTTTTCAATCACGATGGTTACCAGTCCAAATTCGTAAATAAAAAATTTCAATGCCTTAGAGATAGGTTCAATTCATCTATAAGAATGATTCTGGATCAATTCCACTGAGAGTTTTTCGAAGTTTATCGCGTTTTTTAATCGCGATGGTTACCAGTCCAAATTCGTAGATCAAAAATATCAATGGCATAGAGATAGGTTCAATTCATCTATAGGAATGATTCTTGATAAATTTCATTGCGAGTTTTTCAAAGTTTATCGCGCTTTTTTATTCGCGATGGTTACGAGTCCAAATTCAATGAACAAACATTTCTATCACTTTGAAGTGATTTTCTATTCATCCATTGGGACTGGGAGGGTAAATTTTCATTTTTGAATGTCAACGGCCATATCACGTAGAACGCACCTGGTCTCGTCAGCTCCCAGAAGTTAAGTTACGTCGAGTCCCGTTAGTACTTGGAAGGGTGACCGCTTGGGAATACGGGATGTCGTTGGCGATGAACAGTTTGTTTTCAATAACAAACTTCTTGAAATTTTTTTTCAATCACGATGGTTACCAGTCCAAATTCGTAGATAAAAAATTTCAATGCCTTAGAGATAGGTTCAATTCATCTATAAGAATGATTCTGGATCAATTCCATTGAGAGTTTTTCAAAGTTTATCGCGTTTTTTAATCGCGATGGTTACCAGTCCAAATTCGTAGATCAAAAATATCAATGGCATAGAGATAGGTTCAATTCATCTATTTGAATGATTCTGGATAAATTTCATTGCGAGTTTTTTAAAGTTTATCGCGCTTTTTTATTCGCGATGGTTACGAGTCCAAATTCAATGAACAAACATTTCTATCACTTTGAAGTGATTTTCTATTCATCCATTGGGACTGGGAGGGTAAATTTTCATTTTTGAATGTCAACGGCCATATCACGTAGAACGCACCTGGTCTCGTCAGCTCCCAGAAGTTAAGTTACGTCGAGTCCCGTTAGTACTTGGAAGGGTGACCGCTTGGGAATACGGGATGTCGTTGGCGATGAACAGTTTGTTTTCAATAACAAACTTCTTGAAATTTTTTTTCAATCACGATGGTTACCAGTCCAAATTCGTAGATAAAAAATTTCAATGCCTTAGAGATAGGTTCAATTCATCTATAAGAATGATTCTGGATCAATTCCATTGAGAGTTTTTCAAAGTTTATCGCGTTTTTTAATCGCGATGGTTACCAGTCCAAATTCGTAGATCAAAAATATCAATGGCATAGAGATAGGTTCAATTCATCTATTTGAATGATTCTGGATAAATTTCATTGCGAGTTTTTCAAAGTTTATCGCGCTTTTTTATTCGCGATGGTTACGAGTCCAAATTCAATGAACAAACATTTCTATCACTTTGAAGTGATTTTCTATTCATCCATTGGGACTGGGAGGGTAAATTTTCATTTTTGAATGTCAACGGCCATATTACGTAGAACGCACCTGGTCTCGTCAGCTCCCAGAAGTTAAGTTACGTCGAGTCCCGTTAGTACTTGGAAGGGTGACCGCTTGGGAATACGGGATGTCGTTGGCGATGAACAGTTTGTTTTCAATAACAAACTTCTTGAAATTTTTTTCAATCACGATGGTTACCAGTCCAAATTCGTAGATAAAAAATTTCAATGCCTTAGAGATAGGTTCAATTTATCTATAAGAATGATTCTGGATCAATTCCATTGAGAGTTTTTCAAAGTTTATCGCGTTTTTTAATCGCGATGGTTACCAGTCCAAATTCGTAGATCAAAAATATCAATGGCATAGAGATAGGTTCAATTCATCTATTTGAATGATTCTGGATAAATTTCATTGCGAGTTTTTTAAAGTTTATCGCGCTTTTTTATTCGCGATGGTTACGAGTCCAAATTCAATGAACAAACATTTCTATCACTTTGAAGTGATTTTCTATTCATCCATTGGGACTGGGAGGGTAAATTTTCATTTTTGAATGTCAACGGCCATATCACGTAGAACGCACCTGGTCTCGTTAGCTCCCAGAAGTTAAGTTACGTCGAGTCCCGTTAGTACTTGGAAGGGTGACCGCTTGGGAATACGGGATGTCGTTGGCGATGAACAGTTTGTTTTCAATAACAAACTTCTTGAAATTTTTTTTCAATCACGATGGTTACCAGTCCAAATTCGTAGATAAAAAATTTCAATGCCTTAGAGATAGGTTCAATTCATCTATAAGAATGATTCTGGATCAATTCCATTGAGAGTTTTTCAAAGTTTATCGCGTTTTTTAATCGCGATGGTTACCAGTCCAAATTCGTAGATCAAAAATATCAATGGCATAGAGATAGGTTCAATTCATCTATTTGAATGATTCTGGATAAATTTCATTGCGAGTTTTTCAAAGTTTATCGCGCTTTTTTATTCGCGATGGTTACGAGTCCAAATTCAATGAACAAACATTTCTATCACTTTGAAGTGATTTTCTATTCATCCATTGGGACTGGGAGGGTAAATTTTCATTTTTGAATGTCAACGGCCATATTACGTAGAACGCACCTGGTCTCGTCAGCTCCCAGAAGTTAAGTTACGTCGAGTCCCGTTAGTACTTGGAAGGGTGACCGCTTGGGAATACGGGATGTCGTTGGCGATGAACAGTTTGTTTTCAATAACAAACTTCTTGAAATTTTTTTTCAATCACGATGGTTACCAGTCCAAATTCGTAGATAAAAAATTTCAATGCCTTAGAGATAGGTTCAATTTATCTATAAGAATGATTCTGGATCAATTCCATTGAGAGTTTTTCAAAGTTTATCGCGTTTTTTAATCGCGATGGTTACCAGTCCAAATTCGTAGATCAAAAATATCAATGGCATAGAGATAGGTTCAATTCATCTATTTGAATGATTCTGGATAAATTTCATTGCGAGTTTTTTAAAGTTTATCGCGCTTTTTTATTCGCGATGGTTACGAGTCCAAATTCAATGAACAAACATTTCTATCACTTTGAAGTGATTTTCTATTCATCCATTGGGACTGGGAGGGTAAATTTTCATTTTTGAATGTCAACGGCCATATCACGTAGAACGCACCTGGTCTCGTTAGCTCCCAGAAGTTAAGTTACGTCGAGTCCCGTTAGTACTTGGAAGGGTGACCGCTTGGGAATACGGGATGTCGTTGGCGATGAACAGTTTGTTTTCAATAACAAACTTCTTGAAATTTTTTTTCAATCACGATGGTTACCAGTCCAAATTCGTAGATAAAAAATTTCAATGCCTTAGAGATAGGTTCAATTCATCTATAAGAATGATTCTGGATCAATTCCATTGAGAGTTTTTCAAAGTTTATCGCGTTTTTTAATCGCGATGGTTACCAGTCCAAATTCGTAGATCAAAAATATCAATGGCATAGAGATAGGTTCAATTCATCTATTTGAATGATTCTGGATAAATTTCATTGCGAGTTTTTCAAAGTTTATCGCGCTTTTTTATTCGCGATGGTTACGAGTCCAAATTCAATGAACAAACATTTCTATCACTTTGAAGTGATTTTCTATTCATCCATTGGGACTGGGAGGGTAAATTTTCATTTTTGAATGTCAACGGCCATATTACGTAGAACGCACCTGGTCTCGTCAGCTCCCAGAAGTTAAGTTACGTCGAGTCCCGTTAGTACTTGGAAGGGTGACCGCTTGGGAATACGGGATGTCGTTGGCGATGAACAGTTTGTTTTCAATAACAAACTTCTTGAAATTTTTTTTCAATCACGATGGTTACCAGTCCAAATTCGTAGATAAAAAATTTCAATGCCTTAGAGATAGGTTCAATTTATCTATAAGAATGATTCTGGATCAATTCCATTGAGAGTTTTTCAAAGTTTATCGCGTTTTTTAATCGCGATGGTTACCAGTCCAAATTCGTAGATCAAAAATATCAATGGCATAGAGATAGGTTCAATTCATCTATTTGAATGATTCTGGATAAATTTCATTGCGAGTTTTTTAAAGTTTATCGCGCTTTTTTATTCGCGATGGTTACGAGTCCAAATTCAATGAACAAACATTTCTATCACTTTGAAGTGATTTTCTATTCATCCATTGGGACTGGGAGGGTAAATTTTCATTTTTGAATGTCAACGGCCATATCACGTAGAACGCACCTGGTCTCGTCAGCTCCCAGAAGTTAAGTTACGTCGAGTCCCGTTAGTACTTGGAAGGGTGACCGCTTGGGAATACGGGATGTCGTTGGCGATGAACAGTTTGTTTTCAATAACAAACTTCTTGAAATTTTTTTTCAATCACGATGGTTACCAGTCCAAATTCGTAGATAAAAAATTTCAATGCCTTAGAGATAGGTTCAATTCATCTATAAGAATGATTCTGGATCAATTCCATTGAGAGTTTTTCAAAGTTTATCGCGTTTTTTAATCGCGATGGTTACCAGTCCAAATTCGTAGATCAAAAATATCAATGGCATAGAGATAGGTTCAATTCATCTATTTGAATGATTCTGGATAAATTTCATTGCGAGTTTTTCAAAGTTTATCGCGCTTTTTTATTCGCGATGGTTACGAGTCCAAATTCAATGAACAAACATTTCTATCACTTTGAAGTGATTTTCTATTCATCCATTGGGACTGGGAGGGTAAATTTTCATTTTTGAATGTCAACGGCCATATTACGTAGAACGCACCTGGTCTCGTCAGCTCCCAGAAGTTAAGTTACGTCGAGTCCCGTTAGTACTTGGAAGGGTGACCGCTTGGGAATACGGGATGTCGTTGGCGATGAACAGTTTGTTTTCAATAACAAACTTCTTGAAATTTTTTTTCAATCACGATGGTTACCAGTCCAAATTCTTAGATAAAAAGTTTCAATGGCATAGAGATAGGTTCAATTCATCTATTTGAATGATTCTGGATAAATTTCATTGCGAGTTTTTCAAAGTTTATCGCGCTTTTTTATTCGCGATGGTTACGAGTCCAAATTCAATGAACAAACATTTCTATCACTTTGAAGTGATTTTCTATTCATCCATTGGGACTGGGAGGGTAAATTTTCATTTTTGAATGTCAACGGCCATATTACGTAGAACGCACCTGGTCTCGTCAGCTCCCAGAAGTTAAGTTACGTCGAGTCCCGTTAGTACTTGGAAGGGTGACCGCTTGGGAATACGGGATGTCGTTGGCGATGAACAGTTTGTTTTCAATAACAAACTTCTTGAAATTTTTTTTCAATCACGATGGTTACCAGTCCAAATTCGTAGATAAAAAATTTCAATGCCTTAGAGATAGGTTCAATTTATCTATAAGAATGATTCTGGATCAATTCCATTGAGAGTTTTTCAAAGTTTATCGCGTTTTTTAATCGCGATGGTTACCAGTCCAAATTCGTAGATCAAAAATATCAATGGCATAGAGATAGGTTCAATTCATCTATTTGAATGATTCTGGATAAATTTCATTGCGAGTTTTTTAAAGTTTATCGCGCTTTTTTATTCGCGATGGTTACGAGTCCAAATTCAATGAACAAACATTTCTATCACTTTGAAGTGATTTTCTATTCATCCATTGGGACTGGGAGGGTAAATTTTCATTTTTGAATGTCAACGGCCATATCACGTAGAACGCACCTGGTCTCGTCAGCTCCCAGAAGTTAAGTTACGTCGAGTCCCGTTAGTACTTGGAAGGGTGACCGCTTGGGAATACGGGATGTCGTTGGCGATGAACAGTTTGTTTTCAATAACAAACTTCTTGAAATTTTTTTTCAATCACGATGGTTACCAGTCCAAATTCGTAGATAAAAAATTTCAATGCCTTAGAGATAGGTTCAATTCATCTATAAGAATGATTCTGGATCAATTCCATTGAGAGTTTTTCAAAGTTTATCGCGTTTTTTAATCGCGATGGTTACCAGTCCAAATTCGTAGATCAAAAATATCAATGGCATAGAGATAGGTTCAATTCATCTATTTGAATGATTCTGGATAAATTTCATTGCGAGTTTTTCAAAGTTTATCGCGCTTTTTTATTCGCGATGGTTACGAGTCCAAATTCAATGAACAAACATTTCTATCACTTTGAAGTGATTTTCTATTCATCCATTGGGACTGGGAGGGTAAATTTTCATTTTTGAATGTCAACGGCCATATTACGTAGAACGCACCTGGTCTCGTCAGCTCCCAGAAGTTAAGTTACGTCGAGTCCCGTTAGTACTTGGAAGGGTGACCGCTTGGGAATACGGGATGTCGTTGGCGATGAACAGTTTGTTTTCAATAACAAACTTCTTGAAATTTTTTTTCAATCACGATGGTTACCAGTCCAAATTCTTAGATAAAAAGTTTCAATGGCATAGAGATAGGTTCAATTCATCTATTTGAATGATTCTGGATAAATTTCATTGCGAGTTTTTCAAAGTTTATCGCGCTTTTTTATTCGCGATGGTTACGAGTCCAAATTCAATGAACAAACATTTCTATCACTTTGAAGTGATTTTCTATTCATCCATTGGGACTGGGAGGGTAAATTTTCATTTTTGAATGTCAACGGCCATATCACGTAGAACGCACCTGGTTTCGTCAGCTCCCAGAAGTTAAGTTACGTCGAGTCCCGTTAGTACTTGGAAGGGTGACCGCTTGGGAATACGGGATGTCGTTGGCGATGAACAGTTTGTTTTCAATAACAAACTTCTTGAAATTTTTTTTCAATCACGATGGTTACCAGTCCAAATTCGTAGATCAAAAATTTCAATGCCTTAGAGATAGGTTCAATTCATCTATAAGAATGATTCTGGATCAATTCCATTGAGAGTTTTTCAAAGTTTATCGGGTTTTTTAATCGCGATGGTTACCAGTCCAAATTCGTAGATCAAAAATATCAATGGCATAGAGATAGGTTCAATTCATCTATTTGAATGATTCTGGATAAATTTCATTGCGAGTTTTTCAAAGTTTATCGCGCTTTTTTATTCGCGATGGTTACGAGTCCAAATTCAATGAACAAACATTTCTATCACTTTGAAGTGATTTTCTATTCATCCATTGGGACTGGGAGGGTAAATTTTCATTTTTGAATGTCAACGGCCATATCACGTAGAACGCACCTGGTTTCGTCAGCTCCCAGAAGTTAAGTTACGTCGAGTCCCGTTAGTACTTGGAAGGGTGACCGCTTGGGAATACGGGATGTCGTTGGCGATGAACAGTTTGTTTTCAATAACAAACTTCTTGAAATTTTTTTTCAATCACGATGGTTACCAGTCCAAATTCGTAGATCAAAAATTTCAATGCCTTAGAGATAGGTTCAATTCATCTATAAGAATGATTCTGGATCAATTCCATTGAGAGTTTTTCAAAGTTTATCGGGTTTTTTAATCGCGATGGTTACCAGTCCAAATTCGTAGATCAAAAATATCAATGGCATAGAGATAGGTTCAATTCATCTATTTGAATGATTCTGGATAAATTTCATTGCGAGTTTTTCAAAGTTTATCGCGCTTTTTTATTCGCGATGGTTACGAGTCCAAATTCAATGAACAAACATTTCTATCACTTTGAAGTGATTTTCTATTCATCCATTGGGACTGGGAGGGTAAATTTTCATTTTTGAATGTCAACGGCCATATTACGTAGAACGCACCTGGTCTCGTCAGCTCCCAGAAGTTAAGTTACGTCGAGTCCCGTTAGTACTTGGAAGGGTGACCGCTTGGGAATACGGGATGTCGTTGGCGATGAACAGTTTGTTTTCAATAACAAACTTCTTGAAATTTTTTTTCAATCACGATGGTTACCAGTCCAATTTCTTAGATAAAAAGTTTCAATGGCATAGAGATAGATTCAATTCATCTATTTGAATGATTCTGGATAAATTTCATTGCGAGTTTTTCAAAGTTTATCGCGCTTTTTTATTCGCGATGGTTACGAGTCCAAATTCAATGAACAAACATTTCTATCACTTTGAAGTGATTTTCTATTCATCCATTGGGACTGGGAGGGTAAATTTTCATTTTTGAATGTCAACGGCCATATCACGTAGAACGCACCTGGTTTCGTCAGCTCCCAGAAGTTAAGTTACGTCGAGTCCCGTTAGTACTTGGAAGGGTGACCGCTTGGGAATACGGGATGTCGTTGGCGATGAACAGTTTGTTTTCAATAACAAACTTCTTGAAATTTTTTTTCAATCACGATGGTTACCAGTCCAAATTCGTAGATAAAAAATTTCAATGCCTTAGAGATAGGTTCAATTCATCTATAAGAATGATTCTGGATCAATTCCATTGAGAGTTTTTCAAAGTTTATCGCGTTTTTTAATCGCGATGGTTACCAGTCCAAATTCGTAGATCAAAAATATCAATGGCATAGAGATAGGTTCAATTCATCTATTTGAATGATTCTGGATAAATTTCATTGCGAGTTTTTCAAAGTTTATCGCGCTTTTTTATTCGCGATGGTTACGAGTCCAAATTCAATGAACAAACATTTCTATCACTTTGAAGTGATTTTCTATTCATCCATTGGGACTGGGAGGGTAAATTTTCATTTTTGAATGTCAACGGCCATATTACGTAGAACGCACCTGGTCTCGTCAGCTCCCAGAAGTTAAGTTACGTCGAGTCCCGTTAGTACTTGGAAGGGTGACCGCTTGGGAATACGGGATGTCGTTGGCGATGAACAGTTTGTTTTCAATAACAAACTTCTTGAAATTTTTTTTCAATCACGATGGTTACCAGTCCAAATTCTTAGATAAAAAGTTTCAATGGCATAGAGATAGGTTCAATTCATCTATTTGAATGATTCTGGATAAATTTCATTGCGAGTTTTTCAAAGTTTATCGCGCTTTTTTATTCGCGATGGTTACGAGTCCAAATTCAATGAACAAACATTTCTATCACTTTGAAGTGATTTTCTATTCATCCATTGGGACTGGGAGGGTAAATTTTCATTTTTGAATGTCAACGGCCATATCACGTAGAACGCACCTGGTTTCGTCAGCTCCCAGAAGTTAAGTTACGTCGAGTCCCGTTAGTACTTGGAAGGGTGACCGCTTGGGAATACGGGATGTCGTTGGCGATGAACAGTTTGTTTTCAATAACAAACTTCTTGAAATTTTTTTTCAATCACGATGGTTACCAGTCCAAATTCGTAGATCAAAAATTTCAATGCCTTAGAGATAGGTTCAATTCATCTATAAGAATGATTCTGGATCAATTCCATTGAGAGTTTTTCAAAGTTTATCGGGTTTTTTAATCGCGATGGTTACCAGTCCAAATTCGTAGATCAAAAATATCAATGGCATAGAGATAGGTTCAATTCATCTATTTGAATGATTCTGGATAAATTTCATTGCGAGTTTTTCAAAGTTTATCGCGCTTTTTTATTCGCGATGGTTACGAGTCCAAATTCAATGAACAAACATTTCTATCACTTTGAAGTGATTTTCTATTCATCCATTGGGACTGGGAGGGTAAATTTTCATTTTTGAATGTCAACGGCCATATTACGTAGAACGCACCTGGTCTCGTCAGCTCCCAGAAGTTAAGTTACGTCGAGTCCCGTTAGTACTTGGAAGGGTGACCGCTTGGGAATACGGGATGTCGTTGGCGATGAACAGTTTGTTTTCAATAACAAACTTCTTGAAATTTTTTTTCAATCACGATGGTTACCAGTCCAATTTCTTAGATAAAAAGTTTCAATGGCATAGAGATAGATTCAATTCATCTATTTGAATGATTCTGGATAAATTTCATTGCGAGTTTTTCAAAGTTTATCGCGCTTTTTTATTCGCGATGGTTACGAGTCCAAATTCAATGAACAAACATTTCTATCACTTTGAAGTGATTTTCTATTCATCCATTGGGACTGGGAGGGTAAATTTTCATTTTTGAATGTCAACGGCCATATCACGTAGAACGCACCTGGTTTCGTCAGCTCCCAGAAGTTAAGTTACGTCGAGTCCCGTTAGTACTTGGAAGGGTGACCGCTTGGGAATACGGGATGTCGTTGGCGATGAACAGTTTGTTTTCAATAACAAACTTCTTGAAATTTTTTTTCAATCACGATGGTTACCAGTCCAAATTCGTAGATAAAAAATTTCAATGCCTTAGAGATAGGTTCAATTCATCTATAAGAATGATTCTGGATCAATTCCATTGAGAGTTTTTCAAAGTTTATCGCGTTTTTTAATCGCGATGGTTACCAGTCCAAATTCGTAGATCAAAAATATCAATGGCATAGAGATAGGTTCAATTCATCTATTTGAATGATTCTGGATAAATTTCATTGCGAGTTTTTCAAAGTTTATCGCGCTTTTTTATTCGCGATGGTTACGAGTCCAAATTCAATGAACAAACATTTCTATCACTTTGAAGTGATTTTCTATTCATCCATTGGGACTGGGAGGGTAAATTTTCATTTTTGAATGTCAACGGCCATATTACGTAGAACGCACCTGGTCTCGTCAGCTCCCAGAAGTTAAGTTACGTCGAGTCCCGTTAGTACTTGGAAGGGTGACCGCTTGGGAATACGGGATGTCGTTGGCGATGAACAGTTTGTTTTCAATAACAAACTTCTTGAAATTTTTTTTCAATCACGATGGTTACCAGTCCAAATTCTTAGATAAAAAGTTTCAATGGCATAGAGATAGGTTCAATTCATCTATTTGAATGATTCTGGATAAATTTCATTGCGAGTTTTTCAAAGTTTATCGCGCTTTTTTATTCGCGATGGTTACGAGTCCAAATTCAATGAACAAACATTTCTATCACTTTGAAGTGATTTTCTATTCATCCATTGGGACTGGGAGGGTAAATTTTCATTTTTGAATGTCAACGGCCATATCACGTAGAACGCACCTGGTTTCGTCAGCTCCCAGAAGTTAAGTTACGTCGAGTCCCGTTAGTACTTGGAAGGGTGACCGCTTGGGAATACGGGATGTCGTTGGCGATGAACAGTTTGTTTTCAATAACAAACTTCTTGAAATTTTTTTTCAATCACGATGGTTACCAGTCCAAATTCGTAGATCAAAAATTTCAATGCCTTAGAGATAGGTTCAATTCATCTATAAGAATGATTCTGGATCAATTCCATTGAGAGTTTTTCAAAGTTTATCGGGTTTTTTAATCGCGATGGTTACCAGTCCAAATTCGTAGATCAAAAATATCAATGGCATAGAGATAGGTTCAATTCATCTATTTGAATGATTCTGGATAAATTTCATTGCGAGTTTTTCAAAGTTTATCGCGCTTTTTTATTCGCGATGGTTACGAGTCCAAATTCAATGAACAAACATTTCTATCACTTTGAAGTGATTTTCTATTCATCCATTGGGACTGGGAGGGTAAATTTTCATTTTTGAATGTCAACGGCCATATTACGTAGAACGCACCTGGTCTCGTCAGCTCCCAGAAGTTAAGTTACGTCGAGTCCCGTTAGTACTTGGAAGGGTGACCGCTTGGGAATACGGGATGTCGTTGGCGATGAACAGTTTGTTTTCAATAACAAACTTCTTGAAATTTTTTTTCAATCACGATGGTTACCAGTCCAATTTCTTAGATAAAAAGTTTCAATGGCATAGAGATAGATTCAATTCATCTATTTGAATGATTCTGGATAAATTTCATTGCGAGTTTTTCAAAGTTTATCGCGCTTTTTTATTCGCGATGGTTACGAGTCCAAATTCAATGAACAAACATTTCTATCACTTTGAAGTGATTTTCTATTCATCCATTGGGACTGGGAGGGTAAATTTTCATTTTTGAATGTCAACGGCCATATCACGTAGAACGCACCTGGTTTCGTCAGCTCCCAGAAGTTAAGTTACGTCGAGTCCCGTTAGTACTTGGAAGGGTGACCGCTTGGGAATACGGGATGTCGTTGGCGATGAACAGTTTGTTTTCAATAACAAACTTCTTGAAATTTTTTTTCAATCACGATGGTTACCAGTCCAAATTCGTAGATCAAAAATTTCAATGCCTTAGAGATAGGTTCAATTCATCTATAAGAATGATTCTGGATCAATTCCATTGAGAGTTTTTCAAAGTTTATCGCGCTTTTTTATTCGCGATGGTTACGAGTCCAAATTCAATGAACAAACATTTCTATCACTTTGAAGTGATTTTCTATTCATCCATTGGGAATGGGAGGGTAAATTTTCATTTTTGAATGTCAACGGCCATATCACGTAGAACGCACCTGGTCTCGTCAGCTCCCAGAAGTTAAGTTACGTCGAGTCCCGTTAGTACTTGGAAGGGTGACCGCTTGGGAATACGGGATGTCGTTGGCGATGAACAGTTTGTTTTCAATAACAAACTTCTTGAAATTTTTTTTCAATCACGATGGTTACCAGTCCAAATTCTTAGATAAAAAATTTCAATGGCATAGAGATAGGTTCAATTCATCTATTTGAATGATTCTGGATAAATTTCATTGCGAGTTTTTCAAAGTTTATCGCGCTTTTTTATTCGCGATGGTTACGAGTCCAAATTCAATGAACAAACATTTCTATCACTTTGAAGTGATTTTCTATTCATCCATTGGGACTGGGAGGGTAAATTTTCATTTTTGAATGTCAACGGCCATATTACGTAGAACGCACCTGGTCTCGTCAGCTCCCAGAAGTTAAGTTACGTCGAGTCCCGTTAGTACTTGGAAGGGTGACCGCTTGGGAATACGGGATGTCGTTGGCGATGAACAGTTTGTTTTCAATAACAAACTTCTTGAAATTTTTTTTCAATCACGATGGTTACCAGTCCAAATTCGTAGATCAAAAATTTCAATGCCTTAGAGATAGGTTCAATTCATCTATAAGAATGATTCTGGATCAATTCCATTGAGAGTTTTTCAAAGTTTATCGCGCTTTTTTATTCGCGATGGTTACGAGTCCAAATTCAATGAACAAACATTTCTATCACTTTGAAGTGATTTTCTATTCATCCATTGGGAATGGGAGGGTAAATTTTCATTTTTGAATGTCAACGGCCATATCACGTAGAACGCACCTGGTCTCGTCAGCTCCCAGAAGTTAAGTTACGTCGAGTCCCGTTAGTACTTGGAAGGGTGACCGCTTGGGAATACGGGATGTCGTTGGCGATGAACAGTTTGTTTTCAATAACAAACTTCTTGAAATTTTTTTTCAATCACGATGGTTACCAGTCCAAATTCTTAGATAAAAAATTTCAATGGCATAGAGATAGGTTCAATTCATCTATTTGAATGATTCTGGATAAATTTCATTGCGAGTTTTTCAAAGTTTATCGCGCTTTTTTATTCGCGATGGTTACGAGTCCAAATTCAATGAACAAACATTTCTATCACTTTGAAGTGATTTTCTATTCATCCATTGGGACTGGGAGGGTAAATTTTCATTTTTGAATGTCAACGGCCATATCACGTAGAACGCACCTGGTTTCGTCAGCTCCCAGAAGTTAAGTTACGTCGAGTCCCGTTAGTACTTGGAAGGGTGACCGCTTGGGAATACGGGATGTCGTTGGCGATGAACAGTTTGTTTTCAATAACAAACTTCTTGAAATTTTTTTTCAATCACGATAATTACCAGTCCAAATTCGTAGATAAAAAATTTCAATGCCTTAGAGATAGGTTCAATTCATCTATAAGAATGATTCTGGATCAATTCCATTGAGAGTTTTTCAAAGTTTATCGCGTTTTTTAATCGCGATGGTTACCAGTCCAAATTCGTAGATCAAAAATATCAATGGCATAGAGATAGGTTCAATTCATCTATAGGAATGATTCTGGATAAATTTCATTGCGAGTTTTTCAAAGTTTATCGCGCTTTTTTATTCGCGATGGTTACGAGTCCAAATTCAATGAAAAAACATTTCTATCACTTTGAAGTGATTTTCTATTCATCCATTGGGACTGGGAGGGTAAATTTTCATTTTTGAATGTCAACGGCCATATCACGTAGAACGCACCTGGTCTCGTCAGCTCCCAGAAGTTAAGTTACGTCGAGTCCCGTTAGTACTTGGAAGGGTGACCGCTTGGGAATACGGGATGTCGTTGGCGATGAACAGTTTGTTTTCAATAACAAACTTCTTGAAATTTTTTTTCAATCACGATGGTTACCAGTCCAAATTCTTAGATAAAAAATTTCAATGGCATAGAGATAGGTTCAATTCATCTATTTGAATGATTCTGGATAAATTTCATTGCGAGTTTTTCAAAGTTTATCGCGCTTTTTTATTCGCGATGGTTACGAGTCCAAATTCAATGAACAAACATTTCTATCACTTTGAAGTGATTTTCTATTCATCCATTGGGACTGGGAGGGTAAATTTTCATTTTTGAATGTCAACGGCCATATCACGTAGAACGCACCTGGTTTCGTCAGCTCCCAGAAGTTAAGTTACGTCGAGTCCCGTTAGTACTTGGAAGGGTGACCGCTTGGGAATACGGGATGTCGTTGGCGATGAACAGTTTGTTTTCAATAACAAACTTCTTGAAATTTTTTTTCAATCACGATAATTACCAGTCCAAATTCGTAGATAAAAAATTTCAATGCCTTAGAGATAGGTTCAATTCATCTATAAGAATGATTCTGGATCAATTCCATTGAGAGTTTTTCAAAGTTTATCGCGTTTTTTAATCGCGATGGTAACCAGTCCAAATTCGTAGATCAAAAATATCAATGGCATAGAGATAGGTTCAATTCATCTATAGGAATGATTCTGGATAAATTTCATTGCGAGTTTTTCAAAGTTTATCGCGCTTTTTTATTCGCGATGGTTACCAGTCCAAATTCGTAGATCAAAAATATCAATGGCATAGAGATAGGTTCAATTCATCTATAGGAATGATTCTGGATAAATTTCATTGCGAGTTTTTCAAAGTTTATCGCGCTTTTTTATTCGCGATGGTTACGAGTCCAAATTCAATGAAAAAACATTTCTATCACTTTGAAGTGATTTTCTATTCATCCATTGGGACTGGGAGGGTAAATTTTCATTTTTGAATGTCAACGGCCATATCACGTAGAACGCACCTGGTCTCGTCAGCTCCCAGAAGTTAAGTTACGTCGAGTCCCGTTAGTACTTGGAAGGGTGACCGCTTGGGAATACGGGATGTCGTTGGCGATGAACAGTTTGTTTTCAATAACAAACTTCTTGAAATTTTTTTTCAATCACGATGGTTACCAGTCCAAATTCTTAGATAAAAAATTTCAATGGCATAGAGATAGGTTCAATTCATCTATTTGAATGATTCTGGATAAATTTCATTGCGAGTTTTTCAAAGTTTATCGCGCTTTTTTATTCGCGATGGTTACGAGTCCAAATTCAATGAACAAACATTTCTATCACTTTGAAGTGATTTTCTATTCATCCATTGGGACTGGGAGGGTAAATTTTCATTTTTGAATGTCAACGGCCATATCACGTAGAACGCACCTGGTTTCGTCAGCTCCCAGAAGTTAAGTTACGTCGAGTCCCGTTAGTACTTGGAAGGGTGACCGCTTGGGAATACGGGATGTCGTTGGCGATGAACAGTTTGTTTTCAATAACAAACTTCTTGAAATTTTTTTTCAATCACGATAATTACCAGTCCAAATTCGTAGATAAAAAATTTCAATGCCTTAGAGATAGGTTCAATTCATCTATAAGAATGATTCTGGATCAATTCCATTGAGAGTTTTTCAAAGTTTATCGCGTTTTTTAATCGCGATGGTAACCAGTCCAAATTCGTAGATCAAAAATATCAATGGCATAGAGATAGGTTCAATTCATCTATAGGAATGATTCTGGATAAATTTCATTGCGAGTTTTTCAAAGTTTATCGCGCTTTTTTATTCGCGATGGTTACGAGTCCAAATTCAATGAAAAAACATTTCTATCACTTTGAAGTGATTTTCTATTCATCCATTGGGACTGGGAGGGTAAATTTTCATTTTTGAATGTCAACGGCCATATCACGTAGAACGCACCTGGTCTCGTCAGCTCCCAGAAGTTAAGTTACGTCGAGTCCCGTTAGTACTTGGAAGGGTGACCGCTTGGGAATACGGGATGTCGTTGGCGATGAACAGTTTGTTTTCAATAACAAACTTCTTGAAATTTTTTTTCAATCACGATGGTTACCAGTCCTAATTCGTAGATAAAAAATTTCAATGCCTTAGAGATAGGTTCAATTCATCTATAAGAATGATTCTGGATCAATTCCATTGAGAGTTTTTCAAAGTTTATCGCGTTTTTTAATCGCGATGGTTACCAGTCCAAATTCGTAGATCAAAAATATCAATGGCATAGAGATAGGTTCAATTCATCTATTTGAATGATTCTGGATAAATTTCATTGCGAGTTTTTCAAAGTTTATCGCGCTTTTTTATTCGCGATGGTTACGAGTCCAAATTCAATGAACAAACATTTCTATCACTTTGAAGTGATTTTCTATTCATCCATTGGGACTGGGAGGGTAAATTTTCATTTTTGAATGTCAACGGCCATATCACGTAGAACGCACCTGGTTTCGTCAGCTCCCAGAAGTTAAGTTACGTCGAGTCCCGTTAGTACTTGGAAGGGTGACCGCTTGGGAATACGGGATGTCGTTGGCGATGAACAGTTTGTTTTCAATAACAAACTTCTTGAAATTTTTTTTCAATCACGATGGTTACCAGTCCAAATTCGTAGATCAAAAATTTCAATGCCTTAGAGATAGGTTCAATTCATCTATAAGAATGATTCTGGATCAATTCCATTGAGAGTTTTTCAAAGTTTATCGCGCTTTTTTATTCGCGATGGTTACGAGTCCAAATTCAATGAACAAACATTTCTATCACTTTGAAGTGATTTTCTATTCATCCATTGGGAATGGGAGGGTAAATTTTCATTTTTGAATGTCAACGGCCATATCACGTAGAACGCACCTGGTCTCGTCAGCTCCCAGAAGTTAAGTTACGTCGAGTCCCGTTAGTACTTGGAAGGGTGACCGCTTGGGAATACGGGATGTCGTTGGCGATGAACAGTTTGTTTTCAATAACAAACTTCTTGAAATTTTTTTTCAATCACGATGGTTACCAGTCCAAATTCGTAGATCAAAAATTTCAATGCCTTAGAGATAGGTTCAATTCATCTATAAGAATGATTCTGGATCAATTCCATTGAGAGTTTTTCAAAGTTTATCGCGCTTTTTTATTCGCGATGGTTACGAGTCCAAATTCAATGAACAAACATTTCTATCACTTTGAAGTGATTTTCTATTCATCCATTGGGAATGGGAGGGTAAATTTTCATTTTTGAATGTCAACGGCCATATCACGTAGAACGCACCTGGTCTCGTCAGCTCCCAGAAGTTAAGTTACGTCGAGTCCCGTTAGTACTTGGAAGGGTGACCGCTTGGGAATACGGGATGTCGTTGGCGATGAACAGTTTGTTTTCAATAACAAACTTCTTGAAATTTTTTTTCAATCACGATGGTTACCAGTCCAAATTCTTAGATAAAAAATTTCAATGGCATAGAGATAGGTTCAATTCATCTATTTGAATGATTCTGGATAAATTTCATTGCGAGTTTTTCAAAGTTTATCGCGCTTTTTTATTCGCGATGGTTACGAGTCCAAATTCAATGAACAAACATTTCTATCACTTTGAAGTGATTTTCTATTCATCCATTGGGACTGGGAGGGTAAATTTTCATTTTTGAATGTCAACGGCCATATCACGTAGAACGCACCTGGTTTCGTCAGCTCCCAGAAGTTAAGTTACGTCGAGTCCCGTTAGTACTTGGAAGGGTGACCGCTTGGGAATACGGGATGTCGTTGGCGATGAACAGTTTGTTTTCAATAACAAACTTCTTGAAATTTTTTTTCAATCACGATAATTACCAGTCCAAATTCGTAGATAAAAAATTTCAATGCCTTAGAGATAGGTTCAATTCATCTATAAGAATGATTCTGGATCAATTCCATTGAGAGTTTTTCAAAGTTTATCGCGTTTTTTAATCGCGATGGTTACCAGTCCAAATTCGTAGATCAAAAATATCAATGGCATAGAGATAGGTTCAATTCATCTATAGGAATGATTCTGGATAAATTTCATTGCGAGTTTTTCAAAGTTTATCGCGCTTTTTTATTCGCGATGGTTACGAGTCCAAATTCAATGAAAAAACATTTCTATCACTTTGAAGTGATTTTCTATTCATCCATTGGGACTGGGAGGGTAAATTTTCATTTTTGAATGTCAACGGCCATATCACGTAGAACGCACCTGGTCTCGTCAGCTCCCAGAAGTTAAGTTACGTCGAGTCCCGTTAGTACTTGGAAGGGTGACCGCTTGGGAATACGGGATGTCGTTGGCGATGAACAGTTTGTTTTCAATAACAAACTTCTTGAAATTTTTTTTCAATCACGATGGTTACCAGTCCAAATTCTTAGATAAAAAATTTCAATGGCATAGAGATAGGTTCAATTCATCTATTTGAATGATTCTGGATAAATTTCATTGCGAGTTTTTCAAAGTTTATCGCGCTTTTTTATTCGCGATGGTTACGAGTCCAAATTCAATGAACAAACATTTCTATCACTTTGAAGTGATTTTCTATTCATCCATTGGGACTGGGAGGGTAAATTTTCATTTTTGAATGTCAACGGCCATATCACGTAGAACGCACCTGGTTTCGTCAGCTCCCAGAAGTTAAGTTACGTCGAGTCCCGTTAGTACTTGGAAGGGTGACCGCTTGGGAATACGGGATGTCGTTGGCGATGAACAGTTTGTTTTCAATAACAAACTTCTTGAAATTTTTTTTCAATCACGATAATTACCAGTCCAAATTCGTAGATAAAAAATTTCAATGCCTTAGAGATAGGTTCAATTCATCTATAAGAATGATTCTGGATCAATTCCATTGAGAGTTTTTCAAAGTTTATCGCGTTTTTTAATCGCGATGGTAACCAGTCCAAATTCGTAGATCAAAAATATCAATGGCATAGAGATAGGTTCAATTCATCTATAGGAATGATTCTGGATAAATTTCATTGCGAGTTTTTCAAAGTTTATCGCGCTTTTTTATTCGCGATGGTTACGAGTCCAAATTCAATGAAAAAACATTTCTATCACTTTGAAGTGATTTTCTATTCATCCATTGGGACTGGGAGGGTAAATTTTCATTTTTGAATGTCAACGGCCATATCACGTAGAACGCACCTGGTCTCGTCAGCTCCCAGAAGTTAAGTTACGTCGAGTCCCGTTAGTACTTGGAAGGGTGACCGCTTGGGAATACGGGATGTCGTTGGCGATGAACAGTTTGTTTTCA
This sequence comes from Daphnia pulicaria, assembly GCF_021234035.1. Classification (NCBI taxonomy): domain Eukaryota; kingdom Metazoa; phylum Arthropoda; class Branchiopoda; order Diplostraca; family Daphniidae; genus Daphnia; species Daphnia pulicaria. The sequence goes on from NC_060915.1 coordinate 978,321, forward strand.
ATAACAAACTTCTTGAAATTTTTTTTCAATCACGATGGTTACCAGTCCAAATTCGTAGATAAAAAATTTCAATGCCTTAGAGATAGGTTCAATTCATCTATAAGAATGATTCTGGATCAATTCCATTGAGAGTTTTTCAAAGTTTATCGCGTTTTTTAATCGCGATGGTTACCAGTCCAAATTCGTAGATCAAAAATATCAATGGCATAGAGATAGGTTCAATTCATCTATTTGAATGATTCTGGATAAATTTCATTGCGAGTTTTTCAAAGTTTATCGCGCTTTTTTATTCGCGATGGTTACGAGTCCAAATTCAATGAACAAACATTTCTATCACTTTGAAGTGATTTTCTATTCATCCATTGGGACTGGGAGGGTAAATTTTCATTTTTGAATGTCAACGGCCATATTACGTAGAACGCACCTGGTCTCGTCAGCTCCCAGAAGTTAAGTTACGTCGAGTCCCGTTAGTACTTGGAAGGGTGACCGCTTGGGAATACGGGATGTCGTTGGCGATGAACAGTTTGTTTTCAATAACAAACTTCTTGAAATTTTTTTTCAATCACGATGGTTACCAGTCCAAATTCTTAGATAAAAAGTTTCAATGGCATAGAGATAGGTTCAATTCATCTATTTGAATGATTCTGGATCAATTCCATTGAGAGTTTTTCAAAGTTTATCGCGTTTTTTAATCGCGATGGTTACCAGTCCAAATTCGTAGATCAAAAATTTCAATGGCATAGAGATAGGTTCAATTCATCTATTTGAATGATTCTGGATAAATTTCATTGCGAGTTTTTTAAAGTTTATCGCGCTTTTTTATTCGCGATGGTTACGAGTCCAAATTCAATGAACAAACATTTCTATCACTTTGAAGTGATTTTCTATTCATCCATTGGGACTGGGAGGGTAAATTTTCATTTTTGAATGTCAACGGCCATATCACGTAGAACGCACCTGGTCTCGTCAGCTCCCAGAAGTTAAGTTACGTCGAGTCCCGTTAGTACTTGGAAGGGTGACCGCTTGGGAATACGGGATGTCGTTGGCGATGAACAGTTTGTTTTCAATAACAAACTTCTTGAAATTTTTTTTCAATCACGATGGTTACCAGTCCAAATTCTTAGATAAAAAGTTTCAATGGCATAGAGATAGGTTCAATTCATCTATTTGAATGATTCTGGATCAATTCCATTGAGAGTTTTTCAAAGTTTATCGCGTTTTTTAATCGCGATGGTTACCAGTCCAAATTCGTAGATCAAAAATTTCAATGGCATAGAGATAGGTTCAATTCATCTATTTGAATGATTCTGGATAAATTTCATTGCGAGTTTTTTAAAGTTTATCGCGCTTTTTTATTCGCGATGGTTACGAGTCCAAATTCAATGAACAAACATTTCTATCACTTTGAAGTGATTTTCTATTCATCCATTGGGACTGGGAGGGTAAATTTTCATTTTTGAATGTCAACGGCCATATCACGTAGAACGCACCTGGTCTCGTCAGCTCCCAGAAGTTAAGTTACGTCGAGTCCCGTTAGTACTTGGAAGGGTGACCGCTTGGGAATACGGGATGTCGTTGGCGATGAACAGTTTGTTTTCAATAACAAACTTCTTGAAATTTTTTTTCAATCACGATGGTTACCAGTCCAAATTCGTAGATAAAAAATTTCAATGCCTTAGAGATAGGTTCAATTCATCTATAAGAATGATTCTGGATCAATTCCATTGAGAGTTTTTCAAAGTTTATCGCGTTTTTTAATCGCGATGGTTACCAGTCCAAATTCGTAGATCAAAAATATCAATGGCATAGAGATAGGTTCAATTCATCTATTTGAATGATTCTGGATAAATTTCATTGCGAGTTTTTCAAAGTTTATCGCGCTTTTTTATTCGCGATGGTTACGAGTCCAAATTCAATGAACAAACATTTCTATCACTTTGAAGTGATTTTCTATTCATCCATTGGGACTGGGAGGGTAAATTTTCATTTTTGAATGTCAACGGCCATATTACGTAGAACGCACCTGGTCTCGTCAGCTCCCAGAAGTTAAGTTACGTCGAGTCCCGTTAGTACTTGGAAGGGTGACCGCTTGGGAATACGGGATGTCGTTGGCGATGAACAGTTTGTTTTCAATAACAAACTTCTTGAAATTTTTTTTCAATCACGATGGTTACCAGTCCAAATTCTTAGATAAAAAGTTTCAATGGCATAGAGATAGGTTCAATTCATCTATTTGAATGATTCTGGATCAATTCCATTGAGAGTTTTTCAAAGTTTATCGCGTTTTTTAATCGCGATGGTTACCAGTCCAAATTCGTAGATCAAAAATTTCAATGGCATAGAGATAGGTTCAATTCATCTATTTGAATGATTCTGGATAAATTTCATTGCGAGTTTTTTAAAGTTTATCGCGCTTTTTTATTCGCGATGGTTACGAGTCCAAATTCAATGAACAAACATTTCTATCACTTTGAAGTGATTTTCTATTCATCCATTGGGACTGGGAGGGTAAATTTTCATTTTTGAATGTCAACGGCCATATCACGTAGAACGCACCTGGTCTCGTCAGCTCCCAGAAGTTAAGTTACGTCGAGTCCCGTTAGTACTTGGAAGGGTGACCGCTTGGGAATACGGGATGTCGTTGGCGATGAACAGTTTGTTTTCAATAACAAACTTCTTGAAATTTTTTTTCAATCACGATGGTTACCAGTCCAAATTCTTAGATAAAAAGTTTCAATGGCATAGAGATAGGTTCAATTCATCTATTTGAATGATTCTGGATCAATTCCATTGAGAGTTTTTCAAAGTTTATCGCGTTTTTTAATCGCGATGGTTACCAGTCCAAATTCGTAGATCAAAAATTTCAATGGCATAGAGATAGGTTCAATTCATCTATTTGAATGATTCTGGATAAATTTCATTGCGAGTTTTTTAAAGTTTATCGCGCTTTTTTATTCGCGATGGTTACGAGTCCAAATTCAATGAACAAACATTTCTATCACTTTGAAGTGATTTTCTATTCATCCATTGGGACTGGGAGGGTAAATTTTCATTTTTGAATGTCAACGGCCATATCACGTAGAACGCACCTGGTCTCGTCAGCTCCCAGAAGTTAAGTTACGTCGAGTCCCGTTAGTACTTGGAAGGGTGACCGCTTGGGAATACGGGATGTCGTTGGCGATGAACAGTTTGTTTTCAATAACAAACTTCTTGAAATTTTTTTTCAATCACGATGGTTACCAGTCCAAATTCGTAGATAAAAAATTTCAATGCCTTAGAGATAGGTTCAATTCATCTATAAGAATGATTCTGGATCAATTCCATTGAGAGTTTTTCAAAGTTTATCGCGTTTTTTAATCGCGATGGTTACCAGTCCAAATTCGTAGATCAAAAATTTCAATGGCATAGAGATAGGTTCAATTCATCTATTTGAATGATTCTGGATAAATTTCATTGCGAGTTTTTTAAAGTTTATCGCGCTTTTTTATTCGCGATGGTTACGAGTCCAAATTCAATGAACAAACATTTCTATCACTTTGAAGTGATTTTCTATTCATCCATTGGGACTGGGAGGGTAAATTTTCATTTTTGAATGTCAACGGCCATATCACGTAGAACGCACCTGGTCTCGTCAGCTCCCAGAAGTTAAGTTACGTCGAGTCCCGTTAGTACTTGGAAGGGTGACCGCTTGGGAATACGGGATGTCGTTGGCGATGAACAGTTTGTTTTCAATAACAAACTTCTTGAAATTTTTTTTCAATCACGATGGTTACCAGTCCAAATTCGTAGATAAAAAATTTCAATGCCTTAGAGATAGGTTCAATTCATCTATAAGAATGATTCTGGATCAATTCCATTGAGAGTTTTTCAAAGTTTATCGCGTTTTTTAATCGCGATGGTTACCAGTCCAAATTCGTAGATCAAAAATATCAATGGCATAGAGATAGGTTCAATTCATCTATTTGAATGATTCTGGATAAATTTCATTGCGAGTTTTTCAAAGTTTATCGCGCTTTTTTATTCGCGATGGTTACGAGTCCAAATTCAATGAACAAACATTTCTATCACTTTGAAGTGATTTTCTATTCATCCATTGGGACTGGGAGGGTAAATTTTCATTTTTGAATGTCAACGGCCATATCACGTAGAACGCACCTGGTTTCGTCAGCTCCCAGAAGTTAAGTTACGTCGAGTCCCGTTAGTACTTGGAAGGGTGACCGCTTGGGAATACGGGATGTCGTTGGCGATGAACAGTTTGTTTTCAATAACAAACTTCTTGAAATTTTTTTTCAATCACGATAATTACCAGTCCAAATTCGTAGATAAAAAATTTCAATGCCTTAGAGATAGGTTCAATTCATCTATAAGAATGATTCTGGATCAATTCCATTGAGAGTTTTTCAAAGTTTATCGCGTTTTTTAATCGCGATGGTAACCAGTCCAAATTCGTAGATCAAAAATATCAATGGCATAGAGATAGGTTCAATTCATCTATAGGAATGATTCTGGATAAATTTCATTGCGAGTTTTTCAAAGTTTATCGCGCTTTTTTATTCGCGATGGTTACGAGTCCAAATTCAATGAAAAAACATTTCTATCACTTTGAAGTGATTTTCTATTCATCCATTGGGACTGGGAGGGTAAATTTTCATTTTTGAATGTCAACGGCCATATCACGTAGAACGCACCTGGTCTCGTCAGCTCCCAGAAGTTAAGTTACGTCGAGTCCCGTTAGTACTTGGAAGGGTGACCGCTTGGGAATACGGGATGTCGTTGGCGATGAACAGTTTGTTTTCAATAACAAACTTCTTGAAATTTTTTTTCAATCACGATGGTTACCAGTCCAAATTCGTAGATAAAAAATTTCAATGCCTTAGAGATAGGTTCAATTCATCTATAAGAATGATTCTGGATCAATTCCATTGAGAGTTTTTCAAAGTTTATCGCGTTTTTTAATCGCGATGGTTACCAGTCCAAATTCGTAGATCAAAAATATCAATGGCATAGAGATAGGTTCAATTCATCTATTTGAATGATTCTGGATAAATTTCATTGCGAGTTTTTCAAAGTTTATCGCGCTTTTTTATTCGCGATGGTTACGAGTCCAAATTCAATGAACAAACATTTCTATCACTTTGAAGTGATTTTCTATTCATCCATTGGGACTGGGAGGGTAAATTTTCATTTTTGAATGTCAACGGCCATATTACGTAGAACGCACCTGGTCTCGTCAGCTCCCAGAAGTTAAGTTACGTCGAGTCCCGTTAGTACTTGGAAGGGTGACCGCTTGGGAATACGGGATGTCGTTGGCGATGAACAGTTTGTTTTCAATAACAAACTTCTTGAAATTTTTTTTCAATCACGATGGTTACCAGTCCAAATTCGTAGATAAAAAATTTCAATGCCTTAGAGATAGGTTCAATTCATCTATAAGAATGATTCTGGATCAATTCCATTGAGAGTTTTTCAAAGTTTATCGCGTTTTTTAATCGCGATGGTTACCAGTCCAAATTCGTAGATCAAAAATATCAATGGCATAGAGATAGGTTCAATTCATCTATTTGAATGATTCTGGATAAATTTCATTGCGAGTTTTTCAAAGTTTATCGCGCTTTTTTATTCGCGATGGTTACGAGTCCAAATTCAATGAACAAACATTTCTATCACTTTGAAGTGATTTTCTATTCATCCATTGGGACTGGGAGGGTAAATTTTCATTTTTGAATGTCAACGGCCATATTACGTAGAACGCACCTGGTCTCGTCAGCTCCCAGAAGTTAAGTTACGTCGAGTCCCGTTAGTACTTGGAAGGGTGACCGCTTGGGAATACGGGATGTCGTTGGCGATGAACAGTTTGTTTTCAATAACAAACTTCTTGAAATTTTTTTTTCAATCACGATGGTTACCAGTCCAAATTCTTAGATAAAAAGTTTCAATGGCATAGAGATAGGTTCAATTCATCTATTTGAATGATTCTGGATCAATTCCATTGAGAGTTTTTCAAAGTTTATCGCGTTTTTTAATCGCGATGGTTACCAGTCCAAATTCGTAGATCAAAAATTTCAATGGCATAGAGATAGGTTCAATTCATCTATTTGAATGATTCTGGATAAATTTCATTGCGAGTTTTTTAAAGTTTATCGCGCTTTTTTATTCGCGATGGTTACGAGTCCAAATTCAATGAACAAACATTTCTATCACTTTGAAGTGATTTTCTATTCATCCATTGGGACTGGGAGGGTAAATTTTCATTTTTGAATGTCAACGGCCATATCACGTAGAACGCACCTGGTCTCGTCAGCTCCCAGAAGTTAAGTTACGTCGAGTCCCGTTAGTACTTGGAAGGGTGACCGCTTGGGAATACGGGATGTCGTTGGCGATGAACAGTTTGTTTTCAATAACAAACTTCTTGAAATTTTTTTTCAATCACGATGGTTACCAGTCCAAATTCTTAGATAAAAAGTTTCAATGGCATAGAGATAGGTTCAATTCATCTATTTGAATGATTCTGGATCAATTCCATTGAGAGTTTTTCAAAGTTTATCGCGTTTTTTAATCGCGATGGTTACCAGTCCAAATTCGTAGATCAAAAATTTCAATGGCATAGAGATAGGTTCAATTCATCTATTTGAATGATTCTGGATAAATTTCATTGCGAGTTTTTTAAAGTTTATCGCGCTTTTTTATTCGCGATGGTTACGAGTCCAAATTCAATGAACAAACATTTCTATCACTTTGAAGTGATTTTCTATTCATCCATTGGGACTGGGAGGGTAAATTTTCATTTTTGAATGTCAACGGCCATATCACGTAGAACGCACCTGGTCTCGTCAGCTCCCAGAAGTTAAGTTACGTCGAGTCCCGTTAGTACTTGGAAGGGTGACCGCTTGGGAATACGGGATGTCGTTGGCGATGAACAGTTTGTTTTCAATAACAAACTTCTTGAAATTTTTTTTCAATCACGATGGTTACCAGTCCAAATTCGTAGATAAAAAATTTCAATGCCTTAGAGATAGGTTCAATTCATCTATAAGAATGATTCTGGATCAATTCCATTGAGAGTTTTTCAAAGTTTATCGCGTTTTTTAATCGCGATGGTTACCAGTCCAAATTCGTAGATCAAAAATTTCAATGGCATAGAGATAGGTTCAATTCATCTATTTGAATGATTCTGGATAAATTTCATTGCGAGTTTTTTAAAGTTTATCGCGCTTTTTTATTCGCGATGGTTACGAGTCCAAATTCAATGAACAAACATTTCTATCACTTTGAAGTGATTTTCTATTCATCCATTGGGACTGGGAGGGTAAATTTTCATTTTTGAATGTCAACGGCCATATCACGTAGAACGCACCTGGTCTCGTCAGCTCCCAGAAGTTAAGTTACGTCGAGTCCCGTTAGTACTTGGAAGGGTGACCGCTTGGGAATACGGGATGTCGTTGGCGATGAACAGTTTGTTTTCAATAACAAACTTCTTGAAATTTTTTTTCAATCACGATGGTTACCAGTCCAAATTCGTAGATAAAAAATTTCAATGCCTTAGAGATAGGTTCAATTCATCTATAAGAATGATTCTGGATCAATTCCATTGAGAGTTTTTCAAAGTTTATCGCGTTTTTTAATCGCGATGGTTACCAGTCCAAATTCGTAGATCAAAAATATCAATGGCATAGAGATAGGTTCAATTCATCTATTTGAATGATTCTGGATAAATTTCATTGCGAGTTTTTCAAAGTTTATCGCGCTTTTTTATTCGCGATGGTTACGAGTCCAAATTCAATGAACAAACATTTCTATCACTTTGAAGTGATTTTCTATTCATCCATTGGGACTGGGAGGGTAAATTTTCATTTTTGAATGTCAACGGCCATATTACGTAGAACGCACCTGGTCTCGTCAGCTCCCAGAAGTTAAGTTACGTCGAGTCCCGTTAGTACTTGGAAGGGTGACCGCTTGGGAATACGGGATGTCGTTGGCGATGAACAGTTTGTTTTCAATAACAAACTTCTTGAAATTTTTTTTCAATCACGATGGTTACCAGTCCAAATTCTTAGATAAAAAGTTTCAATGGCATAGAGATAGGTTCAATTCATCTATTTGAATGATTCTGGATCAATTCCATTGAGAGTTTTTCAAAGTTTATCGCGTTTTTTAATCGCGATGGTTACCAGTCCAAATTCGTAGATCAAAAATTTCAATGGCATAGAGATAGGTTCAATTCATCTATTTGAATGATTCTGGATAAATTTCATTGCGAGTTTTTTAAAGTTTATCGCGCTTTTTTATTCGCGATGGTTACGAGTCCAAATTCAATGAACAAACATTTCTATCACTTTGAAGTGATTTTCTATTCATCCATTGGGACTGGGAGGGTAAATTTTCATTTTTGAATGTCAACGGCCATATCACGTAGAACGCACCTGGTCTCGTCAGCTCCCAGAAGTTAAGTTACGTCGAGTCCCGTTAGTACTTGGAAGGGTGACCGCTTGGGAATACGGGATGTCGTTGGCGATGAACAGTTTGTTTTCAATAACAAACTTCTTGAAATTTTTTTTCAATCACGATGGTTACCAGTCCAAATTCGAAGATAAAAAATTTCAATGCCTTAGAGATAGGTTCAATTCATCTATAAGAATGATTCTGGATCAATTCCATTGAGAGTTTTTCAAAGTTTATCGCGTTTTTTAATCGCGATGGTTACCAGTCCAAATTCGTAGATCAAAAATATCAATGGCATAGAGATAGGTTCAATTCATCTATTTGAATGATTCTGGATAAATTTCATTGCGAGTTTTTCAAAGTTTATCGCGCTTTTTTATTCGCGATGGTTACGAGTCCAAATTCAATGAACAAACATTTCTATCACTTTGAAGTGATTTTCTATTCATCCATTGGGACTGGGAGGGTAAATTTTCATTTTTGAATGTCAACGGCCATATTACGTAGAACGCACCTGGTCTCGTCAGCTCCCAGAAGTTAAGTTACGTCGAGTCCCGTTAGTACTTGGAAGGGTGACCGCTTGGGAATACGGGATGTCGTTGGCGATGAACAGTTTGTTTTCAATAACAAACTTCTTGAAATTTTTTTTCAATCACGATGGTTACCAGTCCAAATTCTTAGATAAAAAGTTTCAATGGCATAGAGATAGGTTCAATTCATCTATTTGAATGATTCTGGATCAATTCCATTGAGAGTTTTTCAAAGTTTATCGCGTTTTTTAATCGCGATGGTTACCAGTCCAAATTCGTAGATCAAAAATTTCAATGGCATAGAGATAGGTTCAATTCATCTATTTGAATGATTCTGGATAAATTTCATTGCGAGTTTTTTAAAGTTTATCGCGCTTTTTTATTCGCGATGGTTACGAGTCCAAATTCAATGAACAAACATTTCTATCACTTTGAAGTGATTTTCTATTCATCCATTGGGACTGGGAGGGTAAATTTTCATTTTTGAATGTCAACGGCCATATCACGTAGAACGCACCTGGTCTCGTCAGCTCCCAGAAGTTAAGTTACGTCGAGTCCCGTTAGTACTTGGAAGGGTGACCGCTTGGGAATACGGGATGTCGTTGGCGATGAACAGTTTGTTTTCAATAACAAACTTCTTGAAATTTTTTTTCAATCACGATGGTTACCAGTCCAAATTCTTAGATAAAAAGTTTCAATGGCATAGAGATAGGTTCAATTCATCTATTTGAATGATTCTGGATCAATTCCATTGAGAGTTTTTCAAAGTTTATCGCGTTTTTTAATCGCGATGGTTACCAGTCCAAATTCGTAGATCAAAAATTTCAATGGCATAGAGATAGGTTCAATTCATCTATTTGAATGATTCTGGATAAATTTCATTGCGAGTTTTTTAAAGTTTATCGCGCTTTTTTATTCACGATGGTTACGAGTCCAAATTCAATGAACAAACATTTCTATCACTTTGAAGTGATTTTCTATTCATCCATTGGGACTGGGAGGGTAAATTTTCATTTTTGAATGTCAACGGCCATATCACGTAGAACGCACCTGGTCTCGTCAGCTCCCAGAAGTTAAGTTACGTCGAGTCCCGTTAGTACTTGGAAGGGTGACCGCTTGGGAATACGGGATGTCGTTGGCGATGAACAGTTTGTTTTCAATAACAAACTTCTTGAAATTTTTTTTCAATCACGATGGTTACCAGTCCAAATTCGTAGATAAAAAATTTCAATGCCTTAGAGATAGGTTCAATTCATCTATAAGAATGATTCTGGATCAATTCCATTGAGAGTTTTTCAAAGTTTATCGCGTTTTTTAATCGCGATGGTTACCAGTCCAAATTCGTAGATCAAAAATTTCAATGGCATAGAGATAGGTTCAATTCATCTATTTGAATGATTCTGGATAAATTTCATTGCGAGTTTTTTAAAGTTTATCGCGCTTTTTTATTCGCGATGGTTACGAGTCCAAATTCAATGAACAAACATTTCTATCACTTTGAAGTGATTTTCTATTCATCCATTGGGACTGGGAGGGTAAATTTTCATTTTTGAATGTCAACGGCCATATCACGTAGAACGCACCTGGTCTCGTCAGCTCCCAGAAGTTAAGTTACGTCGAGTCCCGTTAGTACTTGGAAGGGTGACCGCTTGGGAATACGGGATGTCGTTGGCGATGAACAGTTTGTTTTCAATAACAAACTTCTTGAAATTTTTTTTCAATCACGATGGTTACCAGTCCAAATTCTTAGATAAAAAGTTTCAATGGCATAGAGATAGGTTCAATTCATCTATTTGAATGATTCTGGATCAATTCCATTGAGAGTTTTTCAAAGTTTATCGCGTTTTTTAATCGCGATGGTTACCAGTCCAAATTCGTAGATCAAAAATTTCAATGGCATAGAGATAGGTTCAATTCATCTATTTGAATGATTCTGGATAAATTTCATTGCGAGTTTTTTAAAGTTTATCGCGCTTTTTTATTCGCGATGGTTACGAGTCCAAATTCAATGAACAAACATTTCTATCACTTTGAAGTGATTTTCTATTCATCCATTGGGACTGGGAGGGTAAATTTTCATTTTTGAATGTCAACGGCCATATCACGTAGAACGCACCTGGTCTCGTCAGCTCCCAGAAGTTAAGTTACGTCGAGTCCCGTTAGTACTTGGAAGGGTGACCGCTTGGGAATACGGGATGTCGTTGGCGATGAACAGTTTGTTTTCAATAACAAACTTCTTGAAATTTTTTTTCAATCACGATGGTTACCAGTCCAAATTCTTAGATAAAAAGTTTCAATGGCATAGAGATAGGTTCAATTCATCTATTTGAATGATTCTGGATCAATTCCATTGAGAGTTTTTCAAAGTTTATCGCGTTTTTTAATCGCGATGGTTACCAGTCCAAATTCGTAGATCAAAAATTTCAATGGCATAGAGATAGGTTCAATTCATCTATTTGAATGATTCTGGATAAATTTCATTGCGAGTTTTTTAAAGTTTATCGCGCTTTTTTATTCGCGATGGTTACGAGTCCAAATTCAATGAACAAACATTTCTATCACTTTGAAGTGATTTTCTATTCATCCATTGGGACTGGGAGGGTAAATTTTCATTTTTGAATGTCAACGGCCATATCACGTAGAACGCACCTGGTCTCGTCAGCTCCCAGAAGTTAAGTTACGTCGAGTCCCGTTAGTACTTGGAAGGGTGACCGCTTGGGAATACGGGATGTCGTTGGCGATGAACAGTTTGTTTTCAATAACAAACTTCTTGAAATTTTTTTTCAATCACGATGGTTACCAGTCCAAATTCGTAGATAAAAAATTTCAATGCCTTAGAGATAGGTTCAATTCATCTATAAGAATGATTCTGGATCAATTCCATTGAGAGTTTTTCAAAGTTTATCGCGTTTTTTAATCGCGATGGTTACCAGTCCAAATTCGTAGATCAAAAATTTCAATGGCATAGAGATAGGTTCAATTCATCTATTTGAATGATTCTGGATAAATTTCATTGCGAGTTTTTTAAAGTTTATCGCGCTTTTTTATTCGCGATGGTTACGAGTCCAAATTCAATGAACAAACATTTCTATCACTTTGAAGTGATTTTCTATTCATCCATTGGGACTGGGAGGGTAAATTTTCATTTTTGAATGTCAACGGCCATATCACGTAGAACGCACCTGGTCTCGTCAGCTCCCAGAAGTTAAGTTACGTCGAGTCCCGTTAGTACTTGGAAGGGTGACCGCTTGGGAATACGGGATGTCGTTGGCGATGAACAGTTTGTTTTCAATAACAAACTTCTTGAAATTTTTTTTCAATCACGATGGTTACCAGTCCAAATTCGTAGATAAAAAATTTCAATGCCTTAGAGATAGGTTCAATTCATCTATAAGAATGATTCTGGATCAATTCCATTGAGAGTTTTTCAAAGTTTATCGCGTTTTTTAATCGCGATGGTTACCAGTCCAAATTCGTAGATCAAAAATATCAATGGCATAGAGATAGGTTCAATTCATCTATTTGAATGATTCTGGATAAATTTCATTGCGAGTTTTTCAAAGTTTATCGCGCTTTTTTATTCGCGATGGTTACGAGTCCAAATTCAATGAACAAACATTTCTATCACTTTGAAGTGATTTTCTATTCATCCATTGGGACTGGGAGGGTAAATTTTCATTTTTGAATGTCAACGGCCATATTACGTAGAACGCACCTGGTCTCGTCAGCTCCCAGAAGTTAAGTTACGTCGAGTCCCGTTAGTACTTGGAAGGGTGACCGCTTGGGAATACGGGATGTCGTTGGCGATGAACAGTTTGTTTTCAATAACAAACTTCTTGAAATTTTTTTTCAATCACGATGGTTACCAGTCCAAATTCTTAGATAAAAAGTTTCAATGGCATAGAGATAGGTTCAATTCATCTATTTGAATGATTCTGGATCAATTCCATTGAGAGTTTTTCAAAGTTTATCGCGTTTTTTAATCGCGATGGTTACCAGTCCAAATTCGTAGATCAAAAATTTCAATGGCATAGAGATAGGTTCAATTCATCTATTTGAATGATTCTGGATAAATTTCATTGCGAGTTTTTTAAAGTTTATCGCGCTTTTTTATTCGCGATGGTTACGAGTCCAAATTCAATGAACAAACATTTCTATCACTTTGAAGTGATTTTCTATTCATCCATTGGGACTGGGAGGGTAAATTTTCATTTTTGAATGTCAACGGCCATATCACGTAGAACGCACCTGGTCTCGTCAGCTCCCAGAAGTTAAGTTACGTCGAGTCCCGTTAGTACTTGGAAGGGTGACCGCTTGGGAATACGGGATGTCGTTGGCGATGAACAGTTTGTTTTCAATAACAAACTTCTTGAAATTTTTTTTCAATCACGATGGTTACCAGTCCAAATTCGTAGATAAAAAATTTCAATGCCTTAGAGATAGGTTCAATTCATCTATAAGAATGATTCTGGATCAATTCCATTGAGAGTTTTTCAAAGTTTATCGCGTTTTTTAATCGCGATGGTTACCAGTCCAAATTCGTAGATCAAAAATATCAATGGCATAGAGATAGGTTCAATTCATCTATTTGAATGATTCTGGATAAATTTCATTGCGAGTTTTTCAAAGTTTATCGCGCTTTTTTATTCGCGATGGTTACGAGTCCAAATTCAATGAACAAACATTTCTATCACTTTGAAGTGATTTTCTATTCATCCATTGGGACTGGGAGGGTAATTTTTCATTTTTGAATGTCAACGGCCATATTACGTAGAACGCACCTGGTCTCGTCAGCTCCCAGAAGTTAAGTTACGTCGAGTCCCGTTAGTACTTGGAAGGGTGACCGCTTGGGAATACGGGATGTCGTTGGCGATGAACAGTTTGTTTTCAATAACAAACTTCTTGAAATTTTTTTTCAATCACGATGGTTACCAGTCCAAATTCTTAGATAAAAAGTTTCAATGGCATAGAGATAGGTTCAATTCATCTATTTGAATGATTCTGGATAAATTTCATTGCGAGTTTTTCAAAGTTTATCGCGCTTTTTTATTCGCGATGGTTACGAGTCCAAATTCAATGAACAAACATTTATATCACTTTGAAGTGATTTTCTATTCATCCATTGGGACTGGGAGGGTAAATTTTCATTTTTGAATGTCAACGGCCATATCACGTAGAACGCACCTGGTTTCGTCAGCTCCCAGAAGTTAAGTTACGTCGAGTCCCGTTAGTACTTGGAAGGGTGACCGCTTGGGAATACGGGATGTCGTTGGCGATGAACAGTTTGTTTTCAATAACAAACTTCTTGAAATTTTTTTTCAATCACGATGGTTACCAGTCCAAATTCGTAGATCAAAAATTTCAATGCCTTAGAGATAGGTTCAATTCATCTATAAGAATGATTCTGGATCAATTCCATTGAGAGTTTTTCAAAGTTTATCGCGCTTTTTTATTCGCGATGGTTACGAGTCCAAATTCAATGAACAAACATTTCTATCACTTTGAAGTGATTTTCTATTCATCCATTGGGACTGGGAGGGTAAATTTTCATTTTTGAATGTCAACGGCCATATCACGTAGAACGCACCTGGTTTCGTCAGCTCCCAGAAGTTAAGTTACGTCGAGTCCCGTTAGTACTTGGAAGGGTGACCGCTTGGGAATACGGGATGTCGTTGGCGATGAACAGTTTGTTTTCAATAACAAACTTCTTGAAATTTTTTTTCAATCACGATAATTACCAGTCCAAATTCGTAGATAAAAAATTTCAATGCCTTAGAGATAGGTTCAATTCATCTATAAGAATGATTCTGGATCAATTCCATTGAGAGTTTTTCAAAGTTTATCGCGTTTTTTAATCGCGATGGTTACCAGTCCAAATTCGTAGATCAAAAATATCAATGGCATAGAGATAGGTTCAATTCATCTATAGAAATGATTCTGGATAAATTTCATTGCGAGTTTTTCAAAGTTTATCGCGCTTTTTTATTCTTGATGGTTACGAGTCCAAATTCAATGAACAAACATTTCTATCACTTTGAAGTGATTTTCTATTCATCCATTGGGACTGGGAGGGTAATTTTTCATTTTTGAATGTCAACGGCCATATCACGTAGAACGCACCTGGTCTCGTCAGCTCCCAGAAGTTAATTTACGTCGAGTCCCGTTAGTACTTGGAAGGGTGACCGCTTGGGAATACGGGATGTCGTTGGCGATGAATAGTTTGTTTTCAATAACAAATTTCTTGAAATTGTTTTTTTCAATCACGATGGTAACCAGTCCAAATTCGTAGATAAAACATTTCAATGCCTTAGAGATAGGTTAAATTCATCTATAAGAATGATTCTGGATCAATTCCATTGAGAGTTTTTCAAAGTTTATCGCGTTTTTTAATCGCGATGGTTTCAATAACAAACTTCTTGAAATTTTTTTTCAATCACGATGGTTACCAGTCCAAATTCTTAGATAAAAAATTTCAATGGCATAGAGATAGGTTCAATTCATCTATTTGAATGATTCTGGATAAATTTCATTGCGAGTTTTTCAAAGTTTATCGCGCTTTTTTATTCGCGATGGTTACGAGTCCAAATTCAATGAACAAACATTTCTATCACTTTGAAGTGATTTTCTATTCATCCATTGGGACTGGGAGGGTAATTTTTCATTTTTGAATGTCAACGGCCATATCACGTAGAACGCACCTGGTCTCGTCAGCTCCCAGAAGTTAATTTACGTCGAGTCCCGTTAGTACTTGGAAGGGTGACCGCTTGGGAATACGGGATGTCGTTGGCGATGAATAGTTTGTTTTCAATAACAAATTTCTTGAAATTTTTTTTTCAATCACGATGGTAACCAGTCCAAATTCGTAGATAAAACATTTCAATGCCTTAGAGATAGGTTAAATTCATCTATAAGAATGATTCTGGATCAATTCCATTGAGAGTTTTTCAAAGTTTATCGCGTTTTTTAATCGCGATGGTTACCAGTCCAACTTCGTATATAAAAAATATCAATGGCATAGAGATAGGTTCAATTCATCTATTTGAATGATTCTGGATAAATTTCATTGCGAGTTTTTCAAAGTTTATCGCGCTTTTTTATTCGCGATGGTTACGAGTCCAAATTCAATGAACAAACATTTCTATCACTTTGAAGTGATTTTCTATTCATCCATTGGGACTGGGAGGGTAATTTTTCATTTTTGAATGTCAACGGCCATATCACGTAGAACGCACCTGGTCTCGTCAGCTCCCAGAAGTTAAGTTACGTCGAGTCCCGTTAGTACTTGGAAGGGTGACCGCTTGGGAATACGGGATGTCGTTGGCGATGAACAGTTTGTTTTCAATAACAAACTTCTTGAAATTTTTTTTCAATCACGATGGTTACCAGTCCAAATTCGTAGATAAAAAATTTCAATGCCTTAGAGATAGGTTCAATTCATCTATAAGAATGATTCTGGATCAATTCCATTGAGAGTTTTTCAAAGTTTATCGCGTTTTTTAATCGCGATGGTTACCAGTCCAAATTCGTAGATCAAAAATATCAATGGCATAGAGATAGGTTCAATTCATCTATTTGAATGATTCTGGATAAATTTCATTGCGAGTTTTTCAAAGTTTATCGCGCTTTTTTATTCGCGATGGTTACGAGTCCAAATTCAATGAACAAACATTTCTATCACTTTGAAGTGATTTTCTATTCATCCATTGGGACTGGGAGGGTAAATTTTCATTTTTGAATGTCAACGGCCATATCACGTAGAACGCACCTGGTCTCGTCAGCTCCCAGAAGTTAAGTTACGTCGAGTCCCGTTAGTACTTGGAAGGGTGACCGCTTGGGAATACGGGATGTCGTTGGCGATGAATAGTTTGTTTTCAATAACAAATTTCTTGAAATTTTTTTTTCAATCACGATGGTAACCAGTCCAAATTCGTAGATAAAACATTTCAATGCCTTAGAGATAGGTTAAATTCATCTATAAGAATGATTCTGGATCAATTCCATTGAGAGTTTTTCAAAGTTTATCGCGTTTTTTAATCGCGATGGTTACCAGTCCAACTTCGTATATAAAAAATATCAATGGCATAGAGATAGGTTCAATTCATCTATTTGAATGATTCTGGATAAATTTCATTGCGAGTTTTTCAAAGTTTATCGCGCTTTTTTATTCGCGATGGTTACGAGTCCAAATTCAATGAACAAACATTTCTATCACTTTGAAGTGATTTTCTATTCATCCATTGGGACTGGGAGGGTAATTTTTCATTTTTGAATGTCAACGGCCATATCACGTAGAACGCACCTGGTCTCGTCAGCTCCCAGAAGTTAAGTTACGTCGAGTCCCGTTAGTACTTGGAAGGGTGACCGCTTGGGAATACGGGATGTCGTTGGCGATGAACAGTTTGTTTTCAATAACAAACTTCTTGAAATTTTTTTTCAATCACGATGGTTACCAGTCCAAATTCGTAGATAAAAAATTTCAATGCCTTAGAGATAGGTTCAATTCATCTATAAGAATGATTCTGGATCAATTCCATTGAGAGTTTTTCAAAGTTTATCGCGTTTTTTAATCGCGATGGTTACCAGTCCAAATTCGTAGATCAAAAATATCAATGGCATAGAGATAGGTTCAATTCATCTATTTGAATGATTCTGGATAAATTTCATTGCGAGTTTTTCAAAGTTTATCGCGCTTTTTTATTCGCGATGGTTACGAGTCCAAATTCAATGAACAAACATTTCTATCACTTTGAAGTGATTTTCTATTCATCCATTGGGACTGGGAGGGTAAATTTTCATTTTTGAATGTCAACGGCCATATCACGTAGAACGCACCTGGTCTCGTCAGCTCCCAGAAGTTAAGTTACGTCGAGTCCCGTTAGTACTTGGAAGGGTGACCGCTTGGGAATACGGGATGTCGTTGGCGATGAACAGTTTGTTTTCAATAACAAACTTCTTGAAATTTTTTTTCAATCACGATGGTTACCAGTCCAAATTCGTAGATAAAAAATTTCAATGCCTTAGAGATAGGTTCAATTCATCTATAAGAATGATTCTGGATCAATTCCATTGAGAGTTTTTCAAAGTTTATCGCGTTTTTTAATCGCGATGGTTACCAGTCCAAATTCGTAGATAAAAAATATCAATGGCATAGAGATAGGTTCAATTCATCTATTTGAATGATTCTGGATAAATTTCATTGCGAGTTTTTCAAAGTTTATCGCGCTTTTTTATTCGCGATGGTTACGAGTCCAAATTCAATGAACAAACATTTCTATCACTTTGAAGTGATTTTCTATTCATCCATTGGGACTGGGAGGGTAAATTTTCATTTTTGAATGTCAACGGCCATATCACGTAGAACGCACCTGGTCTCGTCAGCTCCCAGAAGTTAAGTTACGTCGAGTCCCGTTAGTACTTGGAAGGGTGACCGCTTGGGAATACGGGATGTCGTTGGCGATGAACAGTTTGTTTTCAATAACAAACTTCTTGAAATTTTTTTTCAATCACGATGGTTACCAGTCCAAATTCGTAGATAAAAAATTTCAATGCCTTAGAGATAGGTTCAATTCATCTATAAGAATGATTCTGGATCAATTCCATTGAGAGTTTTTCAAAGTTTATCGCGTTTTTTAATCGCGATGGTTACCAGTCCAAATTCGTAGATCAAAAATATCAATGGCATAGAGATAGGTTCAATTCATCTATTTGAATGATTCTGGATAAATTTCATTGCGAGTTTTTCAAAGTTTATCGCGCTTTTTTATTCGCGATGGTTACGAGTCCAAATTCAATGAACAAACATTTCTATCACTTTGAAGTGATTTTCTATTCATCCATTGGGACTGGGAGGGTAATTTTTCATTTTTGAATGTCAACGGCCATATCACGTAGAACGCACCTGGTCTCGTCAGCTCCCAGAAGTTAAGTTACGTCGAGTCCCGTTAGTACTTGGAAGGGTGACCGCTTGGGAATACGGGATGTCGTTGGCGATGAACAGTTTGTTTTCAATAACAAACTTCTTGAAATTTTTTTTCAATCACGATGGTTACCAGTCCAAATTCGTAGATAAAAAATTTCAATGCCTTAGAGATAGGTTCAATTCATCTATAAGAATGATTCTGGATCAATTCCATTGAGAGTTTTTCAAAGTTTATCGCGTTTTTTAATCGCGATGGTTACCAGTCCAAATTCGTAGATCAAAAATATCAATGGCATAGAGATAGGTTCAATTCATCTATTTGAATGATTCTGGATAAATTTCATTGCGAGTTTTTCAAAGTTTATCGCGCTTTTTTATTCGCGATGGTTACGAGTCCAAATTCAATGAACAAACATTTCTATCACTTTGAAGTGATTTTCTATTCATCCATTGGGACTGGGAGGGTAATTTTTCATTTTTGAATGTCAACGGCCATATCACGTAGAACGCACCTGGTCTCGTCAGCTCCCAGAAGTTAAGTTACGTCGAGTCCCGTTAGTACTTGGAAGGGTGACCGCTTGGGAATACGGGATGTCGTTGGCGATGAACAGTTTGTTTTCAATAACAAACTTCTTGAAATTTTTTTTCAATCACGATGGTTACCAGTCCAAATTCGTAGATAAAAAATTTCAATGCCTTAGAGATAGGTTCAATTCATCTATAAGAATGATTCTGGATCAATTCCATTGAGAGTTTTTCAAAGTTTATCGCGTTTTTTAATCGCGATGGTTACCAGTCCAAATTCGTAGATCAAAAATATCAATGGCATAGAGATAGGTTCAATTCATCTATTTGAATGATTCTGGATAAATTTCATTGCGAGTTTTTCAAAGTTTATCGCGCTTTTTTATTCGCGATGGTTACGAGTCCAAATTCAATGAACAAACATTTCTATCACTTTGAAGTGATTTTCTATTCATCCATTGGGACTGGGAGGGTAAATTTTCATTTTTGAATGTCAACGGCCATATCACGTAGAACGCACCTGGTCTCGTCAGCTCCCAGAAGTTAAGTTACGTCGAGTCCCGTTAGTACTTGGAAGGGTGACCGCTTGGGAATACGGGATGTCGTTGGCGATGAACAGTTTGTTTTCAATAACAAACTTCTTGAAATTTTTTTTCAATCACGATGGTTACCAGTCCAAATTCGTAGATAAAAAATTTCAATGCCTTAGAGATAGGTTCAATTCATCTATAAGAATGATTCTGGATCAATTCCATTGAGAGTTTTTCAAAGTTTATCGCGTTTTTTAATCGCGATGGTTACCAGTCCAAATTCGTAGATCAAAAATATCAATGGCATAGAGATAGGTTCAATTCATCTATTTGAATGATTCTGGATAAATTTCATTGCGAGTTTTTCAAAGTTTATCGCGCTTTTTTATTCGCGATGGTTACGAGTCCAAATTCAATGAACAAACATTTCTATCACTTTGAAGTGATTTTCTATTCATCCATTGGGACTGGGAGGGTAAATTTTCATTTTTGAATGTCAACGGCCATATCACGTAGAACGCACCTGGTCTCGTCAGCTCCCAGAAGTTAAGTTACGTCGAGTCCCGTTAGTACTTGGAAGGGTGACCGCTTGGGAATACGGGATGTCGTTGGCGATGAACAGTTTGTTTTCAATAACAAACTTCTTGAAATTTTTTTTCAATCACGATGGTTACCAGTCCAAATTCTTAGATAAAAAGTTTCAATGGCATAGAGATAGGTTCAATTCATCTATTTGAATGATTCTGGATAAATTTCATTGCGAGTTTTTCAAAGTTTATCGCGCTTTTTTATTCGCGATGGTTACGAGTCCAAATTCAATGAACAAACATTTCTATCACTTTGAAGTGATTTTCTATTCATCCATTGGGACTGGGAGGGTAAATTTTCATTTTTGAATGTCAACGGCCATATCACGTAGAACGCACCTGGTTTCGTCAGCTCCCAGAAGTTAAGTTACGTCGAGTCCCGTTAGTACTTGGAAGGGTGACCGCTTGGGAATACGGGATGTCGTTGGCGATGAACAGTTTGTTTTCAATAACAAACTTCTTGAAATTTTTTTTCAATCACGATGGTTACCAGTCCAAATTCTTAGATAAAAAATTTCAATGGCATAGAGATAGGTTCAATTCATCTATAAGAATGATTCTGGATCAATTCCATTGAGAGTTTTTCAAAGTTTATCGCGCTTTTTTATTCGCGATGGTTACGAGTCCAAATTCAATGAACAAACATTTCTATCACTTTGAAGTGATTTTCTATTCATCCATTGGGACTGGGAGGGTAATTTTTCATTTTTGAATGTCAACGGCCATATCACGTAGAACGCACCTGGTCTCGTCAGCTCCCAGAAGTTAATTTACGTCGAGTCCCGTTAGTACTTGGAAGGGTGACCGCTTGGGAATACGGGATGTCGTTGGCGATGAATAGTTTGTTTTCAATAACAAATTTCTTGAAATTGTTTTTTTCAATCACGATGGTAACCAGTCCAAATTCGTAGATAAAACATTTCAATGCCTTAGAGATAGGTTAAATTCATCTATAAGAATGATTCTGGATCAATTCCATTGAGAGTTTTTCAAAGTTTATCGCGTTTTTTAATCGCGATGGTTTCAATAACAAACTTCTTGAAATTTTTTTTCAATCACGATGGTTACCAGTCCAAATTCTTAGATAAAAAATTTCAATGGCATAGAGATAGGTTCAATTCATCTATTTGAATGATTCTGGATAAATTTCATTGCGAGTTTTTCAAAGTTTATCGCGCTTTTTTATTCGCGATGGTTACGAGTCCAAATTCAATGAACAAACATTTCTATCACTTTGAAGTGATTTTCTATTCATCCATTGGGACTGGGAGGGTAAATTTTCATTGTTGAATGTCAACGGCCATATCACGTAGAACGCACCTGGTCTTGTCAGCTCCCAGAAGTTAAGTTACGTCGAGTCCCGTTAGTACTTGAAAGGGTGACCGCTTGGGAATACGGGATGTCGTTGGCGATGAACAGTTTGTTTTCAATAACAAACTTCCTGAAATTTTTTTTCAATCACGATGGTTACCAGTCCAAATTCTTAGATAAAAAATTTCAATGGCATAGAGATAGGTTCAATTCATCTATAAGAATGATTCTGGATCAATTCCATTGAGAGTTTTTCAAAGTTTATCGCGCTTTTTTATTCGCGATGGTTACGAGTCCAAATGCAATGAACAAACATTTCTATCACTTTGAAGTGATTTTCTATTCATCCATTGGGACTGGGAGGGTAATTTTTCATTTTTGAATGTCAACGGCCATATCACGTAGAACGCACCTGGTCTCGTCAGCTCCCAGAAGTTAATTTACGTCGAGTCCCGTTAGTACTTGGAAGGGTGACCGCTTGGGAATACGGGATGTCGTTGGCGATGAATAGTTTGTTTTCAATAACAAATTTCTTGAAATTTTTTTTTCAATCACGATGGTAACCAGTCCAAATTCGTAGATAAAACATTTCAATGCCTTAGAGATAGGTTAAATTCATCTATAAGAATGATTCTGGATCAATTCCATTGAGAGTTTTTCAAAGTTTATCGCGTTTTTTAATCGCGATGGTTACCAGTCCAACTTCGTATATAAAAAATATCAATGGCATAGAGATAGGTTCAATTCATCTATTTGAATGATTCTGGATAAATTTCATTGCGAGTTTTTCAAAGTTTATCGCGCTTTTTTATTCGCGATGGTTACGAGTCCAAATTCAATGAACAAACATTTCTATCACTTTGAAGTGATTTTCTATTCATCCATTGGGACTGGGAGGGTAATTTTTCATTTTTGAATGTCAACGGCCATATCACGTAGAACGCACCTGGTCTCGTCAGCTCCCAGAAGTTAAGTTACGTCGAGTCCCGTTAGTACTTGGAAGGGTGACCGCTTGGGAATACGGGATGTCGTTGGCGATGAACAGTTTGTTTTCAATAACAAACTTCTTGAAATTTTTTTTCAATCACGATGGTTACCAGTCCAAATTCGTAGATAAAAAATTTCAATGCCTTAGAGATAGGTTCAATTCATCTATAAGAATGATTCTGGATCAATTCCATTGAGAGTTTTTCAAAGTTTATCGCGTTTTTTAATCGCGATGGTTACCAGTCCAAATTCGTAGATAAAAAATATCAATGGCATAGAGATAGGTTCAATTCATCTATTTGAATGATTCTGGATAAATTTCATTGCGAGTTTTTCAAAGTTTATCGCGCTTTTTTATTCGCGATGGTTACGAGTCCAAATTCAATGAACAAACATTTCTATCACTTTGAAGTGATTTTCTATTCATCCATTGGGACTGGGAGGGTAAATTTTCATTTTTGAATGTCAACGGCCATATCACGTAGAACGCACCTGGTCTCGTCAGCTCCCAGAAGTTAAGTTACGTCGAGTCCCGTTAGTACTTGGAAGGGTGACCGCTTGGGAATACGGGATGTCGTTGGCGATGAACAGTTTGTTTTCAATAACAAACTTCTTGAAATTTTTTTTCAATCACGATGGTTACCAGTCCAAATTCTTAGATAAAAAATTTCAATGGCATAGAGATAGGTTCAATTCATCTATTTGAATGATTCTGGATAAATTTCATTGCGAGTTTTTCAAAGTTTATCGCGCTTTTTTATTCGCGATGGTTACGAGTCCAAATTCAATGAACAAACATTTCTATCACTTTGAAGTGATTTTCTATTCATCCATTGGGACTGGGAGGGTAAATTTTCATTGTTGAATGTCAACGGCCATATCACGTAGAACGCACCTGGTCTTGTCAGCTCCCAGAAGTTAAGTTACGTCGAGTCCCGTTAGTACTTGAAAGGGTGACCGCTTGGGAATACGGGATGTCGTTGGCGATGAACAGTTTGTTTTCAATAACAAACTTCCTGAAATTTTTTTTCAATCACGATGGTTACCAGTCCAAATTCTTAGATAAAAAATTTCAATGGCATAGAGATAGGTTCAATTCATCTATAAGAATGATTCTGGATCAATTCCATTGAGAGTTTTTCAAAGTTTATCGCGCTTTTTTATTCGCGATGGTTACGAGTCCAAATGCAATGAACAAACATTTCTATCACTTTGAAGTGATTTTCTATTCATCCATTGGGACTGGGAGGGTAATTTTTCATTTTTGAATGTCAACGGCCATATCACGTAGAACGCACCTGGTCTCGTCAGCTCCCAGAAGTTAATTTACGTCGAGTCCCGTTAGTACTTGGAAGGGTGACCGCTTGGGAATACGGGATGTCGTTGGCGATGAATAGTTTGTTTTCAATAACAAATTTCTTGAAATTTTTTTTTCAATCACGATGGTAACCAGTCCAAATTCGTAGATAAAACATTTCAATGCCTTAGAGATAGGTTAAATTCATCTATAAGAATGATTCTGGATCAATTCCATTGAGAGTTTTTCAAAGTTTATCGCGTTTTTTAATCGCGATGGTTACCAGTCCAACTTCGTATATAAAAAATATCAATGGCATAGAGATAGGTTCAATTCATCTATTTGAATGATTCTGGATAAATTTCATTGCGAGTTTTTCAAAGTTTATCGCGCTTTTTTATTCGCGATGGTTACGAGTCCAAATTCAATGAACAAACATTTCTATCACTTTGAAGTGATTTTCTATTCATCCATTGGGACTGGGAGGGTAATTTTTCATTTTTGAATGTCAACGGCCATATCACGTAGAACGCACCTGGTCTCGTCAGCTCCCAGAAGTTAAGTTACGTCGAGTCCCGTTAGTACTTGGAAGGGTGACCGCTTGGGAATACGGGATGTCGTTGGCGATGAACAGTTTGTTTTCAATAACAAACTTCTTGAAATTTTTTTTCAATCACGATGGTTACCAGTCCAAATTCGTAGATAAAAAATTTCAATGCCTTAGAGATAGGTTCAATTCATCTATAAGAATGATTCTGGATCAATTCCATTGAGAGTTTTTCAAAGTTTATCGCGTTTTTTAATCGCGATGGTTACCAGTCCAAATTCGTAGATAAAAAATATCAATGGCATAGAGATAGGTTCAATTCATCTATTTGAATGATTCTGGATAAATTTCATTGCGAGTTTTTCAAAGTTTATCGCGCTTTTTTATTCGCGATGGTTACGAGTCCAAATTCAATGAACAAACATTTCTATCACTTTGAAGTGATTTTCTATTCATCCATTGGGACTGGGAGGGTAAATTTTCATTTTTGAATGTCAACGGCCATATCACGTAGAACGCACCTGGTCTCGTCAGCTCCCAGAAGTTAAGTTACGTCGAGTCCCGTTAGTACTTGGAAGGGTGACCGCTTGGGAATACGGGATGTCGTTGGCGATGAACAGTTTGTTTTCAATAACAAACTTCTTGAAATTTTTTTTCAATCACGATGGTTACCAGTCCAAATTCTTAGATAAAAAATTTCAATGGCATAGAGATAGGTTCAATTCATCTATTTGAATGATTCTGGATAAATTTCATTGCGAGTTTTTCAAAGTTTATCGCGCTTTTTTATTCGCGATGGTTACGAGTCCAAATTCAATGAACAAACATTTCTATCACTTTGAAGTGATTTTCTATTTATCCATTGGGACTGGGAGGGTAAATTTTCATTTTTGAATGTCAACGGCCATATCACGTAGAACGCACCTGGTCTCGTCAGCTCCCAGAAGTTAAGTTACGTCGAGTCCCGTTAGTACTTGGAAGGGTGACCGCTTGGGAATACGGGATGTCGTTGGCGATGAACAGTTTGTTTTCAATAACAAACTTCTTGAAATTTTTTTTCAATCACGATGGTTACCAGTCCAAATTCTTAGATAAAAAATTTCAATGGCATAGAGATAGGTTCAATTCATCTATTTGAATGATTCTGGATAAATTTCATTGCGAGTTTTTCAAAGTTTATCGCGCTTTTTTATTCGCGATGGTTACGAGTCCAAATTCAATGAACAAACATTTCTATCACTTTGAAGTGATTTTCTATTCATCCATTGGGACTGGGAGGGTAAATTTTCATTTTTGAATGTCAACGGCCATATCACGTAGAACGCACCTGGTCTCGTCAGCTCCCAGAAGTTAAGTTACGTCGAGTCCCGTTAGTACTTGGAAGGGTGACCGCTTGGGAATACGGGATGTCGTTGGCGATGAACAGTTTGTTTTCAATAACAAACTTCTTGAAATTTTTTTTCAATCACGATAATTACCAGTCCAAATTCGTAGATAAAAAATTTCAATGCCTTAGAGATAGGTTCAATTCATCTATAAGAATGATTCTGGATAAATTCCATTGAGAGTTTTTCAAAGTTTATCGCGTTTTTTAATCGCGATAGTTACCAGTCCAAATTCGTAGATCAAAAATATCAATGGCATAGAGATAGGTTCAATTCATCTATAGGAATGATTCTGGATAAATTTCATTGCGAGTTTTTCAAAGTTTATCGCGCTTTTTTATTCGCGATGGTTACGAGTCCAAATTCAATGAAAAAACATTTCTATCACTTTGAAGTGATTTTCTATTCATCCATTGGGACTGGGAGGGTAAATTTTCATTTTTGAATGTCAACGGCCATATCACGTAGAACGCACCTGGTCTCGTCAGCTCCCAGAAGTTAAGTTACGTCGAGTCCCGTTAGTACTTGGAAGGGTGACCGCTTGGGAATACGGGATGTCGTTGGCGATGAACAGTTTGTTTTCAATAACAAACTTCTTGAAATTTTTTTTCAATCACGATGGTTACCAGTCCAAATTCTTAGATAAAAAGTTTCAATGGCATAGAGATAGGTTCAATTCATCTATTTGAATGATTCTGGATAAATTTCATTGCGAGTTTTTCAAAGTTTATCGCGTTTTTTTATTCGCGATGGTTACGAGTCCAAATTCAATGAACAAACATTTCTATCACTTTGAAGTGATTTTCTATTCATCCATTGGGACTGGGAGGGTAAATTTTCATTTTTGAATGTCAACGGCCATATCACGTAGAACGCACCTGGTCTCGTCAGCTCCCAGAAGTTAAGTTACGTCGAGTCCCGTTAGTACTTGGAAGGGTGACCGCTTGGGAATACGGGATGTCGTTGGCGATGAACAGTTTGTTTTCAATAACAAACTTCTTGAAATTTTTTTCAATCACGATGGTTACCAGTCCAAATTCTTAGATAAAAAATTTCAATGGCATAGAGATAGGTTCAATTCATCTATTTGAATGATTCTGGATAAATTTCATTGCGAGTTTTTCAAAGTTTATCGCGCTTTTTTATTCGCGATGGTTACGAGTCCAAATTCAATGAACAAACATTTCTATCACTTTGAAGTGATTTTCTATTCATCCATTGGGACTGGGAGGGTAAATTTTCATTTTTGAATGTCAACGGCCATATCAAGTAGAACGCACCTGGTCTCGTCAGCTCCCAGAAGTTAAGTTACGTCGAGTCCCGTTAGTACTTGGAAGGGTGACCGCTTGGGAATACGGGATGTCGTTGGCGATGAACAGTTTGTTTTCAATAACAAACTTCTTGAAATTTTTTTTCAATCACGATGGTTACCAGTCCAAATTCTTAGATAAAAAATTTCAATGGCATAGAGATAGGTTCAATTCATCTATTTGAATGATTCTGGATAAATTTCATTGCGAGTTTTTCAAAGTTTATCGCGCTTTTTTATTCGCGATGGTTACGAGTCCAAATTCAATGAACAAACATTTCTATCACTTTGAAGTGATTTTCTATTCATCCATTGGGACTGGGAGGGTAAATTTTCATTTTTGAATGTCAACGGCCATATCAAGTAGAACGCACCTGGTCTCGTCAGCTCCCAGAAGTTAAGTTACGTCGAGTCCCGTTAGTACTTGGAAGGGTGACCGCTTGGGAATACGGGATGTCGTTGGCGATGAACAGTTTGTTTTCAATAACAAACTTCTTGAAATTTTTTTTCAATCACGATGGTTACCAGTCCAAATTCGTAGATAAAAAATTTCAATGCCTTAGAGATAGGTTCAATTCATCTATAAGAATGATTCTGGATCAATTCCATTGAGAGTTTTTCAAAGTTTATCGCGCTTTTTTATTCGCGATGGTTACGAGTCCAAATTCAATGAACAAACATTTCTATCACTTTGAAGTGATTTTCTATTCATCCATTGGGAATGGGAGGGTAAATTTTCATTTTTGAATGTCAACGGCCATATCACGTAGAACGCACCTGGTCTCGTCAGCTCCCAGAAGTTAAGTTACGTCGAGTCCCGTTAGTACTTGGAAGGGTGACCGCTTGGGAATACGGGATGTCGTTGGCGATGAACAGTTTGTTTTCAATAACAAACTTCTTGAAATTTTTTTTCAATCACGATGGTTACCAGTCCAAATTCTTAGATAAAAAATTTCAATGGCATAGAGATAGGTTCAATTCATCTATTTGAATGATTCTGGATAAATTTCATTGCGAGTTTTTCAAAGTTTATCGCGCTTTTTTATTCGCGATGGTTACGAGTCCAAATTCAATGAACAAACATTTCTATCACTTTGAAGTGATTTTCTATTCATCCATTGGGACTGGGAGGGTAAATTTTCATTTTTGAATGTCAACGGCCATATCACGTAGAACGCACCTGGTTTCGTCAGCTCCCAGAAGTTAAGTTACGTCGAGTCCCGTTAGTACTTGGAAGGGTGACCGCTTGGGAATACGGGATGTCGTTGGCGATGAACAGTTTGTTTTCAATAACAAACTTCTTGAAATTTTTTTTCAATCACGATAATTACCAGTCCAAATTCGTAGATAAAAAATTTCAATGCCTTAGAGATAGGTTAAATTCATCTATAAGAATGATTCTGGATCAATTCCATTGAGAGTTTTTCAAAGTTTATCGCGTTTTTTAATCGCGATGGTTACCAGTCCAAATTCGTAGATCAAAAATATCAATGGCATAGAGATAGGTTCAATTCATCTATAGGAATGATTCTGGATAAATTTCATTGCGAGTTTTTCAAAGTTTATCGCGCTTTTTTATTCGCGATGGTTACGAGTCCAAATTCAATGAAAAAACATTTCTATCACTTTGAAGTGATTTTCTATTCATCCATTGGGACTGGGAGGGTAAATTTTCATTTTTGAATGTCAACGGCCATATCACGTAGAACGCACCTGGTCTCGTCAGCTCCCAGAAGTTAAGTTACGTCGAGTCCCGTTAGTACTTGGAAGGGTGACCGCTTGGGAATACGGGATGTCGTTGGCGATGAACAGTTTGTTTTCAATAACAAACTTCTTGAAATTTTTTTTCAATCACGATGGTTACCAGTCCAAATTCTTAGATAAAAAATTTCAATGGCATAGAGATAGGTTCAATTCATCTATTTGAATGATTCTGGATAAATTTCATTGCGAGTTTTTCAAAGTTTATCGCGCTTTTTTATTCGCGATGGTTACGAGTCCAAATTCAATGAACAAACATTTCTATCACTTTGAAGTGATTTTCTATTCATCCATTGGGACTGGGAGGGTAAATTTTCATTTTTGAATGTCAACGGCCATATCACGTAGAACGCACCTGGTCTCGTCAGCTCCCAGAAGTTAAGTTACGTCGAGTCCCGTTAGTACTTGGAAGGGTGACCGCTTGGGAATACGGGATGTCGTTGGCGATGAACAGTTTGTTTTCAATAACAAACTTCTTGAAATTTTTTTTCAATCACGATGGTTACCAGTCCAAATTCTTAGATAAAAAATTTCAATGGCATAGAGATAGGTTCAATTCATCTATTTGAATGATTCTGGATAAATTTCATTGCGAGTTTTTCAAAGTTTATCGCGCTTTTTTATTCGCGATGGTTACGAGTCCAAATTCAATGAACAAACATTTCTATCACTTTGAAGTGATTTTCTATTCATCCATTGGGACTGGGAGGGTAAATTTTCATTTTTGAATGTCAACGGCCATATCACGTAGAACGCACCTGGTCTCGTCAGCTCCCAGAAGTTAAGTTACGTCGAGTCCCGTTAGTACTTGGAAGGGTGACCGCTTGGGAATACGGGATGTCGTTGGCGATGAACAGTTTGTTTTCAATAACAAACTTCTTGAAATTTTTTTTCAATCACGATGGTTACCAGTCCAAATTCGTAGATAAAAAATTTCAATGCCTTAGAGATAGGTTCAATTCATCTATAAGAATGATTCTGGATCAATTCCATTGAGAGTTTTTCAAAGTTTATCGCGCTTTTTTATTCGCGATGGTTACGAGTCCAAATTCAATGAACAAACATTTCTATCACTTTGAAGTGATTTTCTATTCATCCATTGGGAATGGGAGGGTAAATTTTCATTTTTGAATGTCAACGGCCATATCACGTAGAACGCACCTGGTCTCGTCAGCTCCCAGAAGTTAAGTTACGTCGAGTCCCGTTAGTACTTGGAAGGGTGACCGCTTGGGAATACGGGATGTCGTTGGCGATGAACAGTTTGTTTTCAATAACAAACTTCTTGAAATTTTTTTTCAATCACGATGGTTACCAGTCCAAATTCTTAGATAAAAAATTTCAATGGCATAGAGATAGGTTCAATTCATCTATTTGAATGATTCTGGATAAATTTCATTGCGAGTTTTTCAAAGTTTATCGCGCTTTTTTATTCGCGATGGTTACGAGTCCAAATTCAATGAACAAACATTTCTATCACTTTGAAGTGATTTTCTATTCATCCATTGGGAATGGGAGGGTAAATTTTCATTTTTGAATGTCAACGGCCATATCACGTAGAACGCACCTGGTCTCGTCAGCTCCCAGAAGTTAAGTTACGTCGAGTCCCGTTAGTACTTGGAAGGGTGACCGCTTGGGAATACGGGATGTCGTTGGCGATGAACAGTTTGTTTTCAATAACAAACTTCTTGAAATTTTTTTTCAATCACGATGGTTACCAGTCCAAATTCTTAGATAAAAAATTTCAATGGCATAGAGATAGGTTCAATTCATCTATTTGAATGATTCTGGATAAATTTCATTGCGAGTTTTTCAAAGTTTATCGCGCTTTTTTATTCGCGATGGTTACGAGTCCAAATTCAATGAACAAACATTTCTATCACTTTGAAGTGATTTTCTATTCATCCATTGGGACTGGGAGGGTAAATTTTCATTTTTGAATGTCAACGGCCATATCACGTAGAACGCACCTGGTTTCGTCAGCTCCCAGAAGTTAAGTTACGTCGAGTCCCGTTAGTACTTGGAAGGGTGACCGCTTGGGAATACGGGATGTCGTTGGCGATGAACAGTTTGTTTTCAATAACAAACTTCTTGAAATTTTTTTTCAATCACGATAATTACCAGTCCAAATTCGTAGATAAAAAATTTCAATGCCTTAGAGATAGGTTAAATTCATCTATAAGAATGATTCTGGATCAATTCCATTGAGAGTTTTTCAAAGTTTATCGCGTTTTTTAATCGCGATGGTTACCAGTCCAAATTCGTAGATCAAAAATATCAATGGCATAGAGATAGGTTCAATTCATCTATAGGAATGATTCTGGATAAATTTCATTGCGAGTTTTTCAAAGTTTATCGCGCTTTTTTATTCGCGATGGTTACGAGTCCAAATTCAATGAAAAAACATTTCTATCACTTTGAAGTGATTTTCTATTCATCCATTGGGACTGGGAGGGTAAATTTTCATTTTTGAATGTCAACGGCCATATCACGTAGAACGCACCTGGTCTCGTCAGCTCCCAGAAGTTAAGTTACGTCGAGTCCCGTTAGTACTTGGAAGGGTGACCGCTTGGGAATACGGGATGTCGTTGGCGATGAACAGTTTGTTTTCAATAACAAACTTCTTGAAATTTTTTTTCAATCACGATGGTTACCAGTCCAAATTCTTAGATAAAAAATTTCAATGGCATAGAGATAGGTTCAATTCATCTATTTGAATGATTCTGGATAAATTTCATTGCGAGTTTTTCAAAGTTTATCGCGCTTTTTTATTCGCGATGGTTACGAGTCCAAATTCAATGAACAAACATTTCTATCACTTTGAAGTGATTTTCTATTCATCCATTGGGACTGGGAGGGTAAATTTTCATTTTTGAATGTCAACGGCCATATCACGTAGAACGCACCTGGTCTCGTCAGCTCCCAGAAGTTAAGTTACGTCGAGTCCCGTTAGTACTTGGAAGGGTGACCGCTTGGGAATACGGGATGTCGTTGGCGATGAACAGTTTGTTTTCAATAACAAACTTCTTGAAATTTTTTTTCAATCACGATGGTTACCAGTCCAAATTCTTAGATAAAAAATTTCAATGGCATAGAGATAGGTTCAATTCATCTATTTGAATGATTCTGGATAAATTTCATTGCGAGTTTTTCAAAGTTTATCGCGCTTTTTTATTCGCGATGGTTACGAGTCCAAATTCAATGAACAAACATTTCTATCACTTTGAAGTGATTTTCTATTCATCCATTGGGACTGGGAGGGTAAATTTTCATTTTTGAATGTCAACGGCCATATCACGTAGAACGCACCTGGTCTCGTCAGCTCCCAGAAGTTAAGTTACGTCGAGTCCCGTTAGTACTTGGAAGGGTGACCGCTTGGGAATACGGGATGTCGTTGGCGATGAACAGTTTGTTTTCAATAACAAACTTCTTGAAATTTTTTTTCAATCACGATGGTTACCAGTCCAAATTCTTAGATAAAAAATTTCAATGGCATAGAGATAGGTTCAATTCATCTATTTGAATGATTCTGGATAAATTTCATTGCGAGTTTTTCAAAGTTTATCGCGCTTTTTTATTCGCGATGGTTACGAGTCCAAATTCAATGAACAAACATTTCTATCACTTTGAAGTGATTTTCTATTCATCCATTGGGACTGGGAGGGTAAATTTTCATTTTTGAATGTCAACGGCCATATCACGTAGAACGCACCTGGTCTCGTCAGCTCCCAGAAGTTAAGTTACGTCGAGTCCCGTTAGTACTTGGAAGGGTGACCGCTTGGGAATACGGGATGTCGTTGGCGATGAACAGTTTGTTTTCAATAACAAACTTCTTGAAATTTTTTTTCAATCACGATGGTTACCAGTCCAAATTCTTAGATAAAAAATTTCAATGGCATAGAGATAGGTTCAATTCATCTATTTGAATGATTCTGGATAAATTTCATTGCGAGTTTTTCAAAGTTTATCGCGCTTTTTTATTCGCGATGGTTACGAGTCCAAATTCAATGAACAAACATTTCTATCACTTTGAAGTGATTTTCTATTCATCCATTGGGACTGGGAGGGTAAATTTTCATTTTTGAATGTCAACGGCCATATCACGTAGAACGCACCTGGTCTCGTCAGCTCCCAGAAGTTAAGTTACGTCGAGTCCCGTTAGTACTTGGAAGGGTGACCGCTTGGGAATACGGGATGTCGTTGGCGATGAACAGTTTGTTTTCAATAACAAACTTCTTGAAATTTTTTTTCAATCACGATGGTTACCAGTCCAAATTCTTAGATAAAAAATTTCAATGGCATAGAGATAGGTTCAATTCATCTATTTGAATGATTCTGGATAAATTTCATTGCGAGTTTTTCAAAGTTTATCGCGCTTTTTTATTCGCGATGGTTACGAGTCCAAATTCAATGAACAAACATTTCTATCACTTTGAAGTGATTTTCTATTCATCCATTGGGACTGGGAGGGTAAATTTTCATTTTTGAATGTCAACGGCCATATCACGTAGAACGCACCTGGTCTTGTCAGCTCCCAGAAGTTAAGTTACGTCGAGTCCCGTTAGTACTTGAAAGGGTGACCGCTTGGGAATACGGGATGTCGTTGGCGATGAACAGTTTGTTTAAAATAAAAAAACTTCCTGAAATTTGTTTTCAATCACGATGGTTACCAGTCCAAATTCGTAGATAAAAAATTTCAATGCCTTAGAGATAGGTTCAATTCATCTATAAGAATGATTCTGGATCAATTCCATTGAGAGTTTTTCAAAGTTTATCGCGCTTTTTTATTCGCGATGGTTACGAGTCCAAATTCAATGAACAAACATTTCTATCACTTTGAAGTGATTTTCTATTCATCCATTGGGACTGGGAGGGTAAATTTTCATTTTTGAATGTCAACGGCCATATCACGTAGAACGCACCTGGTCTCGTCAGCTCCCAGAAGTTAAGTTACGTCGAGTCCCGTTAGTACTTGGAAGGGTGACCGCTTGGGAATACGGGATGTCGTTGGCGATGAACAGTTTGTTTTCAATAACAAACTTCTTGAAATTTTTTTTCAATCACGATGGTTACCAGTCCAAATTCTTAGATAAAAAATTTCAATGGCATAGAGATAGGTTCAATTCATCTATTTGAATGATTCTGGATAAATTTCATTGCGAGTTTTTCAAAGTTTATCGCGCTTTTTTATTCGCGATGGTTACGAGTCCAAATTCAATGAACAAACATTTCTATCATTTGAAGTGATTTTCTATTCATCCATTGGGACTGGGAGGGTAATTTTTCATTTTTGGATGTCAACGGCCATATCACGTAGAACGCACCTGGTCTCGTCAGCTCCCAGAAGTTAAGTTACGTCGAGTCCCGTTAGTACTTGGAAGGGTGACCGCTTGGGAATACGGGATGTCGTTGGCGATGAACAGTTTGTTTTCAATAACAAACTTCTTGAAATTTTTTTTCAATCACGATGGTTACCAGTCCAAATTCGTAGATAAAAAATTTCAATGCCTTAGAGATAGGTTCAATTCATCTATAAGAATGATTCTGGATCAATTCCATTGACAGTTTTTCAAAGTTTATCGCGTTTTTTAATCGCGATGGTTACCAGTCCAAATTCGTAGATCAAAAATATCAATGGCATAGAGATAGGTTCAATTCATCTATTTGAATGATTCTGGATAAATTTCATTGCGAGTTTTTCAAAGTTTATCGCGCTTTTTTATTCGCGATGGTTACAAGTCCAAATTCAATGAACAAACATTTCTATCACTTTGAAGTGATTTTCTATTCATCCATTGGGACTGGGAGGGTAAATTTTCATTTTTGAATGTCAACGGCCATATCACGTAGAACGCACCTGGTCTCGTCAGCTCCCAGAAGTTAAGTTACGTCGAGTCCCGTTAGTACTTGGAAGGGTGACCGCTTGGGAATACGGGATGTCGTTGGCGATGAACAGTTTGTTTTCAATAACAAACTTCTTGAAATTTTTTTTCAATCACGATGGTTACCAGTCCAAATTCTTAGATAAAAAATTTCAATGGCATAGAGATAGGTTCAATTCATCTATTTGAATGATTCTGGATAAATTTCATTGCGAGTTTTTCAAAGTTTATCGCGCTTTTTTATTCGCGATGGTTACGAGTCCAAATTCAATGAACAAACATTTCTATCACTTTGAAGTGATTTTCTATTCATCCATTGGGACTGGGAGGGTAAATTTTCATTTTTGAATGTCAACGGCCATATCACGTAGAACGCACCTGGTCTTGTCAGCTCCCAGAAGTTAAGTTACGTCGAGTCCCGTTAGTACTTGAAAGGGTGACCGCTTGGGAATACGGGATGTCGTTGGCGATGAACAGTTTGTTAAAAATAAAAAAAACTTCCTGAAATTTGTTTTCAATCACGATGGTTACCAGTCCAAATTCGTAGATAAAAAATTTCAATGCCTTAGAGATAGGTTCAATTCATCTATAAGAATGATTCTGGATCAATTCCATTGAGAGTTTTTCAAAGTTTATCGCGCTTTTTTATTCGCGATGGTTACGAGTCCAAATTCAATGAACAAACATTTCTATCACTTTGAAGTGATTTTCTATTCATCCATTGGGAATGGGAGGGTAATTTTTCATTTTTGAATGTCACCGGTATATCACGTAGAACGCACCTGGTCTCGTCAGCTCCCAGAAGTTAAGTTACGTCGAGTCCCGTTAGTACTTGGAAGGGTGACCGCTTGGGAATACGGGATGTCGTTGGCGATGAACAGTTTGTTTTCAATAACAAACTTCTTGAAATTTTTTTTCAATCACGATGGTTACCAGTCCAAATTCTTAGATAAAAAATTTCAATGGCATAGAGATAGGTTCAATTCATCTATTTGAATGATTCTGGATAAATTTCATTGCGAGTTTTTCAAAGTTTATCGCGCTTTTTTATTCGCGATGGTTACGAGTCCAAATTCAATGAACAAACATTTCTATCACTTTGAAGTGATTTTCTATTCATCCATTGGGACTGGGAGGGTAAATTTTCATTTTTGAATGTCAACGGCCATATCACGTAGAACGCACCTGGTCTTGTCAGCTCCCAGAAGTTAAGTTACGTCGAGTCCCGTTAGTACTTGAAAGGGTGACCGCTTGGGAATACGGGATGTCGTTGGCGATGAACAGTTTGTTTAAAATAAAAAAACTTCCTGAAATTTGTTTTCAATCACGATGGTTACCAGTCCAAATTCGTAGATAAAAAATTTCAATGCCTTAGAGATAGGTTCAATTCATCTATAAGAATGATTCTGGATCAATTCCATTGAGAGTTTTTCAAAGTTTATCGCGCTTTTTTATTCGCGATGGTTACGAGTCCAAATTCAATGAACAAACATTTCTATCACTTTGAAGTGATTTTCTATTCATCCATTGGGAATGGGAGGGTAATTTTTCATTTTTGAATGTCAACGGCCATATCACGTAGAACGCACCTGGTCTCGTCAGCTCCCAGAAGTTAAGTTACGTCGAGTCCCGTTAGTACTTGGAAGGGTGACCGCTTGGGAATACGGGATGTCGTTGGCGATGAACAGTTTGTTTTCAATAACAAACTTCTTGAAATTTTTTTTCAATCACGATGGTTACCAGTCCAAATTCTTAGATAAAAAATTTCAATGGCATAGAGATAGGTTCAATTCATCTATTTGAATGATTCTGGATAAATTTCATTGCGAGTTTTTCAAAGTTTATCGCGCTTTTTTATTCGCGATGGTTACGAGTCCAAATTCAATGAACAAACATTTCTATCCCTTTGAAGTGATTTTCTATTCATCCATTGGGATTGGGAGGGTAAATTTTCATTTTTGAATGTCAACGGCCATATCACGTAGAACGCACCTGGTTTCGTCAGCTCCCAGAAGTTAAGTTACGTCGAGTCCCGTTAGTACTTGGAAGGGTGACCGCTTGGGAATACGGGATGTCGTTGGCGATGAACAGTTTGTTTTCAATAACAAACTTCTTGAATTTTTTTTTCAATCACGATAATTACCAGTCCAAATTCGTAGATAAAAAATTTCAATGCCTTAGAGATAGGTTCAATTCATCTATAAGAATGATTCTGGATCAATTCCATTGAGAGTTTTTCAAAGTTTATCGCGTTTTTTAATCGCGATGGTTACCAGTCCAAATTCGTAGATCAAAAATATCAATGGCATAGAGATAGGTTCAATTCATCTATTTGAATGATTCTGGATAAATTTCATTGCGAGTTTTTCAAAGTTTATCGCGCTTTTTTATTCGCGATGGTTACGAGTCCAAATTCAATGAACAAACATTTCTATCACTTTGAAGTGATTTTCTATTCATCCATTGGGAATGGGAGGGTAATTTTTCATTTTTGAATGTCACCGGTATATCACGTAGAACGCACCTGGTCTCGTCAGCTCCCAGAAGTTAAGTTACGTCGAGTCCCGTTAGTACTTGGAAGGGTGACCGCTTGGGAATACGGGATGTCGTTGGCGATGAACAGTTTGTTTTCAATAACAAACTTCTTGAAATTTTTTTTCAATCACGATGGTTACCAGTCCAAATTCTTAGATAAAAAATTTCAATGGCATAGAGATAGGTTCAATTCATCTATTTGAATGATTCTGGATAAATTTCATTGCGAGTTTTTCAAAGTTTATCGCGCTTTTTTATTCGCGATGGTTACGAGTCCAAATTCAATGAACAAACATTTCTATCACTTTGAAGTGATTTTCTATTCATCCATTGGGACTGGGAGGGTAAATTTTCATTTTTGAATGTCAAC
This sequence comes from Daphnia pulicaria, assembly GCF_021234035.1. NCBI lineage: Eukaryota > Metazoa > Arthropoda > Branchiopoda > Diplostraca > Daphniidae > Daphnia > Daphnia pulicaria. The sequence continues at coordinate 1,016,232 of NC_060915.1, forward strand.
GGCCATATCACGTAGAACGCACCTGGTCTTGTCAGCTCCCAGAAGTTAAGTTACGTCGAGTCCCGTTAGTACTTGAAAGGGTGACCGCTTGGGAATACGGGATGTCGTTGGCGATGAACAGTTTGTTTAAAATAAAAAAACTTCCTGAAATTTGTTTTCAATCACGATGGTTACCAGTCCAAATTCGTAGATAAAAAATTTCAATGCCTTAGAGATAGGTTCAATTCATCTATAAGAATGATTCTGGATCAATTCCATTGAGAGTTTTTCAAAGTTTATCGCGCTTTTTTATTCGCGATGGTTACGAGTCCAAATTCAATGAACAAACATTTCTATCACTTTGAAGTGATTTTCTATTCATCCATTGGGAATGGGAGGGTAATTTTTCATTTTTGAATGTCAACGGCCATATCACGTAGAACGCACCTGGTCTCGTCAGCTCCCAGAAGTTAAGTTACGTCGAGTCCCGTTAGTACTTGGAAGGGTGACCGCTTGGGAATACGGGATGTCGTTGGCGATGAACAGTTTGTTTTCAATAACAAACTTCTTGAAATTTTTTTTCAATCACGATGGTTACCAGTCCAAATTCTTAGATAAAAAATTTCAATGGCATAGAGATAGGTTCAATTCATCTATTTGAATGATTCTGGATAAATTTCATTGCGAGTTTTTCAAAGTTTATCGCGCTTTTTTATTCGCGATGGTTACGAGTCCAAATTCAATGAACAAACATTTCTATCACTTTGAAGTGATTTTCTATTCATCCATTGGGACTGGGAGGGTAAATTTTCATTTTTGAATGTCAACGGCCATATCACGTAGAACGCACCTGGTCTCGTCAGCTCCCAGAAGTTAAGTTACGTCGAGTCCCGTTAGTACTTGGAAGGGTGACCGCTTGGGAATACGGGATGTCGTTGGCGATGAACAGTTTGTTTTCAATAACAAACTTCTTGAAATTTTTTTTCAATCACGATGGTTACCAGTCCAAATTCTTAGATAAAAAATTTCAATGGCATAGAGATAGGTTCAATTCATCTATTTGAATGATTCTGGATAAATTTCATTGCGAGTTTTTCAAAGTTTATCGCGCTTTTTTATTCGCGATGGTTACGAGTCCAAATTCAATGAACAAACATTTCTATCCCTTTGAAGTGATTTTCTATTCATCCATTGGGACTGGGAGGGTAAATTTTCATTTTTGAATGTCAACGGCCATATCACGTAGAACGCACCTGGTTTCGTCAGCTCCCAGAAGTTAAGTTACGTCGAGTCCCGTTAGTACTTGGAAGGGTGACCGCTTGGGAATACGGGATGTCGTTGGCGATGAACAGTTTGTTTTCAATAACAAACTTCTTGAATTTTTTTTTCAATCACGATAATTACCAGTCCAAATTCGTAGATAAAAAATTTCAATGCCTTAGAGATAGGTTCAATTCATCTATAAGAATGATTCTGGATCAATTCCATTGAGAGTTTTTCAAAGTTTATCGCGTTTTTTAATCGCGATGGTTACCAGTCCAAATTCGTAGATCAAAAATATCAATGGCATAGAGATAGGTTCAATTCATCTATTTGAATGATTCTGGATAAATTTCATTGCGAGTTTTTCAAAGTTTATCGCGCTTTTTTATTCGCGATGGTTACGAGTCCAAATTCAATGAACAAACATTTCTATCACTTTGAAGTGATTTTCTATTCATCCATTGGGACTGGGAGGGTAAATTTTCATTTTTGAATGTCAACGGCCATATCACGTAGAACGCACCTGGTCTCGTCAGCTCCCAGAAGTTAAGTTACGTCGAGTCCCGTTAGTACTTGGAAGGGTGACCGCTTGGGAATACGGGATGTCGTTGGCGATGAACAGTTTGTTTTCAATAACAAACTTCTTGAAATTTTTTTTCAATCACGATGGTTACCAGTCCAAATTCTTAGATAAAAAATTTCAATGGCATAGAGATAGGTTCAATTCATCTATTTGAATGATTCTGGATAAATTTCATTGCGAGTTTTTCAAAGTTTATCGCGCTTTTTTATTCGCGATGGTTACGAGTCCAAATTCAATGAACAAACATTTCTATCACTTTGAAGTGATTTTCTATTCATCCATTGGGACTGGGAGGGTAAATTTTCATTTTTGAATGTCAACGGCCATATCACGTAGAACGCACCTGGTCTTGTCAGCTCCCAGAAGTTAAGTTACGTCGAGTCCCGTTAGTACTTGAAAGGGTGACCGCTTGGGAATACGGGATGTCGTTGGCGATGAACAGTTTGTTTAAAATAAAAAAACTTCCTGAAATTTGTTTTCAATCACGATGGTTACCAGTCCAAATTCGTAGATAAAAAATTTCAATGCCTTAGAGATAGGTTCAATTCATCTATAAGAATGATTCTGGATCAATTCCATTGAGAGTTTTTCAAAGTTTATCGCGCTTTTTTATTCGCGATGGTTACGAGTCCAAATTCAATGAACAAACATTTCTATCACTTTGAAGTGATTTTCTATTCATCCATTGGGAATGGGAGGGTAATTTTTCATTTTTGAATGTCAACGGCCATATCACGTAGAACGCACCTGGTCTCGTCAGCTCCCAGAAGTTAAGTTACGTCGAGTCCCGTTAGTACTTGGAAGGGTGACCGCTTGGGAATACGGGATGTCGTTGGCGATGAACAGTTTGTTTTCAATAACAAACTTCTTGAAATTTTTTTTCAATCACGATGGTTACCAGTCCAAATTCGTAGATAAAAAATTTCAATGCCTTAGAGATAGGTTCAATTCATCTATAAGAATGATTCTGGATCAATTCCATTGAGAGTTTTTCAAAGTTTATCGCGCTTTTTTATTCGCGATGGTTACGAGTCCAAATTCAATGAACAAACATTTCTATCACTTTGAAGTGATTTTCTATTCATCCATTGGGAATGGGAGGGTAATTTTTCATTTTTGAATGTCAACGGCCATATCACGTAGAACGCACCTGGTCTCGTCAGCTCCCAGAAGTTAAGTTACGTCGAGTCCCGTTAGTACTTGGAAGGGTGACCGCTTGGGAATACGGGATGTCGTTGGCGATGAACAGTTTGTTTTCAATAACAAACTTCTTGAAATTTTTTTTCAATCACGATGGTTACCAGTCCAAATTCTTAGATAAAAAATTTCAATGGCATAGAGATAGGTTCAATTCATCTATTTGAATGATTCTGGATAAATTTCATTGCGAGTTTTTCAAAGTTTATCGCGCTTTTTTATTCGCGATGGTTACGAGTCCAAATTCAATGAACAAACATTTCTATCCCTTTGAAGTGATTTTCTATTCATCCATTGGGACTGGGAGGGTAAATTTTCATTTTTGAATGTCAACGGCCATATCACGTAGAACGCACCTGGTTTCGTCAGCTCCCAGAAGTTAAGTTACGTCGAGTCCCGTTAGTACTTGGAAGGGTGACCGCTTGGGAATACGGGATGTCGTTGGCGATGAACAGTTTGTTTTCAATAACAAACTTCTTGAAATTTTTTTTCAATCACGATAATTACCAGTCCAAATTCGTAGATAAAAAATTTCAATGCCTTAGAGATAGGTTCAATTCATCTATAAGAATGATTCTGGATCAATTCCATTGAGAGTTTTTCAAAGTTTATCGCGTTTTTTAATCGCGATGGTTACCAGTCCAAATTCGTAGATCAAAAATATCAATGGCATAGAGATAGGTTCAATTCATCTATTTGAATGATTCTGGATAAATTTCATTGCGAGTTTTTCAAAGTTTATCGCGCTTTTTTATTCGCGATGGTTACGAGTCCAAATTCAATGAACAAACATTTCTATCACTTTGAAGTGATTTTCTATTCATCCATTGGGACTGGGAGGGTAAATTTTCATTTTTGAATGTCAACGGCCATATCACGTAGAACGCACCTGGTCTCGTCAGCTCCCAGAAGTTAAGTTACGTCGAGTCCCGTTAGTACTTGGAAGGGTGACCGCTTGGGAATACGGGATGTCGTTGGCGATGAACAGTTTGTTTTCAATAACAAACTTCTTGAAATTTTTTTTCAATCACGATGGTTACCAGTCCAAATTCTTAGATAAAAAATTTCAATGGCATAGAGATAGGTTCAATTCATCTATTTGAATGATTCTGGATAAATTTCATTGCGAGTTTTTCAAAGTTTATCGCGCTTTTTTATTCGCGATGGTTACGAGTCCAAATTCAATGAACAAACATTTCTATCACTTTGAAGTGATTTTCTATTCATCCATTGGGACTGGGAGGGTAAATTTTCATTTTTGAATGTCAACGGCCATATCACGTAGAACGCACCTGGTCTTGTCAGCTCCCAGAAGTTAAGTTACGTCGAGTCCCGTTAGTACTTGAAAGGGTGACCGCTTGGGAATACGGGATGTCGTTGGCGATGAACAGTTTGTTTAAAATAAAAAAACTTCCTGAAATTTGTTTTCAATCACGATGGTTACCAGTCCAAATTCGTAGATAAAAAATTTCAATGCCTTAGAGATAGGTTCAATTCATCTATAAGAATGATTCTGGATCAATTCCATTGAGAGTTTTTCAAAGTTTATCGCGCTTTTTTATTCGCGATGGTTACGAGTCCAAATTCAATGAACAAACATTTCTATCACTTTGAAGTGATTTTCTATTCATCCATTGGGAATGGGAGGGTAATTTTTCATTTTTGAATGTCAACGGCCATATCACGTAGAACGCACCTGGTCTCGTCAGCTCCCAGAAGTTAAGTTACGTCGAGTCCCGTTAGTACTTGGAAGGGTGACCGCTTGGGAATACGGGATGTCGTTGGCGATGAACAGTTTGTTTTCAATAACAAACTTCTTGAAATTTTTTTTCAATCACGATGGTTACCAGTCCAAATTCTTAGATAAAAAATTTCAATGGCATAGAGATAGGTTCAATTCATCTATTTGAATGATTCTGGATAAATTTCATTGCGAGTTTTTCAAAGTTTATCGCGCTTTTTTATTCGCGATGGTTACGAGTCCAAATTCAATGAACAAACATTTCTATCACTTTGAAGTGATTTTCTATTCATCCATTGGGAATGGGAGGGTAATTTTTCATTTTTGAATGTCAACGGCCATATCACGTAGAACGCACCTGGTCTCGTCAGCTCCCAGAAGTTAAGTTACGTCGAGTCCCGTTAGTACTTGGAAGGGTGACCGCTTGGGAATACGGGATGTCGTTGGCGATGAACAGTTTGTTTTCAATAACAAACTTCTTGAAATTTTTTTTCAATCACGATGGTTACCAGTCCAAATTCTTAGATAAAAAATTTCAATGGCATAGAGATAGGTTCAATTCATCTATTTGAATGATTCTGGATAAATTTCATTGCGAGTTTTTCAAAGTTTATCGCGCTTTTTTATTCGCGATGGTTACGAGTCCAAATTCAATGAACAAACATTTCTATCACTTTGAAGTGATTTTCTATTCATCCATTGGGACTGGGAGGGTAAATTTTCATTTTTGAATGTCAACGGCCATATCACGTAGAACGCACCTGGTCTCGTCAGCTCCCAGAAGTTAAGTTACGTCGAGTCCCGTTAGTACTTGGAAGGGTGACCGCTTGGGAATACGGGATGTCGTTGGCGATGAACAGTTTGTTTTCAATAACAAACTTCTTGAAATTTTTTTTCAATCACGATGGTTACCAGTCCAAATTCTTAGATAAAAAATTTCAATGGCATAGAGATAGGTTCAATTCATCTATTTGAATGATTCTGGATAAATTTCATTGCGAGTTTTTCAAAGTTTATCGCGCTTTTTTATTCGCGATGGTTACGAGTCCAAATTCAATGAACAAACATTTCTATCCCTTTGAAGTGATTTTCTATTCATCCATTGGGACTGGGAGGGTAAATTTTCATTTTTGAATGTCAACGGCCATATCACGTAGAACGCACCTGGTTTCGTCAGCTCCCAGAAGTTAAGTTACGTCGAGTCCCGTTAGTACTTGGAAGGGTGACCGCTTGGGAATACGGGATGTCGTTGGCGATGAACAGTTTGTTTTCAATAACAAACTTCTTGAAATTTTTTTTCAATCACGATAATTACCAGTCCAAATTCGTAGATAAAAAATTTCAATGCCTTAGAGATAGGTTCAATTCATCTATAAGAATGATTCTGGATCAATTCCATTGAGAGTTTTTCAAAGTTTATCGCGTTTTTTAATCGCGATGGTTACCAGTCCAAATTCGTAGATCAAAAATATCAATGGCATAGAGATAGGTTCAATTCATCTATTTGAATGATTCTGGATAAATTTCATTGCGAGTTTTTCAAAGTTTATCGCGCTTTTTTATTCGCGATGGTTACGAGTCCAAATTCAATGAACAAACATTTCTATCCCTTTGAAGTGATTTTCTATTCATCCATTGGGACTGGGAGGGTAAATTTTCATTTTTGAATGTCAACGGCCATATCACGTAGAACGCACCTGGTTTCGTCAGCTCCCAGAAGTTAAGTTACGTCGAGTCCCGTTAGTACTTGGAAGGGTGACCGCTTGGGAATACGGGATGTCGTTGGCGATGAACAGTTTGTTTTCAATAACAAACTTCTTGAAATTTTTTTTCAATCACGATAATTACCAGTCCAAATTCGTAGATAAAAAATTTCAATGCCTTAGAGATAGGTTCAATTCATCTATAAGAATGATTCTGGATCAATTCCATTGAGAGTTTTTCAAAGTTTATCGCGTTTTTTAATCGCGATGGTTACCAGTCCAAATTCGTAGATCAAAAATATCAATGGCATAGAGATAGGTTCAATTCATCTATTTGAATGATTCTGGATAAATTTCATTGCGAGTTTTTCAAAGTTTATCGCGCTTTTTTATTCGCGATGGTTACGAGTCCAAATTCAATGAACAAACATTTCTATCACTTTGAAGTGATTTTCTATTCATCCATTGGGACTGGGAGGGTAAATTTTCATTTTTGAATGTCAACGGCCATATCACGTAGAACGCACCTGGTCTCGTCAGCTCCCAGAAGTTAAGTTACGTCGAGTCCCGTTAGTACTTGGAAGGGTGACCGCTTGGGAATACGGGATGTCGTTGGCGATGAACAGTTTGTTTTCAATAACAAACTTCTTGAAATTTTTTTTCAATCACGATGGTTACCAGTCCAAATTCTTAGATAAAAAATTTCAATGGCATAGAGATAGGTTCAATTCATCTATTTGAATGATTCTGGATAAATTTCATTGCGAGTTTTTCAAAGTTTATCGCGCTTTTTTATTCGCGATGGTTACGAGTCCAAATTCAATGAACAAACATTTCTATCACTTTGAAGTGATTTTCTATTCATCCATTGGGACTGGGAGGGTAAATTTTCATTTTTGAATGTCAACGGCCATATCACGTAGAACGCACCTGGTCTTGTCAGCTCCCAGAAGTTAAGTTACGTCGAGTCCCGTTAGTACTTGAAAGGGTGACCGCTTGGGAATACGGGATGTCGTTGGCGATGAACAGTTTGTTTAAAATAAAAAAACTTCCTGAAATTTGTTTTCAATCACGATGGTTACCAGTCCAAATTCGTAGATAAAAAATTTCAATGCCTTAGAGATAGGTTCAATTCATCTATAAGAATGATTCTGGATCAATTCCATTGAGAGTTTTTCAAAGTTTATCGCGCTTTTTTATTCGCGATGGTTACGAGTCCAAATTCAATGAACAAACATTTCTATCACTTTGAAGTGATTTTCTATTCATCCATTGGGAATGGGAGGGTAATTTTTCATTTTTGAATGTCAACGGCCATATCACGTAGAACGCACCTGGTCTCGTCAGCTCCCAGAAGTTAAGTTACGTCGAGTCCCGTTAGTACTTGGAAGGGTGACCGCTTGGGAATACGGGATGTCGTTGGCGATGAACAGTTTGTTTTCAATAACAAACTTCTTGAAATTTTTTTTCAATCACGATGGTTACCAGTCCAAATTCTTAGATAAAAAATTTCAATGGCATAGAGATAGGTTCAATTCATCTATTTGAATGATTCTGGATAAATTTCATTGCGAGTTTTTCAAAGTTTATCGCGCTTTTTTATTCGCGATGGTTACGAGTCCAAATTCAATGAACAAACATTTCTATCACTTTGAAGTGATTTTCTATTCATCCATTGGGAATGGGAGGGTAATTTTTCATTTTTGAATGTCAACGGCCATATCACGTAGAACGCACCTGGTCTCGTCAGCTCCCAGAAGTTAAGTTACGTCGAGTCCCGTTAGTACTTGGAAGGGTGACCGCTTGGGAATACGGGATGTCGTTGGCGATGAACAGTTTGTTTTCAATAACAAACTTCTTGAAATTTTTTTTCAATCACGATGGTTACCAGTCCAAATTCTTAGATAAAAAATTTCAATGGCATAGAGATAGGTTCAATTCATCTATTTGAATGATTCTGGATAAATTTCATTGCGAGTTTTTCAAAGTTTATCGCGCTTTTTTATTCGCGATGGTTACGAGTCCAAATTCAATGAACAAACATTTCTATCACTTTGAAGTGATTTTCTATTCATCCATTGGGACTGGGAGGGTAAATTTTCATTTTTGAATGTCAACGGCCATATCACGTAGAACGCACCTGGTCTCGTCAGCTCCCAGAAGTTAAGTTACGTCGAGTCCCGTTAGTACTTGGAAGGGTGACCGCTTGGGAATACGGGATGTCGTTGGCGATGAACAGTTTGTTTTCAATAACAAACTTCTTGAAATTTTTTTTCAATCACGATGGTTACCAGTCCAAATTCTTAGATAAAAAATTTCAATGGCATAGAGATAGGTTCAATTCATCTATTTGAATGATTCTGGATAAATTTCATTGCGAGTTTTTCAAAGTTTATCGCGCTTTTTTATTCGCGATGGTTACGAGTCCAAATTCAATGAACAAACATTTCTATCCCTTTGAAGTGATTTTCTATTCATCCATTGGGACTGGGAGGGTAAATTTTCATTTTTGAATGTCAACGGCCATATCACGTAGAACGCACCTGGTTTCGTCAGCTCCCAGAAGTTAAGTTACGTCGAGTCCCGTTAGTACTTGGAAGGGTGACCGCTTGGGAATACGGGATGTCGTTGGCGATGAACAGTTTGTTTTCAATAACAAACTTCTTGAAATTTTTTTTCAATCACGATAATTACCAGTCCAAATTCGTAGATAAAAAATTTCAATGCCTTAGAGATAGGTTCAATTCATCTATAAGAATGATTCTGGATCAATTCCATTGAGAGTTTTTCAAAGTTTATCGCGTTTTTTAATCGCGATGGTTACCAGTCCAAATTCGTAGATCAAAAATATCAATGGCATAGAGATAGGTTCAATTCATCTATTTGAATGATTCTGGATAAATTTCATTGCGAGTTTTTCAAAGTTTATCGCGCTTTTTTATTCGCGATGGTTACGAGTCCAAATTCAATGAACAAACATTTCTATCACTTTGAAGTGATTTTCTATTCATCCATTGGGACTGGGAGGGTAAATTTTCATTTTTGAATGTCAACGGCCATATCACGTAGAACGCACCTGGTCTCGTCAGCTCCCAGAAGTTAAGTTACGTCGAGTCCCGTTAGTACTTGGAAGGGTGACCGCTTGGGAATACGGGATGTCGTTGGCGATGAACAGTTTGTTTTCAATAACAAACTTCTTGAAATTTTTTTTCAATCACGATGGTTACCAGTCCAAATTCTTAGATAAAAAATTTCAATGGCATAGAGATAGGTTCAATTCATCTATTTGAATGATTCTGGATAAATTTCATTGCGAGTTTTTCAAAGTTTATCGCGCTTTTTTATTCGCGATGGTTACGAGTCCAAATTCAATGAACAAACATTTCTATCACTTTGAAGTGATTTTCTATTCATCCATTGGGACTGGGAGGGTAAATTTTCATTTTTGAATGTCAACGGCCATATCACGTAGAACGCACCTGGTCTTGTCAGCTCCCAGAAGTTAAGTTACGTCGAGTCCCGTTAGTACTTGAAAGGGTGACCGCTTGGGAATACGGGATGTCGTTGGCGATGAACAGTTTGTTTAAAATAAAAAAACTTCCTGAAATTTGTTTTCAATCACGATGGTTACCAGTCCAAATTCGTAGATAAAAAATTTCAATGCCTTAGAGATAGGTTCAATTCATCTATAAGAATGATTCTGGATCAATTCCATTGAGAGTTTTTCAAAGTTTATCGCGCTTTTTTATTCGCGATGGTTACGAGTCCAAATTCAATGAACAAACATTTCTATCACTTTGAAGTGATTTTCTATTCATCCATTGGGAATGGGAGGGTAATTTTTCATTTTTGAATGTCAACGGCCATATCACGTAGAACGCACCTGGTCTCGTCAGCTCCCAGAAGTTAAGTTACGTCGAGTCCCGTTAGTACTTGGAAGGGTGACCGCTTGGGAATACGGGATGTCGTTGGCGATGAACAGTTTGTTTTCAATAACAAACTTCTTGAAATTTTTTTTCAATCACGATGGTTACCAGTCCAAATTCTTAGATAAAAAATTTCAATGGCATAGAGATAGGTTCAATTCATCTATTTGAATGATTCTGGATAAATTTCATTGCGAGTTTTTCAAAGTTTATCGCGCTTTTTTATTCGCGATGGTTACGAGTCCAAATTCAATGAACAAACATTTCTATCACTTTGAAGTGATTTTCTATTCATCCATTGGGACTGGGAGGGTAAATTTTCATTTTTGAATGTCAACGGCCATATCACGTAGAACGCACCTGGTCTCGTCAGCTCCCAGAAGTTAAGTTACGTCGAGTCCCGTTAGTACTTGGAAGGGTGACCGCTTGGGAATACGGGATGTCGTTGGCGATGAACAGTTTGTTTTCAATAACAAACTTCTTGAAATTTTTTTTCAATCACGATGGTTACCAGTCCAAATTCTTAGATAAAAAATTTCAATGGCATAGAGATAGGTTCAATTCATCTATTTGAATGATTCTGGATAAATTTCATTGCGAGTTTTTCAAAGTTTATCGCGCTTTTTTATTCGCGATGGTTACGAGTCCAAATTCAATGAACAAACATTTCTATCCCTTTGAAGTGATTTTCTATTCATCCATTGGGACTGGGAGGGTAAATTTTCATTTTTGAATGTCAACGGCCATATCACGTAGAACGCACCTGGTTTCGTCAGCTCCCAGAAGTTAAGTTACGTCGAGTCCCGTTAGTACTTGGAAGGGTGACCGCTTGGGAATACGGGATGTCGTTGGCGATGAACAGTTTGTTTTCAATAACAAACTTCTTGAAATTTTTTTTCAATCACGATAATTACCAGTCCAAATTCGTAGATAAAAAATTTCAATGCCTTAGAGATAGGTTCAATTCATCTATAAGAATGATTCTGGATCAATTCCATTGAGAGTTTTTCAAAGTTTATCGCGTTTTTTAATCGCGATGGTTACCAGTCCAAATTCGTAGATCAAAAATATCAATGGCATAGAGATAGGTTCAATTCATCTATTTGAATGATTCTGGATAAATTTCATTGCGAGTTTTTCAAAGTTTATCGCGCTTTTTTATTCGCGATGGTTACGAGTCCAAATTCAATGAACAAACATTTCTATCACTTTGAAGTGATTTTCTATTCATCCATTGGGACTGGGAGGGTAAATTTTCATTTTTGAATGTCAACGGCCATATCACGTAGAACGCACCTGGTCTCGTCAGCTCCCAGAAGTTAAGTTACGTCGAGTCCCGTTAGTACTTGGAAGGGTGACCGCTTGGGAATACGGGATGTCGTTGGCGATGAACAGTTTGTTTTCAATAACAAACTTCTTGAAATTTTTTTTCAATCACGATGGTTACCAGTCCAAATTCTTAGATAAAAAATTTCAATGGCATAGAGATAGGTTCAATTCATCTATTTGAATGATTCTGGATAAATTTCATTGCGAGTTTTTCAAAGTTTATCGCGCTTTTTTATTCGCGATGGTTACGAGTCCAAATTCAATGAACAAACATTTCTATCACTTTGAAGTGATTTTCTATTCATCCATTGGGACTGGGAGGGTAAATTTTCATTTTTGAATGTCAACGGCCATATCACGTAGAACGCACCTGGTCTTGTCAGCTCCCAGAAGTTAAGTTACGTCGAGTCCCGTTAGTACTTGAAAGGGTGACCGCTTGGGAATACGGGATGTCGTTGGCGATGAACAGTTTGTTTAAAATAAAAAAACTTCCTGAAATTTGTTTTCAATCACGATGGTTACCAGTCCAAATTCGTAGATAAAAAATTTCAATGCCTTAGAGATAGGTTCAATTCATCTATAAGAATGATTCTGGATCAATTCCATTGAGAGTTTTTCAAAGTTTATCGCGCTTTTTTATTCGCGATGGTTACGAGTCCAAATTCAATGAACAAACATTTCTATCCCTTTGAAGTGATTTTCTATTCATCCATTGGGACTGGGAGGGTAAATTTTCATTTTTGAATGTCAACGGCCATATCACGTAGAACGCACCTGGTTTCGTCAGCTCCCAGAAGTTAAGTTACGTCGAGTCCCGTTAGTACTTGGAAGGGTGACCGCTTGGGAATACGGGATGTCGTTGGCGATGAACAGTTTGTTTTCAATAACAAACTTCTTGAAATTTTTTTTCAATCACGATAATTACCAGTCCAAATTCGTAGATAAAAAATTTCAATGCCTTAGAGATAGGTTCAATTCATCTATAAGAATGATTCTGGATCAATTCCATTGAGAGTTTTTCAAAGTTTATCGCGTTTTTTAATCGCGATGGTTACCAGTCCAAATTCGTAGATCAAAAATATCAATGGCATAGAGATAGGTTCAATTCATCTATTTGAATGATTCTGGATAAATTTCATTGCGAGTTTTTCAAAGTTTATCGCGCTTTTTTATTCGCGATGGTTACGAGTCCAAATTCAATGAACAAACATTTCTATCACTTTGAAGTGATTTTCTATTCATCCATTGGGACTGGGAGGGTAAATTTTCATTTTTGAATGTCAACGGCCATATCACGTAGAACGCACCTGGTCTCGTCAGCTCCCAGAAGTTAAGTTACGTCGAGTCCCGTTAGTACTTGGAAGGGTGACCGCTTGGGAATACGGGATGTCGTTGGCGATGAACAGTTTGTTTTCAATAACAAACTTCTTGAAATTTTTTTTCAATCACGATGGTTACCAGTCCAAATTCTTAGATAAAAAATTTCAATGGCATAGAGATAGGTTCAATTCATCTATTTGAATGATTCTGGATAAATTTCATTGCGAGTTTTTCAAAGTTTATCGCGCTTTTTTATTCGCGATGGTTACGAGTCCAAATTCAATGAACAAACATTTCTATCACTTTGAAGTGATTTTCTATTCATCCATTGGGACTGGGAGGGTAAATTTTCATTTTTGAATGTCAACGGCCATATCACGTAGAACGCACCTGGTCTTGTCAGCTCCCAGAAGTTAAGTTACGTCGAGTCCCGTTAGTACTTGAAAGGGTGACCGCTTGGGAATACGGGATGTCGTTGGCGATGAACAGTTTGTTTAAAATAAAAAAACTTCCTGAAATTTGTTTTCAATCACGATGGTTACCAGTCCAAATTCGTAGATAAAAAATTTCAATGCCTTAGAGATAGGTTCAATTCATCTATAAGAATGATTCTGGATCAATTCCATTGAGAGTTTTTCAAAGTTTATCGCGCTTTTTTATTCGCGATGGTTACGAGTCCAAATTCAATGAACAAACATTTCTATCACTTTGAAGTGATTTTCTATTCATCCATTGGGAATGGGAGGGTAATTTTTCATTTTTGAATGTCAACGGCCATATCACGTAGAACGCACCTGGTCTCGTCAGCTCCCAGAAGTTAAGTTACGTCGAGTCCCGTTAGTACTTGGAAGGGTGACCGCTTGGGAATACGGGATGTCGTTGGCGATGAACAGTTTGTTTTCAATAACAAACTTCTTGAAATTTTTTTTCAATCACGATGGTTACCAGTCCAAATTCTTAGATAAAAAATTTCAATGGCATAGAGATAGGTTCAATTCATCTATTTGAATGATTCTGGATAAATTTCATTGCGAGTTTTTCAAAGTTTATCGCGCTTTTTTATTCGCGATGGTTACGAGTCCAAATTCAATGAACAAACATTTCTATCACTTTGAAGTGATTTTCTATTCATCCATTGGGACTGGGAGGGTAAATTTTCATTTTTGAATGTCAACGGCCATATCACGTAGAACGCACCTGGTCTCGTCAGCTCCCAGAAGTTAAGTTACGTCGAGTCCCGTTAGTACTTGGAAGGGTGACCGCTTGGGAATACGGGATATCGTTGGCGATGAACAGTTTGTTTTCAATAACAAACTTCTTGAAATTTTTTTTCAATCACGATGGTTACCAGTCCAAATTCTTAGATAAAAAATTTCAATGGCATAGAGATAGGTTCAATTCATCTATTTGAATGATTCTGGATAAATTTCATTGCGAGTTTTTCAAAGTTTATCGCGCTTTTTTATTCGCGATGGTTACGAGTCCAAATTCAATGAACAAACATTTCTATCCCTTTGAAGTGATTTTCTATTCATCCATTGGGACTGGGAGGGTAAATTTTCATTTTTGAATGTCAACGGCCATATCACGTAGAACGCACCTGGTTTCGTCAGCTCCCAGAAGTTAAGTTACGTCGAGTCCCGTTAGTACTTGGAAGGGTGACCGCTTGGGAATACGGGATGTCGTTGGCGATGAACAGTTTGTTTTCAATAACAAACTTCTTGAAATTTTTTTTCAATCACGATAATTACCAGTCCAAATTCGTAGATAAAAAATTTCAATGCCTTAGAGATAGGTTCAATTCATCTATAAGAATGATTCTGGATCAATTCCATTGAGAGTTTTTCAAAGTTTATCGCGTTTTTTAATCGCGATGGTTACCAGTCCAAATTCGTAGATCAAAAATATCAATGGCATAGAGATAGGTTCAATTCATCTATAGGAATGATTCTGGATAAATTTCATTGCGAGTTTTTCAAAGTTTATCGCGCTTTTTTATTCGCGATGGTTACGAGTCCAAATTCAATGAAAAAACATTTCTATCACTTTGAAGTGATTTTCTATTCATCCATTGGGACTGGGAGGGTAAATTTTCATTTTTGAATGTCAACGGCCATATCACGTAGAACGCACCTGGTCTTGTCAGCTCCCAGAAGTTAAGTTACGTCGAGTCCCGTTAGTACTTGAAAGGGTGACCGCTTGGGAATACGGGATGTCGTTGGCGATGAACAGTTTGTTTAAAATAAAAAAACTTCCTGAAATTTGTTTTCAATCACGATGGTTACCAGTCCAAATTCGTAGATAAAAAATTTCAATGCCTTAGAGATAGGTTCAATTCATCTATAAGAATGATTCTGGATCAATTCCATTGAGAGTTTTTCAAAGTTTATCGCGCTTTTTTATTCGCGATGGTTACGAGTCCAAATTCAATGAACAAACATTTCTATCACTTTGAAGTGATTTTCTATTCATCCATTGGGACTGGGAGGGTAAATTTTCATTTTTGAATGTCAACGGCCATATCACGTAGAACGCACCTGGTCTCGTCAGCTCCCAGAAGTTAAGTTACGTCGAGTCCCGTTAGTACTTGGAAGGGTGACCGCTTGGGAATACGGGATGTCGTTGGCGATGAACAGTTTGTTTTCAATAACAAACTTCTTGAAATTTTTTTTCAATCACGATGGTTACCAGTCCAAATTCTTAGATAAAAAATTTCAATGGCATAGAGATAGGTTCAATTCATCTATTTGAATGATTCTGGATAAATTTCATTGCGAGTTTTTCAAAGTTTATCGCGCTTTTTTATTCGCGATGGTTACGAGTCCAAATTCAATGAACAAACATTTCTATCACTTTGAAGTGATTTTCTATTCATCCATTGGGACTGGGAGGGTAAATTTTCATTTTTGAATGTCAACGGCCATATCACGTAGAACGCACCTGGTCTCGTCAGCTCCCAGAAGTTAAGTTACGTCGAGTCCCGTTAGTACTTGGAAGGGTGACCGCTTGGGAATACGGGATGTCGTTGGCGATGAACAGTTTGTTTTCAATAACAAACTTCTTGAAATTTTTTTTCAATCACGATGGTTACCAGTCCAAATTCTTAGATAAAAAATTTCAATGGCATAGAGATAGGTTCAATTCATCTATTTGAATGATTCTGGATAAATTTCATTGCGAGTTTTTCAAAGTTTATCGCGCTTTTTTATTCGCGATGGTTACGAGTCCAAATTCAATGAACAAACATTTCTATCCCTTTGAAGTGATTTTCTATTCATCCATTGGGACTGGGAGGGTAAATTTTCATTTTTGAATGTCAACGGCCATATCACGTAGAACGCACCTGGTTTCGTCAGCTCCCAGAAGTTAAGTTACGTCGAGTCCCGTTAGTACTTGGAAGGGTGACCGCTTGGGAATACGGGATGTCGTTGGCGATGAACAGTTTGTTTTCAATAACAAACTTCTTGAAATTTTTTTTCAATCACGATGGTTACCAGTCCAAATTCTTAGATAAAAAATTTCAATGGCATAGAGATAGGTTCAATTCATCTATTTGAATGATTCTGGATCAATTCCATTGAGAGTTTTTCAAAGTTTATCGCGCTTTTTTATTCGCGATGGTTACGAGTCCAAATTCAATGAACAAACATTTCTATCACTTTGAAGTGATTTTCTATTCATCCATTGGGAATGGGAGGGTAATTTTTCATTTTTTAATGTCAACGGCCATATCACGTAGAACGCACCTGGTCTCGTCAGCTCCCAGAAGTTAAGTTACGTCGAGTCCCGTTAGTACTTGGAAGGGTGACCGCTTGGGAATACGGGATGTCGTTGGCGATGAACAGTTTGTTTTCAATAACAAACTTCTTGAAATTTTTTTTCAATCACGATGGTTACCAGTCCAAATTCTTAGATAAAAAATTTCAATGGCATAGAGATAGGTTCAATTCATCTATTTGAATGATTCTGGATAAATTTCATTGCGAGTTTTTCAAAGTTTATCGCGCTTTTTTATTCGCGATGGTTACGAGTCCAAATTCAATGAACAAACATTTCTATCACTTTGAAGTGATTTTCTATTCATCCATTGGGACTGGGAGGGTAAATTTTCATTTTGAATGTCAACGGCCATATCACGTAGAACGCACCTGGTCTCGTCAGCTCCCAGAAGTTAAGTTACGTCGAGTCCCGTTAGTACTTGGAAGGGTGACCGCTTGGGAATACGGGATGTCGTTGGCGATGAACAGTTTGTTTTCAATAACAAACTTCTTGAAATTTTTTTTCAATCACGATGGTTACCAGTCGAAATTCTTAGATAAAAAATTTCAATGGCATAGAGATAGGTTCAATTCATCTATTTGAATGATTCTGGATAAATTTCATTGCGAGTTTTTCAAAGTTTATCGCGCTTTTTTATTCGCGATGGTTACGAGTCCAAATTCAATGAACAAACATTTCTATCACTTTGAAGTGATTTTCTATTCATCCATTGGGACTGGGAGGGTAAATTTTCATTTTTGAATGTCAACGGCCATATCACGTAGAACGCACCTGGTCTTGTCAGCTCCCAGAAGTTAAGTTACGTCGAGTCCCGTTAGTACTTGAAAGGGTGACCGCTTGGGAATACGGGATGTCGTTGGCGATGAACAGTTTGTTAAAAATAAAAAAACTTCCTGAAATTTGTTTTCAATCACGATGGTTACCAGTCCAAATTCGTAGATAAAAAATTTCAATGCCTTAGAGAAAGGTTCAATTCATCTATAAGAATGATTCTGGATCAATTCCATTGAGAGTTTTTCAAAGTTTATCGCGCTTTTTTATTCGCGATGGTTACGAGTCCAAATTCAATGAACAAACATTTCTATCACTTTGAAGTGATTTTCTATTCATCCATTGGGAATGGGAGGGTAATTTTTCATTTTTGAATGTCACCGGTATATCACGTAGAACGCACCTGGTCTCGTCAGCTCCCAGAAGTTAAGTTACGTCGAGTCCCGTTAGTACTTGGAAGGGTGACCGCTTGGGAATACGGGATGTCGTTGGCGATGAACAGTTTGTTTTCAATAACAAACTTCTTGAAATTTTTTTTCAATCACGATGGTTACCAGTCGAAATTCTTAGATAAAAAATTTCAATGGCATAGAGATAGGTTCAATTCATCTATTTGAATGATTCTGGATAAATTTCATTGCGAGTTTTTCAAAGTTTATCGCGCTTTTTTATTCGCGATGGTTACGAGTCCAAATTCAATGAACAAACATTTCTATCACTTTGAAGTGATTTTCTATTCATCCATTGGGACTGGGAGGGTAAATTTTCATTTTTGAATGTCAACGGCCATATCACGTAGAACGCACCTGGTCTTGTCAGCTCCCAGAAGTTAAGTTACGTCGAGTCCCGTTAGTACTTGAAAGGGTGACCGCTTGGGAATACGGGATGTCGTTGGCGATGAACAGTTTGTTAAAAATAAAAAAACTTCCTGAAATTTGTTTTCAATCACGATGGTTACCAGTCCAAATTCGTAGATAAAAAATTTCAATGCCTTAGAGAAAGGTTCAATTCATCTATAAGAATGATTCTGGATCAATTCCATTGAGAGTTTTTCAAAGTTTATCGCGCTTTTTTATTCGCGATGGTTACGAGTCCAAATTCAATGAACAAACATTTCTATCACTTTGAAGTGATTTTCTATTCATCCATTGGGAATGGGAGGGTAATTTTTCATTTTTGAATGTCACCGGTATATCACGTAGAACGCACCTGGTCTCGTCAGCTCCCAGAAGTTAAGTTACGTCGAGTCCCGTTAGTACTTGGAAGGGTGACCGCTTGGGAATACGGGATGTCGTTGGCGATGAACAGTTTGTTTTCAATAACAAACTTCTTGAAATTTTTTTTCAATCACGATGGTTACCAGTCCAAATTCTTAGATAAAAAATTTCAATGGCATAGAGATAGGTTCAATTCATCTATTTGAATGATTCTGGATAAATTTCATTGCGAGTTTTTCAAAGTTTATCGCGCTTTTTTATTCGCGATGGTTACGAGTCCAAATTCAATGAACAAACATTTCTATCACTTTGAAGTGATTTTCTATTCATCCATTGGGACTGGGAGGGTAAATTTTCATTTTTGAATGTCAACGGCCATATCACGTAGAACGCACCTGGTCTTGTCAGCTCCCAGAAGTTAAGTTACGTCGAGTCCCGTTAGTACTTGAAAGGGTGACCGCTTGGGAATACGGGATGTCGTTGGCGATGAACAGTTTGTTAAAAATAAAAAAACTTCCTGAAATTTGTTTTCAATCACGATGGTTACCAGTCCAAATTCGTAGATAAAAAATTTCAATGCCTTAGAGATAGGTTCAATTCATCTATAAGAATGATTCTGGATCAATTCCATTGAGAGTTTTTCAAAGTTTATCGCGCTTTTTTATTCGCGATGGTTACGAGTCCAAATTCAATGAACAAACATTTCTATCACTTTGAAGTGATTTTCTATTCATCCATTGGGAATGGGAGGGTAATTTTTCATTTTTTAATGTCAACGGCCATATCACGTAGAACGCACCTGGTCTCGTCAGCTCCCAGAAGTTAAGTTACGTCGAGTCCCGTTAGTACTTGGAAGGGTGACCGCTTGGGAATACGGGATGTCGTTGGCGATGAACAGTTTGTTTTCAATAACAAACTTCTTGAAATTTTTTTTCAATCACGATGGTTACCAGTCCAAATTCTTAGATAAAAAATTTCAATGGCATAGAGATAGGTTCAATTCATCTATTTGAATGATTCTGGATAAATTTCATTGCGAGTTTTTCAAAGTTTATCGCGCTTTTTTATTCGCGATGGTTACGAGTCCAAATTCAATGAACAAACATTTCTATCACTTTGAAGTGATTTTCTATTCATCCATTGGGACTGGGAGGGTAAATTTTCATTTTTGAATGTCAACGGCCATATCACGTAGAACGCACCTGGTCTTGTCAGCTCCCAGAAGTTAAGTTACGTCGAGTCCCGTTAGTACTTGAAAGGGTGACCGCTTGGGAATACGGGATGTCGTTGGCGATGAACAGTTTGTTAAAAATAAAAAAACTTCCTGAAATTTGTTTTCAATCACGATGGTTACCAGTCCAAATTCGTAGATAAAAAATTTCAATGCCTTAGAGATAGGTTCAATTCATCTATAAGAATGATTCTGGATCAATTCCATTGAGAGTTTTTCAAAGTTTATCGCGCTTTTTTATTCGCGATGGTTACGAGTCCAAATTCAATGAACAAACATTTCTATCACTTTGAAGTGATTTTCTATTCATCCATTGGGAATGGGAGGGTAATTTTTCATTTTTTAATGTCAACGGCCATATCACGTAGAACGCACCTGGTCTCGTCAGCTCCCAGAAGTTAAGTTACGTCGAGTCCCGTTAGTACTTGGAAGGGTGACCGCTTGGGAATACGGGATGTCGTTGGCGATGAACAGTTTGTTTTCAATAACAAACTTCTTGAAATTTTTTTTCAATCACGATGGTTACCAGTCCAAATTCTTAGATAAAAAATTTCAATGGCATAGAGATAGGTTCAATTCATCTATTTGAATGATTCTGGATAAATTTCATTGCGAGTTTTTCAAAGTTTATCGCGCTTTTTTATTCGCGATGGTTACGAGTCCAAATTCAATGAACAAACATTTCTATCACTTTGAAGTGATTTTCTATTCATCCATTGGGACTGGGAGGGTAAATTTTCATTTTGAATGTCAACGGCCATATCACGTAGAACGCACCTGGTCTCGTCAGCTCCCAGAAGTTAAGTTACGTCGAGTCCCGTTAGTACTTGGAAGGGTGACCGCTTGGGAATACGGGATGTCGTTGGCGATGAACAGTTTGTTAAAAATAAAAAAACTTCCTGAAATTTGTTTTCAATCACGATGGTTACCAGTCCAAATTCGTAGATAAAAAATTTCAATGCCTTAGAGATAGGTTCAATTCATCTATAAGAATGATTCTGGATCAATTCCATTGAGAGTTTTTCAAAGTTTATCGCGCTTTTTTATTCGCGATGGTTACGAGTCCAAATTCAATGAACAAACATTTCTATCACTTTGAAGTGATTTTCTATTCATCCATTGGGAATGGGAGGGTAATTTTTCATTTTTGAATGTCAACGGCCATATCACGTAGAACGCACCTGGTCTCGTCAGCTCCCAGAAGTTAAGTTACGTCGAGTCCCGTTAGTACTTGGAAGGGTGACCGCTTGGGAATACGGGATGTCGTTGGCGATGAACAGTTTGTTTTCAATAACAAACTTCTTGAAATTTTTTTTCAATCACGATGGTTACCAGTCCAAATTCTTAGATAAAAAATTTCAATGGCATAGAGATAGGTTCAATTCATCTATTTGAATGATTCTGGATAAATTTCATTGCGAGTTTTTCAAAGTTTATCGCGCTTTTTTATTCGCGATGGTTACGAGTCCAAATTCAATGAACAAACATTTCTATCACTTTGAAGTGATTTTCTATTCATCCATTGGGACTGGGAGGGTAATTTTTCATTTTTGAATGTCAACGGCCATATCACGTAGAACGCACCTGGTCTCGTCAGCTCCCAGAAGTTAAGTTACGTCGAGTCCCGTTAGTACTTGGAAGGGTGACCGCTTGGGAATACGGGATGTCGTTGGCGATGAACAGTTTGTTTTCAATAACAAAGTTCTTGAAATTTTTTTTCAATCACGATGGTTACCAGTCCAAATTCGTAGATAAAAAATTTCAATGCCTTAGAGATAGGTTCAATTCATCTATAAGAATGATTCTGGATCAATTCCATTGACAGTTTTTCAAAGTTTATCGCGTTTTTTAATCGCGATGGTTACCAGTCCAAATTCGTAGATCAAAAATATCAATGGCATAGAGATAGGTTCAATTCATCTATTTGAATGATTCTGGATAAATTTCATTGCGAGTTTTTCAAAGTTTATCGCGCTTTTTTATTCGCGATGGTTACGAGTCCAAATTCAATGAACAAACATTTCTATCACTTTGAAGTGATTTTCTATTCATCCATTGGGACTGGGAGGGTAAATTTTCATTTTTGAATGTCAACGGCCATATCACGTAGAACGCACCTGGTCTCGTCAGCTCCCAGAAGTTAAGTTACGTCGAGTCCCGTTAGTACTTGGAAGGGTGACCGCTTGGGAATACGGGATGTCGTTGGCGATGAACAGTTTGTTTTCAATAACAAACTTCTTGAAATTTTTTTTCAATCACGATGGTTACCAGTCCAAATTCTTAGATAAAAAATTTCAATGGCATAGAGATAGGTTCAATTCATCTATTTGAATGATTCTGGATAAATTTCATTGCGAGTTTTTCAAAGTTTATCGCGCTTTTTTATTCGCGATGGTTACGAGTCCAAATTCAATGAACAAACATTTCTATCACTTTGAAGTGATTTTCTATTCATCCATTGGGACTGGGAGGGTAAATTTTCATTTTTGAATGTCAACGGCCATATCACGTAGAACGCACCTGGTCTTGTCAGCTCCCAGAAGTTAAGTTACGTCGAGTCCCGTTAGTACTTGAAAGGGTGACCGCTTGGGAATACGGGATGTCGTTGGCGATGAACAGTTTGTTAAAAATAAAAAAACTTCCTGAAATTTGTTTTCAATCACGATGGTTACCAGTCCAAATTCGTAGATAAAAAATTTCAATGCCTTAGAGATAGGTTCAATTCATCTATAAGAATGATTCTGGATCAATTCCATTGACAGTTTTTCAAAGTTTATCGCGTTTTTTAATCGCGATGGTTACCAGTCCAAATTCGTAGATCAAAAATATCAATGGCATAGAGATAGGTTCAATTCATCTATTTGAATGATTCTGGATAAATTTCATTGCGAGTTTTTCAAAGTTTATCGCGCTTTTTTATTCGCGATGGTTACGAGTCCAAATTCAATGAACAAACATTTCTATCACTTTGAAGTGATTTTCTATTCATCCATTGGGACTGGGAGGGTAATTTTTCATTTTTGAATGTCAACGGCCATATCACGTAGAACGCACCTGGTCTCGTCAGCTCCCAGAAGTTAAGTTACGTCGAGTCCCGTTAGTACTTGGAAGGGTGACCGCTTGGGAATACGGGATGTCGTTGGCGATGAACAGTTTGTTTTCAATAACAAAGTTCTTGAAATTTTTTTTCAATCACGATGGTTACCAGTCCAAATTCGTAGATAAAAAATTTCAATGCCTTAGAGATAGGTTCAATTCATCTATAAGAATGATTCTGGATCAATTCCATTGACAGTTTTTCAAAGTTTATCGCGTTTTTTAATCGCGATGGTTACCAGTCCAAATTCGTAGATCAAAAATATCAATGGCATAGAGATAGGTTCAATTCATCTATTTGAATGATTCTGGATAAATTTCATTGCGAGTTTTTCAAAGTTTATCGCGCTTTTTTATTCGCGATGGTTACGAGTCCAAATTCAATGAACAAACATTTCTATCACTTTGAAGTGATTTTCTATTCATCCATTGGGACTGGGAGGGTAAATTTTCATTTTTGAATGTCAACGGCCATATCACGTAGAACGCACCTGGTCTCGTCAGCTCCCAGAAGTTAAGTTACGTCGAGTCCCGTTAGTACTTGGAAGGGTGACCGCTTGGGAATACGGGATGTCGTTGGCGATGAACAGTTTGTTTTCAATAACAAACTTCTTGAAATTTTTTTTCAATCACGATGGTTACCAGTCCAAATTCTTAGATAAAAAATTTCAATGGCATAGAGATAGGTTCAATTCATCTATTTGAATGATTCTGGATAAATTTCATTGCGAGTTTTTCAAAGTTTATCGCGCTTTTTTATTCGCGATGGTTACGAGTCCAAATTCAATGAACAAACATTTCTATCACTTTGAAGTGATTTTCTATTCATCCATTGGGACTGGGAGGGTAAATTTTCATTTTTGAATGTCAACGGCCATATCACGTAGAACGCACCTGGTCTTGTCAGCTCCCAGAAGTTAAGTTACGTCGAGTCCCGTTAGTACTTGAAAGGGTGACCGCTTGGGAATACGGGATGTCGTTGGCGATGAACAGTTTGTTAAAAATAAAAAAACTTCCTGAAATTTGTTTTCAATCACGATGGTTACCAGTCCAAATTCGTAGATAAAAAATTTCAATGCCTTAGAGATAGGTTCAATTCATCTATAAGAATGATTCTGGATCAATTCCATTGACAGTTTTTCAAAGTTTATCGCGTTTTTTAATCGCGATGGTTACCAGTCCAAATTCGTAGATCAAAAATATCAATGGCATAGAGATAGGTTCAATTCATCTATTTGAATGATTCTGGATAAATTTCATTGCGAGTTTTTCAAAGTTTATCGCGCTTTTTTATTCGCGATGGTTACGAGTCCAAATTCAATGAACAAACATTTCTATCACTTTGAAGTGATTTTCTATTCATCCATTGGGACTGGGAGGGTAAATTTTCATTTTTGAATGTCAACGGCCATATCACGTAGAACGCACCTGGTCTCGTCAGCTCCCAGAAGTTAAGTTACGTCGAGTCCCGTTAGTACTTGGAAGGGTGACCGCTTGGGAATACGGGATGTCGTTGGCGATGAACAGTTTGTTTTCAATAACAAACTTCTTGAAATTTTTTTTCAATCACGATGGTTACCAGTCCAAATTCTTAGATAAAAAATTTCAATGGCATAGAGATAGGTTCAATTCATCTATTTGAATGATTCTGGATAAATTTCATTGCGAGTTTTTCAAAGTTTATCGCGCTTTTTTATTCGCGATGGTTACGAGTCCAAATTCAATGAACAAACATTTCTATCACTTTGAAGTGATTTTCTATTCATCCATTGGGACTGGGAGGGTAAATTTTCATTTTTGAATGTCAACGGCCATATCACGTAGAACGCACCTGGTCTTGTCAGCTCCCAGAAGTTAAGTTACGTCGAGTCCCGTTAGTACTTGAAAGGGTGACCGCTTGGGAATACGGGATGTCGTTGGCGATGAACAGTTTGTTAAAAATAAAAAAACTTCCTGAAATTTGTTTTCAATCACGATGGTTACCAGTCCAAATTCGTAGATAAAAAATTTCAATGCCTTAGAGATAGGTTCAATTCATCTATAAGAATGATTCTGGATCAATTCCATTGAGAGTTTTTCAAAGTTTATCGCGCTTTTTTATTCGCGATGGTTACGAGTCCAAATTCAATGAACAAACATTTCTATCACTTTGAAGTGATTTTCTATTCATCCATTGGGAATGGGAGGGTAATTTTTCATTTTTGAATGTCACCGGTATATCACGTAGAACGCACCTGGTCTCGTCAGCTCCCAGAAGTTAAGTTACGTCGAGTCCCGTTAGTACTTGGAAGGGTGACCGCTTGGGAATACGGGATGTCGTTGGCGATGAACAGTTTGTTTTCAATAACAAACTTCTTGAAATTTTTTTTCAATCACGATGGTTACCAGTCCAAATTCTTAGATAAAAAATTTCAATGGCATAGAGATAGGTTCAATTCATCTATTTGAATGATTCTGGATAAATTTCATTGCGAGTTTTTCAAAGTTTATCGCGCTTTTTTATTCGCGATGGTTACGAGTCCAAATTCAATGAACAAACATTTCTATCACTTTGAAGTGATTTTCTATTCATCCATTGGGACTGGGAGGGTAAATTTTCATTTTTGAATGTCAACGGCCATATCACGTAGAACGCACCTGGTCTTGTCAGCTCCCAGAAGTTAAGTTACGTCGAGTCCCGTTAGTACTTGAAAGGGTGACCGCTTGGGAATACGGGATGTCGTTGGCGATGAACAGTTTGTTAAAAATAAAAAAACTTCCTGAAATTTGTTTTCAATCACGATGGTTACCAGTCCAAATTCGTAGATAAAAAATTTCAATGCCTTAGAGATAGGTTCAATTCATCTATAAGAATGATTCTGGATCAATTCCATTGAGAGTTTTTCAAAGTTTATCGCGCTTTTTTATTCGCGATGGTTACGAGTCCAAATTCAATGAACAAACATTTCTATCACTTTGAAGTGATTTTCTATTCATCCATTGGGAATGGGAGGGTAATTTTTCATTTTTGAATGTCACCGGTATATCACGTAGAACGCACCTGGTCTCGTCAGCTCCCAGAAGTTAAGTTACGTCGAGTCCCGTTAGTACTTGGAAGGGTGACCGCTTGGGAATACGGGATGTCGTTGGCGATGAACAGTTTGTTTTCAATAACAAACTTCTTGAAATTTTTTTTCAATCACGATGGTTACCAGTCCAAATTCTGAGATAAAAAATTTCAATGGCATAGAGATAGGTTCAATTCATCTATTTGAATGATTCTGGATAAATTTCATTGCGAGTTTTTCAAAGTTTATCGCGCTTTTTTATTCGCGATGGTTACGAGTCCAAATTCAATGAACAAACATTTCTATCACTTTGAAGTGATTTTCTATTCATCCATTGGGACTGGGAGGGTAAATTTTCATTTTTGAATGTCAACGGCCATATCACGTAGAACGCACCTGGTCTCGTCAGCTCCCAGAAGTTAAGTTACGTCGAGTCCCGTTAGTACTTGGAAGGGTGACCGCTTGGGAATACGGGATGTCGTTGGCGATGAACAGTTTGTTTTCAATAACAAACTTCTTGAAATTTTTTTTCAATCACGATGGTTACCAGTCCAAATTCTTAGATAAAAAATTTCAATGGCATAGAGATAGGTTCAATTCATCTATTTGAATGATTCTGGATAAATTTCATTGCGAGTTTTTCAAAGTTTATCGCGCTTTTTTATTCGCGATGGTTACGAGTCCAAATTCAATGAACAAACATTTCTATCCCTTTGAAGTGATTTTCTATTCATCCATTGGGACTGGGAGGGTAAATTTTCATTTTTGAATGTCAACGGCCATATCACGTAGAACGCACCTGGTTTCGTCAGCTCCCAGAAGTTAAGTTACGTCGAGTCCCGTTAGTACTTGGAAGGGTGACCGCTTGGGAATACGGGATGTCGTTGGCGATGAACAGTTTGTTTTCAATAACAAACTTCTTGAAATTTTTTTTCAATCACGATAATTACCAGTCCAAATTCGTAGATAAAAAATTTCAATGCCTTAGAGATAGGTTCAATTCATCTATAAGAATGATTCTGGATCAATTCCATTGAGAGTTTTTCAAAGTTTATCGCGTTTTTTAATCGCGATGGTTACCAGTCCAAATTCGTAGATCAAAAATATCAATGGCATAGAGATAGGTTCAATTCATCTATTTGAATGATTCTGGATAAATTTCATTGCGAGTTTTTCAAAGTTTATCGCGCTTTTTTATTCGCGATGGTTACGAGTCCAAATTCAATGAACAAACATTTCTATCACTTTGAAGTGATTTTCTATTCATCCATTGGGACTGGGAGGGTAAATTTTCATTTTTGAATGTCAACGGCCATATCACGTAGAACGCACCTGGTCTCGTCAGCTCCCAGAAGTTAAGTTACGTCGAGTCCCGTTAGTACTTGGAAGGGTGACCGCTTGGGAATACGGGATGTCGTTGGCGATGAACAGTTTGTTTTCAATAACAAACTTCTTGAAATTTTTTTTCAATCACGATGGTTACCAGTCCAAATTCTTAGATAAAAAATTTCAATGGCATAGAGATAGG
This sequence comes from Daphnia pulicaria, assembly GCF_021234035.1. Classification (NCBI taxonomy): domain Eukaryota; kingdom Metazoa; phylum Arthropoda; class Branchiopoda; order Diplostraca; family Daphniidae; genus Daphnia; species Daphnia pulicaria. The sequence continues at coordinate 1,043,943 of NC_060915.1, forward strand.
TTCAATTCATCTATTTGAATGATTCTGGATAAATTTCATTGCGAGTTTTTCAAAGTTTATCGCGCTTTTTTATTCGCGATGGTTACGAGTCCAAATTCAATGAACAAACATTTCTATCACTTTGAAGTGATTTTCTATTCATCCATTGGGACTGGGAGGGTAAATTTTCATTTTTGAATGTCAACGGCCATATCACGTAGAACGCACCTGGTCTTGTCAGCTCCCAGAAGTTAAGTTACGTCGAGTCCCGTTAGTACTTGAAAGGGTGACCGCTTGGGAATACGGGATGTCGTTGGCGATGAACAGTTTGTTTAAAATAAAAAAACTTCCTGAAATTTGTTTTCAATCACGATGGTTACCAGTCCAAATTCGTAGATAAAAAATTTCAATGCCTTAGAGATAGGTTCAATTCATCTATAAGAATGATTCTGGATCAATTCCATTGAGAGTTTTTCAAAGTTTATCGCGCTTTTTTATTCGCGATGGTTACGAGTCCAAATTCAATGAACAAACATTTCTATCACTTTGAAGTGATTTTCTATTCATCCATTGGGAATGGGAGGGTAATTTTTCATTTTTGAATGTCAACGGGCATATCACGTAGAACGCACCTGGTCTCGTCAGCTCCCAGAAGTTAAGTTACGTCGAGTCCCGTTAGTACTTGGAAGGGTGACCGCTTGGGAATACGGGATGTCGTTGGCGATGAACAGTTTGTTTTCAATAACAAACTTCTTGAAATTTTTTTTCAATCACGATGGTTACCAGTCCAAATTCTTAGATAAAAAATTTCAATGGCATAGAGATAGGTTCAATTCATCTATTTGAATGATTCTGGATAAATTTCATTGCGAGTTTTTCAAAGTTTATCGCGCTTTTTTATTCGCGATGGTTACGAGTCCAAATTCAATGAACAAACATTTCTATCACTTTGAAGTGATTTTCTATTCATCCATTGGGACTGGGAGGGTAAATTTTCATTTTTGAATGTCAACGGCCATATCACGTAGAACGCACCTGGTCTCGTCAGCTCCCAGAAGTTAAGTTACGTCGAGTCCCGTTAGTACTTGGAAGGGTGACCGCTTGGGAATACGGGATGTCGTTGGCGATGAACAGTTTGTTTTCAATAACAAACTTCTTGAAATTTTTTTTCAATCACGATGGTTACCAGTCCAAATTCTTAGATAAAAAATTTCAATGGCATAGAGATAGGTTCAATTCATCTATTTGAATGATTCTGGATAAATTTCATTGCGAGTTTTTCAAAGTTTATCGCGCTTTTTTATTCGCGATGGTTACGAGTCCAAATTCAATGAACAAACATTTCTATCCCTTTGAAGTGATTTTCTATTCATCCATTGGGACTGGGAGGGTAAATTTTCATTTTTGAATGTCAACGGCCATATCACGTAGAACGCACCTGGTTTCGTCAGCTCCCAGAAGTTAAGTTACGTCGAGTCCCGTTAGTACTTGGAAGGGTGACCGCTTGGGAATACGGGATGTCGTTGGCGATGAACAGTTTGTTTTCAATAACAAACTTCTTGAAATTTTTTTTCAATCACGATAATTACCAGTCCAAATTCGTAGATAAAAAATTTCAATGCCTTAGAGATAGGTTCAATTCATCTATAAGAATGATTCTGGATCAATTCCATTGAGAGTTTTTCAAAGTTTATCGCGTTTTTTAATCGCGATGGTTACCAGTCCAAATTCGTAGATCAAAAATATCAATGGCATAGAGATAGGTTCAATTCATCTATTTGAATGATTCTGGATAAATTTCATTGCGAGTTTTTCAAAGTTTATCGCGCTTTTTTATTCGCGATGGTTACGAGTCCAAATTCAATGAACAAACATTTCTATCACTTTGAAGTGATTTTCTATTCATCCATTGGGACTGGGAGGGTAAATTTTCATTTTTGAATGTCAACGGCCATATCACGTAGAACGCACCTGGTCTCGTCAGCTCCCAGAAGTTAAGTTACGTCGAGTCCCGTTAGTACTTGGAAGGGTGACCGCTTGGGAATACGGGATGTCGTTGGCGATGAACAGTTTGTTTTCAATAACAAACTTCTTGAAATTTTTTTTCAATCACGATGGTTACCAGTCCAAATTCTTAGATAAAAAATTTCAATGGCATAGAGATAGGTTCAATTCATCTATTTGAATGATTCTGGATAAATTTCATTGCGAGTTTTTCAAAGTTTATCGCGCTTTTTTATTCGCGATGGTTACGAGTCCAAATTCAATGAACAAACATTTCTATCACTTTGAAGTGATTTTCTATTCATCCATTGGGACTGGGAGGGTAAATTTTCATTTTTGAATGTCAACGGCCATATCACGTAGAACGCACCTGGTCTTGTCAGCTCCCAGAAGTTAAGTTACGTCGAGTCCCGTTAGTACTTGAAAGGGTGACCGCTTGGGAATACGGGATGTCGTTGGCGATGAACAGTTTGTTTAAAATAAAAAAACTTCCTGAAATTTGTTTTCAATCACGATGGTTACCAGTCCAAATTCGTAGATCAAAAATTTCAATGCCTTAGAGATAGGTTCAATTCATCTATAAGAATGATTCTGGATCAATTCCATTGAGAGTTTTTCAAAGTTTATCGCGCTTTTTTATTCGCGATGGTTACGAGTCCAAATTCAATGAACAAACATTTCTATCACTTTGAAGTGATTTTCTATTCATCCATTGGGAATGGGAGGGTAATTTTTCATTTTTGAATGTCAACGGCCATATCACGTAGAACGCACCTGGTCTCGTCAGCTCCCAGAAGTTAAGTTACGTCGAGTCCCGTTAGTACTTGGAAGGGTGACCGCTTGGGAATACGGGATGTCGTTGGCGATGAACAGTTTGTTTTCAATAACAAACTTCTTGAAATTTTTTTTCAATCACGATGGTTACCAGTCCAAATTCTTAGATAAAAAATTTCAATGGCATAGAGATAGGTTCAATTCATCTATTTGAATGATTCTGGATAAATTTCATTGCGAGTTTTTCAAAGTTTATCGCGCTTTTTTATTCGCGATGGTTACGAGTCCAAATTCAATGAACAAACATTTCTATCACTTTGAAGTGATTTTCTATTCATCCATTGGGACTGGGAGGGTAAATTTTCATTTTTGAATGTCAACGGCCATATCACGTAGAACGCACCTGGTCTTGTCAGCTCCCAGAAGTTAAGTTACGTCGAGTCCCGTTAGTACTTGAAAGGGTGACCGCTTGGGAATACGGGATGTCGTTGGCGATGAACAGTTTGTTTAAAATAAAAAAACTTCCTGAAATTTGTTTTCAATCACGATGGTTACCAGTCCAAATTCGTAGATAAAAAATTTCAATGCCTTAGAGATAGGTTCAATTCATCTATAAGAATGATTCTGGATCAATTCCATTGAGAGTTTTTCAAAGTTTATCGCGCTTTTTTATTCGCGATGGTTACGAGTCCAAATTCAATGAACAAACATTTCTATCACTTTGAAGTGATTTTCTATTCATCCATTGGGACTGGGAGGGTAAATTTTCATTTTTGAATGTCAACGGCCATATCACGTAGAACGCACCTGGTTTCGTCAGCTCCCAGAAGTTAAGTTACGTCGAGTCCCGTTAGTACTTGGAAGGGTGACCGCTTGGGAATACGGGATGTCGTTGGCGATGAACAGTTTGTTTTCAATAACAAACTTCTTGAAATTTTTTTTCAATCACGATAATTACCAGTCCAAATTCGTAGATAAAAAATTTCAATGCCTTAGAGATAGGTTCAATTCATCTATAAGAATGATTCTGGATCAATTCCATTGAGAGTTTTTCAAAGTTTATCGCGTTTTTTAATCGCGATGGTTACCAGTCCAAATTCGTAGATCAAAAATATCAATGGCATAGAGATAGGTTCAATTCATCTATTTGAATGATTCTGGATAAATTTCATTGCGAGTTTTTCAAAGTTTATCGCGCTTTTTTATTCGCGATGGTTACGAGTCCAAATTCAATGAACAAACATTTCTATCACTTTGAAGTGATTTTCTATTCATCCATTGGGACTGGGAGGGTAAATTTTCATTTTTGAATGTCAACGGCCATATCACGTAGAACGCACCTGGTCTCGTCAGCTCCCAGAAGTTAAGTTACGTCGAGTCCCGTTAGTACTTGGAAGGGTGACCGCTTGGGAATACGGGATGTCGTTGGCGATGAACAGTTTGTTTTCAATAACAAACTTCTTGAAATTTTTTTTCAATCACGATGGTTACCAGTCCAAATTCTTAGATAAAAAATTTCAATGGCATAGAGATAGGTTCAATTCATCTATTTGAATGATTCTGGATAAATTTCATTGCGAGTTTTTCAAAGTTTATCGCGCTTTTTTATTCGCGATGGTTACGAGTCCAAATTCAATGAACAAACATTTCTATCACTTTGAAGTGATTTTCTATTCATCCATTGGGACTGGGAGGGTAAATTTTCATTTTTGAATGTCAACGGCCATATCACGTAGAACGCACCTGGTCTTGTCAGCTCCCAGAAGTTAAGTTACGTCGAGTCCCGTTAGTACTTGAAAGGGTGACCGCTTGGGAATACGGGATGTCGTTGGCGATGAACAGTTTGTTTAAAATAAAAAAACTTCCTGAAATTTGTTTTCAATCACGATGGTTACCAGTCCAAATTCGTAGATAAAAAATTTCAATGCCTTAGAGATAGGTTCAATTCATCTATAAGAATGATTCTGGATCAATTCCATTGAGAGTTTTTCAAAGTTTATCGCGCTTTTTTATTCGCGATGGTTACGAGTCCAAATTCAATGAACAAACATTTCTATCACTTTGAAGTGATTTTCTATTCATCCATTGGGAATGGGAGGGTAATTTTTCATTTTTTAATGTCAACGGCCATATCACGTAGAACGCACCTGGTCTCGTCAGCTCCCAGAAGTTAAGTTACGTCGAGTCCCGTTAGTACTTGGAAGGGTGACCGCTTGGGAATACGGGATGTCGTTGGCGATGAACAGTTTGTTTTCAATAACAAACTTCTTGAAATTTTTTTTCAATCACGATGGTTACCAGTCCAAATTCTTAGATAAAAAATTTCAATGGCATAGAGATAGGTTCAATTCATCTATTTGAATGATTCTGGATAAATTTCATTGCGAGTTTTTCAAAGTTTATCGCGCTTTTTTATTCGCGATGGTTACGAGTCCAAATTCAATGAACAAACATTTCTATCACTTTGAAGTGATTTTCTATTCATCCATTGGGACTGGGAGGGTAAATTTTCATTTTTGAATGTCAACGGCCATATCACGTAGAACGCACCTGGTCTTGTCAGCTCCCAGAAGTTAAGTTACGTCGAGTCCCGTTAGTACTTGAAAGGGTGACCGCTTGGGAATACGGGATGTCGTTGGCGATGAACAGTTTGTTTAAAATAAAAAAACTTCCTGAAATTTGTTTTCAATCACGATGGTTACCAGTCCAAATTCGTAGATCAAAAATTTCAATGCCTTAGAGATAGGTTCAATTCATCTATAAGAATGATTCTGGATCAATTCCATTGAGAGTTTTTCAAAGTTTATCGCGCTTTTTTATTCGCGATGGTTACGAGTCCAAATTCAATGAACAAACATTTCTATCACTTTGAAGTGATTTTCTATTCATCCATTGGGAATGGGAGGGTAATTTTTCATTTTTGAATGTCAACGGCCATATCACGTAGAACGCACCTGGTCTCGTCAGCTCCCAGAAGTTAAGTTACGTCGAGTCCCGTTAGTACTTGGAAGGGTGACCGCTTGGGAATACGGGATGTCGTTGGCGATGAACAGTTTGTTTTCAATAACAAACTTCTTGAAATTTTTTTTCAATCACGATGGTTACCAGTCCAAATTCTTAGATAAAAAATTTCAATGGCATAGAGATAGGTTCAATTCATCTATTTGAATGATTCTGGATAAATTTCATTGCGAGTTTTTCAAAGTTTATCGCGCTTTTTTATTCGCGATGGTTACGAGTCCAAATTCAATGAACAAACATTTCTATCACTTTGAAGTGATTTTCTATTCATCCATTGGGACTGGGAGGGTAAATTTTCATTTTTGAATGTCAACGGCCATATCACGTAGAACGCACCTGGTCTTGTCAGCTCCCAGAAGTTAAGTTACGTCGAGTCCCGTTAGTACTTGAAAGGGTGACCGCTTGGGAATACGGGATGTCGTTGGCGATGAACAGTTTGTTTAAAATAAAAAAACTTCCTGAAATTTGTTTTCAATCACGATGGTTACCAGTCCAAATTCGTAGATAAAAAATTTCAATGCCTTAGAGATAGGTTCAATTCATCTATAAGAATGATTCTGGATCAATTCCATTGAGAGTTTTTCAAAGTTTATCGCGCTTTTTTATTCGCGATGGTTACGAGTCCAAATTCAATGAACAAACATTTCTATCACTTTGAAGTGATTTTCTATTCATCCATTGGGACTGGGAGGGTAAATTTTCATTTTTGAATGTCAACGGCCATATCACGTAGAACGCACCTGGTTTCGTCAGCTCCCAGAAGTTAAGTTACGTCGAGTCCCGTTAGTACTTGGAAGGGTGACCGCTTGGGAATACGGGATGTCGTTGGCGATGAACAGTTTGTTTTCAATAACAAACTTCTTGAAATTTTTTTTCAATCACGATAATTACCAGTCCAAATTCGTAGATAAAAAATTTCAATGCCTTAGAGATAGGTTCAATTCATCTATAAGAATGATTCTGGATCAATTCCATTGAGAGTTTTTCAAAGTTTATCGCGTTTTTTAATCGCGATGGTTACCAGTCCAAATTCGTAGATCAAAAATATCAATGGCATAGAGATAGGTTCAATTCATCTATTTGAATGATTCTGGATAAATTTCATTGCGAGTTTTTCAAAGTTTATCGCGCTTTTTTATTCGCGATGGTTACGAGTCCAAATTCAATGAACAAACATTTCTATCACTTTGAAGTGATTTTCTATTCATCCATTGGGACTGGGAGGGTAAATTTTCATTTTTGAATGTCAACGGCCATATCACGTAGAACGCACCTGGTCTCGTCAGCTCCCAGAAGTTAAGTTACGTCGAGTCCCGTTAGTACTTGGAAGGGTGACCGCTTGGGAATACGGGATGTCGTTGGCGATGAACAGTTTGTTTTCAATAACAAACTTCTTGAAATTTTTTTTCAATCACGATGGTTACCAGTCCAAATTCTTAGATAAAAAATTTCAATGGCATAGAGATAGGTTCAATTCATCTATTTGAATGATTCTGGATAAATTTCATTGCGAGTTTTTCAAAGTTTATCGCGCTTTTTTATTCGCGATGGTTACGAGTCCAAATTCAATGAACAAACATTTCTATCACTTTGAAGTGATTTTCTATTCATCCATTGGGACTGGGAGGGTAAATTTTCATTTTTGAATGTCAACGGCCATATCACGTAGAACGCACCTGGTCTTGTCAGCTCCCAGAAGTTAAGTTACGTCGAGTCCCGTTAGTACTTGAAAGGGTGACCGCTTGGGAATACGGGATGTCGTTGGCGATGAACAGTTTGTTTAAAATAAAAAAACTTCCTGAAATTTGTTTTCAATCACGATGGTTACCAGTCCAAATTCGTAGATAAAAAATTTCAATGCCTTAGAGATAGGTTCAATTCATCTATAAGAATGATTCTGGATCAATTCCATTGAGAGTTTTTCAAAGTTTATCGCGCTTTTTTATTCGCGATGGTTACGAGTCCAAATTCAATGAACAAACATTTCTATCACTTTGAAGTGATTTTCTATTCATCCATTGGGAATGGGAGGGTAATTTTTCATTTTTGAATGTCAACGGCCATATCACGTAGAACGCACCTGGTCTCGTCAGCTCCCAGAAGTTAAGTTACGTCGAGTCCCGTTAGTACTTGGAAGGGTGACCGCTTGGGAATACGGGATGTCGTTGGCGATGAACAGTTTGTTTTCAATAACAAACTTCTTGAAATTTTTTTTCAATCACGATGGTTACCAGTCCAAATTCTTAGATAAAAAATTTCAATGGCATAGAGATAGGTTCAATTCATCTATTTGAATGATTCTGGATAAATTTCATTGCGAGTTTTTCAAAGTTTATCGCGCTTTTTTATTCGCGATGGTTACGAGTCCAAATTCAATGAACAAACATTTCTATCACTTTGAAGTGATTTTCTATTCATCCATTGGGACTGGGAGGGTAAATTTTCATTTTTGAATGTCAACGGCCATATCACGTAGAACGCACCTGGTCTCGTCAGCTCCCAGAAGTTAAGTTACGTCGAGTCCCGTTAGTACTTGGAAGGGTGACCGCTTGGGAATACGGGATGTCGTTGGCGATGAACAGTTTGTTTTCAATAACAAACTTCTTGAAATTTTTTTTCAATCACGATGGTTACCAGTCCAAATTCTTAGATAAAAAATTTCAATGGCATAGAGATAGGTTCAATTCATCTATTTGAATGATTCTGGATAAATTTCATTGCGAGTTTTTCAAAGTTTATCGCGCTTTTTTATTCGCGATGGTTACGAGTCCAAATTCAATGAACAAACATTTCTATCCCTTTGAAGTGATTTTCTATTCATCCATTGGGACTGGGAGGGTAAATTTTCATTTTTGAATGTCAACGGCCATATCACGTAGAACGCACCTGGTTTCGTCAGCTCCCAGAAGTTAAGTTACGTCGAGTCCCGTTAGTACTTGGAAGGGTGACCGCTTGGGAATACGGGATGTCGTTGGCGATGAACAGTTTGTTTTCAATAACAAACTTCTTGAAATTTTTTTTCAATCACGATAATTACCAGTCCAAATTCGTAGATAAAAAATTTCAATGCCTTAGAGATAGGTTCAATTCATCTATAAGAATGATTCTGGATCAATTCCATTGAGAGTTTTTCAAAGTTTATCGCGTTTTTTAATCGCGATGGTTACCAGTCCAAATTCGTAGATCAAAAATATCAATGGCATAGAGATAGGTTCAATTCATCTATAGGAATGATTCTGGATAAATTTCATTGCGAGTTTTTCAAAGTTTATCGCGCTTTTTTATTCGCGATGGTTACGAGTCCAAATTCAATGAAAAAACATTTCTATCACTTTGAAGTGATTTTCTATTCATCCATTGGGACTGGGAGGGTAAATTTTCATTTTTGAATGTCAACGGCCATATCACGTAGAACGCACCTGGTCTCGTCAGCTCCCAGAAGTTAAGTTACGTCGAGTCCCGTTAGTACTTGGAAGGGTGACCGCTTGGGAATACGGGATGTCGTTGGCGATGAACAGTTTGTTTTCAATAACAAACTTCTTGAAATTTTTTTTCAATCACGATGGTTACCAGTCCAAATTCTTAGATAAAAAATTTCAATGGCATAGAGATAGGTTCAATTCATCTATTTGAATGATTCTGGATCAATTCCATTGAGAGTTTTTCAAAGTTTATCGCGCTTTTTTATTCGCGATGGTTACGAGTCCAAATTCAATGAACAAACATTTCTATCACTTTGAAGTGATTTTCTATTCATCCATTGGGAATGGGAGGGTAATTTTTCATTTTTTAATGTCAACGGCCATATCACGTAGAACGCACCTGGTCTCGTCAGCTCCCAGAAGTTAAGTTACGTCGAGTCCCGTTAGTACTTGGAAGGGTGACCGCTTGGGAATACGGGATGTCGTTGGCGATGAACAGTTTGTTTTCAATAACAAACTTCTTGAAATTTTTTTTCAATCACGATGGTTACCAGTCCAAATTCTTAGATAAAAAATTTCAATGGCATAGAGATAGGTTCAATTCATCTATTTGAATGATTCTGGATAAATTTCATTGCGAGTTTTTCAAAGTTTATCGCGCTTTTTTATTCGCGATGGTTACGAGTCCAAATTCAATGAACAAACATTTCTATCACTTTGAAGTGATTTTCTATTCATCCATTGGGACTGGGAGGGTAAATTTTCATTTTGAATGTCAACGGCCATATCACGTAGAACGCACCTGGTCTCGTCAGCTCCCAGAAGTTAAGTTACGTCGAGTCCCGTTAGTACTTGGAAGGGTGACCGCTTGGGAATACGGGATGTCGTTGGCGATGAACAGTTTGTTTTCAATAACAAACTTCTTGAAATTTTTTTTCAATCACGATGGTTACCAGTCGAAATTCTTAGATAAAAAATTTCAATGGCATAGAGATAGGTTCAATTCATCTATTTGAATGATTCTGGATAAATTTCATTGCGAGTTTTTCAAAGTTTATCGCGCTTTTTTATTCGCGATGGTTACGAGTCCAAATTCAATGAACAAACATTTCTATCACTTTGAAGTGATTTTCTATTCATCCATTGGGACTGGGAGGGTAAATTTTCATTTTTGAATGTCAACGGCCATATCACGTAGAACGCACCTGGTCTTGTCAGCTCCCAGAAGTTAAGTTACGTCGAGTCCCGTTAGTACTTGAAAGGGTGACCGCTTGGGAATACGGGATGTCGTTGGCGATGAACAGTTTGTTTAAAATAAAAAAACTTCCTGAAATTTGTTTTCAATCACGATGGTTACCAGTCCAAATTCGTAGATAAAAAATTTCAATGCCTTAGAGATAGGTTCAATTCATCTATAAGAATGATTCTGGATCAATTCCATTGAGAGTTTTTCAAAGTTTATCGCGCTTTTTTATTCGCGATGGTTACGAGTCCAAATTCAATGAACAAACATTTCTATCACTTTGAAGTGATTTTCTATTCATCCATTGGGAATGGGAGGGTAATTTTTCATTTTTGAATGTCAACGGCCATATCACGTAGAACGCACCTGGTCTCGTCAGCTCCCAGAAGTTAAGTTACGTCGAGTCCCGTTAGTACTTGGAAGGGTGACCGCTTGGGAATACGGGATGTCGTTGGCGATGAACAGTTTGTTTTCAATAACAAACTTCTTGAAATTTTTTTTCAATCACGATGGTTACCAGTCCAAATTCTTAGATAAAAAATTTCAATGGCATAGAGATAGGTTCAATTCATCTATTTGAATGATTCTGGATAAATTTCATTGCGAGTTTTTCAAAGTTTATCGCGCTTTTTTATTCGCGATGGTTACGAGTCCAAATTCAATGAACAAACATTTCTATCACTTTGAAGTGATTTTCTATTCATCCATTGGGACTGGGAGGGTAATTTTTCATTTTTGAATGTCAACGGCCATATCACGTAGAACGCACCTGGTCTCGTCAGCTCCCAGAAGTTAATTTACGTCGAGTCCCGTTAGTACTTGGAAGGGTGACCGCTTGGGAATACGGGATGTCGTTGGCGATGAATAGTTTGTTTTCAATAACAAATTTCTTGAAATTTTTTTTTCAATCACGATGGTAACCAGTCCAAATTCGTAGATAAAACATTTCAAAGCCTTAGAGATAGGTTCAATTCATCTATAAGAATGATTCTGGATCAATTCCATTGAGAGTTTTTCAAAGTTTATCGCGTTTTTTAATCGCGATGGTTACGAGTCCAAATTCAATGAACAAACATTTCTATCACTTTGAAGTGATTTTCTATTCATCCATTGGGACTGGGAGGGTAAATTTTCATTTTTGAATGTCAACGGCCATATCACGTAGAACGCACCTGGTCTTGTCAGCTCCCAGAAGTTAAGTTACGTCGAGTCCCGTTAGTATTTGAAAGGGTGACCGCTTGGGAATACGGGATGTCGTTGGCGATGAACAGTTTGTTTAAAATAAAAAAACTTCCTGAAATTTGTTTTCAATCACGATGGTTACCAGTCCAAATTCGTAGATAAAAAATTTCAATGCCTTAGAGATAGGTTCAATTCATCTATAAGAATGATTCTGGATCAATTCCATTGAGAGTTTTTCAAAGTTTATCGCGCTTTTTTATTCGCGATGGTTACGAGTCCAAATTCAATGAACAAACATTTCTATCACTTTGAAGTGATTTTCTATTCATCCATTGGGAATGGGAGGGTAATTTTTCATTTTTGAATGTCAACGGCCATATCACGTAGAACGCACCTGGTCTCGTCAGCTCCCAGAAGTTAAGTTACGTCGAGTCCCGTTAGTACTTGGAAGGGTGACCGCTTGGGAATACGGGATGTCGTTGGCGATGAACAGTTTGTTTTCAATAACAAACTTCTTGAAATTTTTTTTCAATCACGATGGTTACCAGTCCAAATTCTTAGATAAAAAATTTCAATGGCATAGAGATAGGTTCAATTCATCTATTTGAATGATTCTGGATAAATTTCATTGCGAGTTTTTCAAAGTTTATCGCGCTTTTTTATTCGCGATGGTTACGAGTCCAAATTCAATGAACAAACATTTCTATCACTTTGAAGTGATTTTCTATTCATCCATTGGGACTGGGAGGGTAATTTTTCATTTTTGAATGTCAACGGCCATATCACGTAGAACGCACCTGGTCTCGTCAGCTCCCAGAAGTTAATTTACGTCGAGTCCCGTTAGTACTTGGAAGGGTGACCGCTTGGGAATACGGGATGTCGTTGGCGATGAATAGTTTGTTTTCAATAACAAATTTCTTGAAATTTTTTTTTCAATCACGATGGTAACCAGTCCAAATTCGTAGATAAAACATTTCAAAGCCTTAGAGATAGGTTCAATTCATCTATAAGAATGATTCTGGATCAATTCCATTGAGAGTTTTTCAAAGTTTATCGCGTTTTTTAATCGCGATGGTTACCAGTCCAAATTCGTAGATCAAAAATATCAATGGCATAGAGATAGGTTCAATTCATCTATAGGAATGATTCTGGATAAATTTCATTGCGAGTTTTTCAAAGTTTATCGCGCTTTTTTATTCGCGATGGTTACGAGTCCAAATTCAATGAACAAACATTTCTATCACTTTGAAGTGATTTTCTATTCATCCATTGGGACTGGGAGGGTAAATTTTCATTTTTGAATGTCAACGGCCATATCACGTAGAACGCACCTGGTTTCGTCAGCTCCCAGAAGTTAAGTTACGTCGAGTCCCGTTAGTACTTGGAAGGGTGACCGCTTGGGAATACGGGATGTCGTTGGCGATGAACAGTTTGTTTTCAATAACAAACTTCTTGAAATTTTTTTTCAATCACGATAATTACCAGTCCAAATTCGTAGATAAAAAATTTCAATGCCTTAGAGATAGGTTCAATTCATCTATAAGAATGATTCTGGATCAATTCCATTGAGAGTTTTTCAAAGTTTATCGCGTTTTTTAATCGCGATGGTTACCAGTCCAAATTCGTAGATCAAAAATATCAATGGCATAGAGATAGGTTCAATTCATCTATAGGAATGATTCTGGATAAATTTCATTGCGAGTTTTTCAAAGTTTATCGCGCTTTTTTATTCGCGATGGTTACGAGTCCAAATTCAATGAAAAAACATTTCTATCACTTTGAAGTGATTTTCTATTCATCCATTGGGACTGGGAGGGTAAATTTTCATTTTTGAATGTCAACGGCCATATCACGTAGAACGCACCTGGTCTCGTCAGCTCCCAGAAGTTAATTTACGTCGAGTCCCGTTAGTACTTGGAAGGGTGACCGCTTGGGAATACGGGATGTCGTTGGCGATGAACAGTTTGTTTTCAATAACAAACTTCTTGAAATTTTTTTTCAATCACGATGGTTACCAGTCCAAATTCTTAGATAAAAAATTTCAATGGCATAGAGATAGGTTCAATTCATCTATTTGAATGATTCTGGATAAATTTCATTGCGAGTTTTTCAAAGTTTATCGCGCTTTTTTATTCGCGATGGTTACGAGTCCAAATTCAATGAACAAACATTTCTATCACTTTGAAGTGATTTTCTATTCATCCATTGGGACTGGGAGGGTAAATTTTCATTTTTGAATGTCAACGGCCATATCACGTAGAACGCACCTGGTCTCGTCAGCTCCCAGAAGTTAAGTTACGTCGAGTCCCGTTAGTACTTGGAAGGGTGACCGCTTGGGAATACGGGATGTCGTTGGCGATGAACAGTTTGTTTTCAATAACAAACTTCTTGAAATTTTTTTTCAGTCACGATGGTTACCAGTCCAAATTCGTAGATAAAAAATTTCAATGCCTTAGAGATAGGTTCAATTCATCTATAAGAATGATTCTGGATCAATTCCATTGAGAGTTTTTCAAAGTTTATCGCGTTTTTTAATCGCGATGGTTACCAGTCCAAATTCGTAGATCAAAAATATCAATGGCATAGAGATAGGTTCAATTCATCTATAGGAATGATTCTGGATAAATTTCATTGCGAGTTTTTCAAAGTTTATCGCGCTTTTTTATTCGCGATGGTTACGAGTCCAAATTCAATGAAAAAACATTTCTATCACTTTGAAGTGATTTTCTATTCATCCATTGGGACTGGGAGGGTAAATTTTCATTTTTGAATGTCAACGGCCATATCACGTAGAACGCACCTGGTCTCGTCAGCTCCCAGAAGTTAAGTTACGTCGAGTCCCGTTAGTACTTGGAAGGGTGACCGCTTGGGAATACGGGATGTCGTTGGCGATGAACAGTTTGTTTTCAATAACAAACTTCTTGAAATTTTTTTTCAATCACGATGGTTACCAGTCCAAATTCTTAGATAAAAAATTTCAATGGCATAGAGATAGGTTCAATTCATCTATTTGAATGATTCTGGATAAATTTCATTGCGAGTTTTTCAAAGTTTATCGCGCTTTTTTATTCGCGATGGTTACGAGTCCAAATTCAATGAACAAACATTTCTATCACTTTGAAGTGATTTTCTATTCATCCATTGGGACTGGGAGGGTAAATTTTCATTTTTGAATGTCAACGGCCATATCACGTAGAACGCACCTGGTCTCGTCAGCTCCCAGAAGTTAAGTTACGTCGAGTCCCGTTAGTACTTGGAAGGGTGACCGCTTGGGAATACGGGATGTCGTTGGCGATGAACAGTTTGTTTTCAATAACAAACTTCTTGAAATTTTTTTTCAATCACGATGGTTACCAGTCCAAATTCTTAGATAAAAAATTTCAATGCCTTAGAGATAGGTTCAATTCATCTATAAGAATGATTCTGGATCAATTCCATTGAGAGTTTTTCAAAGTTTATCGCGTTTTTTAATCGCGATGGTTACCAGTCCAAATTCGTAGATCAAAAATATCAATGGCATAGAGATAGGTTCAATTCATCTATAGGAATGATTCTGGATAAATTTCATTGCGAGTTTTTCAAAGTTTATCGCGCTTTTTTATTCGCGATGGTTACGAGTCCAAATTCAATGAAAAAACATTTCTATCACTTTGAAGTGATTTTCTATTCATCCATTGGGACTGGGAGGGTAAATTTTCATTTTTGAATGTCAACGGCCATATCACGTAGAACGCACCTGGTCTCGTCAGCTCCCAGAAGTTAAGTTACGTCGAGTCCCGTTAGTACTTGGAAGGGTGACCGCTTGGGAATACGGGATGTCGTTGGCGATGAACAGTTTGTTTTCAATAACAAACTTCTTGAAATTTTTTTTCAATCACGATGGTTACCAGTCCAAATTCGTAGATAAAAAATTTCAATGCCTTAGAGATAGGTTCAATTCATCTATAAGAATGATTCTGGATCAATTCCATTGAGAGTTTTTCAAAGTTTATCGCGTTTTTTAATCGCGATGGTTACCAGTCCAAATTCGTAGATCAAAAATATCAATGGCATAGAGATAGGTTCAATTCATCTATAGGAATGATTCTGGATAAATTTCATTGCGAGTTTTTCAAAGTTTATCGCGCTTTTTTATTCGCGATGGTTACGAGTCCAAATTCAATGAAAAAACATTTCTATCACTTTGAAGTGATTTTCTATTCATCCATTGGGACTGGGAGGGTAAATTTTCATTTTTGAATGTCAACGGCCATATCACGTAGAACGCACCTGGTCTCGTCAGCTCCCAGAAGTTAAGTTACGTCGAGTCCCGTTAGTACTTGGAAGGGTGACCGCTTGGGAATACGGGATGTCGTTGGCGATGAACAGTTTGTTTTCAATAACAAACTTCTTGAAATTTTTTTTCAATCACGATGGTTACCAGTCCAAATTCTTAGATAAAAAATTTCAATGGCATAGAGATAGGTTCAATTCATCTATTTGAATGATTCTGGATAAATTTCATTGCGAGTTTTTCAAAGTTTATCGCGCTTTTTTATTCGCGATGGTTACGAGTCCAAATTCAATGAACAAACATTTCTATCACTTTGAAGTGATTTTCTATTCATCCATTGGGACTGGGAGGGTAAATTTTCATTTTTGAATGTCAACGGCCATATCACGTAGAACGCACCTGGTCTCGTCAGCTCCCAGAAGTTAAGTTACGTCGAGTCCCGTTAGTACTTGGAAGGGTGACCGCTTGGGAATACGGGATGTCGTTGGCGATGAACAGTTTGTTTTCAATAACAAACTTCTTGAAATTTTTTTTCAATCACGATAATTACCAGTCCAAATTCGTAGATAAAAAATTTCAATGCCTTAGAGATAGGTTCAATTCATCTATAAGAATGATTCTGGATCAATTCCATTGAGAGTTTTTCAAAGTTTATCGCGTTTTTTAATCGCGATGGTTACCAGTCCAAATTCGTAGATCAAAAATATCAATGGCATAGAGATAGGTTCAATTCATCTATAGGAATGATTCTGGATAAATTTCATTGCGAGTTTTTCAAAGTTTATCGCGCTTTTTTATTCGCGATGGTTACGAGTCCAAATTCAATGAAAAAACATTTCTATCACTTTGAAGTGATTTTCTATTCATCCATTGGGACTGGGAGGGTAAATTTTCATTTTTGAATGTCAACGGCCATATCACGTAGAACGCACCTGGTCTCGTCAGCTCCCAGAAGTTAAGTTACGTCGAGTCCCGTTAGTACTTGGAAGGGTGACCGCTTGGGAATACGGGATGTCGTTGGCGATGAACAGTTTGTTTTCAATAACAAACTTCTTGAAATTTTTTTTCAATCACGATGGTTACCAGTCCAAATTCTTAGATAAAAAATTTCAATGGCATAGAGATAGGTTCAATTCATCTATTTGAATGATTCTGGATAAATTTCATTGCGAGTTTTTCAAAGTTTATCGCGCTTTTTTATTCGCGATGGTTACGAGTCCAAATTCAATGAACAAACATTTCTATCACTTTGAAGTGATTTTCTATTCATCCATTGGGACTGGGAGGGTAAATTTTCATTTTTGAATGTCAACGGCCATATCACGTAGAACGCACCTGGTCTCGTCAGCTCCCAGAAGTTAAGTTACGTCGAGTCCCGTTAGTACTTGGAAGGGTGACCGCTTGGGAATACGGGATGTCGTTGGCGATGAACAGTTTGTTTTCAATAACAAACTTCTTGAAATTTTTTTTCAATCACGATAATTACCAGTCCAAATTCGTAGATAAAAAATTTCAATGCCTTAGAGATAGGTTCAATTCATCTATAAGAATGATTCTGGATCAATTCCATTGAGAGTTTTTCAAAGTTTATCGCGTTTTTTAATCGCGATGGTTACCAGTCCAAATTCGTAGATCAAAAATATCAATGGCATAGAGATAGGTTCAATTCATCTATAGGAATGATTCTGGATAAATTTCATTGCGAGTTTTTCAAAGTTTATCGCGCTTTTTTATTCGCGATGGTTACGAGTCCAAATTCAATGAACAAACATTTCTATCACTTTGAAGTGATTTTCTATTCATCCATTGGGACTGGGAGGGTAAATTTTCATTTTTGAATGTCAACGGCCATATCACGTAGAACGCACCTGGTCTCGTCAGCTCCCAGAAGTTAAGTTACGTCGAGTCCCGTTAGTACTTGGAAGGGTGACCGCTTGGGAATACGGGATGTCGTTGGCGATGAACAGTTTGTTTTCAATAACAAACTTCTTGAAATTTTTTTTCAATCACGATGGTTACCAGTCCAAATTCTTAGATAAAAAATTTCAATGGCATAGAGATAGGTTCAATTCATCTATTTGAATGATTCTGGATAAATTTCATTGCGAGTTTTTCAAAGTTTATCGCGCTTTTTTATTCGCGATGGTTACGAGTCCAAATTCAATGAACAAACATTTCTATCACTTTGAAGTGATTTTCTATTCATCCATTGGGACTGGGAGGGTAAATTTTCATTTTTGAATGTCAACGGCCATATCACGTAGAACGCACCTGGTCTCGTCAGCTCCCAGAAGTTAAGTTACGTCGAGTCCCGTTAGTACTTGGAAGGGTGACCGCTTGGGAATACGGGATGTCGTTGGCGATGAACAGTTTGTTTTCAATAACAAACTTCTTGAAATTTTTTTTCAATCACGATGGTTACCAGTCCAAATTCTTAGATAAAAAATTTCAATGGCATAGAGATAGGTTCAATTCATCTATTTGAATGATTCTGGATAAATTTCATTGCGAGTTTTTCAAAGTTTATCGCGCTTTTTTATTCGCGATGGTTACGAGTCCAAATTCAATGAACAAACATTTCTATCACTTTGAAGTGATTTTCTATTCATCCATTGGGACTGGGAGGGTAAATTTTCATTTTTGAATGTCAACGGCCATATCACGTAGAACGCACCTGGTCTCGTCAGCTCCCAGAAGTTAAGTTACGTCGAGTCCCGTTAGTACTTGGAAGGGTGACCGCTTGGGAATACGGGATGTCGTTGGCGATGAACAGTTTGTTTTCAATAACAAACTTCTTGAAATTTTTTTTCAATCACGATAATTACCAGTCCAAATTCGTAGATAAAAAATTTCAATGCCTTAGAGATAGGTTCAATTCATCTATAAGAATGATTCTGGATCAATTCCATTGAGAGTTTTTCAAAGTTTATCGCGTTTTTTAATCGCGATGGTTACCAGTCCAAATTCGTAGATCAAAAATATCAATGGCATAGAGATAGGTTCAATTCATCTATAGGAATGATTCTGGATAAATTTCATTGCGAGTTTTTCAAAGTTTATCGCGCTTTTTTATTCGCGATGGTTACGAGTCCAAATTCAATGAAAAAACATTTCTATCACTTTGAAGTGATTTTCTATTCATCCATTGGGACTGGGAGGGTAAATTTTCATTTTTGAATGTCAACGGCCATATCACGTAGAACGCACCTGGTCTCGTCAGCTCCCAGAAGTTAAGTTACGTCGAGTCCCGTTAGTACTTGGAAGGGTGACCGCTTGGGAATACGGGATGTCGTTGGCGATGAACAGTTTGTTTTCAATAACAAACTTCTTGAAATTTTTTTTCAATCACGATGGTTACCAGTCCAAATTCTTAGATAAAAAATTTCAATGGCATAGAGATAGGTTCAATTCATCTATTTGAATGATTCTGGATAAATTTCATTGCGAGTTTTTCAAAGTTTATCGCGCTTTTTTATTCGCGATGGTTACGAGTCCAAATTCAATGAAAAAACATTTCTATCACTTTGAAGTGATTTTCTATTCATCCATTGGGACTGGGAGGGTAAATTTTCATTTTTGAATGTCAACGGCCATATCACGTAGAACGCACCTGGTCTCGTCAGCTCCCAGAAGTTAAGTTACGTCGAGTCCCGTTAGTACTTGGAAGGGTGACCGCTTGGGAATACGGGATGTCGTTGGCGATGAACAGTTTGTTTTCAATAACAAACTTCTTGAAATTTTTTTTCAATCACGATAATTACCAGTCCAAATTCGTAGATAAAAAATTTCAATGCCTTAGAGATAGGTTCAATTCATCTATAAGAATGATTCTGGATCAATTCCATTGAGAGTTTTTCAAAGTTTATCGCGTTTTTTAATCGCGATGGTTACCAGTCCAAATTCGTAGATCAAAAATATCAATGGCATAGAGATAGGTTCAATTCATCTATAGGAATGATTCTGGATAAATTTCATTGCGAGTTTTTCAAAGTTTATCGCGCTTTTTTATTCGCGATGGTTACGAGTCCAAATTCAATGAAAAAACATTTCCATCACTTTGAAGTGATTTTCTATTCATCCATTGGGACTGGGAGGGTAAATTTTCATTTTTGAATGTCAACGGCCATATCACGTAGAACGCACCTGGTCTCGTCAGCTCCCAGAAGTTAAGTTACGTCGAGTCCCGTTAGTACTTGGAAGGGTGACCGCTTGGGAATACGGGATGTCGTTGGCGATGAACAGTTTGTTTTCAATAACAAACTTCTTGAAATTTTTTTTCAATCACGATGGTTACCAGTCCAAATTCTTAGATAAAAAATTTCAATGGCATAGAGATAGGTTCAATTCATCTATTTGAATGATTCTGGATAAATTTCATTGCGAGTTTTTCAAAGTTTATCGCGCTTTTTTATTCGCGATGGTTACGAGTCCAAATTCAATGAACAAACATTTCTATCACTTTGAAGTGATTTTCTATTCATCCATTGGGACTGGGAGGGTAAATTTTCATTTTTGAATGTCAACGGCCATATCACGTAGAACGCACCTGGTCTCGTCAGCTCCCAGAAGTTAAGTTACGTCGAGTCCCGTTAGTACTTGGAAGGGTGACCGCTTGGGAATACGGGATGTCGTTGGCGATGAACAGTTTGTTTTCAATAACAAACTTCTTGAAATTTTTTTTCAATCACGATGGTTACCAGTCCAAATTCTTAGATAAAAAATTTCAATGGCATAGAGATAGGTTCAATTCATCTATTTGAATGATTCTGGATAAATTTCATTGCGAGTTTTTCAAAGTTTATCGCGCTTTTTTATTCGCGATGGTTACGAGTCCAAATTCAATGAACAAACATTTCTATCACTTTGAAGTGATTTTCTATTCATCCATTGGGACTGGGAGGGTAAATTTTCATTTTTGAATGTCAACGGCCATATCACGTAGAACGCACCTGGTCTCGTCAGCTCCCAGAAGTTAAGTTACGTCGAGTCCCGTTAGTACTTGGAAGGGTGACCGCTTGGGAATACGGGATGTCGTTGGCGATGAACAGTTTGTTTTCAATAACAAACTTCTTGAAATTTTTTTTCAATCACGATGGTTACCAGTCCAAATTCTTAGATAAAAAATTTCAATGGCATAGAGATAGGTTCAATTCATCTATTTGAATGATTCTGGATAAATTTCATTGCGAGTTTTTCAAAGTTTATCGCGCTTTTTTATTCGCGATGGTTACGAGTCCAAATTCAATGAACAAACATTTCTATCACTTTGAAGTGATTTTCTATTCATCCATTGGGACTGGGAGGGTAAATTTTCATTTTTGAATGTCAACGGCCATATCACGTTGAACGCACCTGGTCTCGTCAGCTCCCAGAAGTTAAGTTACGTCGAGTCCCGTTAGTACTTGGAAGGGTGACCGCTTGGGAATACGGGATGTCGTTGGCGATGAACAGTTTGTTTTCAATAACAAACTTCTTGAAATTTTTTTTCAATCACGATGGTTACCAGTCCAAATTCGTAGATAAAAAATTTCAATGCCTTAGAGATAGGTTCAATTCATCTATAAGAATGATTCTGGATCAATTCCATTGAGAGTTTTTCAAAGTTTATCGCGTTTTTTAATCGCGATGGTTACCAGTCCAAATTCGTAGATCAAAAATATCAATGCCATAGAGATAGGTTCAATTCATCTATAGGAATGATTCTGGATAAATTTCATTGCGAGTTTTTCAAAGTTTATCGCGCTTTTTTATTCGCGATGGTTACGAGTCCAAATTCAATGAAAAAACATTTCTATCACTTTGAAGTGATTTTCTATTCATCCATTGGGACTGGGAGGGTAAATTTTCATTTTTGAATGTCAACGGCCATATCACGTAGAACGCACCTGGTCTCGTCAGCTCCCAGAAGTTAAGTTACGTCGAGTCCCGTTAGTACTTGGAAGGGTGACCGCTTGGGAATACGGGATGTCGTTGGCGATGAACAGTTTGTTTTCAATAACAAACTTCTTGAAATTTTTTTTCAATCACGATGGTTACCAGTCCAAATTCTTAGATAAAAAATTTCAATGGCATAGAGATAGGTTCAATTCATCTATTTGAATGATTCTGGATAAATTTCATTGCGAGTTTTTCAAAGTTTATCGCGCTTTTTTATTCGCGATGGTTACGAGTCCAAATTCAATGAACAAACATTTCTATCACTTTGAAGTGATTTTCTATTCATCCATTGGGACTGGGAGGGTAAATTTTCATTTTTGAATGTCAACGGCCATATCACGTAGAACGCACCTGGTCTCGTCAGCTCCCAGAAGTTAAGTTACGTCGAGTCCCGTTAGTACTTGGAAGGGTGACCGCTTGGGAATACGGGATGTCGTTGGCGATGAACAGTTTGTTTTCAATAACAAACTTCTTGAAATTTTTTTTCAATCACGATGGTTACCAGTCCAAATTCTTAGATAAAAAATTTCAATGGCATAGAGATAGGTTCAATTCATCTATTTGAATGATTCTGGATAAATTTCATTGCGAGTTTTTCAAAGTTTATCGCGCTTTTTTATTCGCGATGGTTACGAGTCCAAATTCAATGAACAAACATTTCTATCACTTTGAAGTGATTTTCTATTCATCCATTGGGACTGGGAGGGTAAATTTTCATTTTTGAATGTCAACGGCCATATCACGTTGAACGCACCTGGTCTCGTCAGCTCCCAGAAGTTAAGTTACGTCGAGTCCCGTTAGTACTTGGAAGGGTGACCGCTTGGGAATACGGGATGTCGTTGGCGATGAACAGTTTGTTTTCAATAACAAACTTCTTGAAATTTTTTTTCAATCACGATGGTTACCAGTCCAAATTCGTAGATAAAAAATTTCAATGCCTTAGAGATAGGTTCAATTCATCTATAAGAATGATTCTGGATCAATTCCATTGAGAGTTTTTCAAAGTTTATCGCGTTTTTTAATCGCGATGGTTACCAGTCCAAATTCGTAGATCAAAAATATCAATGCCATAGAGATAGGTTCAATTCATCTATAGGAATGATTCTGGATAAATTTCATTGCGAGTTTTTCAAAGTTTATCGCGCTTTTTTATTCGCGATGGTTACGAGTCCAAATTCAATGAAAAAACATTTCTATCACTTTGAAGTGATTTTCTATTCATCCATTGGGACTGGGAGGGTAAATTTTCATTTTTGAATGTCAACGGCCATATCACGTAGAACGCACCTGGTCTCGTCAGCTCCCAGAAGTTAAGTTACGTCGAGTCCCGTTAGTACTTGGAAGGGTGACCGCTTGGGAATACGGGATGTCGTTGGCGATGAACAGTTTGTTTTCAATAACAAACTTCTTGAAATTTTTTTTCAATCACGATGGTTACCAGTCCAAATTCGTAGATAAAAAATTTCAATGCCTTAGAGATAGGTTCAATTCATCTATAAGAATGATTCTGGATCAATTCCATTGAGAGTTTTTCAAAGTTTATCGCGTTTTTTAATCGCGATGGTTACCAGTCCAAATTCGTAGATCAAAAATATCAATGGCATAGAGATAGGTTCAATTCATCTATAGGAATGATTCTGGATAAATTTCATTGCGAGTTTTTCAAAGTTTATCGCGCTTTTTTATTCGCGATGGTTACGAGTCCAAATTCAATGAAAAAACATTTCTATCACTTTGAAGTGATTTTCTATTCATCCATTGGGACTGGGAGGGTAAATTTTCATTTTTGAATGTCAACGGCCATATCACGTAGAACGCACCTGGTCTCGTCAGCTCCCAGAAGTTAAGTTACGTCGAGTCCCGTTAGTACTTGGAAGGGTGACCGCTTGGGAATACGGGATGTCGTTGGCGATGAACAGTTTGTTTTCAATAACAAACTTCTTGAAATTTTTTTTCAATCACGATGGTTACCAGTCCAAATTCTTAGATAAAAAATTTCAATGGCATAGAGATAGGTTCAATTCATCTATTTGAATGATTCTGGATAAATTTCATTGCGAGTTTTTCAAAGTTTATCGCGCTTTTTTATTCGCGATGGTTACGAGTCCAAATTCAATGAACAAACATTTCTATCACTTTGAAGTGATTTTCTATTCATCCATTGGGACTGGGAGGGTAAATTTTCATTTTTGAATGTCAACGGCCATATCACGTAGAACGCACCTGGTCTCGTCAGCTCCCAGAAGTTAAGTTACGTCGAGTCCCGTTAGTACTTGGAAGGGTGACCGCTTGGGAATACGGGATGTCGTTGGCGATGAACAGTTTGTTTTCAATAACAAACTTCTTGAAATTTTTTTTCAATCACGATGGTTACCAGTCCAAATTCTTAGATAAAAAATTTCAATGCCTTAGAGATAGGTTCAATTCATCTATAAGAATGATTCTGGATCAATTCCATTGAGAGTTTTTCAAAGTTTATCGCGTTTTTTAATCGCGATGGTTACCAGTCCAAATTCGTAGATCAAAAATATCAATGGCATAGAGATAGGTTCAATTCATCTATAGGAATGATTCTGGATAAATTTCATTGCGAGTTTTTCAAAGTTTATCGCGCTTTTTTATTCGCGATGGTTACGAGTCCAAATTCAATGAAAAAACATTTCTATCACTTTGAAGTGATTTTCTATTCATCCATTGGGAATGGGAGGGTAAATTTTCATTTTTGAATGTCAACGGCCATATCACGTAGAACGCACCTGGTCTCGTCAGCTCCCAGAAGTTAAGTTACGTCGAGTCCCGTTAGTACTTGGAAGGGTGACCGCTTGGGAATACGGGATGTCGTTGGCGATGAACAGTTTGTTTTCAATAACAAACTTCTTGAAATTTTTTTTCAATCACGATGGTTACCAGTCCAAATTCTTAGATAAAAAATTTCAATGGCATAGAGATAGGTTCAATTCATCTATTTGAATGATTCTGGATAAATTTCATTGCGAGTTTTTCAAAGTTTATCGCGCTTTTTTATTCGCGATGGTTACGAGTCCAAATTCAATGAACAAACATTTCTATCACTTTGAAGTGATTTTCTATTCATCCATTGGGACTGGGAGGGTAAATTTTCATTTTTGAATGTCAACGGCCATATCACGTAGAACGCACCTGGTCTCGTCAGCTCCCAGAAGTTAAGTTACGTCGAGTCCCGTTAGTACTTGGAAGGGTGACCGCTTGGGAATACGGGATGTCGTTGGCGATGAACAGTTTGTTTTCAATAACAAACTTCTTGAAATTTTTTTTCAATCACGATGGTTACCAGTCCAAATTCTTAGATAAAAAATTTCAATGCCTTAGAGATAGGTTCAATTCATCTATAAGAATGATTCTGGATCAATTCCATTGAGAGTTTTTCAAAGTTTATCGCGTTTTTTAATCGCGATGGTTACCAGTCCAAATTCGTAGATCAAAAATATCAATGGCATAGAGATAGGTTCAATTCATCTATAGGAATGATTCTGGATAAATTTCATTGCGAGTTTTTCAAAGTTTATCGCGCTTTTTTATTCGCGATGGTTACGAGTCCAAATTCAATGAAAAAACATTTCTATCACTTTGAAGTGATTTTCTATTCATCCATTGGGACTGGGAGGGTAAATTTTCATTTTTGAATGTCAACGGCCATATCACGTAGAACGCACCTGGTCTCGTCAGCTCCCAGAAGTTAAGTTACGTCGAGTCCCGTTAGTACTTGGAAGGGTGACCGCTTGGGAATACGGGATGTCGTTGGCGATGAACAGTTTGTTTTCAATAACAAACTTCTTGAAATTTTTTTTCAATCACGATGGTTACCAGTCCAAATTCGTAGATAAAAAATTTCAATGCCTTAGAGATAGGTTCAATTCATCTATAAGAATGATTCTGGATCAATTCCATTGAGAGTTTTTCAAAGTTTATCGCGTTTTTTAATCGCGATGGTTACCAGTCCAAATTCGTAGATCAAAAATATCAATGGCATAGAGATAGGTTCAATTCATCTATAGGAATGATTCTGGATAAATTTCATTGCGAGTTTTTCAAAGTTTATCGCGCTTTTTTATTCGCGATGGTTACGAGTCCAAATTCAATGAAAAAACATTTCTATCACTTTGAAGTGATTTTCTATTCATCCATTGGGACTGGGAGGGTAAATTTTCATTTTTGAATGTCAACGGCCATATCACGTAGAACGCACCTGGTCTCGTCAGCTCCCAGAAGTTAAGTTACGTCGAGTCCCGTTAGTACTTGGAAGGGTGACCGCTTGGGAATACGGGATGTCGTTGGCGATGAACAGTTTGTTTTCAATAACAAACTTCTTGAAATTTTTTTTCAATCACGATGGTTACCAGTCCAAATTCGTAGATAAAAAATTTCAATGCCTTAGAGATAGGTTCAATTCATCTATAAGAATGATTCTGGATCAATTCCATTGAGAGTTTTTCAAAGTTTATCGCGTTTTTTAATCGCGATGGTTACCAGTCCAAATTCGTAGATCAAAAATATCAATGGCATAGAGATAGGTTCAATTCATCTATAGGAATGATTCTGGATAAATTTCATTGCGAGTTTTTCAAAGTTTATCGCGCTTTTTTATTCGCGATGGTTACGAGTCCAAATTCAATGAAAAAACATTTCTATCACTTTGAAGTGATTTTCTATTCATCCATTGGGACTGGGAGGGTAAATTTTCATTTTTGAATGTCAACGGCCATATCACGTAGAACGCACCTGGTCTCGTCAGCTCCCAGAAGTTAAGTTACGTCGAGTCCCGTTAGTACTTGGAAGGGTGACCGCTTGGGAATACGGGATGTCGTTGGCGATGAACAGTTTGTTTTCAATAACAAACTTCTTGAAATTTTTTTTCAATCACGATGGTTACCAGTCCAAATTCTTAGATAAAAAATTTCAATGGCATAGAGATAGGTTCAATTCATCTATTTGAATGATTCTGGATAAATTTCATTGCGAGTTTTTCAAAGTTTATCGCGCTTTTTTACTCGCGATGGTTACGAGTCCAAATTCAATGAACAAACATTTCTATCACTTTGAAGTGATTTTCTATTCATCCATTGGGACTGGGAGGGTAAATTTTCATTTTTGAATGTCAACGGCCATATCACGTAGAACGCACCTGGTCTCGTCAGCTCCCAGAAGTTAAGTTACGTCGATTCCCGTTAGTACTTGGAAGGGTGACCGCTTGGGAATACGGGATGTCGTTGGCGATGAACAGATTGTTTTCAATAACAAACTTCTTGAAATTTTTTTTCAATCACGATGGTTACCAGTCCAAATTCGTAGATAAAAAATTTCAATGCCTTAGAGATAGGTTCAATTCATCTATAAGAATGATTCTGGATCAATTCCATTGAGAGTTTTTCAAAGTTTATCGCGTTTTTTAATCGCGATGGTTACCAGTCCAAATTCGTAGATCAAAAATATCAATGGCATAGAGATAGGTTCAATTCATCTATAGGAATGATTCTGGATAAATTTCATTGCGAGTTTTTCAAAGTTTATCGCGCTTTTTTATTCGCGATGGTTACGAGTCCAAATTCAATGAAAAAACATTTCTATCACTTTGAAGTGATTTTCTATTCATCCATTGGGACTGGGAGGGTAAATTTTCATTTTTGAATGTCAACGGCCATATCACGTAGAACGCACCTGGTCTCGTCAGCTCCCAGAAGTTAAGTTACGTCGAGTCCCGTTAGTACTTGGAAGGGTGACCGCTTGGGAATACGGGATGTCGTTGGCGATGAACAGTTTGTTTTCAATAACAAACTTCTTGAAATTTTTTTTCAATCACGATGGTTACCAGTCCAAATTCTTAGATAAAAAATTTCAATGGCATAGAGATAGGTTCAATTCATCTATTTGAATGATTCTGGATAAATTTCATTGCGAGTTTTTCAAAGTTTATCGCGCTTTTTTATTCGCGATGGTTACGAGTCCAAATTCAATGAAAAAACATTTCTATCACTTTGAAGTGATTTTCTATTCATCCATTGGGACTGGGAGGGTAAATTTTCATTTTTGAATGTCAACGGCCATATCACGTAGAACGCACCTGGTCTCGTCAGCTCCCAGAAGTTAAGTTACGTCGAGTCCCGTTAGTACTTGGAAGGGTGACCGCTTGGGAATACGGGATGTCGTTGGCGATGAACAGTTTGTTTTCAATAACAAACTTCTTGAAATTTTTTTTCAATCACGATGGTTACCAGTCCAAATTCGTAGATAAAAAATTTCAATGCCTTAGAGATAGGTTCAATTCATCTATAAGAATGATTCTGGATCAATTCCATTGAGAGTTTTTCAAAGTTTATCGCGTTTTTTAATCGCGATGGTTACCAGTCCAAATTCGTAGATCAAAAATATCAATGGCATAGAGATAGGTTCAATTCATCTATAGGAATGATTCTGGATAAATTTCATTGCGAGTTTTTCAAAGTTTATCGCGCTTTTTTATTCGCGATGGTTACGAGTCCAAATTCAATGAAAAAACATTTCTATCACTTTGAAGTGATTTTCTATTCATCCATTGGGACTGGGAGGGTAAATTTTCATTTTTGAATGTCAACGGCCATATCACGTAGAACGCACCTGGTCTCGTCAGCTCCCAGAAGTTAAGTTACGTCGAGTCCCGTTAGTACTTGGAAGGGTGACCGCTTGGGAATACGGGATGTCGTTGGCGATGAACAGTTTGTTTTCAATAACAAACTTCTTGAAATTTTTTTTCAATCACGATGGTTACCAGTCCAAATTCTTAGATAAAAAATTTCAATGGCATAGAGATAGGTTCAATTCATCTATTTGAATGATTCTGGATAAATTTCATTGCGAGTTTTTCAAAGTTTATCGCGCTTTTTTACTCGCGATGGTTACGAGTCCAAATTCAATGAACAAACATTTCTATCACTTTGAAGTGATTTTCTATTCATCCATTGGGACTGGGAGGGTAAATTTTCATTTTTGAATGTCAACGGCCATATCACGTAGAACGCACCTGGTCTCGTCAGCTCCCAGAAGTTAAGTTACGTCGATTCCCGTTAGTACTTGGAAGGGTGACCGCTTGGGAATACGGGATGTCGTTGGCGATGAACAGATTGTTTTCAATAACAAACTTCTTGAAATTTTTTTTCAATCACGATGGTTACCAGTCCAAATTCGTAGATAAAAAATTTCAATGCCTTAGAGATAGGTTCAATTCATCTATAAGAATGATTCTGGATCAATTCCATTGAGAGTTTTTCAAAGTTTATCGCGTTTTTTAATCGCGATGGTTACCAGTCCAAATTCGTAGATCAAAAATATCAATGGCATAGAGATAGGTTCAATTCATCTATAGGAATGATTCTGGATAAATTTCATTGCGAGTTTTTCAAAGTTTATCGCGCTTTTTTATTCGCGATGGTTACGAGTCCAAATTCAATGAAAAAACATTTCTATCACTTTGAAGTGATTTTCTATTCATCCATTGGGACTGGGAGGGTAAATTTTCATTTTTGAATGTCAACGGCCATATCACGTAGAACGCACCTGGTCTCGTCAGCTCCCAGAAGTTAAGTTACGTCGAGTCCCGTTAGTACTTGGAAGGGTGACCGCTTGGGAATACGGGATGTCGTTGGCGATGAACAGTTTGTTTTCAATAACAAACTTCTTGAAATTTTTTTTCAATCACGATGGTTACCAGTCCAAATTCTTAGATAAAAAATTTCAATGGCATAGAGATAGGTTCAATTCATCTATTTGAATGATTCTGGATAAATTTCATTGCGAGTTTTTCAAAGTTTATCGCGCTTTTTTACTCGCGATGGTTACGAGTCCAAATTCAATGAACAAACATTTCTATCACTTTGAAGTGATTTTCTATTCATCCATTGGGACTGGGAGGGTAAATTTTCATTTTTGAATGTCAACGGCCATATCACGTAGAACGCACCTGGTCTCGTCAGCTCCCAGAAGTTAAGTTACGTCGATTCCCGTTAGTACTTGGAAGGGTGACCGCTTGGGAATACGGGATGTCGTTGGCGATGAACAGATTGTTTTCAATAACAAACTTCTTGAAATTTTTTTTCAATCACGATGGTTACCAGTCCAAATTCGTAGATAAAAAATTTCAATGCCTTAGAGATAGGTTCAATTCATCTATAAGAATGATTCTGGATCAATTCCATTGAGAGTTTTTCAAAGTTTATCGCGTTTTTTAATCGCGATGGTTACCAGTCCAAATTCGTAGATCAAAAATATCAATGGCATAGAGATAGGTTCAATTCATCTATAGGAATGATTCTGGATAAATTTCATTGCGAGTTTTTCAAAGTTTATCGCGCTTTTTTATTCGCGATGGTTACGAGTCCAAATTCAATGAAAAAACATTTCTATCACTTTGAAGTGATTTTCTATTCATCCATTGGGACTGGGAGGGTAAATTTTCATTTTTGAATGTCAACGGCCATATCACGTAGAACGCACCTGGTCTCGTCAGCTCCCAGAAGTTAAGTTACGTCGAGTCCCGTTAGTACTTGGAAGGGTGACCGCTTGGGAATACGGGATGTCGTTGGCGATGAACAGTTTGTTTTCAATAACAAACTTCTTGAAATTTTTTTTCAATCACGATGGTTACCAGTCCAAATTCTTAGATAAAAAATTTCAATGGCATAGAGATAGGTTCAATTCATCTATTTGAATGATTCTGGATAAATTTCATTGCGAGTTTTTCAAAGTTTATCGCGCTTTTTTATTCGCGATGGTTACGAGTCCAAATTCAATGAACAAACATTTCTATCACTTTGAAGTGATTTTCTATTCATCCATTGGGACTGGGAGGGTAAATTTTCATTTTTGAATGTCAACGGCCATATCACGTAGAACGCACCTGGTCTCGTCAGCTCCCAGAAGTTAAGTTACGTCGAGTCCCGTTAGTACTTGGAAGGGTGACCGCTTGGGAATACGGGATGTCGTTGGCGATGAACAGTTTGTTTTCAATAACAAACTTCTTGAAATTTTTTTTCAATCACGATAATTACCAGTCCAAATTCGTAGATAAAAAATTTCAATGCCTTAGAGATAGGTTCAATTCATCTATAAGAATGATTCTGGATCAATTCCATTGAGAGTTTTTCAAAGTTTATCGCGTTTTTTAATCGCGATGGTTACCAGTCCAAATTCGTAGATCAAAAATATCAATGGCATAGAGATAGGTTCAATTCATCTATAGGAATGATTCTGGATAAATTTCATTGCGAGTTTTTCAAAGTTTATCGCGCTTTTTTATTCGCGATGGTTACGAGTCCAAATTCAATGAAAAAACATTTCTATCACTTTGAAGTGATTTTCTATTCATCCATTGGGACTGGGAGGGTAAATTTTCATTTTTGAATGTCAACGGCCATATCACGTAGAACGCACCTGGTCTCGTCAGCTCCCAGAAGTTAAGTTACGTCGAGTCCCGTTAGTACTTGGAAGGGTGACCGCTTGGGAATACGGGATGTCGTTGGCGATGAACAGTTTGTTTTCAATAACAAACTTCTTGAAATTTTTTTTCAATCACGATGGTTA
This sequence comes from Daphnia pulicaria, assembly GCF_021234035.1. Lineage (NCBI taxonomy): Eukaryota > Metazoa > Arthropoda > Branchiopoda > Diplostraca > Daphniidae > Daphnia > Daphnia pulicaria. The sequence continues at coordinate 1,075,366 of NC_060915.1, forward strand.
CCAGTCCAAATTCTTAGATAAAAAATTTCAATGGCATAGAGATAGGTTCAATTCATCTATTTGAATGATTCTGGATAAATTTCATTGCGAGTTTTTCAAAGTTTATCGCGCTTTTTTATTCGCGATGGTTACGAGTCCAAATTCAATGAACAAACATTTCTATCACTTTGAAGTGATTTTCTATTCATCCATTGGGACTGGGAGGGTAAATTTTCATTTTTGAATGTCAACGGCCATATCACGTAGAACGCACCTGGTCTCGTCAGCTCCCAGAAGTTAAGTTACGTCGAGTCCCGTTAGTACTTGGAAGGGTGACCGCTTGGGAATACGGGATGTCGTTGGCGATGAACAGTTTGTTTTCAATAACAAACTTCTTGAAATTTTTTTTCAATCACGATAATTACCAGTCCAAATTCGTAGATAAAAAATTTCAATGCCTTAGAGATAGGTTCAATTCATCTATAAGAATGATTCTGGATCAATTCCATTGAGAGTTTTTCAAAGTTTATCGCGTTTTTTAATCGCGATGGTTACCAGTCCAAATTCGTAGATCAAAAATATCAATGGCATAGAGATAGGTTCAATTCATCTATAGGAATGATTCTGGATAAATTTCATTGCGAGTTTTTCAAAGTTTATCGCGCTTTTTTATTCGCGATGGTTACGAGTCCAAATTCAATGAAAAAACATTTCTATCACTTTGAAGTGATTTTCTATTCATCCATTGGGACTGGGAGGGTAAATTTTCATTTTTGAATGTCAACGGCCATATCACGTAGAACGCACCTGGTCTCGTCAGCTCCCAGAAGTTAAGTTACGTCGAGTCCCGTTAGTACTTGGAAGGGTGACCGCTTGGGAATACGGGATGTCGTTGGCGATGAACAGTTTGTTTTCAATAACAAACTTCTTGAAATTTTTTTTCAATCACGATGGTTACCAGTCCAAATTCTTAGATAAAAAATTTCAATGGCATAGAGATAGGTTCAATTCATCTATTTGAATGATTCTGGATAAATTTCATTGCGAGTTTTTCAAAGTTTATCGCGCTTTTTTATTCGCGATGGTTACGAGTCCAAATTCAATGAACAAACATTTCTATCACTTTGAAGTGATTTTCTATTCATCCATTGGGACTGGGAGGGTAAATTTTCATTTTTGAATGTCAACGGCCATATCACGTAGAACGCACCTGGTCTCGTCAGCTCCCAGAAGTTAAGTTACGTCGATTCCCGTTAGTACTTGGAAGGGTGACCGCTTGGGAATACGGGATGTCGTTGGCGATGAACAGATTGTTTTCAATAACAAACTTCTTGAAATTTTTTTTCAATCACGATGGTTACCAGTCCAAATTCGTAGATAAAAAATTTCAATGCCTTAGAGATAGGTTCAATTCATCTATAAGAATGATTCTGGATCAATTCCATTGAGAGTTTTTCAAAGTTTATCGCGTTTTTTAATCGCGATGGTTACCAGTCCAAATTCGTAGATCAAAAATATCAATGGCATAGAGATAGGTTCAATTCATCTATAGGAATGATTCTGGATAAATTTCATTGCGAGTTTTTCAAAGTTTATCGCGCTTTTTTATTCGCGATGGTTACGAGTCCAAATTCAATGAAAAAACATTTCTATCACTTTGAAGTGATTTTCTATTCATCCATTGGGACTGGGAGGGTAAATTTTCATTTTTGAATGTCAACGGCCATATCACGTAGAACGCACCTGGTCTCGTCAGCTCCCAGAAGTTAAGTTACGTCGAGTCCCGTTAGTACTTGGAAGGGTGACCGCTTGGGAATACGGGATGTCGTTGGCGATGAACAGTTTGTTTTCAATAACAAACTTCTTGAAATTTTTTTTCAATCACGATGGTTACCAGTCCAAATTCTTAGATAAAAAATTTCAATGGCATAGAGATAGGTTCAATTCATCTATTTGAATGATTCTGGATAAATTTCATTGCGAGTTTTTCAAAGTTTATCGCGCTTTTTTATTCGCGATGGTTACGAGTCCAAATTCAATGAACAAACATTTCTATCACTTTGAAGTGATTTTCTATTCATCCATTGGGACTGGGAGGGTAAATTTTCATTTTTGAATGTCAACGGCCATATCACGTAGAACGCACCTGGTCTCGTCAGCTCCCAGAAGTTAAGGTACGTCGAGTCCCGTTAGTACTTGGAAGGGTGACCGCTTGGGAATACGGGATGTCGTTGGCGATGAACAGTTTGTTTTCAATAACAAACTTCTTGAAATTTTTTTTCAATCACGATAATTACCAGTCCAAATTCGTAGATAAAAAATTTCAATGCCTTAGAGATAGGTTCAATTCATCTATAAGAATGATTCTGGATCAATTCCATTGAGAGTTTTTCAAAGTTTATCGCGTTTTTTAATCGCGATGGTTACCAGTCCAAATTCGTAGATCAAAAATATCAATGGCATAGAGATAGGTTCAATTCATCTATAGGAATGATTCTGGATAAATTTCATTGCGAGTTTTTCAAAGTTTATCGCGCTTTTTTATTCGCGATGGTTACGAGTCCAAATTCAATGAAAAAACATTTCTATCACTTTGAAGTGATTTTCTATTCATCCATTGGGACTGGGAGGGTAAATTTTCATTTTTGAATGTCAACGGCCATATCACGTAGAACGCACCTGGTCTCGTCAGCTCCCAGAAGTTAAGTTACGTCGAGTCCCGTTAGTACTTGGAAGGGTGACCGCTTGGGAATACGGGATGTCGTTGGCGATGAACAGTTTGTTTTCAATAACAAACTTCTTGAAATTTTTTTTCAATCACGATAATTACCAGTCCAAATTCGTAGATAAAAAATTTCAATGCCTTAGAGATAGGTTCAATTCATCTATAAGAATGATTCTGGATCAATTCCATTGAGAGTTTTTCAAAGTTTATCGCGTTTTTTAATCGCGATGGTTACCAGTGCAAATTCGTAGATCAAAAATATCAATGGCATAGAGATAGGTTCAATTCATCTATAGGAATGATTCTGGATAAATTTCATTGCGAGTTTTTCAAAGTTTATCGCGCTTTTTTATTCGCGATGGTTACGAGTCCAAATTCAATGAAAAAACATTTCTATCACTTTGAAGTGATTTTCTATTCATCCATTGGGACTGGGAGGGTAAATTTTCATTTTTGAATGTCAACGGCCATATCACGTAGAACGCACCTGGTCTCGTCAGCTCCCAGAAGTTAAGTTACGTCGAGTCCCGTTAGTACTTGGAAGGGTGACCGCTTGGGAATACGGGATGTCGTTGGCGATGAACAGTTTGTTTTCAATAACAAACTTCTTGAAATTTTTTTTCAATCACGATGGTTACCAGTCCAAATTCTTAGATAAAAAATTTCAATGGCATAGAGATAGGTTCAATTCATCTATTTGAATGATTCTGGATAAATTTCATTGCGAGTTTTTCAAAGTTTATCGCGCTTTTTTATTCGCGATGGTTACGAGTCCAAATTCAATGAACAAACATTTCTATCACTTTGAAGTGATTTTCTATTCATCCATTGGGACTGGGAGGGTAAATTTTCATTTTTGAATGTCAACGGCCATATCACGTAGAACGCACCTGGTCTCGTCAGCTCCCAGAAGTTAAGTTACGTCGAGTCCCGTTAGTACTTGGAAGGGTGACCGCTTGGGAATACGGGATGTCGTTGGCGATGAACAGTTTGTTTTCAATAACAAACTTCTTGAAATTTTTTTTCAATCACGATGGTTACCAGTCCAAATTCTTAGATAAAAAATTTCAATGGCATAGAGATAGGTTCAATTCATCTATTTGAATGATTCTGGATAAATTTCATTGCGAGTTTTTCAAAGTTTATCGCGCTTTTTTATTCGCGATGGTTACGAGTCCAAATTCAATGAACAAACATTTCTATCACTTTGAAGTGATTTTCTATTCATCCATTGGGACTGGGAGGGTAAATTTTCATTTTTGAATGTCAACGGCCATATCACGTAGAACGCACCTGGTCTCGTCAGCTCCCAGAAGTTAAGTTACGTCGAGTCCCGTTAGTACTTGGAAGGGTGACCGCTTGGGAATACGGGATGTCGTTGGCGATGAACAGTTTGTTTTCAATAACAAACTTCTTGAAATTTTTTTTCAATCACGATAATTACCAGTCCAAATTCGTAGATAAAAAATTTCAATGCCTTAGAGATAGGTTCAATTCATCTATAAGAATGATTCTGGATCAATTCCATTGAGAGTTTTTCAAAGTTTATCGCGTTTTTTAATCGCGATGGTTACCAGTCCAAATTCGTAGATCAAAAATATCAATGGCATAGAGATAGGTTCAATTCATCTATAGGAATGATTCTGGATAAATTTCATTGCGAGTTTTTCAAAGTTTATCGCGCTTTTTTATTCGCGATGGTTACGAGTCCAAATTCAATGAAAAAACATTTCTATCACTTTGAAGTGATTTTCTATTCATCCATTGGGACTGGGAGGGTAAATTTTCATTTTTGAATGTCAACGGCCATATCACGTAGAACGCACCTGGTCTCGTCAGCTCCCAGAAGTTAAGTTACGTCGAGTCCCGTTAGTACTTGGAAGGGTGACCGCTTGGGAATACGGGATGTCGTTGGCGATGAACAGTTTGTTTTCAATAACAAACTTCTTGAAATTTTTTTTCAATCACGATGGTTACCAGTCCAAATTCTTAGATAAAAAATTTCAATGGCATAGAGATAGGTTCAATTCATCTATTTGAATGATTCTGGATAAATTTCATTGCGAGTTTTTCAAAGTTTATCGCGCTTTTTTATTCGCGATGGTTACGAGTCCAAATTCAATGAACAAACATTTCTATCACTTTGAAGTGATTTTCTATTCATCCATTGGGACTGGGAGGGTAAATTTTCATTTTTGAATGTCAACGGCCATATCACGTAGAACGCACCTGGTCTCGTCAGCTCCCAGAAGTTAAGTTACGTCGAGTCCCGTTAGTACTTGGAAGGGTGACCGCTTGGGAATACGGGATGTCGTTGGCGATGAACAGTTTGTTTTCAATAACAAACTTCTTGAAATTTTTTTTCAATCACGATGGTTACCAGTCCAAATTCTTAGATAAAAAATTTCAATGGCATAGAGATAGGTTCAATTCATCTATTTGAATGATTCTGGATAAATTTCATTGCGAGTTTTTCAAAGTTTATCGCGCTTTTTTATTCGCGATGGTTACGAGTCCAAATTCAATGAACAAACATTTCTATCACTTTGAAGTGATTTTCTATTCATCCATTGGGACTGGGAGGGTAAATTTTCATTTTTGAATGTCAACGGCCATATCACGTAGAACGCACCTGGTCTCGTCAGCTCCCAGAAGTTAAGTTACGTCGAGTCCCGTTAGTACTTGGAAGGGTGACCGCTTGGGAATACGGGATGTCGTTGGCGATGAACAGTTTGTTTTCAATAACAAACTTCTTGAAATTTTTTTTCAATCACGATAATTACCAGTCCAAATTCGTAGATAAAAAATTTCAATGCCTTAGAGATAGGTTCAATTCATCTATAAGAATGATTCTGGATCAATTCCATTGAGAGTTTTTCAAAGTTTATCGCGTTTTTTAATCGCGATGGTTACCAGTCCAAATTCGTAGATCAAAAATATCAATGGCATAGAGATAGGTTCAATTCATCTATAGGAATGATTCTGGATAAATTTCATTGCGAGTTTTTCAAAGTTTATCGCGCTTTTTTATTCGCGATGGTTACGAGTCCAAATTCAATGAAAAAACATTTCTATCACTTTGAAGTGATTTTCTATTCATCCATTGGGACTGGGAGGGTAAATTTTCATTTTTGAATGTCAACGGCCATATCACGTAGAACGCACCTGGTCTCGTCAGCTCCCAGAAGTTAAGTTACGTCGAGTCCCGTTAGTACTTGGAAGGGTGACCGCTTGGGAATACGGGATGTCGTTGGCGATGAACAGTTTGTTTTCAATAACAAACTTCTTGAAATTTTTTTTCAATCACGATGGTTACCAGTCCAAATTCTTAGATAAAAAATTTCAATGGCATAGAGATAGGTTCAATTCATCTATTTGAATGATTCTGGATAAATTTCATTGCGAGTTTTTCAAAGTTTATCGCGCTTTTTTATTCGCGATGGTTACGAGTCCAAATTCAATGAACAAACATTTCTATCACTTTGAAGTGATTTTCTATTCATCCATTGGGACTGGGAGGGTAAATTTTCATTTTTGAATGTCAACGGCCATATCACGTAGAACGCACCTGGTCTCGTCAGCTCCCAGAAGTTAAGTTACGTCGAGTCCCGTTAGTACTTGGAAGGGTGACCGCTTGGGAATACGGGATGTCGTTGGCGATGAACAGTTTGTTTTCAATAACAAACTTCTTGAAATTTTTTTTCAATCACGATGGTTACCAGTCCAAATTCTTAGATAAAAAATTTCAATGGCATAGAGATAGGTTCAATTCATCTATTTGAATGATTCTGGATAAATTTCATTGCGAGTTTTTCAAAGTTTATCGCGCTTTTTTATTCGCGATGGTTACGAGTCCAAATTCAATGAACAAACATTTCTATCACTTTGAAGTGATTTTCTATTCATCCATTGGGACTGGGAGGGTAAATTTTCATTTTTGAATGTCAACGGCCATATCACGTAGAACGCACCTGGTCTCGTCAGCTCCCATAAGTTAAGTTACGTCGAGTCCCGTTAGTACTTGGAAGGGTGACCGCTTGGGAATACGGGATGTCGTTGGCGATGAACAGTTTGTTTTCAATAACAAACTTCTTGAAATTTTTTTTCAATCACGATGGTTACCAGTCCAAATTCGTAGATAAAAAATTTCAATGCCTTAGAGATAGGTTCAATTCATCTATAAGAATGATTCTGGATCAATTCCATTGAGAGTTTTTCAAAGTTTATCGCGTTTTTTAATCGCGATGGTTACCAGTCCAAATTCGTAGATCAAAAATATCAATGGCATAGAGATAGGTTCAATTCATCTATAGGAATGATTCTGGATAAATTTCATTGCGAGTTTTTCAAAGTTTATCGCGCTTTTTTATTCGCGATGGTTACGAGTCCAAATTCAATGAAAAAACATTTCTATCACTTTGAAGTGATTTTCTATTCATCCATTGGGACTGGGAGGGTAAATTTTCATTTTTGAATGTCAACGGCCATATCACGTAGAACGCACCTGGTCTCGTCAGCTCCCAGAAGTTAAGTTACGTCGAGTCCCGTTAGTACTTGGAAGGGTGACCGCTTGGGAATACGGGATGTCGTTGGCGATGAACAGTTTGTTTTCAATAACAAACTTCTTGAAATTTTTTTTCAATCACGATGGTTACCAGTCCAAATTCTTAGATAAAAAATTTCAATGGCATAGAGATAGGTTCAATTCATCTATTTGAATGATTCTGGATAAATTTCATTGCGAGTTTTTCAAAGTTTATCGCGCTTTTTTATTCGCGATGGTTACGAGTCCAAATTCAATGAACAAACATTTCTATCACTTTGAAGTGATTTTCTATTCATCCATTGGGACTGGGAGGGTAAATTTTCATTTTTGAATGTCAACGGCCATATCACGTAGAACGCACCTGGTCTCGTCAGCTCCCAGAAGTTAAGTTACGTCGAGTCCCGTTAGTACTTGGAAGGGTGACCGCTTGGGAATACGGGATGTCGTTGGCGATGAACAGTTTGTTTTCAATAACAAACTTCTTGAAATTTTTTTTCAATCACGATAATTACCAGTCCAAATTCGTAGATAAAAAATTTCAATGCCTTAGAGATAGGTTCAATTCATCTATAAGAATGATTCTGGATCTATTCCATTGAGAGTTTTTCAAAGTTTATCGCGTTTTTTAATCGCGATGGTTACCAGTCCAAATTCGTAGATCAAAAATATCAATGGCATAGAGATAGGTTCAATTCATCTATAGGAATGATTCTGGATAAATTTCATTGCGAGTTTTTCAAAGTTTATCGCGCTTTTTTATTCGCGATGGTTACGAGTCCAAATTCAATGAAAAAACATTTCTATCACTTTGAAGTGATTTTCTATTCATCCATTGGGACTGGGAGGGTAAATTTTCATTTTTGAATGTCAACGGCCATATCACGTAGAACGCACCTGGTCTCGTCAGCTCCCAGAAGTTAAGTTACGTCGAGTCCCGTTAGTACTTGGAAGGGTGACCGCTTGGGAATACGGGATGTCGTTGGCGATGAACAGTTTGTTTTCAATAACAAACTTCTTGAAATTTTTTTTCAATCACGATAATTACCAGTCCAAATTCGTAGATAAAAAATTTCAATGCCTTAGAGATAGGTTCAATTCATCTATAAGAATGATTCTGGATCAATTCCATTGAGAGTTTTTCAAAGTTTATCGCGTTTTTTAATCGCGATGGTTACCAGTCCAAATTCGTAGATCAAAAATATCAATGCCATAGAGATAGGTTCAATTCATCTATAGGAATGATTCTGGATAAATTTCATTGCGAGTTTTTCAAAGTTTATCGCGCTTTTTTATTCGCGATGGTTACGAGTCCAAATTCAATGAAAAAACATTTCTATCACTTTGAAGTGATTTTCTATTCATCCATTGGGACTGGGAGGGTAAATTTTCATTTTTGAATGTCAACGGCCATATCACGTAGAACGCACCTGGTCTCGTCAGCTCCCAGAAGTTAAGTTACGTCGAGTCCCGTTAGTACTTGGAAGGGTGACCGCTTGGGAATACGGGATGTCGTTGGCGATGAACAGTTTGTTTTCAATAACAAACTTCTTGAAATTTTTTTTCAATCACGATGGTTACCAGTCCAAATTCTTAGATAAAAAATTTCAATGGCATAGAGATAGGTTCAATTCATCTATTTGAATGATTCTGGATAAATTTCATTGCGAGTTTTTCAAAGTTTATCGCGCTTTTTTATTCGCGATGGTTACGAGTCCAAATTCAATGAACAAACATTTCTATCACTTTGAAGTGATTTTCTATTTATCCATTGGGACTGGGAGGGTAAATTTTCATTTTTGAATGTCAACGGCCATATCACGTAGAACGCACCTGGTCTCGTCAGCTCCCAGAAGTTAAGTTACGTCGAGTCCCGTTAGTACTTGGAAGGGTGACCGCTTGGGAATACGGGATGTCGTTGGCGATGAACAGATTGTTTTCAATAACAAACTTCTTGAAATTTTTTTTCAATCACGATGGTTACCAGTCCAAATTCGTAGATAAAAAATTTCAATGCCTTAGAGATAGGTTCAATTCATCTATAAGAATGATTCTGGATCAATTCCATTGAGAGTTTTTCAAAGTTTATCGCGTTTTTTAATCGCGATGGTTACCAGTGCAAATTCGTAGATCAAAAATATCAATGGCATAGAGATAGGTTCAATTCATCTATAGGAATGATTCTGGATAAATTTCATTGCGAGTTTTTCAAAGTTTATCGCGCTTTTTTATTCGCGATGGTTACGAGTCCAAATTCAATGAACAAACATTTCTATCACTTTGAAGTGATTTTCTATTTATCCATTGGGACTGGGAGGGTAAATTTTCATTTTTGAATGTCAACGGCCATATCACGTAGAACGCACCTGGTCTCGTCAGCTCCCAGAAGTTAAGTTACGTCGAGTCCCGTTAGTACTTGGAAGGGTGACCGCTTGGGAATACGGGATGTCGTTGGCGATGAACAGTTTGTTTTCAATAACAAACTTCTTGAAATTTTTTTTCAATCACGATGGTTACCAGTCCAAATTCTTAGATAAAAAATTTCAATGGCATAGAGATAGGTTCAATTCATCTATTTGAATGATTCTGGATAAATTTCATTGCGAGTTTTTCAAAGTTTATCGCGCTTTTTTATTCGCGATGGTTACGAGTCCAAATTCAATGAACAAACATTTCTATCACTTTGAAGTGATTTTCTATTTATCCATTGGGACTGGGAGGGTAAATTTTCATTTTTGAATGTCAACGGCCATATCACGTAGAACGCACCTGGTCTCGTCAGCTCCCAGAAGTTAAGTTACGTCGAGTCCCGTTAGTACTTGGAAGGGTGACCGCTTGGGAATACGGGATGTCGTTGGCGATGAACAGATTGTTTTCAATAACAAACTTCTTGAAATTTTTTTTCAATCACGATGGTTACCAGTCCAAATTCGTAGATAAAAAATTTCAATGCCTTAGAGATAGGTTCAATTCATCTATAAGAATGATTCTGGATCAATTCCATTGAGAGTTTTTCAAAGTTTATCGCGTTTTTTAATCGCGATGGTTACCAGTGCAAATTCGTAGATCAAAAATATCAATGGCATAGAGATAGGTTCAATTCATCTATAGGAATGATTCTGGATAAATTTCATTGCGAGTTTTTCAAAGTTTATCGCGCTTTTTTATTCGCGATGGTTACGAGTCCAAATTCAATGAAAAAACATTTCTATCACTTTGAAGTGATTTTCTATTCATCCATTGGGACTGGGAGGGTAAATTTTCATTTTTGAATGTCAACGGCCATATCACGTAGAACGCACCTGGTCTCGTCAGCTCCCAGAAGTTAAGTTACGTCGAGTCCCGTTAGTACTTGGAAGGGTGACCGCTTGGGAATACGGGAGCTCGTTGGCGATGAACAGTTTGTTTTCAATAACAAACTTCTTGAAATTTTTTTTCAATCACGATGGTTACCAGTCCAAATTCTTAGATAAAAAATTTCAATGGCATAGAGATAGGTTCAATTCATCTATTTGAATGATTCTGGATAAATTTCATTGCGAGTTTTTCAAAGTTTATCGCGCTTTTTTATTCGCGATGGTTACGAGTCCAAATTCAATGAACAAACATTTCTATCACTTTGAAGTGATTTTCTATTCATCCATTGGGACTGGGAGGGTAAATTTTCATTTTTGAATGTCAACGGCCATATCACGTAGAACGCACCTGGTCTCGTCAGCTCCCAGAAGTTAAGTTACGTCGAGTCCCGTTAGTACTTGGAAGGGTGACCGCTTGGGAATACGGGATGTCGTTGGCGATGAACAGTTTGTTTTCAATAACAAACTTCTTGAAATTTTTTTTCAATCACGATAATTACCAGTCCAAATTCGTAGATAAAAAATTTCAATGCCTTAGAGATAGGTTCAATTCATCTATAAGAATGATTCTGGATCAATTCCATTGAGAGTTTTTCAAAGTTTATCGCGTTTTTTAATCGCGATGGTTACCAGTCCAAATTCGTAGATCAAAAATATCAATGGCATAGAGATAGGTTCAATTCATCTATAGGAATGATTCTGGATAAATTTCATTGCGAGTTTTTCAAAGTTTATCGCGCTTTTTTATTCGCGATGGTTACGAGTCCAAATTCAATGAAAAAACATTTCTATCACTTTGAAGTGATTTTCTATTCATCCATTGGGACTGGGAGGGTAAATTTTCATTTTTGAATGTCAACGGCCATATCACGTAGAACGCACCTGGTCTCGTCAGCTCCCAGAAGTTAAGTTACGTCGAGTCCCGTTAGTACTTGGAAGGGTGACCGCTTGGGAATACGGGATGTCGTTGGCGATGAACAGTTTGTTTTCAATAACAAACTTCTTGAAATTTTTTTTCAATCACGATGGTTACCAGTCCAAATTCTTAGATAAAAAATTTCAATGGCATAGAGATAGGTTCAATTCATCTATTTGAATGATTCTGGATAAATTTCATTGCGAGTTTTTCAAAGTTTATCGCGCTTTTTTATTCGCGATGGTTACGAGTCCAAATTCAATGAACAAACATTTCTATCACTTTGAAGTGATTTTCTATTCATCCATTGGGACTGGGAGGGTAAATTTTCATTTTTGAATGTCAACGGCCATATCACGTAGAACGCACCTGGTCTCGTCAGCTCCCAGAAGTTAAGTTACGTCGAGTCCCGTTAGTACTTGGAAGGGTGACCGCTTGGGAATACGGGATGTCGTTGGCGATGAACAGTTTGTTTTCAATAACAAACTTCTTGAAATTTTTTTTCAATCACGATAATTACCAGTCCAAATTCGTAGATAAAAAATTTCAATGCCTTAGAGATAGGTTCAATTCATCTATAAGAATGATTCTGGATCAATTCCATTGAGAGTTTTTCAAAGTTTATCGCGTTTTTTAATCGCGATGGTTACCAGTCCAAATTCGTAGATCAAAAATATCAATGGCATAGAGATAGGTTCAATTCATCTATAGGAATGATTCTGGATAAATTTCATTGCGAGTTTTTCAAAGTTTATCGCGCTTTTTTATTCGCGATGGTTACGAGTCCAAATTCAATGAAAAAACATTTCTATCACTTTGAAGTGATTTTCTATTCATCCATTGGGACTGGGAGGGTAAATTTTCATTTTTGAATGTCAACGGCCATATCACGTAGAACGCACCTGGTCTCGTCAGCTCCCAGAAGTTAAGTTACGTCGAGTCCCGTTAGTACTTGGAAGGGTGACCGCTTGGGAATACGGGATGTCGTTGGCGATGAACAGTTTGTTTTCAATAACAAACTTCTTGAAATTTTTTTTCAATCACGATAATTACCAGTCCAAATTCGTAGATAAAAAATTTCAATGCCTTAGAGATAGGTTCAATTCATCTATAAGAATGATTCTGGATCAATTCCATTGAGAGTTTTTCAAAGTTTATCGCGTTTTTTAATCGCGATGGTTACCAGTGCAAATTCGTAGATCAAAAATATCAATGGCATAGAGATAGGTTCAATTCATCTATAGGAATGATTCTGGATAAATTTCATTGCGAGTTTTTCAAAGTTTATCGCGCTTTTTTATTCGCGATGGTTACGAGTCCAAATTCAATGAAAAAACATTTCTATCACTTTGAAGTGATTTTCTATTCATCCATTGGGACTGGGAGGGTAAATTTTCATTTTTGAATGTCAACGGCCATATCACGTAGAACGCACCTGGTCTCGTCAGCTCCCAGAAGTTAAGTTACGTCGAGTCCCGTTAGTACTTGGAAGGGTGACCGCTTGGGAATACGGGATGTCGTTGGCGATGAACAGTTTGTTTTCAATAACAAACTTCTTGAAATTTTTTTTCAATCACGATAATTACCAGTCCAAATTCGTAGATAAAAAATTTCAATGCCTTAGAGATAGGTTCAATTCATCTATAAGAATGATTCTGGATCAATTCCATTGAGAGTTTTTCAAAGTTTATCGCGTTTTTTAATCGCGATGGTTACCAGTGCAAATTCGTAGATCAAAAATATCAATGGCATAGAGATAGGTTCAATTCATCTATAGGAATGATTCTGGATAAATTTCATTGCGAGTTTTTCAAAGTTTATCGCGCTTTTTTATTCGCGATGGTTACGAGTCCAAATTCAATGAAAAAACATTTCTATCACTTTGAAGTGATTTTCTATTCATCCATTGGGACTGGGAGGGTAAATTTTCATTTTTGAATGTCAACGGCCATATCACGTAGAACGCACCTGGTCTCGTCAGCTCCCAGAAGTTAAGTTACGTCGAGTCCCGTTAGTACTTGGAAGGGTGACCGCTTGGGAATACGGGATGTCGTTGGCGATGAACAGTTTGTTTTCAATAACAAACTTCTTGAAATTTTTTTTCAATCACGATGGTTACCAGTCCAAATTCGTAGATAAAAAATTTCAATGCCTTAGAGATAGGTTCAATTCATCTATAAGAATGATTCTGGATCAATTCCATTGAGAGTTTTTCAAAGTTTATCGCGTTTTTTAATCGCGATGGTTACCAGTGCAAATTCGTAGATCAAAAATATCAATGGCATAGAGATAGGTTCAATTCATCTATAGGAATGATTCTGGATAAATTTCATTGCGAGTTTTTCAAAGTTTATCGCGCTTTTTTATTCGCGATGGTTACGAGTCCAAATTCAATGAAAAAACATTTCTATCACTTTGAAGTGATTTTCTATTCATCCATTGGGACTGGGAGGGTAAATTTTCATTTTTGAATGTCAACGGCCATATCACGTAGAACGCACCTGGTCTCGTCAGCTCCCAGAAGTTAAGTTACGTCGAGTCCCGTTAGTACTTGGAAGGGTGACCGCTTGGGAATACGGGATGTCGTTGGCGATGAACAGTTTGTTTTCAATAACAAACTTCTTGAAATTTTTTTTCAATCACGATAATTACCAGTCCAAATTCGTAGATAAAAAATTTCAATGCCTTAGAGATAGGTTCAATTCATCTATAAGAATGATTCTGGATCAATTCCATTGAGAGTTTTTCAAAGTTTATCGCGTTTTTTAATCGCGATGGTTACCAGTGCAAATTCGTAGATCAAAAATATCAATGGCATAGAGATAGGTTCAATTCATCTATAGGAATGATTCTGGATAAATTTCATTGCGAGTTTTTCAAAGTTTATCGCGCTTTTTTATTCGCGATGGTTACGAGTCCAAATTCAATGAAAAAACATTTCTATCACTTTGAAGTGATTTTCTATTCATCCATTGGGACTGGGAGGGTAAATTTTCATTTTTGAATGTCAACGGCCATATCACGTAGAACGCACCTGGTCTCGTCAGCTCCCAGAAGTTAAGTTACGTCGAGTCCCGTTAGTACTTGGAAGGGTGACCGCTTGGGAATACGGGATGTCGTTGGCGATGAACAGTTTGTTTTCAATAACAAACTTCTTGAAATTTTTTTTCAATCACGATGGTTACCAGTCCAAATTCGTAGATAAAAAATTTCAATGCCTTAGAGATAGGTTCAATTCATCTATAAGAATGATTCTGGATCAATTCCATTGAGAGTTTTTCAAAGTTTATCGCGTTTTTTAATCGCGATGGTTACCAGTCCAAATTCGTAGATCAAAAATATCAATGGCATAGAGATAGGTTCAATTCATCTATAGGAATGATTCTGGATAAATTTCATTGCGAGTTTTTCAAAGTTTATCGCGCTTTTTTATTCGCGATGGTTACGAGTCCAAATTCAATGAAAAAACATTTCTATCACTTTGAAGTGATTTTCTATTCATCCATTGGGACTGGGAGGGTAAATTTTCATTTTTGAATGTCAACGGCCATATCACGTAGAACGCACCTGGTCTCGTCAGCTCCCAGAAGTTAAGTTACGTCGAGTCCCGTTAGTACTTGGAAGGGTGACCGCTTGGGAATACGGGATGTCGTTGGCGATGAACAGTTTGTTTTCAATAACAAACTTCTTGAAATTTTTTTTCAATCACGATGGTTACCAGTCCAAATTCTTAGATAAAAAATTTCAATGGCATAGAGATAGGTTCAATTCATCTATAGGAATGATTCTGGATAAATTTCATTGCGAGTTTTTCAAAGTTTATCGCGCTTTTTTATTCGCGATGGTTGCGAGTCCAAATTCAATGAACAAACATTTCTATCACTTTGAAGTGATTTTCTATTCATCCATTGGGACTGGGAGGGTAAATTTTCATTTTTGAATGTCAACGGCCATATCACGTAGAACGCACCTGGTCTCGTCAGCTCCCAGAAGTTAAGTTACGTCGAGTCCCGTTAGTACTTGGAAGGGTGACCGCTTGGGAATACGGGATGTCGTTGGCGATGAACAGTTTGTTTTCAATAACAAACTTCTTGAAATTTTTTTTCAATCACGATAATTACCAGTCCAAATTCGTAGATAAAAAATTTCAATGCCTTAGAGATAGGTTCAATTCATCTATAAGAATGATTCTGGATCAATTCCATTGAGAGTTTTTCAAAGTTTATCGCGTTTTTTAATCGCGATGGTTACCAGTCCAAATTCGTAGATCAAAAATATCAATGGCATAGAGATAGGTTCAATTCATCTATAGGAATGATTCTGGATAAATTTCATTGCGAGTTTTTCAAAGTTTATCGCGCTTTTTTATTCGCGATGGTTACGAGTCCAAATTCAATGAAAAAACATTTCTATCACTTTGAAGTGATTTTCTATTCATCCATTGGGACTGGGAGGGTAAATTTTCATTTTTGAATGTCAAATATCACGTAGAACGGACCTGGTCTCGTCAGCTCCCAGAAGTTAAGTTACGTCGAGTCCCGTTAGTACTTGGAAGGGTGACCGCTTGGGAATACGGGATGTCGTTGGCGATGAATAGTTTGTTTTCAATAACAAATTTCTTGAAATTTTTTTTCAATCACGATGGTTACCAGTCCAAATTCTTAGATAAAAAATTTCAATGGCACATAGAGATAGGTTCAATTCATCTATAGGAATGATTCTGGATAAATTTCATTGCGAGTTTTTCAAAGTTTATCGCGCTTTTTTATTCGCGATGGTTACGAGTCCAAATTCAATGAACAAACATTTCTATCACTTTGAAGTGATTTTCTATTCATCCATTGGGACTGGGAGGGTAAATTTTCATTTTTGAATGTCAACGGCCATATCACGTAGAACGCACCTGGTCTCGTCAGCTCCCAGAAGTTAAGTTACGTCGAGTCCCGTTAGTACTTGGAAGGGTGACCGCTTGGGAATACGGGATGTCGTTGGCGATGAACAGTTTTGTTTTCAATAACAAACTTCTTGAAATTTTTTTTTCAATCACGATAATTACCAGTCCAAATTCGTAGATAAAAAATTTCAATGCCTTAGAGATAGGTTCAATTCATCTATAAGAATGATTCTGGATCAATTCCATTGAGAGTTTTTCAAAGTTTATCGCGTTTTTTTAATCGCGATGGTTACCAGTCCAAATTCGTAGATCAAAAATATCAATGGCATAGAGATAGGTTCAATTCATCTATAGGAATGATTCTGGATAAATTTCATTGCGAGTTTTTCAAAGTTTATCGCGCTTTTTTATTCGCGATGGTTACGAGTCCACATTCAATGAAAAAACATTTCTATCACTTTGAAGTGATTTTCTATTCATCCATTGGGACTGGGAGGGTAAATTTTCATTTTTGAATGTCAACGGCCATATCACGTAGAACGCACCTGGTCTCGTCAGCTCCCAGAAGTTAAGTTACGTCGAGTCCCGTTAGTACTTGGAAGGGTGACCGCTTGGGAATACGGGATGTCGTTGGCGATGAACAGTTTGTTTTCAATAACAAACTTCTTGAAATTTTTTTTCAATCACGATGGTTACCAGTCCAAATTCTTAGATAAAAAATTTCAATGGCATAGAGATAGGTTCAATTCATCTATAAGAATGATTCTGGATCAATTCCATTGAGAGTTTTTCAAAGTTTATCGCGTTTTTTAATCGCGATGGTTACCAGTCCAAATTCGTGGATCAAAAATATCAATGGCATAGAGATAGGTTCAATTCATCTATAGGAATGATTCTGGATAAATTTCATTGCGAGTTTTTCAAAGTTTATCGCGCTTTTTTATTCGCGATGGTTACGAGTCCAAATTCAATGAAAAAACATTTCTATCACTTTGAAGTGATTTTCTATTCATCCATTGGGACTGGGAGGGTAAATTTTCATTTTTGAATGTCAACGGCCCATATCACGTAGAACGCACCTGGTCTCGTCAGCTCCCAGAAGTTAAGTTACGTCGAGTCCCGTTAGTACTTGGAAGGGTGACCGCTTGGGAATACGGGATGTCGTTGGCGATGAACAGTTTGTTTTCAATAACAAACTTCTTGAAATTTTTTTTCAATCACGATGGTTACCAGTCCAAATTCTTAGATAAAAAATTTCAATGGCATAGAGATAGGTTCAATTCATCTATAGGAATGATTCTGGATAAATTTCATTGCGAGTTTTTCAAAGTTTATCGCGCTTTTTTATTCGCGATGGTTACGAGTCCAAATTCAATGAACAAACATTTCTATCACTTTGAAGTGATTTTCTATTCATCCATTGGGACTGGGAGGGTAAATTTTCATTTTTGAATGTCAACGGCCATATCACGTAGAACGCACCTGGTCTCGTCAGCTCCCAGAAGTTAAGTTACGTCGAGTCCCGTTAGTACTTGGAAGGGTGACCGCTTGGGAATACGGGATGTCGTTGGCGATGAACAGTTTGTTTTCAATAACAAACTTCTTGAAATTTTTTTTCAATCACGATAATTACCAGTCCAAATTCGTAGATAAAAAATTTCAATGCCTTAGAGATAGGTTCAATTCATCTATAAGAATGATTCTGGATCAATTCCATTGAGAGTTTTTCAAAGTTTATCGCGTTTTTTAATCGCGATGGTTACCAGTCCAAATTCGTAGATCAAAAATATCAATGGCATAGAGATAGGTTCAATTCATCTATAGGAATGATTCTGGATAAATTTCATTGCGAGTTTTTCAAGTTTATCGCGCTTTTTTATTCGCGATGGTTACGAGTCCAAATTCAATGAAAAAACATTTCTATCACTTTGAAGTGATTTTCTATTCATCCATTGGGACTGGGAGGGTAAATTTTCATTTTTGAATGTCAACGGCCATATCACGTAGAACGCACCTGGTCTCGTCAGCTCCCAGAAGTTAAGTTACGTCGAGTCCCGTTAGTACTTGGAAGGGTGACCGCTTGGGGAATACGGGATGTCGTTGGCGATGAACAGTTTGTTTTCAATAACAAACTTCTTGAAATTTTTTTTCAATCACGATGGTTACCAGTCCAAATTCTTAGATAAAAAATTTCAATGGCATAGAGATAGGTTCAATTCATCTATAAGAATGATTCTGGATCAATTCCATTGAGAGTTTTTCAAAGTTTATCGCGTTTTTTAATCGCGATGGTTACCAGTCCAAATTCGTAGATCAAAAATATCAATGGCATAGAGATAGGTTCAATTCATCTATAGGAATGATTCTGGATAAATTTCATTGCGAGTTTTTCAAAGTTTATCGCGCTTTTTTATTCGCGATGGTTACGAGTCCAAATTCAATGAAAAAAACATTCTATCACTTTGAAGTGATTTTCTATTCATCCATTGGGACTGGGAGGGTAAATTTTCATTTTTGAATGTCAACGGCCATATCACGTAGAACGCACCTGGTCTCGTCAGCTCCCAGAAGTTAAGTTACGTCGAGTCCCGTTAGTACTTGGAAGGGTGACCGCTTGGGAATACGGGATGTCGTTGGCGATGAACAGTTTGTTTTCAATAACAAACTTCTTGAAATTTTTTTTCAATCACGATAATTACCAGTCCAAATTCGTAGATAAAAAATTTCAATGCCTTAGAGATAGGTTCAATTCATCTATAAGAATGATTCTGGATCAATTCCATTGAGAGTTTTTCAAAGTTTATCGCGTTTTTTAATCGCGATGGTTACCAGTCCAAATTCGTAGATCAAAAATATCAATGGCATAGAGATAGGTTCAATTCATCTATAGGAATGATTCTGGATAAATTCATTGCGAGTTTTTCAAAGTTTATCGCGCTTTTTTATTCGCGATGGTTACGAGTCCAAATTCAATGAAAAACATTTCTATCACTTTGAAGTGATTTTCTATTCATCCATTGGGACTGGGAGGGTAAATTTTCATTTTTGAATGTCAACGGCCATATCACGTAGAACGCACCTGGTCTCGTCAGCTCCCAGAAGTTAAGTTACGTCGAGTCCCGTTAGTACTTGGAAGGGTGACCGCTTGGGAATACGGGATGTCGTTGGCGATGAACAGTTTGTTTTCAATAACAAACTTCTTGAAATTTTTTTTCAATCACGATGGTTACCAGTCCAAATTCGTAGATAAAAAATTTCAATGCCTTAGAGATAGGTTCAATTCATCTATAAGAATGATTCTGGATCAATTCCATTGAGAGTTTTTCAAAGTTTATCGCGTTTTTTAATCGCGATGGTTACCAGTCCAAATTCGTAGATCAAAAATATCAATGGCATAGAGATAGGTTCAATTCATCTATAGGAATGATTCTGGATAAATTTCATTGCGAGTTTTTCAAAGTTTATCGCGCTTTTTTATTCGCGATGGTTACGAGTCCAAATTCAATGAAAAAACATTTCTATCACTTTGAAGTGATTTTCTATTCATCCATTGGGACTGGGAGGGTAAATTTTCATTTTGAATGTCAACGGCCATATCACGTAGAACGCACCTGGTCTCGTCAGCTCCCAGAAGTTAAGTTACGTCGAGTCCCGTTAGTACTTGGAAGGGTGACCGCTTGGGAATACGGGATGTCGTTGGCGATGAACAGTTTGTTTTCAATAACAAACTTCTTGAAATTTTTTTTCAATCACGATGGTTACCAGTCCAAATTCGTAGATAAAAAATTTCAATGCCTTAGAGATAGGTTCAATTCATCTATAAGAATGATTCTGGATCAATTCCATTGAGAGTTTTTCAAAGTTTATCGCGTTTTTTAATCGCGATGGTTACCAGTCCAAATTCGTAGATCAAAAATATCAATGGCATAGAGATAGGTTCAATTCATCTATAGGAATGATTCTGGATAAATTTCATTGCGAGTTTTTCAAAGTTTATCGCGCTTTTTTATTCGCGATGGTTACGAGTCCAAATTCAATGAAAAAACATTTCTATCACTTTGAAGTGATTTTCTATTCATCCATTGGGACTGGGAGGGTAAATTTTCATTTTTGAATGTCAACGGCCATATCACGTAGAACGCACCTGGTCTCGTCAGCTCCCAGAAGTTAAGTTACGTCGAGTCCCGTTAGTACTTGGAAGGGTGACCGCTTGGGAATACGGGATGTCGTTGGCGATGAACAGTTTGTTTTCAATAACAAACTTCTTGAAATTTTTTTTCAATCACGATGGTTACCAGTCCAAATTCGTAGATAAAAAATTTCAATGCCTTAGAGATAGGTTCAATTCATCTATAAGAATGATTCTGGATCAATTCCATTGAGAGTTTTTCAAAGTTTATCGCGTTTTTTAATCGCGATGGTTACCAGTCCAAATTCGTAGATCAAAAATATCAATGGCATAGAGATAGGTTCAATTCATCTATAGGAATGATTCTGGATAAATTTCATTGCGAGTTTTTCAAAGTTTATCGCGCTTTTTTATTCGCGATGGTTACGAGTCCAAATTCAATGAAAAAACATTTCTATCACTTTGAAGTGATTTTCTATTCATCCATTGGGACTGGGAGGGTAAATTTTCATTTTTGAATGTCAACGGCCATATCACGTAGAAAGCACCTGGTCTCGTCAGCTCCCAGAAGTTAAGTTACGTCGAGTCCCGTTAGTACTTGGAAGGGTGACCGCTTGGGAATACGGGATGTCGTTGGCGATGAACAGTTTGTTTTCAATAACAAACTTCTTGAAATTTTTTTTCAATCACGATGGTTACCAGTCCAAATTCTTAGATAAAAAATTTCAATGGCATAGAGATAGGTTCAATTCATCTATTTGAATGATTCTGGATAAATTTCATTGCGAGTTTTTCAAAGTTTATCGCGCTTTTTTATTCGCGATGGTTACGAGTCCAAATTCAATGAACAAACATTTCTATCACTTTGAAGTGATTTTCTATTCATCCATTGGGACTGGGAGGGTAAATTTTCATTTTTGAATGTCAACGGCCATATCACGTAGAACGCACCTGGTCTCGTCAGCTCCCAGAAGTTAAGTTACGTCGAGTCCCGTTAGTACTTGGAAGGGTGACCGCTTGGGAATACGGGATGTCGTTGGCGATGAACAGTTTGTTTTCAATAACAAACTTCTTGAAATTTTTTTTCAATCACGATAATTACCAGTCCAAATTCGTAGATAAAAAATTTCAATGCCTTAGAGATAGGTTCAATTCATCTATAAGAATGATTCTGGATCAATTCCATTGAGAGTTTTTCAAAGTTTATCGCGTTTTTTAATCGCGATGGTTACCAGTCCAAATTCGTAGATCAAAAATATCAATGGCATAGAGATAGGTTCAATTCATCTATAGGAATGATTCTGGATAAATTTCATTGCGAGTTTTTCAAAGTTTATCGCGCTTTTTTATTCGCGATGGTTACGAGTCCAAATTCAATGAAAAAACATTTCTATCACTTTGAAGTGATTTTCTATTCATCCATTGGGACTGGGAGGGTAAATTTTCATTTATGAATGTCAACGGCCATATCACGTAGAACGCACCTGGTCTCGTCAGCTCCCAGAAGTTAAGTTACGTCGAGTCCCGTTAGTACTT
This sequence comes from Daphnia pulicaria, assembly GCF_021234035.1. Lineage (NCBI taxonomy): Eukaryota > Metazoa > Arthropoda > Branchiopoda > Diplostraca > Daphniidae > Daphnia > Daphnia pulicaria. Next base: position 1,097,444 of record NC_060915.1, read on the forward strand.
GGAAGGGTGACCGCTTGGGAATACGGGATGTCGTTGGCGATGAACAGTTTGTTTTCAATAACAAACTTCTTGAAATTTTTTTTCAATCACGATGGTTACCAGTCCAAATTCTTAGATAAAAAATTTCAATGGCATAGAGATAGGTTCAATTCATCTATAAGAATGATTCTGGATCAATTCCATTGAGAGTTTTTCAAAGTTTATCGCGTTTTTTAATCGCGATGGTTACCAGTCCAAATTCGTAGATCAAAAATATCAATGGCATAGAGATAGGTTCAATTCATCTATAGGAATGATTCTGGATAAATTTCATTGCGAGTTTTTCAAAGTTTATCGCGCTTTTTTATTCGCGATGGTTACGAGTCCAAATTCAATGAAAAAACATTTCTATCACTTTGAAGTGATTTTCTATTCATCCATTGGGACTGGGAGGGTAAATTTTCATTTTTGAATGTCAACGGCCATATCACGTAGAACGCACCTGGTCTCGTCAGCTCCCAGAAGTTAAGTTACGTCGAGTCCCGTTAGTACTTGGAAGGGTGACCGCTTGGGAATACGGGATGTCGTTGGCGATGAACAGTTTGTTTTCAATAACAAACTTCTTGAAATTTTTTTTCAATCACGATGGTTACCAGTCCAAATTCGTAGATAAAAAATTTCAATGCCTTAGAGATAGGTTCAATTCATCTATAAGAATGATTCTGGATCAATTCCATTGAGAGTTTTTCAAAGTTTATCGCGTTTTTTAATCGCGATGGTTACCAGTCCAAATTCGTAGATCAAAAATATCAATGGCATAGAGATAGGTTCAATTCATCTATAGGAATGATTCTGGATAAATTTCATTGCGAGTTTTTCAAAGTTTATCGCGCTTTTTTATTCGCGATGGTTACGAGTCCAAATTCAATGAAAAAACATTTCTATCACTTTGAAGTGATTTTCTATTCATCCATTGGGACTGGGAGGGTAAATTTTCATTTTTGAATGTCAACGGCCATATCACGTAGAACGCACCTGGTCTCGTCAGCTCCCAGAAGTTAAGTTACGTCGAGTCCCGTTAGTACTTGGAAGGGTGACCGCTTGGGAATACGGGATGTCGTTGGCGATGAACAGTTTGTTTTCAATAACAAACTTCTTGAAATTTTTTTTCAATCACGATGGTTACCAGTCCAAATTCTTAGATAAAAAATTTCAATGGCATAGAGATAGGTTCAATTCATCTATAAGAATGATTCTGGATCAATTCCATTGAGAGTTTTTCAAAGTTTATCGCGTTTTTTAATCGCGATGGTTACCAGTCCAAATTCGTAGATCAAAAATATCAATGGCATAGAGATAGGTTCAATTCATCTATAGGAATGATTCTGGATAAATTTCATTGCGAGTTTTTCAAAGTTTATCGCGCTTTTTTATTCGCGATGGTTACGAGTCCAAATTCAATGAAAAAACATTTCTATCACTTTGAAGTGATTTTCTATTCATCCATTGGGACTGGGAGGGTAAATTTTCATTTTTGAATGTCAACGGCCATATCACGTAGAACGCACCTGGTCTCGTCAGCTCCCAGAAGTTAAGTTACGTCGAGTCCCGTTAGTACTTGGAAGGGTGACCGCTTGGGAATACGGGATGTCGTTGGCGATGAACAGTTTGTTTTCAATAACAAACTTCTTGAAATTTTTTTTCAATCACGATGGTTACCAGTCCAAATTCGTAGATAAAAAATTTCAATGCCTTAGAGATAGGTTCAATTCATCTATAAGAATGATTCTGGATCAATTCCATTGAGAGTTTTTCAAAGTTTATCGCGTTTTTTAATCGCGATGGTTACCAGTCCAAATTCGTAGATCAAAAATATCAATGGCATAGAGATAGGTTCAATTCATCTATAGGAATGATTCTGGATAAATTTCATTGCGAGTTTTTCAAAGTTTATCGCGCTTTTTTATTCGCGATGGTTACGAGTCCAAATTCAATGAAAAAACATTTCTATCACTTTGAAGTGATTTTCTATTCATCCATTGGGACTGGGAGGGTAAATTTTCATTTTTGAATGTCAACGGCCATATCACGTAGAACGCACCTGGTCTCGTCAGCTCCCAGAAGTTAAGTTACGTCGAGTCCCGTTAGTACTTGGAAGGGTGACCGCTTGGGAATACGGGATGTCGTTGGCGATGAACAGTTTGTTTTCAATAACAAACTTCTTGAAATTTTTTTTCAATCACGATGGTTACCAGTCCAAATTCTTAGATAAAAAATTTCAATGGCATAGAGATAGGTTCAATTCATCTATTTGAATGATTCTGGATAAATTTCATTGCGAGTTTTTCAAAGTTTATCGCGCTTTTTTATTCGCGATGGTTACGAGTCCAAATTCAATGAACAAACATTTCTATCACTTTGAAGTGATTTTCTATTCATCCATTGGGACTGGGAGGGTAAATTTTCATTTTTGAATGTCAACGGCCATATCACGTAGAACGCACCTGGTCTCGTCAGCTCCCAGAAGTTAAGTTACGTCGAGTCCCGTTAGTACTTGGAAGGGTGACCGCTTGGGAATACGGGATGTCGTTGGCGATGAACAGTTTGTTTTCAATAACAAACTTCTTGAAATTTTTTTTCAATCACGATAATTACCAGTCCAAATTCGTAGATAAAAAATTTCAATGCCTTAGAGATAGGTTCAATTCATCTATAAGAATGATTCTGGATCAATTCCATTGAGAGTTTTTCAAAGTTTATCGCGTTTTTTAATCGCGATGGTTACCAGTCCAAATTCGTAGATCAAAAATATCAATGGCATAGAGATAGGTTCAATTCATCTATAGGAATGATTCTGGATAAATTTCATTGCGAGTTTTTCAAAGTTTATCGCGCTTTTTTATTCGCGATGGTTACGAGTCCAAATTCAATGAAAAAACATTTCTATCACTTTGAAGTGATTTTCTATTCATCCATTGGGACTGGGAGGGTAAATTTTCATTTTTGAATGTCAACGGCCATATCACGTAGAACGCACCTGGTCTCGTCAGCTCCCAGAAGTTAAGTTACGTCGAGTCCCGTTAGTACTTGGAAGGGTGACCGCTTTGGAATACGGGATGTCGTTGGCGATGAACAGTTTGTTTTCAATAACAAACTTCTTGAAATTTTTTTTCAATCACGATAATTACCAGTCCAAATTCGTAGATAAAAAATTTCAATGCCTTAGAGATAGGTTCAATTCATCTATAAGAATGATTCTGGATCAATTCCATTGAGAGTTTTTCAAAGTTTATCGCGTTTTTTAATCGCGATGGTTACCAGTCCAAATTCGTAGATCAAAAATATCAATGGCATAGAGATAGGTTCAATTCATCTATAGGAATGATTCTGGATAAATTTCATTGCGAGTTTTTCAAAGTTTATCGCGCTTTTTTATTCGCGATGGTTACGAGTCCAAATTCAATGAACAAACATTTCTATCACTTTGAAGTGATTTTCTATTCATCCATTGGGACTGGGAGGGTAAATTTTCAATTTTGAATGTCAACGGCCATATCACGTAGAACGCACCTGGTCTCGTCAGCTCCCAGAAGTTAAGTTACGTCGAGTCCCGTTAGTACTTGGAAGGGTGACCGCTTGGGAATACGGGATGTCGTTGGCGATGAACAGTTTGTTTTCAATAACAAACTTCTTGAAATTTTTTTTCAATCACGATGGTTACCAGTCCAAATTCTTAGATAAAAAATTTCAATGGCATAGAGATAGGTTCAATTCATCTATTTGAATGATTCTGGATAAATTTCATTGCGAGTTTTTCAAAGTTTATCGCGCTTTTTTATTCGCGATGGTTACGAGTCCAAATTCAATGAACAAACATTTCTATCACTTTGAAGTGATTTTCTATTCATCCATTGGGACTGGGAGGGTAAATTTTCATTTTTGAATGTCAACGGCCATATCACGTAGAACGCACCTGGTCTCGTCAGCTCCCAGAAGTTAAGTTACGTCGAGTCCCGTTAGTACTTGGAAGGGTGACCGCTTGAGAATACGGGATGTCGTTGGCGATGAACAGTTTGTTTTCAATAACAAACTTCTTGAAATTTTTTTTCAATCACGATGGTTACCAGTCCAAATTCTTAGATAAAAAATTTCAATGGCATAGAGATAGGTTCAATTCATCTATTTGAATGATTCTGGATAAATTTCATTGCGAGTTTTTCAAAGTTTATCGCGCTTTTTTATTCGCGATGGTTACGAGTCCAAATTCAATGAACAAACATTTCTATCACTTTGAAGTGATTTTCTATTCATCCATTGGGACTGGGAGGGTAAATTTTCATTTTTGAATGTCAACGGCCATATCACGTAGAACGCACCTGGTTTCGTCAGCTCCCAGAAGTTAAGTTACGTCGAGTCCCGTTAGTACTTGGAAGGGTGACCGCTTGGGAATACGGGATGTCGTTGGCGATGAACAGTTTGTTTTCAATAACAAACTTCTTGAAATTTTTTTTCAATCACGATAATTACCAGTCCAAATTCGTAGATAAAAAATTTCAATGCCTTAGAGATAGGTTCAATTCATCTATAAGAATGATTCTGGATCAATTCCATTGAGAGTTTTTCAAAGTTTATCGCGTTTTTTAATCGCGATGGTTACCAGTCCAAATTCGTAGATCAAAAATATCAATGGCATAGAGATAGGTTCAATTCATCTATTTGAATGATTCTGGATAAATTTCATTGCGAGTTTTTCAAAGTTTATCGCGCTTTTTTATTCGCGATGGTTACGAGTCCAAATTCAATGAACAAACATTTCTATCACTTTGAAGTGATTTTCTATTCATCCATTGGGACTGGGAGGGTAAATTTTCATTTTTGAATGTCAACGGCCATATCACGTAGAACGCACCTGGTTTCGTCAGCTCCCAGAAGTTAAGTTACGTCGAGTCCCGTTAGTACTTGGAAGGGTGACCGCTTGGGAATACGGGATGTCGTTGGCGATGAACAGTTTGTTTTCAATAACAAACTTCTTGAAATTTTTTTTCAATCACGATAATTACCAGTCCAAATTCGTAGATAAAAAATTTCAATGCCTTAGAGATAGGTTCAATTCATCTATAAGAATGATTCTGGATCAATTCCATTGAGAGTTTTTCAAAGTTTATCGCGTTTTTTAATCGCGATGGTTACCAGTCCAAATTCGTAGATCAAAAATATCAATGGCATAGAGATAGGTTCAATTCATCTATAGGAATGATTCTGGATAAATTTCATTGCGAGTTTTTCAAAGTTTATCGCGCTTTTTTATTCGCGATGGTTACGAGTCCAAATTCAATGAACAAACATTTCTATCACTTTGAAGTGATTTTCTATTCATCCATTGGGACTGGGAGGGTAAATTTTCATTTTTGAATGTCAACGGCCATATCACGTAGAACGCACCTGGTCTCGTCAGCTCCCAGAAGTTAAGTTACGTCGAGTCCCGTTAGTACTTGGAAGGGTGACCGCTTGGGAATACGGGATGTCGTTGGCGATGAACAGTTTGTTTTCAATAACAAACTTCTTGAAATTTTTTTTCAATCACGATGGTTACCAGTCCAAATTCTTAGATAAAAAATTTCAATGGCATAGAGATAGGTTCAATTCATCTATTTGAATGATTCTGGATAAATTTCATTGCGAGTTTTTCAAAGTTTATCGCGCTTTTTTATTCGCGATGGTTACGAGTCCAAATTCAATGAACAAACATTTCTATCACTTTGAAGTGATTTTCTATTCATCCATTGGGAATGGGAGGGTAAATTTTCATTTTTGAATGTCAACGGCCATATCACGTAGAACGCACCTGGTCTCGTCAGCTCCCAGAAGTTAAGTTACGTCGAGTCCCGTTAGTACTTGGAAGGGTGACCGCTTGGGAATACGGGATGTCGTTGGCGATGAACAGTTTGTTTTCAATAACAAACTTCTTGAAATTTTTTTTCAATCACGATGGTTACCAGTCCAAATTCTTAGATAAAAAATTTCAATGGCATAGAGATAGGTTCAATTCATCTATTTGAATGATTCTGGATAAATTTCATTGCGAGTTTTTCAAAGTTTATCGCGCTTTTTTATTCGCGATGGTTACGAGTCCAAATTCAATGAACAAACATTTCTATCACTTTGAAGTGATTTTCTATTCATCCATTGGGAATGGGAGGGTAAATTTTCATTTTTGAATGTCAACGGCCATATCACGTAGAACGCACCTGGTCTCGTCAGCTCCCAGAAGTTAAGTTACGTCGAGTCCCGTTAGTACTTGGAAGGGTGACCGCTTGGGAATACGGGATGTCGTTGGCGATGAACAGTTTGTTTTCAATAACAAACTTCTTGAAATTTTTTTTCAATCACGATGGTTACCAGTCCAAATTCTTAGATAAAAAATTTCAATGGCATAGAGATAGGTTCAATTCATCTATTTGAATGATTCTGGATAAATTTCATTGCGAGTTTTTCAAAGTTTATCGCGCTTTTTTATTCGCGATGGTTACGAGTCCAAATTCAATGAACAAACATTTCTATCACTTTGAAGTGATTTTCTATTCATCCATTGGGACTGGGAGGGTAAATTTTCATTTTTGAATGTCAACGGCCATATCACGTAGAACGCACCTGGTCTCGTCAGCTCCCAGAAGTTAAGTTACGTCGAGTCCCGTTAGTACTTGGAAGGGTGACCGCTTGGGAATACGGGATGTCGTTGGCGATGAACAGTTTGTTTTCAATAACAAACTTCTTGAAATTTTTTTTCAATCACGATGGTTACCAGTCCAAATTCTTAGATAAAAAATTTCAATGGCATAGAGATAGGTTCAATTCATCTATTTGAATGATTCTGGATAAATTTCATTGCGAGTTTTTCAAAGTTTATCGCGCTTTTTTATTCGCGATGGTTACGAGTCCAAATTCAATGAACAAACATTTCTATCACTTTGAAGTGATTTTCTATTCATCCATTGGGACTGGGAGGGTAAATTTTCATTTTTGAATGTCAACGGCCATATCACGTAGAACGCACCTGGTCTCGTCAGCTCCCAGAAGTTAAGTTACGTCGAGTCCCGTTAGTACTTGGAAGGGTGACCGCTTGGGAATACGGGATGTCGTTGGCGATGAACAGTTTGTTTTCAATAACAAACTTCTTGAAATTTTTTTTCAATCACGATGGTTACCAGTCCAAATTCTTAGATAAAAAATTTCAATGGCATAGAGATAGGTTCAATTCATCTATTTGAATGATTCTGGATAAATTTCATTGCGAGTTTTTCAAAGTTTATCGCGCTTTTTTATTCGCGATGGTTACGAGTCCAAATTCAATGAACAAACATTTCTATCACTTTGAAGTGATTTTCTATTCATCCATTGGGACTGGGAGGGTAAATTTTCATTTTTGAATGTCAACGGCCATATCACGTAGAACGCACCTGGTTTCGTCAGCTCCCAGAAGTTAAGTTACGTCGAGTCCCGTTAGTACTTGGAAGGGTGACCGCTTGGGAATACGGGATGTCGTTGGCGATGAACAGTTTGTTTTCAATAACAAACTTCTTGAAATTTTTTTTCAATCACGATAATTACCAGTCCAAATTCGTAGATAAAAAATTTCAATGCCTTAGAGATAGGTTCAATTCATCTATAAGAATGATTCTGGATCAATTCCATTGAGAGTTTTTCAAAGTTTATCGCGTTTTTTAATCGCGATGGTTACCAGTCCAAATTCGTAGATCAAAAATATCAATGGCATAGAGATAGGTTCAATTCATCTATAGGAATGATTCTTGATAAATTTCATTGCGAGTTTTTCAAAGTTTATCGCGCTTTTTTATTCGCGATGGTTACGAGTCCAAATTCAATGAAAAAACATTTCTATCACTTTGAAGTGATTTTCTATTCATCCATTGGGAATGGGAGGGTAAATTTTCATTTTTGAATGTCAACGGCCATATCACGTAGAACGCACCTGGTCTCGTCAGCTCCCAGAAGTTAAGTTACGTCGAGTCCCGTTAGTACTTGGAAGGGTGACCGCTTGGGAATACGGGATGTCGTTGGCGATGAACAGTTTGTTTTCAATAACAAACTTCTTGAAATTTTTTTTCAATCACGATAATTACCAGTCCAAATTCGTAGATAAAAAATTTCAATGCCTTAGAGATAGGTTCAATTCATCTATAAGAATGATTCTGGATCAATTCCATTGAGAGTTTTTCAAAGTTTATCGCGTTTTTTAATCGCGATGGTTACCAGTCCAAATTCGTAGATCAAAAATATCAATGGCATAGAGATAGGTTCAATTCATCTATAGGAATGATTCTTGATAAATTTCATTGCGAGTTTTTCAAAGTTTATCGCGCTTTTTTATTCGCGATGGTTACGAGTCCAAATTCAATGAAAAAACATTTCTATCACTTTGAAGTGATTTTCTATTCATCCATTGGGAATGGGAGGGTAAATTTTCATTTTTGAATGTCAACGGCCATATCACGTAGAACGCACCTGGTCTCGTCAGCTCCCAGAAGTTAAGTTACGTCGAGTCCCGTTAGTACTTGGAAGGGTGACCGCTTGGGAATACGGGATGTCGTTGGCGATGAACAGTTTGTTTTCAATAACAAACTTCTTGAAATTTTTTTTCAATCACGATGGTTACCAGTCCAAATTCTTAGATAAAAAATTTCAATGGCATAGAGATAGGTTCAATTCATCTATTTGAATGATTCTGGATAAATTTCATTGCGAGTTTTTCAAAGTTTATCGCGCTTTTTTATTCGCGATGGTTACGAGTCCAAATTCAATGAACAAACATTTCTATCACTTTGAAGTGATTTTCTATTCATCCATTGGGACTGGGAGGGTAAATTTTCATTTTTGAATGTCAACGGCCATATCACGTAGAACGCACCTGGTCTCGTCAGCTCCCAGAAGTTAAGTTACGTCGAGTCCCGTTAGTACTTGGAAGGGTGACCGCTTGGGAATACGGGATGTCGTTGGCGATGAACAGTTTGTTTTCAATAACAAACTCCTTGAAATTTTTTTTTCAATCACGATGGTTACCAGTCCAAATTCTTAGATAAAAAATTTCAATGGCATAGAGATAGGTTCAATTCATCTATTTGAATGATTCTGGATAAATTTCATTGCGAGTTTTTCAAAGTTTATCGCGCTTTTTTATTCGCGATGGTTACGAGTCCAAATTCAATGAACAAACATTTCTATCACTTTGAAGTGATTTTCTATTCATCCATTGGGACTGGGAGGGTAAATTTTCATTTTTGAATGTCAACGGCCATATCACGTAGAACGCACCTGGTCTCGTCAGCTCCCAGAAGTTAAGTTACGTCGAGTCCCGTTAGTACTTGGAAGGGTGACCGCTTGGGAATACGGGATGTCGTTGGCGATGAACAGTTTGTTTTCAATAACAAACTTCTTGAAATTTTTTTTCAATCACGATGGTTACCAGTCCAAATTCTTAGATAAAAAATTTCAATGGCATAGAGATAGGTTCAATTCATCTATTTGAATGATTCTGGATAAATTTCATTGCGAGTTTTTCAAAGTTTATCGCGCTTTTTTATTCGCGATGGTTACGAGTCCAAATTCAATGAACAAACATTTCTATCACTTTGAAGTGATTTTCTATTCATCCATTGGGACTGGGAGGGTAAATTTTCATTTTTGAATGTCAACGGCCATATCACGTAGAACGCACCTGGTCTCGTCAGCTCCCAGAAGTTAAGTTACGTAGAGTCCCGTTAGTACTTGGAAGGGTGACCGCTTGGGAATACGGGATGTCGTTGGCGATGAACAGTTTGTTTTCAATAACAAACTTCTTGAAATTTTTTTTCAATCACGATAATTACCAGTCCAAATTCGTAGATAAAAAATTTCAATGCCTTAGAGATAGGTTCAATTCATCTATAAGAATGATTCTGGATCAATTCCATTGAGAGTTTTTCAAAGTTTATCGCGTTTTTTAATCGCGATGGTTACCAGTCCAAATTCGTAGATCAAAAATATCAATGGCATAGAGATAGGTTCAATTCATCTATAGGAATGATTCTTGATAAATTTCATTGCGAGTTTTTCAAAGTTTATCGCGCTTTTTTATTCGCGATGGTTACGAGTCCAAATTCAATGAAAAAACATTTCTATCACTTTGAAGTGATTTTCTATTCATCCATTGGGAATGGGAGGGTAAATTTTCATTTTTGAATGTCAACGGCCATATCACGTAGAACGCACCTGGTCTCGTCAGCTCCCAGAAGTTAAGTTACGTCGAGTCCCGTTAGTACTTGGAAGGGTGACCGCTTGGGAATACGGGATGTCGTTGGCGATGAACAGTTTGTTTTCAATAACAAACTTCTTGAAATTTTTTTTCAATCACGATGGTTACCAGTCCAAATTCTTAGATAAAAAATTTCAATGGCATAGAGATAGGTTCAATTCATCTATTTGAATGATTCTGGATAAATTTCATTGCGAGTTTTTCAAAGTTTATCGCGCTTTTTTATTCGCGATGGTTACGAGTCCAAATTCAATGAACAAACATTTCTATCACTTTGAAGTGATTTTCTATTCATCCATTGGGACTGGGAGGGTAAATTTTCATTTTTGAATGTCAACGGCCATATCACGTAGAACGCACCTGGTCTCGTCAGCTCCCAGAAGTTAAGTTACGTCGAGTCCCGTTAGTACTTGGAAGGGTGACCGCTTGGGAATACGGGATGTCGTTGGCGATGAACAGTTTGTTTTCAATAACAAACTTCTTGAAATTTTTTTTCAATCACGATGGTTACCAGTCCAAATTCTTAGATAAAAAATTTCAATGGCATAGAGATAGGTTCAATTCATCTATTTGAATGATTCTGGATAAATTTCATTGCGAGTTTTTCAAAGTTTATCGCGCTTTTTTATTCGCGATGGTTACGAGTCCAAATTCAATGAAAAAACATTTCTATCACTTTGAAGTGATTTTCTATTCATCCATTGGGACTGGGAGGGTAAATTTTCATTTTTGAATGTCAACGGCCATATCACGTAGAACGCACCTGGTCTCGTCAGCTCCCAGAAGTTAAGTTACGTCGAGTCCCGTTAGTACTTGGAAGGGTGACCGCTTGGGAATACGGGATGTCGTTGGCGATGAACAGTTTGTTTTCAATAACAAACTTCTTGAAATTTTTTTTCAATCACGATGGTTACCAGTCCAAATTCTTAGATAAAAAATTTCAATGGCATAGAGATAGGTTCAATTCATCTATTTGAATGATTCTGGATAAATTTCATTGCGAGTTTTTCAAAGTTTATCGCGCTTTTTTATTCGCGATGGTTACGAGTCCAAATTCAATGAACAAACATTTCTATCACTTTGAAGTGATTTTCTATTCATCCATTGGGACTGAGAGGGTAAATTTTCATTTTTGAATGTCAACGGCCATATCACGTAGAACGCACCTGGTCTCGTCAGCTCCCAGAAGTTAAGTTACGTAGAGTCCCGTTAGTACTTGGAAGGGTGACCGCTTGGGAATACGGGATGTCGTTGGCGATGAACAGTTTGTTTTCAATAACAAACTTCTTGAAATTTTTTTTCAATCACGATAATTACCAGTCCAAATTCGTAGATAAAAAATTTCAATGCCTTAGAGATAGGTTCAATTCATCTATAAGAATGATTCTGGATCAATTCCATTGAGAGTTTTTCAAAGTTTATCGCGTTTTTTAATCGCGATGGTTACCAGTCCAAATTCGTAGATCAAAAATATCAATGGCATAGAGATAGGTTCAATTCATCTATTTGAATGATTCTGGATAAATTTCATTGCGAGTTTTTCAAAGTTTATCGCGCTTTTTTATTCGCGATGGTTACGAGTCCAAATTCAATGAACAAACATTTCTATCACTTTGAAGTGATTTTCTATTCATCCATTGGGACTGGGATGGTAAATTTTCATTTTTGAATGTCAACGGCCATATCACGTAGAACGCACCTGGTCTCGTCAGCTCCCAGAAGTTAAGTTACGTCGAGTCCCGTTAGTACTTGGAAGGGTGACCGCTTGGGAATACGGGATGTCGTTGGCGATGAACAGTTTGTTTTCAATAACAAACTTCTTGAAATTTTTTTTCAATCACGATGGTTACCAGTCCAAATTCTTAGATAAAAAATTTCAATGGCATAGAGATAGGTTCAATTCATCTATTTGAATGATTCTGGATAAATTTCATTGCGAGTTTTTCAAAGTTTATCGCGCTTTTTTATTCGCGATGGTTACGAGTCCAAATTCAATGAAAAAACATTTCTATCACTTTGAAGTGATTTTCTATTCATCCATTGGGACTGGGAGGGTAAATTTTCATTTTTGAATGTCAACGGCCATATCACGTAGAACGCACCTGGTCTCGTCAGCTCCCAGAAGTTAAGTTACGTCGAGTCCCGTTAGTACTTGGAAGGGTGACCGCTTGGGAATACGGGATGTCGTTGGCGATGAACAGTTTGTTTTCAATAACAAACTTCTTGAAATTTTTTTTCAATCACGATAATTACCAGTCCAAATTCGTAGATAAAAAATTTCAATGCCTTAGAGATAGGTTCAATTCATCTATAAGAATGATTATGGATCAATTCCATTGAGAGTTTTTCAAAGTTTATCGCGTTTTTTAATCGCGATGGTTACCAGTCCAAATTCGTAGATCAAAAATATCAATGGCATAGAGATAGGTTCAATTCATCTATAGGAATGATTCTGGATAAATTTCATTGCGAGTTTTTCAAAGTTTATCGCGCTTTTTTATTCGCGATGGTTACGAGTCCAAATTCAATGAACAAACATTTCTATCACTTTGAAGTGATTTTCTATTCATCCATTGGGACTGGGAGGGTAAATTTTCATTTTTGAATGTCAACGGCCATATCACGTAGAACGCACCTGGTCTCGTCAGCTCCCAGAAGTTAAGTTACGTCGAGTCCCGTTAGTACTTGGAAGGGTGACCGCTTGGGAATACGGGATGTCGTTGGCGATGAACAGTTTGTTTTCAATAACAAACTTCTTGAAATTTTTTTTCAATCACGATGGTTACCAGTCCAAATTCTTAGATAAAAAATTTCAATGGCATAGAGATAGGTTCAATTCATCTATTTGAATGATTCTGGATAAATTTCATTGCGAGTTTTTCAAAGTTTATCGCGCTTTTTTATTCGCGATGGTTACGAGTCCAAATTCAATGAACAAACATTTCTATCACTTTGAAGTGATTTTCTATTCATCCATTGGGACTGGGAGGGTAAATTTTCATTTTTGAATGTCAACGGCCATATCACGTAGAACGCACCTGGTCTCGTCAGCTCCCAGAAGTTAAGTTACGTCGAGTCCCGTTAGTACTTGGAAGGGTGACCGCTTGGGAATACGGGATGTCGTTGGCGATGAACAGTTTGTTTTCAATAACAAACTTCTTGAAATTTTTTTTCAATCACGATAATTACCAGTCCAAATTCGTAGATAAAAAATTTCAATGCCTTAGAGATAGGTTCAATTCATCTATAAGAATGATTCTGGATCAATTCCATTGAGAGTTTTTCAAAGTTTATCGCGTTTTTTAATCGCGATGGTTACCAGTCCAAATTCGTAGATCAAAAATATCAATGGCATAGAGATAGGTTCAATTCATCTATAGGAATGATTCTGGATAAATTTCATTGCGAGTTTTTCAAAGTTTATCGCGCTTTTTTATTCGCGATGGTTACGAGTCCAAATTCAATGAACAAACATTTCTATCACTTTGAAGTGATTTTCTATTTATCCATTGGGACTGGGAGGGTAAATTTTCATTTTTGAATGTCAACGGCCATATCACGTAGAACGCACCTGGTCTCGTCAGCTCCCAGAAGTTAAGTTACGTCGAGTCCCGTTAGTACTTGGAAGGGTGACCGCTTGGGAATACGGGATGTCGTTGGCGATGAACAGTTTGTTTTCAATAACAAACTTCTTGAAATTTTTTTTCAATCACGATGGTTACCAGTCCAAATTCTTAGATAAAAAATTTCAATGGCATAGAGATAGGTTCAATTCATCTATTTGAATGATTCTGGATAAATTTCATTGCGAGTTTTTCAAAGTTTATCGCGCTTTTTTATTCGCGATGGTTACGAGTCCAAATTCAATGAACAAACATTTCTATCACTTTGAAGTGATTTTCTATTCATCCATTGGGACTGGGAGGGTAAATTTTCATTTTTGAATGTCAACGGCCATATCACGTAGAACGCACCTGGTCTCGTCAGCTCCCAGAAGTTAAGTTACGTCGAGTCCCGTTAGTACTTGGAAGGGTGACCGCTTGGGAATACGGGATGTCGTTGGCGATGAACAGTTTGTTTTCAATAACAAACTTCTTGAAATTTTTTTTCAATCACGATAATTACCAGTCCAAATTCGTAGATAAAAAATTTCAATGCCTTAGAGATAGGTTCAATTCATCTATAAGAATGATTCTGGATCAATTCCATTGAGAGTTTTTCAAAGTTTATCGCGTTTTTTAATCGCGATGGTTACCAGTCCAAATTCGTAGATCAAAAATATCAATGGCATAGAGATAGGTTCAATTCATCTATAGGAATGATTCTGGATAAATTTCATTGCGAGTTTTTCAAAGTTTATCGCGCTTTTTTATTCGCGATGGTTACGAGTCCAAATTCAATGAAAAAACATTTCTATCACTTTGAAGTGATTTTCTATTCATCCATTGGGACTGGGAGGGTAAATTTTCATTTTTGAATGTCAACGGCCATATCACGTAGAACGCACCTGGTCTCGTCAGCTCCCAGAAGTTAAGTTACGTCGAGTCCCGTTAGTACTTGGAAGGGTGACCGCTTGGGAATACGGGATGTCGTTGGCGATGAACAGTTTGTTTTCAATAACAAACTTCTTGAAATTTTTTTTCAATCACGATGGTTACCAGTCCAAATTCTTAGATAAAAAATTTCAATGGCATAGAGATAGGTTCAATTCATCTATTTGAATGATTCTGCATAAATTTCATTGCGAGTTTTTCAAAGTTTATCGCGCTTTTTTATTCGCGATGGTTACGAGTCCAAATTCAATGAACAAACATTTCTATCACTTTGAAGTGATTTTCTATTCATCCATTGGGACTGGGAGGGTAAATTTTCATTTTTGAATGTCAACGGCCATATCACGTAGAACGCACCTGGTCTCGTCAGCTCCCAGAAGTTAAGTTACGTCGAGTCCCGTTAGTACTTGGAAGGGTGACCGCTTGGGAATACGGGATGTCGTTGGCGATGAACAGTTTGTTTTCAATAACAAACTTCTTGAAATTTTTTTTCAATCACGATAATTACCAGTCCAAATTCGTAGATAAAAAATTTCAATGCCTTAGAGATAGGTTCAATTCATCTATAAGAATGATTCTGGATCAATTCCATTGAGAGTTTTTCAAAGTTTATCGCGTTTTTTAATCGCGATGGTTACCAGTCCAAATTCGTAGATCAAAAATATCAATGGCATAGAGATAGGTTCAATTCATCTATTTGAATGATTCTGGATAAATTTCATTGCGAGTTTTTCAAAGTTTATCGCGCTTTTTTATTCGCGATGGTTACGAGTCCAAATTCAATGAACAAACATTTCTATCACTTTGAAGTGATTTTCTATTCATCCATTGGGACTGGGAGGGTAAATTTTCATTTTTGAATGTCAACGGCCATATCACGTAGAACGCACCTGGTCTCGTCAGCTCCCAGAAGTTAAGTTACGTCGAGTCCCGTTAGTACTTGGAAGGGTGACCGCTTGGG
Source organism: Daphnia pulicaria (assembly GCF_021234035.1). Lineage (NCBI taxonomy): Eukaryota > Metazoa > Arthropoda > Branchiopoda > Diplostraca > Daphniidae > Daphnia > Daphnia pulicaria. Next base: position 1,113,246 of record NC_060915.1, read on the forward strand.
AATACGGGATGTCGTTGGCGATGAACAGTTTGTTTTCAATAACAAACTTCTTGAAATTTTTTTTCAATCACGATGGTTACCAGTCCAAATTCTTAGATAAAAAATTTCAATGGCATAGAGATAGGTTCAATTCATCTATTTGAATGATTCTGCATAAATTTCATTGCGAGTTTTTCAAAGTTTATCGCGCTTTTTTATTCGCGATGGTTACGAGTCCAAATTCAATGAACAAACATTTCTATCACTTTGAAGTGATTTTCTATTCATCCATTGGGACTGGGAGGGTAAATTTTCATTTTTGAATGTCAACGGCCATATCACGTAGAACGCACCTGGTCTCGTCAGCTCCCAGAAGTTAAATTACGTCGAGTCCCGTTAGTACTTGGAAGGGTGACCGCTTGGGAATACGGGATGTCGTTGGCGATGAACAGTTTGTTTTCAATAACAAACTTCTTGAAATTTTTTTTCAATCACGATAATTACCAGTCCAAATTCGTAGATAAAAAATTTCAATGCCTTAGAGATAGGTTCAATTCATCTATAAGAATGATTCTGGATCAATTCCATTGAGAGTTTTTCAAAGTTTATCGCGTTTTTTAATCGCGATGGTTACCAGTCCAAATTCTTAGATAAAAAATTTCAATGGCATAGAGATAGGTTCAATTCATCTATTTGAATGATTCTGGATAAATTTCATTGCGAGTTTTTCAAAGTTTATCGCGCTTTTTTATTCGCGATGGTTACGAGTCCAAATTCAATGAACAAACATTTCTATCACTTTGAAGTGATTTTCTATTCATCCATTGGGACTGGGAGGGTAAATTTTCATTTTTGAATGTCAACGGCCATATCACGTAGAACGCACCTGGTCTCGTCAGCTCCCAGAAGTTAAGTTACGTCGAGTCCCGTTAGTACTTGGAAGGGTGACCGCTTGGGAATACGGGATGTCGTTGGCGATGAACAGTTTGTTTTCAATAACAAACTTCTTGAAATTTTTTTTCAATCACGATGGTTACCAGTCCAAATTCTTAGATAAAAAATTTCAATGGCATAGAGATAGGTTCAATTCATCTATAGGAATGATTCTGGATAAATTTCATTGCGAGTTTTTCAAAGTTTATCGCGCTTTTTTATTCACGATGGTTACCAGTCCAAATTCTTAGATAAAAAATTTCAATGGCATAGAGATAGGTTCAATTCATCTATAAGAATGATTCTGGATCAATTCCATTGAGAGTTTTTCAAAGTTTATCGCGTTTTTTAATCGCGATGGTTACCAGTCCAAATTCGTAGATCAAAAATATCAATGGCATAGAGATAGGTTCAATTCATCTATAGGAATGATTCTGGATAAATTTCATTGCGAGTTTTTCAAAGTTTATCGCGCTTTTTTATTCGCGATGGTTACGAGTCCAAATTCAATGAAAAAACATTTCTATCACTTTGAAGTGATTTTCTATTCATCCATTGGGACTGGGAGGGTAAATTTTCATTTTTGAATGTCAACGGCCATATCACGTAGAACGCACCTGGTCTCGTCAGCTCCCAGAAGTTAAGTTACGTCGAGTCCCGTTAGTACTTGGAAGGGTGACCGCTTGGGAATACGGGATGTCGTTGGCGATGAACAGTTTGTTTTCAATAACAAACTTCTTGAAATTTTTTTTCAATCACGATGGTTACCAGTCCAAATTCTTAGATAAAAAATTTCAATGGCATAGAGATAGGTTCAATTCATCTATTTGAATGATTCTGGATAAATTTCATTGCGAGTTTTTCAAAGTTTATCGCGCTTTTTTATTCGCGATGGTTACGAGTCCAAATTCAATGAACAAACATTTCTATCACTTTGAAGTGATTTTCTATTCATCCATTGGGACTGGGAGGGTAAATTTTCATTTTTGAATGTCAACGGCCATATCACGTAGAACGCACCTGGTCTCGTCAGCTCCCAGAAGTTAAGTTACGTCGAGTCCCGTTAGTACTTGGAAGGGTGACCGCTTGGGAATACGGGATGTCGTTGGCGATGAACAGTTTGTTTTCAATAACAAACTTCTTGAAATTTTTTTTCAATCACGATAATTACCAGTCCAAATTCGTAGATAAAAAATTTCAATGCCTTAGAGATAGGTTCAATTCATCTATAAGAATGATTCTGGATCAATTCCATTGAGAGTTTTTCAAAGTTTATCGCGTTTTTTAATCGCGATGGTTACCAGTCCAAATTCGTAGATCAAAAATATCAATGGCATAGAGATAGGTTCAATTCATCTATTTGAATGATTCTGGATAAATTTCATTGCGAGTTTTTCAAAGTTTATCGCGCTTTTTTATTCGCGATGGTTACGAGTCCAAATTCAATGAACAAACATTTCTATCACTTTGAAGTGATTTTCTATTCATCCATTGGGACTGGGAGGGTAAATTTTCATTTTTGAATGTCAACGGCCATATCACGTAGAACGCACCTGGTCTCGTCAGCTCCCAGAAGTTAAATTACGTCGAGTCCCGTTAGTACTTGGAAGGGTGACCGCTTGGGAATACGGGATGTCGTTGGCGATGAACAGTTTGTTTTCAATAACAAACTTCTTGAAATTTTTTTTCAATCACGATAATTACCAGTCCAAATTCGTAGATAAAAAATTTCAATGCCTTAGAGATAGGTTCAATTCATCTATAAGAATGATTCTGGATCAATTCCATTGAGAGTTTTTCAAAGTTTATCGCGTTTTTTAATCGCGATGGTTACCAGTCCAAATTCGTAGATCAAAAATATCAATGGCATAGAGATAGGTTCAATTCATCTATTTGAATGATTCTGGATAAATTTCATTGCGAGTTTTTCAAAGTTTATCGCGCTTTTTTATTCGCGATGGTTACGAGTCCAAATTCAATGAACAAACATTTCTATCACTTTGAAGTGATTTTCTATTCATCCATTGGGACTGGGAGGGTAAATTTTCATTTTTGAATGTCAACGGCCATATCACGTAGAACGCACCTGGTCTCGTCAGCTCCCAGAAGTTAAGTTACGTCGAGTCCCGTTAGTACTTGGAAGGGTGACCGCTTGGGAATACGGGATGTCGTTGGCGATGAACAGTTTGTTTTCAATAACAAACTTCTTGAAATTTTTTTTCAATCACGATGGTTACCAGTCCAAATTCTTAGATAAAAAATTTCAATGGCATAGAGATAGGTTCAATTCATCTATTTGAATGATTCTGGATAAATTTCATTGCGAGTTTTTCAAAGTTTATCGCGCTTTTTTATTCGCGATGGTTACGAGTCCAAATTCAATGAACAAACATTTCTATCACTTTGAAGTGATTTTCTATTCATCCATTGGGACTGGGAGGGTAAATTTTCATTTTTGAATGTCAACGGCCATATCACGTAGAACGCACCTGGTCTCGTCAGCTCCCAGAAGTTAAGTTACGTCGAGTCCCGTTAGTACTTGGAAGGGTGACCGCTTGGGAATACGGGATGTCGTTGGCGATGAACAGTTTGTTTTCAATAACAAACTTCTTGAAATTTTTTTTCAATCACGATGGTTACCAGTCCAAATTCTTAGATAAAAAATTTCAATGGCATAGAGATAGGTTCAATTCATCTATTTGAATGATTCTGGATAAATTTCATTGCGAGTTTTTCAAAGTTTATCGCGCTTTTTTATTCGCGATGGTTACGAGTCCAAATTCAATGAACAAACATTTCTATCACTTTGAAGTGATTTTCTATTCATCCATTGGGACTGGGAGGGTAAATTTTCATTTTTGAATGTCAACGGCCATATCACGTAGAACGCACCTGGTCTCGTCAGCTCCCAGAAGTTAAGTTACGTCGAGTCCCGTTAGTACTTGGAAGGGTGACCGCTTGGGAATACGGGATGTCGTTGGCGATGAACAGTTTGTTTTCAATAACAAACTTCTTGAAATTTTTTTTCAATCACGATAATTACCAGTCCAAATTCGTAGATAAAAAATTTCAATGCCTTAGAGATAGGTTCAATTCATCTATAAGAATGATTCTGGATCAATTCCATTGAGAGTTTTTCAAAGTTTATCGCGTTTTTTAATCGCGATGGTTACCAGTCCAAATTCGTAGATCAAAAATATCAATGGCATAGAGATAGGTTCAATTCATCTATAGGAATGATTCTGGATAAATTTCATTGCGAGTTTTTCAAAGTTTATCGCGCTTTTTTATTCGCGATGGTTACGAGTCCAAATTCAATGAAAAAACATTTCTATCACTTTGAAGTGATTTTCTATTCATCCATTGGGACTGGGAGGGTAAATTTTCATTTTTGAATGTCAACGGCCATATCACGTAGAACGCACCTGGTCTCGTCAGCTCCCAGAAGTTAAGTTACGTCGAGTCCCGTTAGTACTTGGAAGGGTGACCGCTTGGGAATACGGGATGTCGTTGGCGATGAACAGTTTGTTTTCAATAACAAACTTCTTGAAATTTTTTTTCAATCACGATGGTTACCAGTCCAAATTCTTAGATAAAAAATTTCAATGGCATAGAGATAGGTTCAATTCATCTATTTGAATGATTCTGGATAAATTTCATTGCGAGTTTTTCAAAGTTTATCGCGCTTTTTTATTCGCGATGGTTACGAGTCCAAATTCAATGAACAAACATTTCTATCACTTTGAAGTGATTTTCTATTCATCCATTGGGACTGGGAGGGTAAATTTTCATTTTTGAATGTCAACGGCCATATCACGTAGAACGCACCTGGTCTCGTCAGCTCCCAGAAGTTAAGTTACGTCGAGTCCCGTTAGTACTTGGAAGGGTGACCGCTTGGGAATACGGGATGTCGTTGGCGATGAACAGTTTGTTTTCAATAACAAACTTCTTGAAATTTTTTTTCAATCACGATAATTACCAGTCCAAATTCGTAGATAAAAAATTTCAATGCCTTAGAGATAGGTTCAATTCATCTATAAGAATGATTCTGGATCAATTCCATTGAGAGTTTTTCAAAGTTTATCGCGTTTTTTAATCGCGATGGTTACCAGTCCAAATTCGTAGATCAAAAATATCAATGGCATAGAGATAGGTTCAATTCATCTATTTGAATGATTCTGGATAAATTTCATTGCGAGTTTTTCAAAGTTTATCGCGCTTTTTTTTTCGCGATGGTTACGAGTCCAAATTCAATGAAAAAACATTTCTATCACTTTGAAGTGATTTTCTATTCATCCATTGGGACTGGGAGGGTAAATTTTCATTTTTGAATGTCAACGGCCATATCACGTAGAACGCACCTGGTCTCGTCAGCTCCCAGAAGTTAAGTTACGTCGAGTCCCGTTAGTACTTGGAAGGGTGACCGCTTGGGAATACGGGATGTCGTTGGCGATGAACAGTTTGTTTTCAATAACAAACTTCTTGAAATTTTTTTTCAATCACGATGGTTACCAGTCCAAATTCTTAGATAAAAAATTTCAATGGCATAGAGATAGGTTCAATTCATCTATTTGAATGATTCTGGATAAATTTCATTGCGAGTTTTTCAAAGTTTATCGCGCTTTTTTATTCGCGATGGTTACGAGTCCAAATTCAATGAACAAACATTTCTATCACTTTGAAGTGATTTTCTATTCATCCATTGGGACTGGGAGGGTAAATTTTCATTTTTGAATGTCAACGGCCATATCACGTAGAACGCACCTGGTCTCGTCAGCTCCCAGAAGTTAAGTTACGTCGAGTCCCGTTAGTACTTGGAAGGGTGACCGCTTGGGAATACGGGATGTCGTTGGCGATGAACAGTTTGTTTTCAATAACAAACTTCTTGAAATTTTTTTTCAATCACGATGGTTACCAGTCCAAATTCTTAGATAAAAAATTTCAATGGCATAGAGATAGGTTCAATTCATCTATTTGAATGATTCTGGATAAATTTCATTGCGAGTTTTTCAAAGTTTATCGCGCTTTTTTATTCGCGATGGTTACGAGTCCAAATTCAATGAACAAACATTTCTATCACTTTGAAGTGATTTTCTATTCATCCATTGGGACTGGGAGGGTAAATTTTCATTTTTGAATGTCAACGGCCATATCACGTAGAACGCACCTGGTCTCGTCAGCTCCCAGAAGTTAAGTTACGTCGAGTCCCGTTAGTACTTGGAAGGGTGACCGCTTGGGAATACGGGATGTCGTTGGCGATGAACAGTTTGTTTTCAATAACAAACTTCTTGAAATTTTTTTTCAATCACGATGGTTACCAGTCCAAATTCTTAGATAAAAAATTTCAATGGCATAGAGATAGGTTCAATTCATCTATTTGAATGATTCTGGATAAATTTCATTGCGAGTTTTTCAAAGTTTATCGCGCTTTTTTATTCGCGATGGTTACGAGTCCAAATTCAATGAACAAACATTTCTATCACTTTGAAGTGATTTTCTATTCATCCATTGGGACTGGGAGGGTAAATTTTCATTTTTGAATGTCAACGGCCATATCACGTAGAACGCACCTGGTCTCGTCAGCTCCCAGAAGTTAAGTTACGTCGAGTCCCGTTAGTACTTGGAAGGGTGACCGCTTGGGAATACGGGATGTCGTTGGCGATGAACAGTTTGTTTTCAATAACAAACTTCTTGAAATTTTTTTTCAATCACGATAATTACCAGTCCAAATTCGTAGATAAAAAATTTCAATGCCTTAGAGATAGGTTCAATTCATCTATAAGAATGATTCTGGATCAATTCCATTGAGAGTTTTTCAAAGTTTATCGCGTTTTTTAATCGCGATGGTTACCAGTCCAAATTCGTAGATCAAAAATATCAATGGCATAGAGATAGGTTCAATTCATCTATTTGAATGATTCTGGATAAATTTCATTGCGAGTTTTTCAAAGTTTATCGCGCTTTTTTTTTCGCGATGGTTACGAGTCCAAATTCAATGAAAAAACATTTCTATCACTTTGAAGTGATTTTCTATTCATCCATTGGGACTGGGAGGGTAAATTTTCATTTTTGAATGTCAACGGCCATATCACGTAGAACGCACCTGGTCTCGTCAGCTCCCAGAAGTTAAGTTACGTCGAGTCCCGTTAGTACTTGGAAGGGTGACCGCTTGGGAATACGGGATGTCGTTGGCGATGAACAGTTTGTTTTCAATAACAAACTTCTTGAAATTTTTTTTCAATCACGATGGTTACCAGTCCAAATTCTTAGATAAAAAATTTCAATGGCATAGAGATAGGTTCAATTCATCTATTTGAATGATTCTGGATAAATTTCATTGCGAGTTTTTCAAAGTTTATCGCGCTTTTTTATTCGCGATGGTTACGAGTCCAAATTCAATGAACAAACATTTCTATCACTTTGAAGTGATTTTCTATTCATCCATTGGGACTGGGAGGGTAAATTTTCATTTTTGAATGTCAACGGCCATATCACGTAGAACGCACCTGGTCTCGTCAGCTCCCAGAAGTTAAGTTACGTCGAGTCCCGTTAGTACTTGGAAGGGTGACCGCTTGGGAATACGGGATGTCGTTGGCGATGAACAGTTTGTTTTCAATAACAAACTTCTTGAAATTTTTTTTCAATCACGATGGTTACCAGTCCAAATTCTTAGATAAAAAATTTCAATGGCATAGAGATAGGTTCAATTCATCTATTTGAATGATTCTGGATAAATTTCATTGCGAGTTTTTCAAAGTTTATCGCGCTTTTTTATTCGCGATGGTTACGAGTCCAAATTCAATGAACAAACATTTCTATCACTTTGAAGTGATTTTCTATTCATCCATTGGGACTGGGAGGGTAAATTTTCATTTTTGAATGTCAACGGCCATATCACGTAGAACGCACCTGGTCTCGTCAGCTCCCAGAAGTTAAGTTACGTCGAGTCCCGTTAGTACTTGGAAGGGTGACCGCTTGGGAATACGGGATGTCGTTGGCGATGAACAGTTTGTTTTCAATAACAAACTTCTTGAAATTTTTTTTCAATCACGATGGTTACCAGTCCAAATTCTTAGATAAAAAATTTCAATGGCATAGAGATAGGTTCAATTCATCTATTTGAATGATTCTGGATAAATTTCATTGCGAGTTTTTCAAAGTTTATCGCGCTTTTTTATTCGCGATGGTTACGAGTCCAAATTCAATGAACAAACATTTCTATCACTTTGAAGTGATTTTCTATTCATCCATTGGGACTGGGAGGGTAAATTTTCATTTTTGAATGTCAACGGCCATATCACGTAGAACGCACCTGGTCTCGTCAGCTCCCAGAAGTTAAGTTACGTCGAGTCCCGTTAGTACTTGGAAGGGTGACCGCTTGGGAATACGGGATGTCGTTGGCGATGAACAGTTTGTTTTCAATAACAAACTTCTTGAAATTTTTTTTCAATCACGATAATTACCAGTCCAAATTCGTAGATAAAAAATTTCAATGCCTTAGAGATAGGTTCAATTCATCTATAAGAATGATTCTGGATCAATTCCATTGAGAGTTTTTCAAAGTTTATCGCGTTTTTTAATCGCGATGGTTACCAGTCCAAATTCGTAGATCAAAAATATCAATGGCATAGAGATAGGTTCAATTCATCTATTTGAATGATTCTGGATAAATTTCATTGCGAGTTTTTCAAAGTTTATCGCGCTTTTTTTTTCGCGATGGTTACGAGTCCAAATTCAATGAAAAAACATTTCTATCACTTTGAAGTGATTTTCTATTCATCCATTGGGACTGGGAGGGTAAATTTTCATTTTTGAATGTCAACGGCCATATCACGTAGAACGCACCTGGTCTCGTCAGCTCCCAGAAGTTAAGTTACGTCGAGTCCCGTTAGTACTTGGAAGGGTGACCGCTTGGGAATACGGGATGTCGTTGGCGATGAACAGTTTGTTTTCAATAACAAACTTCTTGAAATTTTTTTTCAATCACGATGGTTACCAGTCCAAATTCTTAGATAAAAAATTTCAATGGCATAGAGATAGGTTCAATTCATCTATTTGAATGATTCTGGATAAATTTCATTGCGAGTTTTTCAAAGTTTATCGCGCTTTTTTATTCGCGATGGTTACGAGTCCAAATTCAATGAACAAACATTTCTATCACTTTGAAGTGATTTTCTATTCATCCATTGGGACTGGGAGGGTAAATTTTCATTTTTGAATGTCAACGGCCATATCACGTAGAACGCACCTGGTCTCGTCAGCTCCCAGAAGTTAAGTTACGTCGAGTCCCGTTAGTACTTGGAAGGGTGACCGCTTGGGAATACGGGATGTCGTTGGCGATGAACAGTTTGTTTTCAATAACAAACTTCTTGAAATTTTTTTTCAATCACGATGGTTACCAGTCCAAATTCTTAGATAAAAAATTTCAATGGCATAGAGATAGGTTCAATTCATCTATTTGAATGATTCTGGATAAATTTCATTGCGAGTTTTTCAAAGTTTATCGCGCTTTTTTATTCGCGATGGTTACGAGTCCAAATTCAATGAACAAACATTTCTATCACTTTGAAGTGATTTTCTATTCATCCATTGGGAATGGGAGGGTAAATTTTCATTTTTGAATGTCAACGGCCATATCACGTAGAACGCACCTGGTCTCGTCAGCTCCCAGAAGTTAAGTTACGTCGAGTCCCGTTAGTACTTGGAAGGGTGACCGCTTGGGAATACGGGATGTCGTTGGCGATGAACAGTTTGTTTTCAATAACAAACTTCTTGAAATTTTTTTTCAATCACGATGGTTACCAGTCCAAATTCTTAGATAAAAAATTTCAATGGCATAGAGATAGGTTCAATTCATCTATTTGAATGATTCTGGATAAATTTCATTGCGAGTTTTTCAAAGTTTATCGCGCTTTTTTATTCGCGATGGTTACGAGTCCAAATTCAATGAACAAACATTTCTATCACTTTGAAGTGATTTTCTATTCATCCATTGGGACTGGGAGGGTAAATTTTCATTTTTGAATGTCAACGGCCATATCACGTAGAACGCACCTGGTCTCGTCAGCTCCCAGAAGTTAAGTTACGTCGAGTCCCGTTAGTACTTGGAAGGGTGACCGCTTGGGAATACGGGATGTCGTTGGCGATGAACAGTTTGTTTTCAATAACAAACTTCTTGAAATTTTTTTTCAATCACGATGGTTACCAGTCCAAATTCTTAGATAAAAAATTTCAATGGCATAGAGATAGGTTCAATTCATCTATTTGAATGATTCTGGATAAATTTCATTGCGAGTTTTTCAAAGTTTATCGCGCTTTTTTATTCGCGATGGTTACGAGTCCAAATTCAATGAACAAACATTTCTATCACTTTGAAGTGATTTTCTATTCATCCATTGGGAATGGGAGGGTAAATTTTCATTTTTGAATGTCAACGGCCATATCACGTAGAACGCACCTGGTCTCGTCAGCTCCCAGAAGTTAAGTTACGTCGAGTCCCGTTAGTACTTGGAAGGGTGACCGCTTGGGAATACGGGATGTCGTTGGCGATGAACAGTTTGTTTTCAATAACAAACTTCTTGAAATTTTTTTTCAATCACGATGGTTACCAGTCCAAATTCTTAGATAAAAAATTTCAATGGCATAGAGATAGGTTCAATTCATCTATTTGAATGATTCTGGATAAATTTCATTGCGAGTTTTTCAAAGTTTATCGCGCTTTTTTATTCGCGATGGTTACGAGTCCAAATTCAATGAACAAACATTTCTATCACTTTGAAGTGATTTTCTATTCATCCATTGGGACTGGGAGGGTAAATTTTCATTTTTGAATGTCAACGGCCATATCACGTAGAACGCACCTGGTCTCGTCAGCTCCCAGAAGTTAAGTTACGTCGAGTCCCGTTAGTACTTGGAAGGGTGACCGCTTGGGAATACGGGATGTCGTTGGCGATGAACAGTTTGTTTTCAATAACAAACTTCTTGAAATTTTTTTTCAATCACGATGGTTACCAGTCCAAATTCTTAGATAAAAAATTTCAATGGCATAGAGATAGGTTCAATTCATCTATTTGAATGATTCTGGATAAATTTCATTGCGAGTTTTTCAAAGTTTATCGCGCTTTTTTATTCGCGATGGTTACGAGTCCAAATTCAATGAACAAACATTTCTATCACTTTGAAGTGATTTTCTATTCATCCATTGGGACTGGGAGGGTAAATTTTCATTTTTGAATGTCAACGGCCATATCACGTAGAACGCACCTGGTCTCGTCAGCTCCCAGAAGTTAAGTTACGTCGAGTCCCGTTAGTACTTGGAAGGGTGACCGCTTGGGAATACGGGATGTCGTTGGCGATGAACAGTTTGTTTTCAATAACAAACTTCTTGAAATTTTTTTTCAATCACGATGGTTACCAGTCCAAATTCTTAGATAAAAAATTTCAATGGCATAGAGATAGGTTCAATTCATCTATTTGAATGATTCTGGATAAATTTCATTGCGAGTTTTTCAAAGTTTATCGCGCTTTTTTATTCGCGATGGTTACGAGTCCAAATTCAATGAACAAACATTTCTATCACTTTGAAGTGATTTTCTATTCATCCATTGGGAATGGGAGGGTAAATTTTCATTTTTGAATGTCAACGGCCATATCACGTAGAACGCACCTGGTCTCGTCAGCTCCCAGAAGTTAAGTTACGTCGAGTCCCGTTAGTACTTGGAAGGGTGACCGCTTGGGAATACGGGATGTCGTTGGCGATGAACAGTTTGTTTTCAATAACTAACTTCTTGAAATTTTTTTTCAATCACGATGGTTACCAGTCCAAATTCTTAGATAAAAAATTTCAATGGCATAGAGATAGGTTCAATTCATCTATTTGAATGATTCTGGATAAATTTCATTGCGAGTTTTTCAAAGTTTATCGCGCTTTTTTATTCGCGATGGTTACGAGTCCAAATTCAATGAACAAACATTTCTATCACTTTGAAGTGATTTTCTATTCATCCATTGGGACTGGGAGGGTAAATTTTCATTTTTGAATGTCAACGGCCATATCACGTAGAACGCACCTGGTCTCGTCAGCTCCCAGAAGTTAAGTTACGTCGAGTCCCGTTAGTACTTGGAAGGGTGACCGCTTGGGAATACGGGATGTCGTTGGCGATGAACAGTTTGTTTTCAATAACAAACTTCTTGAAATTTTTTTTCAATCACGATGGTTACCAGTCCAAATTCTTAGATAAAAAATTTCAATGGCATAGAGATAGGTTCAATTCATCTATTTGAATGATTCTGGATAAATTTCATTGCGAGTTTTTCAAAGTTTATCGCGCTTTTTTATTCGCGATGGTTACGAGTCCAAATTCAATGAACAAACATTTCTATCACTTTGAAGTGATTTTCTATTCATCCATTGGGAATGGGAGGGTAAATTTTCATTTTTGAATGTCAACGGCCATATCACGTAGAACGCACCTGGTCTCGTCAGCTCCCAGAAGTTAAGTTACGTCGAGTCCCGTTAGTACTTGGAAGGGTGACCGCTTGGGAATACGGGATGTCGTTGGCGATGAACAGTTTGTTTTCAATAACAAACTTCTTGAAATTTTTTTTCAATCACGATGGTTACCAGTCCAAATTCTTAGATAAAAAATTTCAATGGCATAGAGATAGGTTCAATTCATCTATTTGAATGATTCTGGATAAATTTCATTGCGAGTTTTTCAAAGTTTATCGCGCTTTTTTATTCGCGATGGTTACGAGTCCAAATTCAATGAACAAACATTTCTATCACTTTGAAGTGATTTTCTATTCATCCATTGGGACTGGGAGGGTAAATTTTCATTTTTGAATGTCAACGGCCATATCACGTAGAACGCACCTGGTCTCGTCAGCTCCCAGAAGTTAAGTTACGTCGAGTCCCGTTAGTACTTGGAAGGGTGACCGCTTGGGAATACGGGATGTCGTTGGCGATGAACAGTTTGTTTTCAATAACAAACTTCTTGAAATTTTTTTTCAATCACGATGGTTACCAGTCCAAATTCTTAGATAAAAAATTTCAATGGCATAGAGATAGGTTCAATTCATCTATTTGAATGATTCTGGATAAATTTCATTGCGAGTTTTTCAAAGTTTATCGCGCTTTTTTATTCGCGATGGTTACGAGTCCAAATTCAATGAACAAACATTTCTATCACTTTGAAGTGATTTTCTATTCATCCATTGGGAATGGGAGGGTAAATTTTCATTTTTGAATGTCAACGGCCATATCACGTAGAACGCACCTGGTCTCGTCAGCTCCCAGAAGTTAAGTTACGTCGAGTCCCGTTAGTACTTGGAAGGGTGACCGCTTGGGAATACGGGATGTCGTTGGCGATGAACAGTTTGTTTTCAATAACAAACTTCTTGAAATTTTTTTTCAATCACGATGGTTACCAGTCCAAATTCTTAGATAAAAAATTTCAATGGCATAGAGATAGGTTCAATTCATCTATTTGAATGATTCTGGATAAATTTCATTGCGAGTTTTTCAAAGTTTATCGCGCTTTTTTATTCGCGATGGTTACGAGTCCAAATTCAATGAACAAACATTTCTATCACTTTGAAGTGATTTTCTATTCATCCATTGGGACTGGGAGGGTAAATTTTCATTTTTGAATGTCAACGGCCATATCACGTAGAACGCACCTGGTCTCGTCAGCTCCCAGAAGTTAAGTTACGTCGAGTCCCGTTAGTACTTGGAAGGGTGACCGCTTGGGAATACGGGATGTCGTTGGCGATGAACAGTTTGTTTTCAATAACAAACTTCTTGAAATTTTTTTTCAATCACGATGGTTACCAGTCCAAATTCTTAGATAAAAAATTTCAATGGCATAGAGATAGGTTCAATTCATCTATTTGAATGATTCTGGATAAATTTCATTGCGAGTTTTTCAAAGTTTATCGCGCTTTTTTATTCGCGATGGTTACGAGTCCAAATTCAATGAACAAACATTTCTATCACTTTGAAGTGATTTTCTATTCATCCATTGGGAATGGGAGGGTAAATTTTCATTTTTGAATGTCAACGGCCATATCACGTAGAACGCACCTGGTCTCGTCAGCTCCCAGAAGTTAAGTTACGTCGAGTCCCGTTAGTACTTGGAAGGGTGACCGCTTGGGAATACGGGATGTCGTTGGCGACGAACAGTTTGTTTTCAATAACAAACTTCTTGAAATTTTTTTTCAATCACGATGGTAACCAGTCCAAATTCGTAGATAAAAAATTTCAATGCCTTAGAGATAGGTTCAATTCATCTATAAGAATGATTCTGGATCAATTCCATTGAGAGTTTTTCAAAGTTTATCGCGTTTTTTAATCGCGATGGTTACCAGTCCAAATTCGTAGATCAAAAATATCAATGGCATAGAGATAGGTTCAATTCATCTATAGGAATGATTCTGGATAAATTTCATTGCGAGTTTTTCAAAGTTTATCGCGCTTTTTTATTCGCGATGGTTACGAGTCCAAATTCAATGAAAAAACATTTCTATCACTTTGAAGTGATTTTCTATTCATCCATTGGGACTGGGAGGGTAAATTTTCATTTTTGAATGTCAACGGCCATATCACGTAGAACGCACCTGGTCTCGTCAGCTCCCAGAAGTTAAGTTACGTCGAGTCCCGTTAGTACTTGGAAGGGTGACCGCTTGGGAATACGGGATGTCGTTGGCGATGAACAGTTTGTTTTCAATAACAAACTTCTTGAAATTTTTTTTCAATCACGATAATTACCAGTCCAAATTCGTAGATAAAAAATTTCAATGCCTTAGAGATAGGTTCAATTCATCTATAAGAATGATTCTGGATCAATTCCATTGAGAGTTTTTCAAAGTTTATCGCGTTTTTTAATCGCGATGGTTACCAGTCCAAATTCGTAGATCAAAAATATCAATGGCATAGAGATAGGTTCAATTCATCTATAGGAATGATTCTGGATAAATTTCATTGCGAGTTTTTCAAAGTTTATCGCGCTTTTTTATTCGCGATGGTTACGAGTCCAAATTCAATGAAAAAACATTTCTATCACTTTGAAGTGATTTTCTATTCATCCATTGGGACTGGGAGGGTAAATTTTCATTTTTGAATGTCAACGGCCATATCACGTAGAACGCACCTGGTCTCGTCAGCTCCCAGAAGTTAAGTTACGTCGAGTCCCGTTAGTACTTGGAAGGGTGACCGCTTGGGAATACGGGATGTCGTTGGCGATGAACAGTTTGTTTTCAATAACAAACTTCTTGAAATTTTTTTTCAATCACGATGGTTACCAGTCCAAATTCTTAGATAAAAAATTTCAATGGCATAGAGATAGGTTCAATTCATCTATTTGAATGATTCTGGATAAATTTCATTGCGAGTTTTTCAAAGTTTATCGCGCTTTTTTATTCGCGATGGTTACGAGTCCAAATTCAATGAACAAACATTTCTATCACTTTGAAGTGATTTTCTATTCATCCATTGGGACTGGGAGGGTAAATTTTCATTTTTGAATGTCAACGGCCATATCACGTAGAACGCACCTGGTCTCGTCAGCTCCCAGAAGTTAAGTTACGTCGAGTCCCGTTAGTACTTGGAAGGGTGACCGCTTGGGAATACGGGATGTCGTTGGCGATGAACAGTTTGTTTTCAATAACAAACTTCTTGAAATTTTTTTTCAATCACGATAATTACCAGTCCAAATTCGTAGATAAAAAATTTCAATGCCTTAGAGATAGGTTCAATTCATCTATAAGAATGATTCTGGATCAATTCCATTGAGAGTTTTTCAAAGTTTATCGCGTTTTTTAATCGCGATGGTTACCAGTCCAAATTCGTAGATCAAAAATATCAATGGCATAGAGATAGGTTCAATTCATCTATAGGAATGATTCTGGATAAATTTCATTGCGAGTTTTTCAAAGTTTATCGCGCTTTTTTATTCGCGATGGTTACGAGTCCAAATTCAATGAAAAAACATTTCTATCACTTTGAAGTGATTTTCTATTCATCCATTGGGACTGGGAGGGTAAATTTTCATTTTTGAATGTCAACGGCCATATCACGTAGAACGCACCTGGTCTCGTCAGCTCCCAGAAGTTAAGTTACGTCGAGTCCCGTTAGTACTTGGAAGGGTGACCGCTTGGGAATACGGGATGTCGTTGGCGATGAACAGTTTGTTTTCAATAACAAACTTCTTGAAATTTTTTTTCAATCACGATAATTACCAGTCCAAATTCGTAGATAAAAAATTTCAATGCCTTAGAGATAGGTTCAATTCATCTATAAGAATGATTCTGGATCAATTCCATTGAGAGTTTTTCAAAGTTTATCGCGTTTTTTAATCGCGATGGTTACCAGTCCAAATTCGTAGATCAAAAATATCAATGGCATAGAGATAGGTTCAATTCATCTATAGGAATGATTCTGGATAAATTTCATTGCGAGTTTTTCAAAGTTTATCGCGCTTTTTTATTCGCGATGGTTACGAGTCCAAATTCAATGAAAAAACATTTCTATCACTTTGAAGTGATTTTCTATTCATCCATTGGGACTGGGAGGGTAAATTTTCATTTTTGAATGTCAACGGCCATATCACGTAGAACGCACCTGGTCTCGTCAGCTCCCAGAAGTTAAGTTACGTCGAGTCCCGTTAGTACTTGGAAGGGTGACCGCTTGGGAATACGGGATGTCGTTGGCGATGAACAGTTTGTTTTCAATAACAAACTTCTTGAAATTTTTTTTCAATCACGATAATTACCAGTCCAAATTCGTAGATAAAAAATTTCAATGCCTTAGAGATAGGTTCAATTCATCTATAAGAATGATTCTGGATCAATTCCATTGAGAGTTTTTCAAAGTTTATCGCGTTTTTTAATCGCGATGGTTACCAGTCCAAATTCGTAGATCAAAAATATCAATGGCATAGAGATAGGTTCAATTCATCTATTTGAATGATTCTGGATAAATTTCATTGCGAGTTTTTCAAAGTTTATCGCGCTTTTTTATTCGCGATGGTTACGAGTCCAAATTCAATGAACAAACATTTCTATCACTTTGAAGTGATTTTCTATTCATCCATTGGGACTGGGAGGGTAAATTTTCATTTTTGAATGTCAACGGCCATATCACGTAGAACGCACCTGGTCTCGTCAGCTCCCAGAAGTTAAGTTACGTCGAGTCCCGTTAGTACTTGGAAGGGTGACCGCTTGGGAATACGGGATGTCGTTGGCGATGAACAGTTTGTTTTCAATAACAAACTTCTTGAAATTTTTTTTCAATCACGATAATTACCAGTCCAAATTCGTAGATAAAAAATTTCAATGCCTTAGAGATAGGTTCAATTCATCTATAAGAATGATTCTGGATCAATTCCATTGAGAGTTTTTCAAAGTTTATCGCGTTTTTTAATCGCGATGGTTACCAGTCCAAATTCGTAGATCAAAAATATCAATGGCATAGAGATAGGTTCAATTCATCTATAGGAATGATTCTGGATAAATTTCATTGCGAGTTTTTCAAAGTTTATCGCGCTTTTTTATTCGCGATGGTTACGAGTCCAAATTCAATGAAAAAACATTTCTATCACTTTGAAGTGATTTTCTATTCATCCATTGGGACTGGGAGGGTAAATTTTCATTTTTGAATGTCAACGGCCATATCACGTAGAACGCACCTGGTCTCGTCAGCTCCCAGAAGTTAAGTTACGTCGAGTCCCGTTAGTACTTGGAAGGGTGACCGCTTGGGAATACGGGATGTCGTTGGCGATGAACAGTTTGTTTTCAATAACAAACTTCTTGAAATTTTTTTTCAATCACGATAATTACCAGTCCAAATTCGTAGATAAAAAATTTCAATGCCTTAGAGATAGGTTCAATTCATCTATAAGAATGATTCTGGATCAATTCCATTGAGAGTTTTTCAAAGTTTATCGCGTTTTTTAATCGCGATGGTTACCAGTCCAAATTCGTAGATCAAAAATATCAATGGCATAGAGATAGGTTCAATTCATCTATAGGAATGATTCTGGATAAATTTCATTGCGAGTTTTTCAAAGTTTATCGCGCTTTTTTATTCGCGATGGTTACGAGTCCAAATTCAATGAACAAACATTTCTATCACTTTGAAGTGATTTTCTATTCATCCATTGGGACTGGGAGGGTAAATTTTCATTTTTGAATGTCAACGGCCATATCACGTAGAACGCACCTGGTCTCGTCAGCTCCCAGAAGTTAAGTTACGTCGAGTCCCGTTAGTACTTGGAAGGGTGACCGCTTGGGAATACGGGATGTCGTTGGCGATGAACAGTTTGTTTTCAATAACAAACTTCTTGAAATTTTTTTTCAATCACGATGGTTACCAGTCCAAATTCTTAGATAAAAAATTTCAATGGCATAGAGATAGGTTCAATTCATCTATTTGAATGATTCTGGATAAATTTCATTGCGAGTTTTTCAAAGTTTATCGCGCTTTTTTATTCGCGATGGTTACGAGTCCAAATTCAATGAAAAAACATTTCTATCACTTTGAAGTGATTTTCTATTCATCCATTGGGACTGGGAGGGTAAATTTTCATTTTTGAATGTCAACGGCCATATCACGTAGAACGCACCTGGTCTCGTCAGCTCCCAGAAGTTAAGTTACGTCGAGTCCCGTTAGTACTTGGAAGGGTGACCGCTTGGGAATACGGGATGTCGTTGGCGATGAACAGTTTGTTTTCAATAACAAACTTCTTGAAATTTTTTTTCAATCACGATAATTACCAGTCCAAATTCGTAGATAAAAAATTTCAATGCCTTAGAGATAGGTTCAATTCATCTATAAGAATGATTCTGGATCAATTCCATTGAGAGTTTTTCAAAGTTTATCGCGTTTTTTAATCGCGATGGTTACCAGTCCAAATTCGTAGATCAAAAATATCAATGGCATAGAGATAGGTTCAATTCATCTATAGGAATGATTCTGGATAAATTTCATTGCGAGTTTTTCAAAGTTTATCGCGCTTTTTTATTCGCGATGGTTACGAGTCCAAATTCAATGAACAAACATTTCTATCACTTTGAAGTGATTTTCTATTCATCCATTGGGACTGGGAGGGTAAATTTTCATTTTTGAATGTCAACGGCCATATCACGTAGAACGCACCTGGTCTCGTCAGCTCCCAGAAGTTAAGTTACGTCGAGTCCCGTTAGTACTTGGAAGGGTGACCGCTTGGGAATACGGGATGTCGTTGGCGATGAACAGTTTGTTTTCAATAACAAACTTCTTGAAATTTTTTTTCAATCACGATGGTTACCAGTCCAAATTCTTAGATAAAAAATTTCAATGGCATAGAGATAGGTTCAATTCATCTATTTGAATGATTCTGGATAAATTTCATTGCGAGTTTTTCAAAGTTTATCGCGCTTTTTTATTCGCGATGGTTACGAGTCCAAATTCAATGAAAAAACATTTCTATCACTTTGAAGTGATTTTCTATTCATCCATTGGGACTGGGAGGGTAAATTTTCATTTTTGAATGTCAACGGCCATATCACGTAGAACGCACCTGGTCTCGTCAGCTCCCAGAAGTTAAGTTACGTCGAGTCCCGTTAGTACTTGGAAGGGTGACCGCTTGGGAATACGGGATGTCGTTGGCGATGAACAGTTTGTTTTCAATAACAAACTTCTTGAAATTTTTTTTCAATCACGATAATTACCAGTCCAAATTCGTAGATAAAAAATTTCAATGCCTTAGAGATAGGTTCAATTCATCTATAAGAATGATTCTGGATCAATTCCATTGAGAGTTTTTCAAAGTTTATCGCGTTTTTTAATCGCGATGGTTACCAGTCCAAATTCGTAGATCAAAAATATCAATGGCATAGAGATAGGTTCAATTCATCTATTTGAATGATTCTGGATAAATTTCATTGCGAGTTTTTCAAAGTTTATCGCGCTTTTTTATTCGCGATGGTTACGAGTCCAAATTCAATGAACAAACATTTCTATCACTTTGAAGTGATTTTCTATTCATCCATTGGGACTGGGAGGGTAAATTTTCATTTTTGAATGTCAACGGCCATATCACGTAGAACGCACCTGGTCTCGTCAGCTCCCAGAAGTTAAGTTACGTCGAGTCCCGTTAGTACTTGGAAGGGTGACCGCTTGGGAATACGGGATGTCGTTGGCGATGAACAGTTTGTTTTCAATAACAAACTTCTTGAAATTTTTTTTCAATCACGATGGTTACCAGTCCAAATTCTTAGATAAAAAATTTCAATGGCATAGAGATAGGTTCAATTCATCTATTTGAATGATTCTGGATAAATTTCATTGCGAGTTTTTCAAAGTTTATCGCGCTTTTTTATTCGCGATGGTTACGAGTCCAAATTCAATGAACAAACATTTCTATCACTTTGAAGTGATTTTCTATTCATCCATTGGGACTGGGAGGGTAAATTTTCATTTTTGAATGTCAACGGCCATATCACGTAGAACGCACCTGGTCTCGTCAGCTCCCAGAAGTTAAGTTACGTCGAGTCCCGTTAGTACTTGGAAGGGTGACCGCTTGGGAATACGGGATGTCGTTGGCGATGAACAGTTTGTTTTCAATAACAAACTTCTTGAAATTTTTTTTCAATCACGATGGTTACCAGTCCAAATTCTTAGATAAAAAATTTCAATGGCATAGAGATAGGTTCAATTCATCTATTTGAATGATTCTGGATAAATTTCATTGCGAGTTTTTCAAAGTTTATCGCGCTTTTTTATTCGCGATGGTTACGAGTCCAAATTCAATGAACAAACATTTCTATTACTTTGAAGTGATTTTCTATTCATCCATTGGGACTGGGAGGGTAAATTTTCATTTTTGAATGTCAACGGCCATATCACGTAGAACGCACCTGGTCTCGTCAGCTCCCAGAAGTTAAGTTACGTCGAGTCCCGTTAGTACTTGGAAGGGTGACCGCTTGGGAATACGGGATGTCGTTGGCGATGAACAGTTTGTTTTCAATAACAAACTTCTTGAAATTTTTTTTCAATCACGATGGTTACCAGTCCAAATTCTTAGATAAAAAATTTCAATGGCATAGAGATAGGTTCAATTCATCTATTTGAATGATTCTGGATAAATTTCATTGCGAGTTTTTCAAAGTTTATCGCGCTTTTTTATTCGCGATGGTTACGAGTCCAAATTCAATGAACAAACATTTCTATCACTTTGAAGTGATTTTCTATTCATCCATTGGGACTGGGAGGGTAAATTTTCATTTTTGAATGTCAACGGCCATATCACGTAGAACGCACCTGGTCTCGTCAGCTCCCAGAAGTTAAGTTACGTCGAGTCCCGTTAGTACTTGGAAGGGTGACCGCTTGGGAATACGGGATGTCGTTGGCGATGAACAGTTTGTTTTCAATAACAAACTTCTTGAAATTTTTTTTCAATCACGATGGTTACCAGTCCAAATTCTTAGATAAAAAATTTCAATGGCATAGAGATAGGTTCAATTCATCTATTTGAATGATTCTGGATAAATTTCATTGCGAGTTTTTCAAAGTTTATCGCGCTTTTTTATTCGCGATGGTTACGAGTCCAAATTCAATGAACAAACATTTCTATCACTTTGAAGTGATTTTCTATTCATCCATTGGGACTGGGAGGGTAAATTTTCATTTTTGAATGTCAACGGCCATATCACGTAGAACGCACCTGGTCTCGTCAGCTCCCAGAAGTTAAGTTACGTCGAGTCCCGTTAGTACTTGGAAGGGTGACCGCTTGGGAATACGGGATGTCGTTGGCGATGAACAGTTTGTTTTCAATAACAAACTTCTTGAAATTTTTTTTCAATCACGATGGTTACCAGTCCAAATTCTTAGATAAAAAATTTCAATGGCATAGAGATAGGTTCAATTCATCTATTTGAATGATTCTGGATAAATTTCATTGCGAGTTTTTCAAAGTTTATCGCGCTTTTTTATTCGCGATGGTTACGAGTCCAAATTCAATGAACAAACATTTCTATCACTTTGAAGTGATTTTCTATTCATCCATTGGGACTGGGAGGGTAAATTTTCATTTTTGAATGTCAACGGCCATATCACGTAGAACGCACCTGGTCTCGTCAGCTCCCAGAAGTTAAGTTACGTCGAGTCCCGTTAGTACTTGGAAGGGTGACCGCTTGGGAATACGGGATGTCGTTGGCGATGAACAGTTTGTTTTCAATAACAAACTTCTTGAAATTTTTTTTCAATCACGATGGTTACCAGTCCAAATTCTTAGATAAAAAATTTCAATGGCATAGAGATAGGTTCAATTCATCTATTTGAATGATTCTGGATAAATTTCATTGCGAGTTTTTCAAAGTTTATCGCGCTTTTTTATTCGCGATGGTTACGAGTCCAAATTCAATGAACAAACATTTCTATCACTTTGAAGTGATTTTCTATTCATCCATTGGGACTGGGAGGGTAAATTTTCATTTTTGAATGTCAACGGCCATATCACGTAGAACGCACCTGGTCTCGTCAGCTCCCAGAAGTTAAGTTACGTCGAGTCCCGTTAGTACTTGGAAGGGTGACCGCTTGGGAATACGGGATGTCGTTGGCGATGAACAGTTTGTTTTCAATAACAAACTTCTTGAAATTTTTTTTCAATCACGATGGTTACCAGTCCAAATTCTTAGATAAAAAATTTCAATGGCATAGAGATAGGTTCAATTCATCTATTTGAATGATTCTGGATAAATTTCATTGCGAGTTTTTCAAAGTTTATCGCGCTTTTTTATTCGCGATGGTTACGAGTCCAAATTCAATGAACAAACATTTCTATCACTTTGAAGTGATTTTCTATTCATCCATTGGGACTGGGAGGGTAAATTTTCATTTTTGAATGTCAACGGCCATATCACGTAGAACGCACCTGGTCTCGTCAGCTCCCAGAAGTTAAGTTACGTCGAGTCCCGTTAGTACTTGGAAGGGTGACCGCTTGGGAATACGGGATGTCGTTGGCGATGAACAGTTTGTTTTCAATAACAAACTTCTTGAAATTTTTTTTCAATCACGATGGTTACCAGTCCAAATTCTTAGATAAAAAATTTCAATGGCATAGAGATAGGTTCAATTCATCTATTTGAATGATTCTGGATAAATTTCATTGCGAGTTTTTCAAAGTTTATCGCGCTTTTTTATTCGCGATGGTTACGAGTCCAAATTCAATGAACAAACATTTCTATCACTTTGAAGTGATTTTCTATTCATCCATTGGGACTGGGAGGGTAAATTTTCATTTTTGAATGTCAACGGCCATATCACGTAGAACGCACCTGGTCTCGTCAGCTCCCAGAAGTTAAGTTACGTCGAGTCCCGTTAGTACTTGGAAGGGTGACCGCTTGGGAATACGGGATGTCGTTGGCGATGAACAGTTTGTTTTCAATAACAAACTTCTTGAAATTTTTTTTCAATCACGATGGTTACCAGTCCAAATTCTTAGATAAAAAATTTCAATGGCATAGAGATAGGTTCAATTCATCTATTTGAATGATTCTGGATAAATTTCATTGCGAGTTTTTCAAAGTTTATCGCGCTTTTTTATTCGCGATGGTTACGAGTCCAAATTCAATGAACAAACATTTCTATCACTTTGAAGTGATTTTCTATTCATCCATTGGGACTGGGAGGGTAAATTTTCATTTTTGAATGTCAACGGCCATATCACGTAGAACGCACCTGGTCTCGTCAGCTCCCAGAAGTTAAGTTACGTCGAGTCCCGTTAGTACTTGGAAGGGTGACCGCTTGGGAATACGGGATGTCGTTGGCGATGAACAGTTTGTTTTCAATAACAAACTTCTTGAAATTTTTTTTCAATCACGATGGTTACCAGTCCAAATTCTTAGATAAAAAATTTCAATGGCATAGAGATAGGTTCAATTCATCTATTTGAATGATTCTGGATAAATTTCATTGCGAGTTTTTCAAAGTTTATCGCGCTTTTTTATTCGCGATGGTTACGAGTCCAAATTCAATGAACAAACATTTCTATCACTTTGAAGTGATTTTCTATTCATCCATTGGGACTGGGAGGGTAAATTTTCATTTTTGAATGTCAACGGCCATATCACGTAGAACGCACCTGGTCTCGTCAGCTCCCAGAAGTTAAGTTACGTCGAGTCCCGTTAGTACTTGGAAGGGTGACCGCTTGGGAATACGGGATGTCGTTGGCGATGAACAGTTTGTTTTCAATAACAAACTTCTTGAAATTTTTTTTCAATCACGATGGTTACCAGTCCAAATTCTTAGATAAAAAATTTCAATGGCATAGAGATAGGTTCAATTCATCTATTTGAATGATTCTGGATAAATTTCATTGCGAGTTTTTCAAAGTTTATCGCGCTTTTTTATTCGCGATGGTTACGAGTCCAAATTCAATGAACAAACATTTCTATCACTTTGAAGTGATTTTCTATTCATCCATTGGGACTGGGAGGGTAAATTTTCATTTTTGAATGTCAACGGCCATATCACGTAGAACGCGCCTGGTTTCGTCAGCTCCCAGAAGTTAAGTTACGTCGAGTCCCAGTAGTACTTGGAAGGGTGACCGCTTGGGAATACGGGATGTCGTTGGCGATGAACAGTTTGTTTTCAATAACAAACTTCTTGAAATTTTTTTTCAATCACGATAATTACCAGTCCAAATTCGTAGATAAAAAATTTCAATGCCTTAGAGATAGGTTAAATTCATCTATAAGAATGATTCTGGATCAATTCCATTGAGAGTTTTTCAAAGTTTATCGCGTTTTTTAATCGCGATGGTTACCAGTCCAAATTCGTAGATCAAAAATATCAATGGCATAGAGATAGGTTCAATTCATCTATAGGAATGATTCTGGATAAATTTCATTGCGAGTTTTTCAAAGTTTATCGCGCTTTTTTATTCGCGATGGTTACGAGTCCAAATTCAATGAAAAAACATTTCTATCACTTTGAAGTGATTTTCTATTCATCCATTGGGACTGGGAGGGTAAATTTTCATTTTTGAATGTCAACGGTCATATCACGTAGAACGCACCTGGTCTCGTCAGCTCCCAGAAGTTAAGTTACGTCGAGTCCCGTTAGTACTTGGAAGGGTGACCGCTTGGGAATACGGGATGTCGTTGGCGATGAACAGTTTGTTTTCAATAACAAACTTCTTGAAATTTTTTTTCAATCACGATGGTTACCAGTCCAAATTCTTAGATAAAAAATTTCAATGGCATAGAGATAGGTTCAATTCATCTATTTGAATGATTCTGGATAAATTTCATTGCGAGTTTTTCAAAGTTTATCGCGCTTTTTTATTCGCGATGGTTACGAGTCCAAATTCAATGAACAAACATTTCTATCACTTTGAAGTGATTTTCTATTCATCCATTGGGACTGGGAGGGTAAATTTTCATTTTTGAATGTCAACGGCCATATCACGTAGAACGCACCTGGTTTCGTCAGCTCCCAGAAGTTAAGTTACGTCGAGTCCCGTTAGTACTTGGAAGGGTGACCGCTTGGGAATACGGGATGTCGTTGGCGATGAACAGTTTGTTTTCAATAACAAACTTCTTGAAATTTTTTTTCAATCACGATAATTACCAGTCCAAATTCGTAGATAAAAAATTTCAATGCCTTAGAGATAGGTTAAATTCATCTATAAGAATGATTCTGGATCAATTCCATTGAGAGTTTTTCAAAGTTTATCGCGTTTTTTAATCGCGATGGTTACCAGTCCAAATTCGTAGATCAAAAATATCAATGGCATAGAGATAGGTTCAATTCATCTATAGGAATGATTCTGGATAAATTTCATTGCGAGTTTTTCAAAGTTTATCGCGCTTTTTTATTCGCGATGGTTACGAGTCCAAATTCAATGAAAAAACATTTCTATCACTTTGAAGTGATTTTCTATTCATCCATTGGGACTGGGAGGGTAAATTTTCATTTTTGAATGTCAACGGCCATATCACGTAGAACGCACCTGGTCTCGTCAGCTCCCAGAAGTTAAGTTACGTCGAGTCCCGTTAGTACTTGGAAGGGTGACCGCTTGGGAATACGGGATGTCGTTGGCGATGAACAGTTTGTTTTCAATAACAAACTTCTTGAAATTTTTTTTCAATCACGATGGTTACCAGTCCAAATTCTTAGATAAAAAATTTCAATGGCATAGAGATAGGTTCAATTCATCTATTTGAATGATTCTGGATAAATTTCATTGCGAGTTTTTCAAAGTTTATCGCGCTTTTTTATTCGCGATGGTTACGAGTCCAAATTCAATGAACAAACATTTCTATCACTTTGAAGTGATTTTCTATTCATCCATTGGGACTGGGAGGGTAAATTTTCATTTTTGAATGTCAACGGCCATATCACGTAGAACGCACCTGGTCTCGTCAGCTCCCAGAAGTTAAGTTACGTCGAGTCCCGTTAGTACTTGGAAGGGTGACCGCTTGGGAATACGGGATGTCGTTGGCGATGAACAGTTTGTTTTCAATAACAAACTTCTTGAAATTTTTTTTCAATCACGATAATTACCAGTCCAAATTCGTAGATAAAAAATTTCAATGCCTTAGAGATAGGTTAAATTCATCTATAAGAATGATTCTGGATCAATTCCATTGAGAGTTTTTCAAAGTTTATCGCGTTTTTTAATCGCGATGGTTACCAGTCCAAATTCGTAGATCAAAAATATCAATGGCATAGAGATAGGTTCAATTCATCTATAGGAATGATTCTGGATAAATTTCATTGCGAGTTTTTCAAAGTTTATCGCGCTTTTTTATTCGCGATGGTTACGAGTCCAAATTCAATGAAAAAACATTTCTATCACTTTGAAGTGATTTTCTATTCATCCATTGGGACTGGGAGGGTAAATTTTCATTTTTGAATGTCAACGGCCATATCACGTAGAACGCACCTGGTCTCGTCAGCTCCCAGAAGTTAAGTTACGTCGAGTCCCGTTAGTACTTGGAAGGGTGACCGCTTGGGAATACGGGATGTCGTTGGCGATGAACAGTTTGTTTTCAATAACAAACTTCTTGAAATTTTTTTTCAATCACGATGGTTACCAGTCGAAATTCTTAGATAAAAAATTTCAATGGCATAGAGATAGGTTCAATTCATCTATTTGAATGATTCTGGATAAATTTCATTGCGAGTTTTTCAAAGTTTATCGCGCTTTTTTATTCGCGATGGTTACGAGTCCAAATTCAATGAACAAACATTTCTATCACTTTGAAGTGATTTTCTATTCATCCATTGGGACTGGGAGGGTAAATTTTCATTTTTGAATGTCAACGGCCATATCACGTAGAACGCACCTGGTCTCGTCAGCTCCCAGAAGTTAAGTTACGTCGAGTCCCGTTAGTACTTGGAAGGGTGACCGCTTGGGAATACGGGATGTCGTTGGCGATGAACAGTTTGTTTTCAATAACAAACTTCTTGAAATTTTTTTTCAATCACGATGGTTACCAGTCCAAATTCTTAGATAAAAAATTTCAATGGCATAGAGATAGGTTCAATTCATCTATAAGAATGATTCTGGATCAATTCCATTGAGAGTTTTTCAAAGTTTATCGCGTTTTTTAATCGCGATGGTTACCAGTCCAAATTCGTAGATCAAAAATATCAATGGCATAGAGATAGGTTCAATTCATCTATAGGAATGATTCTGGATAAATTTCATTGCGAGTTTTTCAAAGTTTATCGCGCTTTTTTATTCGCGATGGTTACGAGTCCAAATTCAATGAACAAACATTTCTATCACTTTGAAGTGATTTTCTATTCATCCATTGGGACTGGGAGGGTAAATTTTCATTTTTGAATGTCAACGGCCATATCACGTAGAACGCACCTGGTTTCGTCAGCTCCCAGAAGTTAAGTTACGTCGAGTCCCGTTAGTACTTGGAAGGGTGACCGCTTGGGAATACGGGATGTCGTTGGCGATGAACAGTTTGTTTTCAATAACAAACTTCTTGAAATTTTTTTTCAATCACGATAATTACCAGTCCAAATTCGTAGGTAAAAAATTTCAATGCCTTAGAGATAGGTTCAATTCATCTATAAGAATGATTCTGGATCAATTCCATTGAGAGTTTTTCAAAGTTTATCGCGTTTTTTAATCGCGATGGTTACCAGTCCAAATTCGTAGATCAAAAATATCAATGGCATAGAGATAGGTTCAATTCATCTATAGGAATGATTCTGGATAAATTTCATTGCGAGTTTTTCAAAGTTTATCGCGCTTTTTTATTCGCGATGGTTACGAGTCCAAATTCAATGAAAAAACATTTCTATCACTTTGAAGTGATTTTCTATTCATCCATTGGGACTGGGAGGGTAAATTTTCATTTTTGAATGTCAACGGCCATATCACGTAGAACGCACCTGGTCTCGTCAGCTCCCAGAAGTTAATTTACGTCGAGTCCCGTTAGTACTTGGAAGGGTGACCGCTTGGGAATACGGGATGTCGTTGGCGATGAACAGTTTGTTTTCAATAACAAACTTCTTGAAATTTTTTTTCAATCACGATGGTTACCAGTCCAAATTCTTAGATAAAAAATTTCAATGGCATAGAGATAGGTTCAATTCATCTATTTGAATGATTCTGGATAAATTTCATTGCGAGTTTTTCAAAGTTTATCGCGCTTTTTTATTCGCGATGGTTACGAGTCCAAATTCAATGAACAAACATTTCTATCACTTTGAAGTGATTTTCTATTCATCCATTGGAACTGGGAGGGTAAATTTTCATTTTTGAATGTCAACGGCCATATCACGTAGAACGCACCTGGTCTCGTCAGCTCCCAGAAGTTAAGTTACGTCGAGTCCCGTTAGTACTTGGAAGGGTGACCGCTTGGGAATACGGGATGTCGTTGGCGATGAACAGTTTGTTTTCAATAACAAACTTCTTGAAATTTTTTTTCAATCACGATAATTACCAGTCCAAATTCGTAGATAAAAAATTTCAATGCCTTAGAGATAGGTTCAATTCATCTATAAGAATGATTCTGGATCAATTCCATTGAGAGTTTTTCAAAGTTTATCGCGTTTTTTAATCACGATGGTTACCAGTCCAAATTCGTAGATCAAAAATATCAATGGCATAGAGATAGGTTCAATTCATCTATAGGAATGATTCTGGATAAATTTCATTGCGAGTTTTTCAAAGTTTATCGCGCTTTTTTATTCGCGATGGTTACGAGTCCAAATTCAATGAAAAAACATTTCTATCACTTTGAAGTGATTTTCTATTCATCCATTGGGACTGGGAGGGTAAATTTTCATTTTTGAATGTCAACGGCCATATCACGTAGAACGCACCTGGTCTCGTCAGCTCCCAGAAGTTAAGTTACGTCGATTCCCGTTAGTACTTGGAAGGGTGACCGCTTGGGAATACGGGATGTCGTTGGCGATGAACAGTTTGTTTTCAATAACAAACTTCTTGAAATTTTTTTTCAATCACGATGGTTACCAGTCCAAATTCTTAGATAAAAAATTTCAATGGCATAGAGATAGGTTCAATTCATCTATTTGAATGATTCTGGATAAATTTCATTGCGAGTTTTTCAAAGTTTATCGCGCTTTTTTATTCGCGATGGTTACGAGTCCAAATTCAATGAACAAACATTTATATCACTTTGAAGTGATTTTCTATTCATCCATTGGGACTGGGAGGGTAAATTTTCATTTTTGAATGTCAACGGCCATATCACGTAGAACGCACCTGGTTTCGTCAGCTCCCAGAAGTTAAGTTACGTCGAGTCCCGTTAGTACTTGGAAGGGTGACCGCTTGGGAATACGGGATGTCGTTGGCGATGAACAGTTTGTTTTCAATAACAAACTTCTTGAAATTTTTTTTCAATCACGATAATTACCAGTCCAAATTCGTAGATAAAAAATTTCAATGCCTTAGAGATAGGTTAAATTCATCTATAAGAATGATTCTGGATCAATTCCATTGAGAGTTTTTCAAAGTTTATCGCGTTTTTTAATCGCGATGGTTACCAGTCCAAATTCGTAGATCAAAAATATCAATGGCATAGAGATAGGTTCAATTCATCTATAGGAATGATTCTGGATAAATTTCATTGCGAGTTTTTCAAAGTTTATCGCGCTTTTTTATTCGCGATGGTTACGAGTCCAAATTCAATGAAAAAACATTTCTATCACTTTGAAGTGATTTTCTATTCATCCATTGGGACTGGGAGGGTAAATTTTCATTTTTGAATGTCAACGGCCATATCACGTAGAACGCACCTGGTCTCGTCAGCTCCCAGAAGTTAAGTTACGTCGAGTCCCGTTAGTACTTGGAAGGGTGACCGCTTGGGAATACGGGATGTCGTTGGCGATGAACAGTTTGTTTTCAATAACAAACTTCTTGAAATTTTTTTTCAATCACGATGGTTACCAGTCCAAATTCTTAGATAAAAAATTTCAATGGCATAGAGATAGGTTCAATTCATCTATTTGAATGATTCTGGATAAATTTCATTGCGAGTTTTTCAAAGTTTATCGCGCTTTTTTATTCGCGATGGTTACGAGTCCAAATTCAATGAACAAACATTTCTATCACTTTGAAGTGATTTTCTATTCATCCATTGGGACTGGGAGGGTAAATTTTCATTTTTGAATGTCAACGGCCATATCACGTAGAACGCACCTGGTCTCGTCAGCTCCCAGAAGTTAAGTTACGTCGAGTCCCGTTAGTACTTGGAAGGGTGACCGCTTGGGAATACGGGATGTCGTTGGCGATGAACAGTTTGTTTTCAATAACAAACTTCTTGAAATTTTTTTTCAATCACGATAATTACCAGTCCAAATTCGTAGATAAAAAATTTCAATGCCTTAGAGATAGGTTAAATTCATCTATAAGAATGATTCTGGATCAATTCCATTGAGAGTTTTTCAAAGTTTATCGCGTTTTTAAATCGCGATGGTTACCAGTCCAAATTCGTAGATCAAAAATATCAATGGCATAGAGATAGGTTCAATTCATCTATAGGAATGATTCTGGATAAATTTCATTGCGAGTTTTTCAAAGTTTATCGCGCTTTTTTATTCGCGATGGTTACGAGTCCAAATTCAATGAAAAAACATTTCTATCACTTTGAAGTGATTTTCTATTCATCCATTGGGACTGGGAGGGTAAATTTTCATTTTTGAATGTCAACGGCCATATCACGTAGAACGCACCTGGTCTCGTCAGCTCCCAGAAGTTAAGTTACGTCGAGTCCCGTTAGTACTTGGAAGGGTGACCGCTTGGGAATACGGGATGTCGTTGGCGATGAACAGTTTGTTTTCAATAACAAACTTCTTGAAATTTTTTTTCAATCACGATGGTTACCAGTCGAAATTCTTAGATAAAAAATTTCAATGGCATAGAGATAGGTTCAATTCATCTATTTGAATGATTCTGGATAAATTTCATTGCGAGTTTTTCAAAGTTTATCGCGCTTTTTTATTCGCGATGGTTACGAGTCCAAATTCAATGAACAAACATTTCTATCACTTTGAAGTGATTTTCTATTCATCCATTGGGACTGGGAGGGTAAATTTTCATATTTGAATGTCAACGGCCATATCACGTAGAACGCACCTGGTCTCGTCAGCTCCCAGAAGTTAAGTTACGTCGAGTCCCGTTAGTACTTGGAAGGGTGACCGCTTGGGAATACGGGATGTCGTTGGCGATGAACAGTTTGTTTTCAATAACAAACTTCTTGAAATTTTTTTTCAATCACGATGGTTACCAGTCCAAATTCTTAGATAAAAAATTTCAATGGCATAGAGATAGGTTCAATTCATCTATTTGAATGATTCTGGATAAATTTCATTGCGAGTTTTTCAAAGTTTATCGCGCTTTTTTATTCGCGATGGTTACGAGTCCAAATTCAATGAACAAACATTTCTATCACTTTGAAGTGATTTTCTATTCATCCATTGGGACTGGGAGGGTAAATTTTCATTTTTGAATGTCAACGGCCATATCACGTAGAACGCACCTGGTCTTGTCAGCTCCCAGAAGTTAAGTTACGTCGAGTCCCGTTAGTACTTGAAAGGGTGACCGCTTGGGAATACGGGATGTCGTTGGCGATGAACAGTTTGTTTAAAATAAAAAAACTTCCTGAAATTTGTTTTCAATCACGATGGTTACCAGTCCAAATTCGTAGATAAAAAATTTCAATGCCTTAGAGATAGGTTCAATTCATCTATAAGAATGATTCTGGATCAATTCCATTGAGAGTTTTTCAAAGTTTATCGCGCTTTTTTATTCGCGATGGTTACGAGTCCAAATTCAATGAACAAACATTTCTATCACTTTGAAGTGATTTTCTATTCATCCATTGGGACTGGGAGGGTAATTTTTCATTTTTGAATGTCAACGGCCATATCACGTAGAACGCACCTGGTCTCGTCAGCTCCCAGAAGTTAATTTACGTCGAGTCCCGTTAGTACTTGGAAGGGTGACCGCTTGGGAATACGGGATGTCGTTGGCGATGAATAGTTTGTTTTCAATAACAAATTTCTTGAAATTTTTTTTTCAATCACGATGGTAACCAGTCCAAATTCGTAGATAAAACATTTCAAAGCCATAGAGATAGGTTCAATTCATCTATAAGAATGATTCTGGATCAATTCCATTGAGAGTTTTTCAAAGTTTATCGCGTTTTTTAATCGCGATGGTTACCAGTCCAAATTCGTAGATCAAAAATATCAATGGCATAGAGATAGGTTCAATTCATCTATAGGAATGATTCTGGATAAATTTCATTGCGAGTTTTTCAAAGTTTATCGCGCTTTTTTATTCGCGATGGTTACGAGTCCAAATTCAATGAACAAACATTTCTATCACTTTGAAGTGATTTTCTATTCATCCATTGGGACTGGGAGGGTAAATTTTCATTTTTGAATGTCAACGGCCATATCACGTAGAACGCACCTGGTTTCGTCAGCTCCCAGAAGTTAAGTTACGTCGAGTCCCGTTAGTACTTGGAAGGGTGACCGCTTGGGAATACGGGATGTCGTTGGCGATGAACAGTTTGTTTTCAATAACAAACTTCTTGAAATTTTTTTTCAATCACGATAATTACCAGTCCAAATTCGTAGATAAAAAATTTCAATGCCTTAGGGATAGGTTCAATTCATCTATAAGAATGATTCTGGATCAATTCCATTGAGAGTTTTTCAAAGTTTATCGCGTTTTTTAATCGCGATGGTTACCAGTCCAAATTCGTAGATCAAAAATATCAATGGCATAGAGATAGGTTCAATTCATCTATAGGAATGATTCTGGATAAATTTCATTGCGAGTTTTTCAAAGTTTATCGCGCTTTTTTATTCGCGATGGTTACGAGTCCAAATTCAATGAAAAAACATTTCTATCACTTTGAAGTGATTTTCTATTCATCCATTGGGACTGGGAGGGTAAATTTTCATTTTTGAATGTCAACGGCCATATCACGTAGAACGCACCTGGTTTCGTCAGCTCCCAGAAGTTAAGTTACGTCGAGTCCCGTTAGTACTTGGAAGGGTGACCGCTTGGGAATACGGGATGTCGTTGGCGATGAACAGTTTGTTTTCAATAACAAACTTCTTGAAATTTTTTTTCAATCACGATAATTACCAGTCCAAATTCGTAGATAAAAAATTTCAATGCCTTAGAGATAGGTTCAATTCATCTATAAGAATGATTCTGGATCAATTCCATTGAGAGTTTTTCAAAGTTTATCGCGTTTTTTAATCGCGATGGTTACCAGTCCAAATTCGTAGATCAAAAATATCAATGGCATAGAGATAGGTTCAATTCATCTATAGGAATGATTCTGGATAAATTTCATTGCGAGTTTTTCAAAGTTTATCGCGCTTTTTTATTCGCGATGGTTACGAGTCCAAATTCAATGAACAAACATTTCTATCACTTTGAAGTGATTTTCTATTCATCCATTGGGACTGGGAGGGTAAATTTTCATTGTTGAATGTCAACGGCCATATCACGTAGAACGCACCTGGTCTTGTCAGCTCCCAGAAGTTAAGTTACGTCGAGTCCCGTTAGTACTTGAAAGGGTGACCGCTTGGGAATACGGGATGTCGTTGGCGATGAACAGTTTGTTTTCAATAACAAACTTCCTGAAATTTTTTTTCAATCACGATGGTTACCAGTCCAAATTCGTAGATAAAAAATTTCAATGCCTTAGAGATAGGTTCAATTCATCTATAAGAATGATTCTGGATCAATTCCATTGAGAGTTTTTCAAAGTTTATCGCGCTTTTTTATTCGCGATGGTTACGAGTCCAAATTCAATGAACAAACATTTCTATCACTTTGAAGTGATTTTCTATTCATCCATTGGGACTGGGAGGGTAATTTTTCATTTTTGAATGTCAACGGCCATATCACGTAGAACGCACCTGGTCTCGTCAGCTCCCAGAAGTTAATTTACGTCGAGTCCCGTTAGTACTTGGAAGGGTGACCGCTTGGGAATACGGGATGTCGTTGGCGATGAATAGTTTGTTTTCAATAACAAATTTCTTGAAATTTTTTTTTCAATCACGATGGTAACCAGTCCAAATTCGTAGATAAAACATTTCAAAGCCATAGAGATAGGTTCAATTCATCTATAAGAATGATTCTGGATCAATTCCATTGAGAGTTTTTCAAAGTTTATCGCGTTTTTTAATCGCGATGGTTACCAGTCCAAATTCGTAGATCAAAAATATCAATGGCATAGAGATAGGTTCAATTCATCTATAGGAATGATTCTGGATAAATTTCATTGCGAGTTTTTCAAAGTTTATCGCGCTTTTTTATTCGCGATGGTTACGAGTCCAAATTCAATGAACAAACATTTCTATCACTTTGAAGTGATTTTCTATTCATCCATTGGGACTGGGAGGGTAAATTTTCATTTTTGAATGTCAACGGCCATATCACGTAGAACGCACCTGGTTTCGTCAGCTCCCAGAAGTTAAGTTACGTCGAGTCCCGTTAGTACTTGGAAGGGTGACCGCTTGGGAATACGGGATGTCGTTGGCGATGAACAGTTTGTTTTCAATAACAAACTTCTTGAAATTTTTTTTCAATCACGATAATTACCAGTCCAAATTCGTAGATAAAAAATTTCAATGCCTTAGAGATAGGTTCAATTCATCTATAAGAATGATTCTGGATCAATTCCATTGAGAGTTTTTCAAAGTTTATCGCGTTTTTTAATCGCGATGGTTACCAGTCCAAATTCGTAGATCAAAAATATCAATGGCATAGAGATAGGTTCAATTCATCTATAGGAATGATTCTGGATAAATTTCATTGCGAGTTTTTCAAAGTTTATCGCGCTTTTTTATTCGCGATGGTTACGAGTCCAAATTCAATGAAAAAACATTTCTATCACTTTGAAGTGATTTTCTATTCATCCATTGGGACTGGGAGGGTAAATTTTCATTTTTGAATGTCAACGGCCATATCACGTAGAACGCACCTGGTTTCGTCAGCTCCCAGAAGTTAAGTTACGTCGAGTCCCGTTAGTACTTGGAAGGGTGACCGCTTGGGAATACGGGATGTCGTTGGCGATGAACAGTTTGTTTTCAATAACAAACTTCTTGAAATTTTTTTTCAATCACGATAATTACCAGTCCAAATTCGTAGATAAAAAATTTCAATGCCTTAGAGATAGGTTCAATTCATCTATAAGAATGATTCTGGATCAATTCCATTGAGAGTTTTTCAAAGTTTATCGCGTTTTTTAATCGCGATGGTTACCAGTCCAAATTCGTAGATCAAAAATATCAATGGCATAGAGATAGGTTCAATTCATCTATAGGAATGATTCTGGATAAATTTCATTGCGAGTTTTTCAAAGTTTATCGCGCTTTTTTATTCGCGATGGTTACGAGTCCAAATTCAATGAACAAACATTTCTATCACTTTGAAGTGATTTTCTATTCATCCATTGGGACTGGGAGGGTAAATTTTCATTTTTGAATGTCAACGGCCATATCACGTAGAACGCACCTGGTTTCGTCAGCTCCCAGAAGTTAAGTTACGTCGAGTCCCGTTAGTACTTGGAAGGGTGACCGCTTGGGAATACGGGATGTCGTTGGCGATGAACAGTTTGTTTTCAATAACAAACTTCTTGAAATTTTTTTTCAATCACGATAATTACCAGTCCAAATTCGTAGATAAAAAATTTCAATGCCTTAGAGATAGGTTCAATTCATCTATAAGAATGATTCTGGATCAATTCCATTGAGAGTTTTTCAAAGTTTATCGCGTTTTTTAATCGCGATGGTTACCAGTCCAAATTCGTAGATCAAAAATATCAATGGCATAGAGATAGGTTCAATTCATCTATAGGAATGATTCTGGATAAATTTCATTGCGAGTTTTTCAAAGTTTATCGCGCTTTTTTATTCGCGATGGTTACGAGTCCAAATTCAATGAAAAAACATTTCTATCACTTTGAAGTGATTTTCTATTCATCCATTGGGACTGGGAGGGTAAATTTTCATTTTTGAATGTCAACGGCCATATCACGTAGAACGCACCTGGTTTCGTCAGCTCCCAGAAGTTAAGTTACGTCGAGTCCCGTTAGTACTTGGAAGGGTGACCGCTTGGGAATACGGGATGTCGTTGGCGATGAACAGTTTGTTTTCAATAACAAACTTCTTGAAATTTTTTTTCAATCACGATAATTACCAGTCCAAATTCGTAGATAAAAAATTTCAATGCCTTAGAGATAGGTTCAATTCATCTATAAGAATGATTCTGGATCAATTCCATTGAGAGTTTTTCAAAGTTTATCGCGTTTTTTAATCGCGATGGTTACCAGTCCAAATTCGTAGATCAAAAATATCAATGGCATAGAGATAGGTTCAATTCATCTATAGGAATGATTCTGGATAAATTTCATTGCGAGTTTTTCAAAGTTTATCGCGCTTTTTTATTCGCGATGGTTACGAGTCCAAATTCAATGAACAAACATTTCTATCACTTTGAAGTGATTTTCTATTCATCCATTGGGACTGGGAGGGTAAATTTTCATTGTTGAATGTCAACGGCCATATCACGTAGAACGCACCTGGTCTTGTCAGCTCCCAGAAGTTAAGTTACGTCGAGTCCCGTTAGTACTTGAAAGGGTGACCGCTTGGGAATACGGGATGTCGTTGGCGATGAACAGTTTGTTTTCAATAACAAACTTCCTGAAATTTTTTTTCAATCACGATGGTTACCAGTCCAAATTCGTAGATAAAAAATTTCAATGCCTTAGAGATAGGTTCAATTCATCTATAAGAATGATTCTGGATCAATTCCATTGAGAGTTTTTCAAAGTTTATCGCGCTTTTTTATTCGCGATGGTTACGAGTCCAAATTCAATGAACAAACATTTCTATCACTTTGAAGTGATTTTCTATTCATCCATTGGGACTGGGAGGGTAATTTTTCATTTTTGAATGTCAACGGCCATATCACGTAGAACGCACCTGGTCTCGTCAGCTCCCAGAAGTTAATTTACGTCGAGTCCCGTTAGTACTTGGAAGGGTGACCGCTTGGGAATACGGGATGTCGTTGGCGATGAATAGTTTGTTTTCAATAACAAATTTCTTGAAATTTTTTTTTCAATCACGATGGTAACCAGTCCAAATTCGTAGATAAAACATTTCAAAGCCATAGAGATAGGTTCAATTCATCTATAAGAATGATTCTGGATCAATTCCATTGAGAGTTTTTCAAAGTTTATCGCGTTTTTTAATCGCGATGGTTACCAGTCCAAATTCGTAGATCAAAAATATCAATGGCATAGAGATAGGTTCAATTCATCTATAGGAATGATTCTGGATAAATTTCATTGCGAGTTTTTCAAAGTTTATCGCGCTTTTTTATTCGCGATGGTTACGAGTCCAAATTCAATGAACAAACATTTCTATCACTTTGAAGTGATTTTCTATTCATCCATTGGGACTGGGAGGGTAAATTTTCATTTTTGAATGTCAACGGCCATATCACGTAGAACGCACCTGGTTTCGTCAGCTCCCAGAAGTTAAGTTACGTCGAGTCCCGTTAGTACTTGGAAGGGTGACCGCTTGGGAATACGGGATGTCGTTGGCGATGAACAGTTTGTTTTCAATAACAAACTTCTTGAAATTTTTTTTCAATCACGATAATTACCAGTCCAAATTCGTAGATAAAAAATTTCAATGCCTTAGAGATAGGTTCAATTCATCTATAAGAATGATTCTGGATCAATTCCATTGAGAGTTTTTCAAAGTTTATCGCGTTTTTTAATCGCGATGGTTACCAGTCCAAATTCTTAGATAAAAAATTTCAATGCCTTAGAGATAGGTTCAATTCATCTATAAGAATGATTCTGGATCAATTCCATTGAGAGTTTTTCAAAGTTTATCGCGCTTTTTTATTCGCGATGGTTACGAGTCCAAATTCAATGAACAAACATTTCTATCACTTTGAAGTGATTTTCTATTCATCCATTGGGACTGGGAGGGTAATTTTTCATTTTTGAATGTCAACGGCCATATCACGTAGAACGCACCTGGTCTCGTCAGCTCCCAGAAGTTAATTTACGTCGAGTCCCGTTAGTACTTGGAAGGGTGACCGCTTGGGAATACGGGATGTCGTTGGCGATGAATAGTTTGTTTTCAATAACAAATTTCTTGAAATTTTTTTTTCAATCACGATGGTAACCAGTCCAAATTCGTAGATAAAACATTTCAAAGCCATAGAGATAGGTTCAATTCATCTATAAGAATGATTCTGGATCAATTCCATTGAGAGTTTTTCAAAGTTTATCGCGTTTTTTAATCGCGATGGTTACCAGTCCAAATTCGTAGATCAAAAATATCAATGGCATAGAGATAGGTTCAATTCATCTATAGGAATGATTCTGGATAAATTTCATTGCGAGTTTTTCAAAGTTTATCGCGCTTTTTTATTCGCGATGGTTACGAGTCCAAATTCAATGAACAAACATTTCTATCACTTTGAAGTGATTTTCTATTCATCCATTGGGACTGGGAGGGTAAATTTTCATTTTTGAATGTCAACGGCCATATCACGTAGAACGCACCTGGTTTCGTCAGCTCCCAGAAGTTAAGTTACGTCGAGTCCCGTTAGTACTTGGAAGGGTGACCGCTTGGGAATACGGGATGTCGTTGGCGATGAACAGTTTGTTTTCAATAACAAACTTCTTGAAATGTTTTTTCAATCACGATAATTACCAGTCCAAATTCGTAGATAAAAAATTTCAATGCCTTAGAGATAGGTTAAATTCATCTATAAGAATGATTCTGGATCAATTCCATTGAGAGTTTTTCAAAGTTTATCGCGTTTTTTAATCGCGATGGTTACCAGTCCAAATTCGTAGATCAAAAATATCAATGGCATAGAGATAGGTTCAATTCATCTATAGGAATGATTCTGGATAAATTTCATTGCGAGTTTTTCAAAGTTTATCGCGCTTTTTTATTCGCGATGGTTACGAGTCCAAATTCAATGAAAAAACATTTCTATCACTTTGAAGTGATTTTCTATTCATCCATTGGGACTGGGAGGGTAAATTTTCATTTTTGAATGTCAACGGCCATATCACGTAGAACGCACCTGGTCTCGTCAGCTCCCAGAAGTTAAGTTACGTCGAGTCCCGTTAGTACTTGGAAGGGTGACCGCTTGGGAATACGGGATGTCGTTGGCGATGAACAGTTTGTTTTCAATAACAAACTTCTTGAAATTTTTTTTCAATCACGATGGTTACCAGTCCAAATTCTTAGATAAAAAATTTCAATGGCATAGAGATAGGTTCAATTCATCTATTTGAATGATTCTGGATAAATTTCATTGCGAGTTTTTCAAAGTTTATCGCGCTTTTTTATTCGCGATGGTTACGAGTCCAAATTCAATGAACAAACATTTCTATCACTTTGAAGTGATTTTCTATTCATCCATTGGGACTGGGAGGGTAAATTTTCATTTTTGAATGTCAACGGCCATATCACGTAGAACGCACCTGGTCTCGTCAGCTCCCAGAAGTTAAGTTACGTCGAGTCCCGTTAGTACTTGGAAGGGTGACCGCTTGGG
Organism: Daphnia pulicaria; assembly: GCF_021234035.1. Lineage (NCBI taxonomy): Eukaryota > Metazoa > Arthropoda > Branchiopoda > Diplostraca > Daphniidae > Daphnia > Daphnia pulicaria. Next base: position 1,153,253 of record NC_060915.1, read on the forward strand.
AATACGGGATGTCGTTGGCGATGAACAGTTTGTTTTCAATAACAAACTTCTTGAAATTTTTTTTCAATCACGATAATTACCAGTCCAAATTCGTAGATAAAAAATTTCAATGCCTTAGAGATAGGTTAAATTCATCTATAAGAATGATTCTGGATCAATTCCATTGAGAGTTTTTCAAAGTTTATCGCGTTTTTTAATCGCGATGGTTACCAGTCCAAATTCGTAGATCAAAAATATCAATGGCATAGAGATAGGTTCAATTCATCTATAGGAATGATTCTGGATAAATTTCATTGCGAGTTTTTCAAAGTTTATCGCGCTTTTTTATTCGCGATGGTTACGAGTCCAAATTCAATGAAAAAACATTTCTATCACTTTGAAGTGATTTTCTATTCATCCATTGGGACTGGGAGGGTAAATTTTCATTTTTGAATGTCAACGGCCATATCACGTAGAACGCACCTGGTCTCGTCAGCTCCCAGAAGTTAAGTTACGTCGAGTCCCGTTAGTACTTGGAAGGGTGACCGCTTGGGAATACGGGATGTCGTTGGCGATGAACAGTTTGTTTTCAATAACAAACTTCTTGAAATTTTTTTTCAATCACGATGGTTACCAGTCGAAATTCTTAGATAAAAAATTTCAATGGCATAGAGATAGGTTCAATTCATCTATTTGAATGATTCTGGATAAATTTCATTGCGAGTTTTTCAAAGTTTATCGCGCTTTTTTATTCGCGATGGTTACGAGTCCAAATTCAATGAACAAACATTTCTATCACTTTGAAGTGATTTTCTATTCATCCATTGGGACTGGGAGGGTAAATTTTCATTTTTGAATGTCAACGGCCATATCACGTAGAACGCACCTGGTCTCGTCAGCTCCCAGAAGTTAAGTTACGTCGAGTCCCGTTAGTACTTGGAAGGGTGACCGCTTGGGAATACGGGATGTCGTTGGCGATGAACAGTTTGTTTTCAATAACAAACTTCTTGAAATTTTTTTTCAATCACGATGGTTACCAGTCCAAATTCTTAGATAAAAAATTTCAATGGCATAGAGATAGGTTCAATTCATCTATTTGAATGATTCTGGATAAATTTCATTGCGAGTTTTTCAAAGTTTATCGCGCTTTTTTATTCGCGATGGTTACGAGTCCAAATTCAATGAACAAACATTTCTATCACTTTGAAGTGATTTTCTATTCATCCATTGGGACTGGGAGGGTAAATTTTCATTTTTGAATGTCAACGGCCATATCACGTAGAACGCACCTGGTCTTGTCAGCTCCCAGAAGTTAAGTTACGTCGAGTCCCGTTAGTACTTGAAAGGGTGACCGCTTGGGAATACGGGATGTCGTTGGCGATGAACAGTTTGTTTAAAATAAAAAAACTTCCTGAAATTTGTTTTCAATCACGATGGTTACCAGTCCAAATTCGTAGATAAAAAATTTCAATGCCTTAGAGATAGGTTCAATTCATCTATAAGAATGATTCTGGATCAATTCCATTGAGAGTTTTTCAAAGTTTATCGCGCTTTTTTATTCGCGATGGTTACGAGTCCAAATTCAATGAACAAACATTTCTATCACTTTGAAGTGATTTTCTATTCATCCATTGGGACTGGGAGGGTAATTTTTCATTTTTGAATGTCAACGGCCATATCACGTAGAACGCACCTGGTCTCGTCAGCTCCCAGAAGTTAATTTACGTCGAGTCCCGTTAGTACTTGGAAGGGTGACCGCTTGGGAATACGGGATGTCGTTGGCGATGAATAGTTTGTTTTCAATAACAAATTTCTTGAAATTTTTTTTTCAATCACGATGGTAACCAGTCCAAATTCGTAGATAAAACATTTCAAAGCCATAGAGATAGGTTCAATTCATCTATAAGAATGATTCTGGATCAATTCCATTGAGAGTTTTTCAAAGTTTATCGCGTTTTTTAATCGCGATGGTTACCAGTCCAAATTCGTAGATCAAAAATATCAATGGCATAGAGATAGGTTCAATTCATCTATAGGAATGATTCTGGATAAATTTCATTGCGAGTTTTTCAAAGTTTATCGCGCTTTTTTATTCGCGATGGTTACGAGTCCAAATTCAATGAACAAACATTTCTATCACTTTGAAGTGATTTTCTATTCATCCATTGGGACTGGGAGGGTAAATTTTCATTTTTGAATGTCAACGGCCATATCACGTAGAACGCACCTGGTTTCGTCAGCTCCCAGAAGTTAAGTTACGTCGAGTCCCGTTAGTACTTGGAAGGGTGACCGCTTGGGAATACGGGATGTCGTTGGCGATGAACAGTTTGTTTTCAATAACAAACTTCTTGAAATTTTTTTTCAATCACGATAATTACCAGTCCAAATTCGTAGATAAAAAATTTCAATGCCTTAGAGATAGGTTCAATTCATCTATAAGAATGATTCTGGATCAATTCCATTGAGAGTTTTTCAAAGTTTATCGCGTTTTTTAATCGCGATGGTTACCAGTCCAAATTCGTAGATCAAAAATATCAATGGCATAGAGATAGGTTCAATTCATCTATAGGAATGATTCTGGATAAATTTCATTGCGAGTTTTTCAAAGTTTATCGCGCTTTTTTATTCGCGATGGTTACGAGTCCAAATTCAATGAAAAAACATTTCTATCACTTTGAAGTGATTTTCTATTCATCCATTGGGACTGGGAGGGTAAATTTTCATTTTTGAATGTCAACGGCCATATCACGTAGAACGCACCTGGTTTCGTCAGCTCCCAGAAGTTAAGTTACGTCGAGTCCCGTTAGTACTTGGAAGGGTGACCGCTTGGGAATACGGGATGTCGTTGGCGATGAACAGTTTGTTTTCAATAACAAACTTCTTGAAATTTTTTTTCAATCACGATAATTACCAGTCCAAATTCGTAGATAAAAAATTTCAATGCCTTAGAGATAGGTTCAATTCATCTATAAGAATGATTCTGGATCAATTCCATTGAGAGTTTTTCAAAGTTTATCGCGTTTTTTAATCGCGATGGTTACCAGTCCAAATTCGTAGATCAAAAATATCAATGGCATAGAGATAGGTTCAATTCATCTATAGGAATGATTCTGGATAAATTTCATTGCGAGTTTTTCAAAGTTTATCGCGCTTTTTTATTCGCGATGGTTACGAGTCCAAATTCAATGAAAAAACATTTCTATCACTTTGAAGTGATTTTCTATTCATCCATTGGGACTGGGAGGGTAAATTTTCATTTTTGAATGTCAACGGCCATATCACGTAGAACGCACCTGGTTTCGTCAGCTCCCAGAAGTTAAGTTACGTCGAGTCCCGTTAGTACTTGGAAGGGTGACCGCTTGGGAATACGGGATGTCGTTGGCGATGAACAGTTTGTTTTCAATAACAAACTTCTTGAAATTTTTTTTCAATCACGATAATTACCAGTCCAAATTCGTAGATAAAAAATTTCAATGCCTTAGAGATAGGTTCAATTCATCTATAAGAATGATTCTGGATCAATTCCATTGAGAGTTTTTCAAAGTTTATCGCGTTTTTTAATCGCGATGGTTACCAGTCCAAATTCGTAGATCAAAAATATCAATGGCATAGAGATAGGTTCAATTCATCTATAGGAATGATTCTGGATAAATTTCATTGCGAGTTTTTCAAAGTTTATCGCGCTTTTTTATTCGCGATGGTTACGAGTCCAAATTCAATGAACAAACATTTCTATCACTTTGAAGTGATTTTCTATTCATCCATTGGGACTGGGAGGGTAAATTTTCATTGTTGAATGTCAACGGCCATATCACGTAGAACGCACCTGGTCTTGTCAGCTCCCAGAAGTTAAGTTACGTCGAGTCCCGTTAGTACTTGAAAGGGTGACCGCTTGGGAATACGGGATGTCGTTGGCGATGAACAGTTTGTTTTCAATAACAAACTTCCTGAAATTTTTTTTCAATCACGATGGTTACCAGTCCAAATTCGTAGATAAAAAATTTCAATGCCTTAGAGATAGGTTCAATTCATCTATAAGAATGATTCTGGATCAATTCCATTGAGAGTTTTTCAAAGTTTATCGCGCTTTTTTATTCGCGATGGTTACGAGTCCAAATTCAATGAACAAACATTTCTATCACTTTGAAGTGATTTTCTATTCATCCATTGGGACTGGGAGGGTAATTTTTCATTTTTGAATGTCAACGGCCATATCACGTAGAACGCACCTGGTCTCGTCAGCTCCCAGAAGTTAATTTACGTCGAGTCCCGTTAGTACTTGGAAGGGTGACCGCTTGGGAATACGGGATGTCGTTGGCGATGAATAGTTTGTTTTCAATAACAAATTTCTTGAAATTTTTTTTTCAATCACGATGGTAACCAGTCCAAATTCGTAGATAAAACATTTCAAAGCCATAGAGATAGGTTCAATTCATCTATAAGAATGATTCTGGATCAATTCCATTGAGAGTTTTTCAAAGTTTATCGCGTTTTTTAATCGCGATGGTTACCAGTCCAAATTCGTAGATCAAAAATATCAATGGCATAGAGATAGGTTCAATTCATCTATAGGAATGATTCTGGATAAATTTCATTGCGAGTTTTTCAAAGTTTATCGCGCTTTTTTATTCGCGATGGTTACGAGTCCAAATTCAATGAACAAACATTTCTATCACTTTGAAGTGATTTTCTATTCATCCATTGGGACTGGGAGGGTAAATTTTCATTTTTGAATGTCAACGGCCATATCACGTAGAACGCACCTGGTTTCGTCAGCTCCCAGAAGTTAAGTTACGTCGAGTCCCGTTAGTACTTGGAAGGGTGACCGCTTGGGAATACGGGATGTCGTTGGCGATGAACAGTTTGTTTTCAATAACAAACTTCTTGAAATTTTTTTTCAATCACGATAATTACCAGTCCAAATTCGTAGATAAAAAATTTCAATGCCTTAGAGATAGGTTCAATTCATCTATAAGAATGATTCTGGATCAATTCCATTGAGAGTTTTTCAAAGTTTATCGCGTTTTTTAATCGCGATGGTTACCAGTCCAAATTCGTAGATAAAAAATTTCAATGCCTTAGAGATAGGTTCAATTCATCTATAAGAATGATTCTGGATCAATTCCATTGAGAGTTTTTCAAAGTTTATCGCGCTTTTTTATTCGCGATGGTTACGAGTCCAAATTCAATGAACAAACATTTCTATCACTTTGAAGTGATTTTCTATTCATCCATTGGGACTGGGAGGGTAATTTTTCATTTTTGAATGTCAACGGCCATATCACGTAGAACGCACCTGGTCTCGTCAGCTCCCAGAAGTTAATTTACGTCGAGTCCCGTTAGTACTTGGAAGGGTGACCGCTTGGGAATACGGGATGTCGTTGGCGATGAATAGTTTGTTTTCAATAACAAATTTCTTGAAATTTTTTTTTCAATCACGATGGTAACCAGTCCAAATTCGTAGATAAAACATTTCAAAGCCATAGAGATAGGTTCAATTCATCTATAAGAATGATTCTGGATCAATTCCATTGAGAGTTTTTCAAAGTTTATCGCGTTTTTTAATCGCGATGGTTACCAGTCCAAATTCGTAGATCAAAAATATCAATGGCATAGAGATAGGTTCAATTCATCTATAGGAATGATTCTGGATAAATTTCATTGCGAGTTTTTCAAAGTTTATCGCGCTTTTTTATTCGCGATGGTTACGAGTCCAAATTCAATGAACAAACATTTCTATCACTTTGAAGTGATTTTCTATTCATCCATTGGGACTGGGAGGGTAAATTTTCATTTTTGAATGTCAACGGCCATATCACGTAGAACGCACCTGGTTTCGTCAGCTCCCAGAAGTTAAGTTACGTCGAGTCCCGTTAGTACTTGGAAGGGTGACCGCTTGGGAATACGGGATGTCGTTGGCGATGAACAGTTTGTTTTCAATAACAAACTTCTTGAAATTTTTTTTCAATCACGATAATTACCAGTCCAAATTCGTAGATAAAAAATTTCAATGCCTTAGAGATAGGTTCAATTCATCTATAAGAATGATTCTGGATCAATTCCATTGAGAGTTTTTCAAAGTTTATCGCGTTTTTTAATCGCGATGGTTACCAGTCCAAATTCGTAGATCAAAAATATCAATGGCATAGAGATAGGTTCAATTCATCTATAGGAATGATTCTGGATAAATTTCATTGCGAGTTTTTCAAAGTTTATCGCGCTTTTTTATTCGCGATGGTTACGAGTCCAAATTCAATGAAAAAACATTTCTATCACTTTGAAGTGATTTTCTATTCATCCATTGGGACTGGGAGGGTAAATTTTCATTTTTGAATGTCAACGGCCATATCACGTAGAACGCACCTGGTCTCGTCAGCTCCCAGAAGTTAAGTTACGTCGAGTCCCGTTAGTACTTGGAAGGGTGACCGCTTGGGAATACGGGATGTCGTTGGCGATGAACAGTTTGTTTTCAATAACAAACTTCTTGAAATTTTTTTTCAATCACGATGGTTACCAGTCCAAATTCTTAGATAAAAAATTTCAATGGCATAGAGATAGGTTCAATTCATCTATTTGAATGATTCTGGATAAATTTCATTGCGAGTTTTTCAAAGTTTATCGCGCTTTTTTATTCGCGATGGTTACGAGTCCAAATTCAATGAACAAACATTTCTATCACTTTGAAGTGATTTTCTATTCATCCATTGGGACTGGGAGGGTAAATTTTCATTTTTGAATGTCAACGGCCATATCACGTAGAACGCACCTGGTCTCGTCAGCTCCCAGAAGTTAAGTTACGTCGAGTCCCGTTAGTACTTGGAAGGGTGACCGCTTGGGAATACGGGATGTCGTTGGCGATGAACAGTTTGTTTTCAATAACAAACTTCTTGAAATTTTTTTTCAATCACGATAATTACCAGTCCAAATTCGTAGATAAAAAATTTCAATGCCTTAGAGATAGGTTAAATTCATCTATAAGAATGATTCTGGATCAATTCCATTGAGAGTTTTTCAAAGTTTATCGCGTTTTTTAATCGCGATGGTTACCAGTCCAAATTCGTAGATCAAAAATATCAATGGCATAGAGATAGGTTCAATTCATCTATAGGAATGATTCTGGATAAATTTCATTGCGAGTTTTTCAAAGTTTATCGCGCTTTTTTATTCGCGATGGTTACGAGTCCAAATTCAATGAAAAAACATTTCTATCACTTTGAAGTGATTTTCTATTCATCCATTGGGACTGGGAGGGTAAATTTTCATTTTTGAATGTCAACGGCCATATCACGTAGAACGCACCTGGTCTCGTCAGCTCCCAGAAGTTAAGTTACGTCGAGTCCCGTTAGTACTTGGAAGGGTGACCGCTTGGGAATACGGGATGTCGTTGGCGATGAACAGTTTGTTTTCAATAACAAACTTCTTGAAATTTTTTTTCAATCACGATGGTTACCAGTCGAAATTCTTAGATAAAAAATTTCAATGGCATAGAGATAGGTTCAATTCATCTATTTGAATGATTCTGGATAAATTTCATTGCGAGTTTTTCAAAGTTTATCGCGCTTTTTTATTCGCGATGGTTACGAGTCCAAATTCAATGAACAAACATTTCTATCACTTTGAAGTGATTTTCTATTCATCCATTGGGACTGGGAGGGTAAATTTTCATTTTTGAATGTCAACGGCCATATCACGTAGAACGCACCTGGTCTCGTCAGCTCCCAGAAGTTAAGTTACGTCGAGTCCCGTTAGTACTTGGAAGGGTGACCGCTTGGGAATACGGGATGTCGTTGGCGATGAACAGTTTGTTTTCAATAACAAACTTCTTGAAATTTTTTTTCAATCACGATGGTTACCAGTCCAAATTCTTAGATAAAAAATTTCAATGGCATAGAGATAGGTTCAATTCATCTATTTGAATGATTCTGGATAAATTTCATTGCGAGTTTTTCAAAGTTTATCGCGCTTTTTTATTCGCGATGGTTACGAGTCCAAATTCAATGAACAAACATTTCTATCACTTTGAAGTGATTTTCTATTCATCCATTGGGACTGGGAGGGTAAATTTTCATTTTTGAATGTCAACGGCCATATCACGTAGAACGCACCTGGTCTTGTCAGCTCCCAGAAGTTAAGTTACGTCGAGTCCCGTTAGTACTTGAAAGGGTGACCGCTTGGGAATACGGGATGTCGTTGGCGATGAACAGTTTGTTTAAAATAAAAAAACTTCCTGAAATTTGTTTTCAATCACGATGGTTACCAGTCCAAATTCGTAGATAAAAAATTTCAATGCCTTAGAGATAGGTTCAATTCATCTATAAGAATGATTCTGGATCAATTCCATTGAGAGTTTTTCAAAGTTTATCGCGCTTTTTTATTCGCGATGGTTACGAGTCCAAATTCAATGAACAAACATTTCTATCACTTTGAAGTGATTTTCTATTCATCCATTGGGAATGGGAGGGTAATTTTTCATTTTTGAATGTCAACGGCCATATCACGTAGAACGCACCTGGTCTCGTCAGCTCCCAGAAGTTAATTTACGTCGAGTCCCGTTAGTACTTGGAAGGGTGACCGCTTGGGTATACGGGATGTCGTTGGCGATGAATAGTTTGTTTTCAATAACAAATTTCTTGAAATTTTTTTTTCAATCACGATGGTAACCAGTCCAAATTCGTAGATAAAACATTTCAAAGCCATAGAGATAGGTTCAATTCATCTATAAGAATGATTCTGGATCAATTCCATTGAGAGTTTTTCAAAGTTTATCGCGTTTTTTAATCGCGATGGTTACCAGTCCAAATTCGTAGATCAAAAATATCAATGGCATAGAGATAGGTTCAATTCATCTATAGGAATGATTCTGGATAAATTTCATTGCGAGTTTTTCAAAGTTTATCGCGCTTTTTTATTCGCGATGGTTACGAGTCCAAATTCAATGAACAAACATTTCTATCACTTTGAAGTGATTTTCTATTCATCCATTGGGACTGGGAGGGTAAATTTTCATTTTTGAATGTCAACGGCCATATCACGTAGAACGCACCTGGTTTCGTCAGCTCCCAGAAGTTAAGTTACGTCGAGTCCCGTTAGTACTTGGAAGGGTGACCGCTTGGGAATACGGGATGTCGTTGGCGATGAACAGTTTGTTTTCAATAACAAACTTCTTGAAATTTTTTTTCAATCACGATAATTACCAGTCCAAATTCGTAGATAAAAAATTTCAATGCCTTAGAGATAGGTTCAATTCATCTATAAGAATGATTCTGGATCAATTCCATTGAGAGTTTTTCAAAGTTTATCGCGTTTTTTAATCGCGATGGTTACCAGTCCAAATTCGTAGATCAAAAATATCAATGGCATAGAGATAGGTTCAATTCATCTATAGGAATGATTCTGGATAAATTTCATTGCGAGTTTTTCAAAGTTTATCGCGCTTTTTTATTCGCGATGGTTACGAGTCCAAATTCAATGAAAAAACATTTCTATCACTTTGAAGTGATTTTCTATTCATCCATTGGGACTGGGAGGGTAAATTTTCATTGTTGAATGTCAACGGCCATATCACGTAGAACGCACCTGGTCTTGTCAGCTCCCAGAAGTTAAGTTACGTCGAGTCCCGTTAGTACTTGAAAGGGTGACCGCTTGGGAATACGGGATGTCGTTGGCGATGAACAGTTTGTTTTCAATAACAAACTTCCTGAAATTTTTTTTCAATCACGATGGTTACCAGTCCAAATTCGAAGATAAAAAATTTCAATGCCTTAGAGATAGGTTCAATTCATCTATAAGAATGATTCTGGATCAATTCCATTGAGAGTTTTTCAAAGTTTATCGCGCTTTTTTATTCGCGATGGTTACGAGTCCAAATTCAATGAACAAACATTTCTATCACTTTGAAGTGATTTTCTATTCATCCATTGGGACTGGGAGGGTAATTTTTCATTTTTGAATGTCAACGGCCATATCACGTAGAACGCACCTGGTCTCGTCAGCTCCCAGAAGTTAATTTACGTCGAGTCCCGTTAGTACTTGGAAGGGTGACCGCTTGGGAATACGGGATGTCGTTGGCGATGAATAGTTTGTTTTCAATAACAAATTTCTTGAAATTTTTTTTTCAATCACGATGGTAACCAGTCCAAATTCGTAGATAAAACATTTCAAAGCCTTAGAGATAGGTTCAATTCATCTATAAGAATGATTCTGGATCAATTCCATTGAGAGTTTTTCAAAGTTTATCGCGTTTTTTAATCGCGATGGTTACCAGTCCAAATTCGTAGATCAAAAATATCAATGGCATAGAGATAGGTTCAATTCATCTATAGGAATGATTCTGGATAAATTTCATTGCGAGTTTTTCAAAGTTTATCGCGCTTTTTTATTCGCGATGGTTACGAGTCCAAATTCAATGAACAAACATTTCTATCACTTTGAAGTGATTTTCTATTCATCCATTGGGACTGGGAGGGTAAATTTTCATTTTTGAATGTCAACGGCCATATCACGTAGAACGCACCTGGTTTCGTCAGCTCCCAGAAGTTAAGTTACGTCGAGTCCCGTTAGTACTTGGAAGGGTGACCGCTTGGGAATACGGGATGTCGTTGGCGATGAACAGTTTGTTTTCAATAACAAACTTCTTGAAATTTTTTTTCAATCACGATAATTACCAGTCCAAATTCGTAGATAAAAAATTTCAATGCCTTAGAGATAGGTTCAATTCATCTATAAGAATGATTCTGGATCAATTCCATTGAGAGTTTTTCAAAGTTTATCGCGTTTTTTAATCGCGATGGTTACCAGTCCAAATTCGTAGATCAAAAATATCAATGGCATAGAGATAGGTTCAATTCATCTATAGGAATGATTCTGGATAAATTTCATTGCGAGTTTTTCAAAGTTTATCGCGCTTTTTTATTCGCGATGGTTACGAGTCCAAATTCAATGAAAAAACATTTCTATCACTTTGAAGTGATTTTCTATTCATCCATTGGGACTGGGAGGGTAAATTTTCCTTTTTTAATATCAACGGCCATATCACGTAGAACGCACCTGGTCTCGTCAGCTCCCAGAAGTTAATTTACGTCGAGTCCCGTTAGTACTTGGAAGGGTGACCGCTTGGGAATACGGGATGTCGTTGGCGATGAACAGTTTGTTTTCAATAACAAACTTCTTGAAATTTTTTTTCAATCACGATGGTTACCAGTCCAAATTCTTAGATAAAAAATTTCAATGGCATAGAGATAGGTTCAATTCATCTATTTGAATGATTCTGGATAAATTTCATTGCGAGTTTTTCAAAGTTTATCGCGCTTTTTTATTCGCGATGGTTACGAGTCCAAATTCAATGAACAAACATTTCTATCACTTTGAAGTGATTTTCTATTCATCCATTGGGACTGGGAGGGTAAATTTTCATTTTTGAATGTCAACGGCCATATCATGTAGAACGCACCTGGTCTCGTCAGCTCCCAGAAGTTAAGTTACGTCGAGTCCCGTTAGTACTTGGAAGGGTGACCGCTTGGGAATACGGGATGTCGTTGGCGATGAACAGTTTGTTTTCAATAACAAACTTCTTGAAATTTTTTTTCAATCACGATAATTACCAGTCCAAATTCGTAGATAAAAAATTTCAATGCCTTAGAGATAGGTTCAATTCATCTATAAGAATGATTCTGGATCAATTCCATTGAGAGTTTTTCAAAGTTTATCGCGTTTTTTAATCACGATGGTTACCAGTCCAAATTCGTAGATCAAAAATATCAATGGCATAGAGATAGGTTCAATTCATCTATAGGAATGATTCTGGATAAATTTCATTGCGAGTTTTTCAAAGTTTATCGCGCTTTTTTATTCGCGATGGTTACGAGTCCAAATTCAATGAAAAAACATTTCTATCACTTTGAAGTGATTTTCTATTCATCCATTGGGACTGGGAGGGTAAATTTTCATTTTTGAATGTCAACGGCCATATCACGTAGAACGCACCTGGTCTCGTCAGCTCCCAGAAGTTAAGTTACGTCGATTCCCGTTAGTACTTGGAAGGGTGACCGCTTGGGAATACGGGATGTCGTTGGCGATGAACAGTTTGTTTTCAATAACAAACTTCTTGAAATTTTTTTTCAATCACGATGGTTACCAGTCCAAATTCTTAGATAAAAAATTTCAATGGCATAGAGATAGGTTCAATTCATCTATTTGAATGATTCTGGATAAATTTCATTGCGAGTTTTTCAAAGTTTATCGCGCTTTTTTATTCGCGATGGTTACGAGTCCAAATTCAATGAACAAACATTTCTATCACTTTGAAGTGATTTTCTATTCATCCATTGGGACTGGGAGGGTAAATTTTCATTTTTGAATGTCAACGGCAATATCACGTAGAACGCACCTGGTCTCGTCAGCTCCCAGAAGTTAAGTTACGTCGAGTCCCGTTAGTACTTGGAAGGGTGACCGCTTGGGAATACGGGATGTCGTTGGCGATGAACAGTTTGTTTTCAATAACAAACTTCTTGAAATTTTTTTTCAATCACGATGGTTACCAGTCCCAATTCGTAGATAAAAAATTTCAAAGCCTTAGAGATAGGTTCAATTCATCTATAAGAATGATTCTGGATCAATTCCATTGAGAGTTTTTCAAAGTTTATCGCGTTTTTTAATCGCGATGGTTACCAGTCCAAATTCGTAGATCAAAAATATCAATGGCATAGAGATAGGTTCAATTCATCTATAGGAATGATTCTGGATAAATTTCATTGCGAGTTTTTCAAAGTTTATCGCGCTTTTTTATTCGCGATGGTTACGAGTCCAAATTCAATGAACAAACATTTCTATCACTTTGAAGTGATTTTCTATTCATCCATTGGGACTGGGAGGGTAAATTTTCATTTTTGAATGTCAACGGCCATATCACGTAGAACGCACCTGGTCTCGTCAGCTCCCAGAAGTTAAGTTACGTCGAGTCCCGTTAGTACTTGGAAGGGTGACCGCTTGGGAATACGGGATGTCGTTGGCGATGAACAGTTTGTTTTCAATAACAAACTTCTTGAAATTTTTTTTCAATCACGATAATTACCAGTCCAAATTCGTAGATAAAAAATTTCAATGCCTTAGAGATAGGTTCAATTCATCTATAAGAATGATTCTGGATCAATTCCATTGAGAGTTTTTCAAAGTTTATCGCGTTTTTTAATCGCGATGGTTACCAGTCCAAATTCGTAGATCAAAAATATCAATGGCATAGAGATAGGTTCAATTCATCTATAGGAATGATTCTGGATAAATTTCATTGCGAGTTTTTCAAAGTTTATCGCGCTTTTTTATTCGCGATGGTTACGAGTCCAAATTCAATGAAAAAACATTTCTATCACTTTGAAGTGATTTTCTATTCATCCATTGGGACTGGGAGGGTAAATTTTCATTTTTGAATGTCAACGGCCATATCACGTAGAACGCACCTGGTCTCGTCAGCTCCCAGAAGTTAAGTTACGTCGAGTCCCGTTAGTACTTGGATGGGTGACCGCTTGGGAATACGGGATGTCGTTGGCGATGAACAGTTTGTTTTCAATAACAAACTTCTTGAAATTTTTTTTCAATCACGATGGTTACCAGTCCAAATTCGTAGATCAAAAATATCAATGGCATAGAGATAGGTTCAATTCATCTATAGGAATGATTCTGGATAAATTTCATTGCGAGTTTTTCAAAGTTTATCGCGCTTTTTTATTCGCGATGGTTACGAGTCCAAATTCAATGAAAAAACATTTCTATCACTTTGAAGTGATTTTCTATTCATCCATTGGGACTGGGAGGGTAAATTTTCATTTTTGAATGTCAACGGCCATATCACGTAGAACGCACCTGGTCTCGTCAGCTCCCAGAAGTTAAGTTACGTCGATTCCCGTTAGTACTTGGAAGGGTGACCGCTTGGGAATACGGGATGTCGTTGGCGATGAACAGTTTGTTTTCAATAACAAACTTCTTGAAATTTTTTTTCAATCACGATGGTTACCAGTCCAAATTCTTAGATAAAAAATTTCAATGGCATAGAGATAGGTTCAATTCATCTATTTGAATGATTCTGGATAAATTTCATTGCGAGTTTTTCAAAGTTTATCGCGCTTTTTTATTCGCGATGGTTACGAGTCCAAATTCAATGAACAAACATTTCTATCACTTTGAAGTGATTTTCTATTCATCCATTGGGACTGGGAGGGTAAATTTTCATTTTTGAATGTCAACGGCAATATCACGTAGAACGCACCTGGTCTCGTCAGCTCCCAGAAGTTAAGTTACGTCGAGTCCCGTTAGTACTTGGAAGGGTGACCGCTTGGGAATACGGGATGTCGTTGGCGATGAACAGTTTGTTTTCAATAACAAACTTCTTGAAATTTTTTTTCAATCACGATGGTTACCAGTCCCAATTCGTAGATAAAAAATTTCAAAGCCTTAGAGATAGGTTCAATTCATCTATAAGAATGATTCTGGATCAATTCCATTGAGAGTTTTTCAAAGTTTATCGCGTTTTTTAATCGCGATGGTTACCAGTCCAAATTCGTAGATCAAAAATATCAATGGCATAGAGATAGGTTCAATTCATCTATAGGAATGATTCTGGATAAATTTCATTGCGAGTTTTTCAAAGTTTATCGCGCTTTTTTATTCGCGATGGTTACGAGTCCAAATTCAATGAACAAACATTTCTATCACTTTGAAGTGATTTTCTATTCATCCATTGGGACTGGGAGGGTAAATTTTCATTTTTGAATGTCAACGGCCATATCACGTAGAACGCACCTGGTCTCGTCAGCTCCCAGAAGTTAAGTTACGTCGAGTCCCGTTAGTACTTGGAAGGGTGACCGCTTGGGAATACGGGATGTCGTTGGCGATGAACAGTTTGTTTTCAATAACAAACTTCTTGAAATTTTTTTTCAATCACGATAATTACCAGTCCAAATTCGTAGATAAAAAATTTCAATGCCTTAGAGATAGGTTCAATTCATCTATAAGAATGATTCTGGATCAATTCCATTGAGAGTTTTTCAAAGTTTATCGCGTTTTTTAATCGCGATGGTTACCAGTCCAAATTCGTAGATCAAAAATATCAATGGCATAGAGATAGGTTCAATTCATCTATAGGAATGATTCTGGATAAATTTCATTGCGAGTTTTTCAAAGTTTATCGCGCTTTTTTATTCGCGATGGTTACGAGTCCAAATTCAATGAAAAAACATTTCTATCACTTTGAAGTGATTTTCTATTCATCCATTGGGACTGGGAGGGTAAATTTTCATTTTTGAATGTCAACGGCCATATCACGTAGAACGCACCTGGTCTCGTCAGCTCCCAGAAGTTAAGTTACGTCGAGTCCCGTTAGTACTTGGAAGGGTGACCGCTTGGGAATACGGGATGTCGTTGGCGATGAACAGTTTGTTTTCAATAACAAACTTCTTGAAATTTTTTTTCAATCACGATGGTTACCAGTCCCAATTCGTAGATAAAAAATTTCAAAGCCTTAGAGATAGGTTCAATTCATCTATAAGAATGATTCTGGATCAATTCCATTGAGAGTTTTTCAAAGTTTATCGCGTTTTTTAATCGCGATGGTTACCAGTCCAAATTCGTAGATCAAAAATATCAATGGCATAGAGATAGGTTCAATTCATCTATAGGAATGATTCTGGATAAATTTCATTGCGAGTTTTTCAAAGTTTATCGCGCTTTTTTATTCGCGATGGTTACGAGTCCAAATTCAATGAACAAACATTTCTATCACTTTGAAGTGATTTTCTATTCATCCATTGGGACTGGGAGGGTAAATTTTCATTTTTGAATGTCAACGGCCATATCACGTAGAACGCACCTGGTCTCGTCAGCTCCCAGAAGTTAAGTTACGTCGAGTCCCGTTAGTACTTGGAAGGGTGACCGCTTGGGAATACGGGATGTCGTTGGCGATGAACAGTTTGTTTTCAATAACAAACTTCTTGAAATTTTTTTTCAATCACGATAATTACCAGTCCAAATTCGTAGATAAAAAATTTCAATGCCTTAGAGATAGGTTCAATTCATCTATAAGAATGATTCTGGATCAATTCCATTGAGAGTTTTTCAAAGTTTATCGCGTTTTTTAATCGCGATGGTTACCAGTCCAAATTCGTAGATCAAAAATATCAATGGCATAGAGATAGGTTCAATTCATCTATAGGAATGATTCTGGATAAATTTCATTGCGAGTTTTTCAAAGTTTATCGCGCTTTTTTATTCGCGATGGTTACGAGTCCAAATTCAATGAAAAAACATTTCTATCACTTTGAAGTGATTTTCTATTCATCCATTGGGACTGGGAGGGTAAATTTTCATTTTTGAATGTCAACGGCCATATCACGTAGAACGCACCTGGTCTCGTCAGCTCCCAGAAGTTAAGTTACGTCGAGTCCCGTTAGTACTTGGATGGGTGACCGCTTGGGAATACGGGATGTCGTTGGCGATGAACAGTTTGTTTTCAATAACAAACTTCTTGAAATTTTTTTTCAATCACGATGGTTACCAGTCCAAATTCGTAGATCAAAAATATCAATGGCATAGAGATAGGTTCAATTCATCTATAGGAATGATTCTGGATAAATTTCATTGCGAGTTTTTCAAAGTTTATCGCGCTTTTTTATTCGCGATGGTTACGAGTCCAAATTCAATGAAAAAACATTTCTATCACTTTGAAGTGATTTTCTATTCATCCATTGGGACTGGGAGGGTAAATTTTCATTTTTGAATGTCAACGGCCATATCACGTAGAACGCACCTGGTCTCGTCAGCTCCCAGAAGTTAAGTTACGTCGATTCCCGTTAGTACTTGGAAGGGTGACCGCTTGGGAATACGGGATGTCGTTGGCGATGAACAGTTTGTTTTCAATAACAAACTTCTTGAAATTTTTTTTCAATCACGATGGTTACCAGTCCAAATTCTTAGATAAAAAATTTCAATGGCATAGAGATAGGTTCAATTCATCTATTTGAATGATTCTGGATAAATTTCATTGCGAGTTTTTCAAAGTTTATCGCGCTTTTTTATTCGCGATGGTTACGAGTCCAAATTCAATGAACAAACATTTCTATCACTTTGAAGTGATTTTCTATTCATCCATTGGGACTGGGAGGGTAAATTTTCATTTTTGAATGTCAACGGCAATATCACGTAGAACGCACCTGGTCTCGTCAGCTCCCAGAAGTTAAGTTACGTCGAGTCCCGTTAGTACTTGGAAGGGTGACCGCTTGGGAATACGGGATGTCGTTGGCGATGAACAGTTTGTTTTCAATAACAAACTTCTTGAAATTTTTTTTCAATCACGATGGTTACCAGTCCCAATTCGTAGATAAAAAATTTCAAAGCCTTAGAGATAGGTTCAATTCATCTATAAGAATGATTCTGGATCAATTCCATTGAGAGTTTTTCAAAGTTTATCGCGTTTTTTAATCGCGATGGTTACCAGTCCAAATTCGTAGATCAAAAATATCAATGGCATAGAGATAGGTTCAATTCATCTATAGGAATGATTCTGGATAAATTTCATTGCGAGTTTTTCAAAGTTTATCGCGCTTTTTTATTCGCGATGGTTACGAGTCCAAATTCAATGAACAAACATTTCTATCACTTTGAAGTGATTTTCTATTCATCCATTGGGACTGGGAGGGTAAATTTTCATTTTTGAATGTCAACGGCCATATCACGTAGAACGCACCTGGTCTCGTCAGCTCCCAGAAGTTAAGTTACGTCGAGTCCCGTTAGTACTTGGAAGGGTGACCGCTTGGGAATACGGGATGTCGTTGGCGATGAACAGTTTGTTTTCAATAACAAACTTCTTGAAATTTTTTTTCAATCACGATAATTACCAGTCCAAATTCGTAGATAAAAAATTTCAATGCCTTAGAGATAGGTTCAATTCATCTATAAGAATGATTCTGGATCAATTCCATTGAGAGTTTTTCAAAGTTTATCGCGTTTTTTAATCGCGATGGTTACCAGTCCAAATTCGTAGATCAAAAATATCAATGGCATAGAGATAGGTTCAATTCATCTATAGGAATGATTCTGGATAAATTTCATTGCGAGTTTTTCAAAGTTTATCGCGCTTTTTTATTCGCGATGGTTACGAGTCCAAATTCAATGAAAAAACATTTCTATCACTTTGAAGTGATTTTCTATTCATCCATTGGGACTGGGAGGGTAAATTTTCATTTTTGAATGTCAACGGCCATATCACGTAGAACGCACCTGGTCTCGTCAGCTCCCAGAAGTTAAGTTACGTCGAGTCCCGTTAGTACTTGGAAGGGTGACCGCTTGGGAATACGGGATGTCGTTGGCGATGAACAGTTTGTTTTCAATAACAAACTTCTTGAAATTTTTTTTCAATCACGATGGTTACCAGTCCAAATTCTTAGATAAAAAATTTCAATGGCATAGAGATAGGTTCAATTCATCTATTTGAATGATTCTGGATAAATTTCATTGCGAGTTTTTCAAAGTTTATCGCGCTTTTTTATTCGCGATGGTTACGAGTCCAAATTCAATGAACAAACATTTCTATCACTTTGAAGTGATTTTCTATTCATCCATTGGGACTGGGAGGGTAAATTTTCATTTTTGAATGTCAACGGCCATATCACGTAGAACGCACCTGGTCTCGTCAGCTCCCAGAAGTTAAGTTACGTCGAGTCCCGTTAGTACTTGGAAGGGTGACCGCTTGGGAATACGGGATGTCGTTGGCGATGAACAGTTTGTTTTCAATAACAAACTTCTTGAAATTTTTTTTCAGTCACGATGGTTACCAGTCCAAATTCGTAGATAAAAAATTTCAATGCCTTAGAGATAGGTTCAATTCATCTATAAGAATGATTCTGGATCAATTCCATTGAGAGTTTTTCAAAGTTTATCGCGTTTTTTAATCGCGATGGTTACCAGTCCAAATTCGTAGATCAAAAATATCAATGGCATAGAGATAGGTTCAATTCATCTATAGGAATGATTCTGGATAAATTTCATTGCAAGTTTTTCAAAGTTTATCGCGCTTTTTTATTCGCGATGGTTACGAGTCCAAATTCAATGAAAAAACATTTCTATCACTTTGAAGTGATTTTCTATTCATCCATTGGGACTGGGAGGGTAAATTTTCATTTTTGAATGTCAACGGCCATATCACGTAGAACGCACCTGGTCTCGTCAGCTCCCAGAAGTTAAGTTACGTCGAGTCCCGTTAGTACTTGGAAGGGTGACCGCTTGGGAATACGGGATGTCGTTGGCGATGAACAGTTTGTTTTCAATAACAAACTTCTTGAAATTTTTTTTCAATCACGATGGTTACCAGTCCAAATTCTTAGATAAAAAATTTCAATGGCATAGAGATAGGTTCAATTCATCTATTTGAATGATTCTGGATAAATTTCATTGCGAGTTTTTCAAAGTTTATCGCGCTTTTTTATTCGCGATGGTTACGAGTCCAAATTCAATGAACAAACATTTCTATCACTTTGAAGTGATTTTCTATTCATCCATTGGGACTGGGAGGGTAAATTTTCATGTTTGAATGTCAACGGCCATATCACGTAGAACGCACCTGGTCTCGTCAGCTCCCAGAAGTTAAGTTACGTCGAGTCCCGTTAGTACTTGGAAGGGTGACCGCTTGGGAATACGGGATGTCGTTGGCGATGAACAGTTTGTTTTCAATAACAAACTTCTTGAAATTTTTTTTCAATCACGATGGTTACCAGTCCAAATTCTTAGATAAAAAATTTCAATGGCATAGAGATAGGTTCAATTCATCTATTTGAATGATTCTGGATAAATTTCATTGCGAGTTTTTCAAAGTTTATCGCGCTTTTTTATTCGCGATGGTTACGAGTCCAAATTCAATGAACAAACATTTCTATCACTTTGAAGTGATTTTCTATTCATCCATTGGGACTGGGAGGGTAAATTTTCATTTTTGAATGTCAACGGCCATATCACGTAGAACGCACCTGGTTTCGTCAGCTCCCAGAAGTTAAGTTACGTCGAGTCCCGTTAGTACTTGGAAGGGTGACCGCTTGGGAATACGGGATGTCGTTGGCGATGAACAGTTTGTTTTCAATAACAAACTTCTTGAAATTTTTTTTCAATCACGATAATTACCAGTCCAAATTCGTAGATAAAAAATTTCAATGCCTTAGAGATAGGTTCAATTCATCTATAAGAATGATTCTGGATCAATTCCATTGAGAGTTTTTCAAAGTTTATCGCGTTTTTTAATCGCGATGGTTACCAGTCCAAATTCGTAGATCAAAAATATCAATGGCATAGAGATAGGTTCAATTCATCTATAGGAATGATTCTGGATAAATTTCATTGCGAGTTTTTCAAAGTTTATCGCGCTTTTTTATTCGCGATGGTTACGAGTCCAAATTCAATGAAAAAACATTTCTATCACTTTGAAGTGATTTTCTATTCATCCATTGGGACTGGGAGGGTAAATTTTCATTTTTGAATGTCAACGGCCATATCACGTAGAACGCACCTGGTCTCGTCAGCTCCCAGAAGTTAAGTTACGTCGAGTCCCGTTAGTACTTGGAAGGGTGACCGCTTGGGAATACGGGATGTCGTTGGCGATGAACAGTTTGTTTTCAATAACAAACTTCTTGAAATTTTTTTTCAATCACGATGGTTACCAGTCCAAATTCTTAGATAAAAAATTTCAATGGCATAGAGATAGGTTCAATTCATCTATTTGAATGATTCTGGATAAATTTCATTGCGAGTTTTTCAAAGTTTATCGCGCTTTTTTATTCGCGATGGTTACGAGTCCAAATTCAATGAACAAACATTTCTATCACTTTGAAGTGATTTTCTATTCATCCATTGGGACTGGGAGGGTAAATTTTCATTTTTGAATGTCAACGGCCATATCACGTAGAACGCACCTGGTCTCGTCAGCTCCCAGAAGTTAAGTTACGTCGAGTCCCGTTAGTACTTGGAAGGGTGACCGCTTGGGAATACGGGATGTCGTTGGCGATGAACAGTTTGTTTTCAATAACAAACTTCTTGAAATTTTTTTTCAATCACGATAATTACCAGTCCAAATTCGTAGATAAAAAATTTCAATGCCTTAGAGATAGGTTCAATTCATCTATAAGAATGATTCTGGATCAATTCCATTGAGAGTTTTTCAAAGTTTATCGCGTTTTTTAATCGCGATGGTTACCAGTCCAAATTCGTAGATCAAAAATATCAATGGCATAGAGATAGGTTCAATTCATCTATAGGAATGATTCTGGATAAATTTCATTGCGAGTTTTTCAAAGTTTATCGCGCTTTTTTATTCGCGATGGTTACGAGTCCAAATTCAATGAAAAAACATTTCTATCACTTTGAAGTGATTTTCTATTCATCCATTGGGACTGGGAGGGTAAATTTTCATTTTTGAATGTCAACGGCCATATCACGTAGAACGCACCTGGTCTCGTCAGCTCCCAGAAGTTAAGTTACGTCGAGTCCCGTTAGTACTTGGAAGGGTGACCGCTTGGGAATACGGGATGTCGTTGGCGATGAACAGTTTGTTTTCAATAACAAACTTCTTGAAATTTTTTTTCAATCACGATGGTTACCAGTCCAAATTCTTAGATAAAAAATTTCAATGGCATAGAGATAGGTTCAATTCATCTATTTGAATGATTCTGGATAAATTTCATTGCGAGTTTTTCAAAGTTTATCGCGCTTTTTTATTCGCGATGGTTACGAGTCCAAATTCAATGAACAAACATTTCTATCACTTTGAAGTGATTTTCTATTCATCCATTGGGACTGGGAGGGTAAATTTTCATTTTTGAATGTCAACGGCCATATCACGTAGAACGCACCTGGTCTCGTCAGCTCCCAGAAGTTAAGTTACGTCGAGTCCCGTTAGTACTTGGAAGGGTGACCGCTTGGGAATACGGGATGTCGTTGGCGATGAACAGTTTGTTTTCAATAACAAACTTCTTGAAATTTTTTTTCAATCACGATGGTTACCAGTCCAAATTCGTAGATAAAAAATTTCAATGCCTTAGAGATAGGTTCAATTCATCTATAAGAATGATTCTGGATCAATTCCATTGAGAGTTTTTCAAAGTTTATCGCGTTTTTTAATCGCGATGGTTACCAGTCCAAATTCGTAGATCAAAAATATCAATGGCATAGAGATAGGTTCAATTCATCTATAGGAATGATTCTGGATAAATTTCATTGCGAGTTTTTCAAAGTTTATCGCGCTTTTTTATTCGCGATGGTTACGAGTCCAAATTCAATGAAAAAACATTTCTATCACTTTGAAGTGATTTTCTATTCATCCATTGGGACTGGGAGGGTAAATTTTCATTTTTGAATGTCAACGGCCATATCACGTAGAACGCACCTGGTCTCGTCAGCTCCCAGAAGTTAAGTTACGTCGAGTCCCGTTAGTACTTGGAAGGGTGACCGCTTGGGAATACGGGATGTCGTTGGCGATGAACAGTTTGTTTTCAATAACAAACTTCTTGAAATTTTTTTTCAATCACGATGGTTACCAGTCCAAATTCGTAGATAAAAAATTTCAATGCCTTAGAGATAGGTTCAATTCATCTATAAGAATGATTCTGGATCAATTCCATTGAGAGTTTTTCAAAGTTTATCGCGTTTTTTAATCGCGATGGTTACCAGTCCAAATTCGTAGATCAAAAATATCAATGGCATAGAGATAGGTTCAATTCATCTATAGGAATGATTCTGGATAAATTTCATTGCGAGTTTTTCAAAGTTTATCGCGCTTTTTTATTCGCGATGGTTACGAGTCCAAATTCAATGAAAAAACATTTCTATCACTTTGAAGTGATTTTCTATTCATCCATTGGGACTGGGAGGGTAAATTTTCATTTTTGAATGTCAACGGCCATATCACGTAGAACGCACCTGGTCTCGTCAGCTCCCAGAAGTTAAGTTACGTCGAGTCCCGTTAGTACTTGGAAGGGTGACCGCTTGGGAATACGGGATGTCGTTGGCGATGAACAGTTTGTTTTCAATAACAAACTTCTTGAAATTTTTTTTCAATCACGATGGTTACCAGTCCAAATTCTTAGATAAAAAATTTCAATGGCATAGAGATAGGTTCAATTCATCTATTTGAATGATTCTGGATAAATTTCATTGCGAGTTTTTCAAAGTTTATCGCGCTTTTTTATTCGCGATGGTTACGAGTCCAAATTCAATGAACAAACATTTCTATCACTTTGAAGTGATTTTCTATTCATCCATTGGGACTGGGAGGGTAAATTTTCATTTTTGAATGTCAACGGCCATATCACGTAGAACGCACCTGGTCTCGTCAGCTCCCAGAAGTTAAGTTACGTCGAGTCCCGTTAGTACTTGGAAGGGTGACCGCTTGGGAATACG
Organism: Daphnia pulicaria; assembly: GCF_021234035.1. Lineage (NCBI taxonomy): Eukaryota > Metazoa > Arthropoda > Branchiopoda > Diplostraca > Daphniidae > Daphnia > Daphnia pulicaria. The sequence continues at coordinate 1,176,653 of NC_060915.1, forward strand.
GGATGTCGTTGGCGATGAACAGTTTGTTTTCAATAACAAACTTCTTGAAATTTTTTTTCAATCACGATAATTACCAGTCCAAATTCGTAGATAAAAAATTTCAATGCCTTAGAGATAGGTTCAATTCATCTATAAGAATGATTCTGGATCAATTCCATTGAGAGTTTTTCAAAGTTTATCGCGTTTTTTAATCGCGATGGTTACCAGTCCAAATTCGTAGATCAAAAATATCAATGGCATAGAGATAGGTTCAATTCATCTATAGGAATGATTCTGGATAAATTTCATTGCGAGTTTTTCAAAGTTTATCGCGCTTTTTTATTCGCGATGGTTACGAGTCCAAATTCAATGAAAAAACATTTCTATCACTTTGAAGTGATTTTCTATTCATCCATTGGGACTGGGAGGGTAAATTTTCATTTTTGAATGTCAACGGCCATATCACGTAGAACGCACCTGGTCTCGTCAGCTCCCAGAAGTTAAGTTACGTCGAGTCCCGTTAGTACTTGGAAGGGTGACCGCTTGGGAATACGGGATGTCGTTGGCGATGAACAGTTTGTTTTCAATAACAAACTTCTTGAAATTTTTTTTCAATCACGATGGTTAACAGTCCAAATTCTTAGATAAAAAATTTCAATGGCATAGAGATAGGTTCAATTCATCTATTTGAATGATTCTGGATAAATTTCATTGCGAGTTTTTCAAATTTTATCGCGCTTTTTTATTCGCGATGGTTACGAGTCCAAATTCAATGAACAAACATTTCTATCACTTTGAAGTGATTTTCTATTCATCCATTGGGACTGGGAGGGTAAATTTTCATTTTTGAATGTCAACGGCCATATCACGTAGAACGCACCTGGTCTCGTCAGCTCCCAGAAGTTAAGTTACGTCGAGTCCCGTTAGTACTTGGAAGGGTGACCGCTTGGGAATACGGGATGTCGTTGGCGATGAACAGTTTGTTTTCAATAACAAACTTCTTGAAATTTTTTTTCAATCACGATGGTTACCAGTCCAAATTCTTAGATAAAAAATTTCAATGGCATAGAGATAGGTTCAATTCATCTATTTGAATGATTCTGGATAAATTTCATTGCGAGTTTTTCAAAGTTTATCGCGCTTTTTTATTCGCGATGGTTACGAGTCCAAATTCAATGAACAAACATTTCTATCACTTTGAAGTGATTTTCTATTCATCCATTGGGACTGGGAGGGTAAATTTTCATTTTTGAATGTCAACGGCCATATCACGTAGAACGCACCTGGTCTCGTCAGCTCCCAGAAGTTAAGTTACGTCGAGTCCCGTTAGTACTTGGAAGGGTGACCGCTTGGGAATACGGGATGTCGTTGGCGATGAACAGTTTGTTTTCAATAACAAACTTCTTGAAATTTTTTTTCAATCACGATGGTTACCAGTCCAAATTCGTAGATCAAAAATATCAATGGCATAGAGATAGGTTCAATTCATCTATAGGAATGATTCTGGATAAATTTCATTGCGAGTTTTTCAAAGTTTATCGCGCTTTTTTATTCGCGATGGTTACGAGTCCAAATTCAATGAAAAAACATTTCTATCACTTTGAAGTGATTTTCTATTCATCCATTGGGACTGGGAGGGTAAATTTTCATTTTTGAATGTCAACGGCCATATCACGTAGAACGCACCTGGTCTCGTCAGCTCCCAGAAGTTAAGTTACGTCGAGTCCCGTTAGTACTTGGAAGGGTGACCGCTTGGGAATACGGGATGTCGTTGGCGATGAACAGTTTGTTTTCAATAACAAACTTCTTGAAATTTTTTTTCAATCACGATGGTTACCAGTCCAAATTCTTAGATAAAAAATTTCAATGGCATAGAGATAGGTTCAATTCATCTATTTGAATGATTCTGGATAAATTTCATTGCGAGTTTTTCAAAGTTTATCGCGCTTTTTTATTCGCGATGGTTACGAGTCCAAATTCAATGAACAAACATTTCTATCACTTTGAAGTGATTTTCTATTCATCCATTGGGACTGGGAGGGTAAATTTTCATTTTTGAATGTCAACGGCCATATCACGTAGAACGCACCTGGTCTCGTCAGCTCCCAGAAGTTAAGTTACGTCGAGTCCCGTTAGTACTTGGAAGGGTGACCGCTTGGGAATACGGGATGTCGTTGGCGATGAACAGTTTGTTTTCAATAACAAACTTCTTGAAATTTTTTTTCAATCACGATAATTACCAGTCCAAATTCGTAGATAAAAAATTTCAATGCCTTAGAGATAGGTTCAATTCATCTATAAGAATGATTCTGGATCAATTCCATTGAGAGTTTTTCAAAGTTTATCGCGTTTTTTAATCGCGATGGTTACCAGTCCAAATTCGTAGATCAAAAATATCAATGGCATAGAGATAGGTTCAATTCATCTATAGGAATGATTCTGGATAAATTTCATTGCGAGTTTTTCAAAGTTTATCGCGCTTTTTTATTCGCGATGGTTACGAGTCCAAATTCAATGAAAAAACATTTCTATCACTTTGAAGTGATTTTCTATTCATCCATTGGGACTGGGAGGGTAAATTTTCATTTTTGAATGTCAACGGCCATATCACGTAGAACGCACCTGGTCTCGTCAGCTCCCAGAAGTTAAGTTACGTCGAGTCCCGTTAGTACTTGGAAGGGTGACCGCTTGGGAATACGGGATGTCGTTGGCGATGAACAGTTTGTTTTCAATAACAAACTTCTTGAAATTTTTTTTCAATCACGATGGTTAACAGTCCAAATTCTTAGATAAAAAATTTCAATGGCATAGAGATAGGTTCAATTCATCTATTTGAATGATTCTGGATAAATTTCATTGCGAGTTTTTCAAAGTTTATCGCGCTTTTTTATTCGCGATGGTTACGAGTCCAAATTCAATGAACAAACATTTCTATCACTTTGAAGTGATTTTCTATTCATCCATTGGGACTGGGAGGGTAAATTTTCATTTTTGAATGTCAACGGCCATATCACGTAGAACGCACCTGGTCTCGTCAGCTCCCAGAAGTTAAGTTACGTCGAGTCCCGTTAGTACTTGGAAGGGTGACCGCTTGGGAATACGGGATGTCGTTGGCGATGAACAGTTTGTTTTCAATAACAAACTTCTTGAAATTTTTTTTCAATCACGATGGTTACCAGTCCAAATTCTTAGATAAAAAATTTCAATGGCATAGAGATAGGTTCAATTCATCTATTTGAATGATTCTGGATAAATTTCATTGCGAGTTTTTCAAAGTTTATCGCGCTTTTTTATTCGCGATGGTTACGAGTCCAAATTCAATGAACAAACATTTCTATCACTTTGAAGTGATTTTCTATTCATCCATTGGGACTGGGAGGGTAAATTTTCATTTTTGAATGTCAACGGCCATATCACGTAGAACGCACCTGGTCTCGTCAGCTCCCAGAAGTTAAGTTACGTCGAGTCCCGTTAGTACTTGGAAGGGTGACCGCTTGGGAATACGGGATGTCGTTGGCGATGAACAGTTTGTTTTCAATAACAAACTTCTTGAAATTTTTTTTCAATCACGATGGTTACCAGTCCAAATTCGTAGATAAAAAATTTCAATGCCTTAGAGATAGGTTCAATTCATCTATAAGAATGATTCTGGATCAATTCCATTGAGAGTTTTTCAAAGTTTATCGCGTTTTTTAATCGCGATGGTTACCAGTCCAAATTCGTAGATCAAAAATATCAATGCCATAGAGATAGGTTCAATTCATCTATAGGAATGATTCTGGATAAATTTCATTGCGAGTTTTTCAAAGTTTATCGCGCTTTTTTATTCGCGATGGTTACGAGTCCAAATTCAATGAACAAACATTTCTATCACTTTGAAGTGATTTTCTATTCATCCATTGGGACTGGGAGGGTAAATTTTCATTTTTGAATGTCAACGGCCATATCACGTAGAACGCACCTGGTCTCGTCAGCTCCCAGAAGTTAAGTTACGTCGAGTCCCGTTAGTACTTGGAAGGGTGACCGCTTGGGAATACGGGATGTCGTTGGCGATGAACAGTTTGTTTTCAATAACAAACTTCTTGAAATTTTTTTTCAATCACGATAATTACCAGTCCAAATTCGTAGATAAAAAATTTCAATGCCTTAGAGATAGGTTCAATTCATCTATAAGAATGATTCTGGATCAATTCCATTGAGAGTTTTTCAAAGTTTATCGCGTTTTTTAATCGCGATGGTTACCAGTCCAAATTCGTAGATCAAAAATATCAATGGCATAGAGATAGGTTCAATTCATCTATAGGAATGATTCTGGATAAATTTCATTGCGAGTTTTTCAAAGTTTATCGCGCTTTTTTATTCGCGATGGTTACGAGTCCAAATTCAATGAAAAAACATTTCTATCACTTTGAAGTGATTTTCTATTCATCCATTGGGACTGGGAGGGTAAATTTTCATTTTTGAATGTCAACGGCCATATCACGTAGAACGCACCTGGTCTCGTCAGCTCCCAGAAGTTAAGTTACGTCGAGTCCCGTTAGTACTTGGAAGGGTGACCGCTTGGGAATACGGGATGTCGTTGGCGATGAACAGTTTGTTTTCAATAACAAACTTCTTGAAATTTTTTTTCAATCACGATGGTTACCAGTCCAAATTCTTAGATAAAAAATTTCAATGGCATAGAGATAGGTTCAATTCATCTATTTGAATGATTCTGGATAAATTTCATTGCGAGTTTTTCAAAGTTTATCGCGCTTTTTTATTCGCGATGGTTACGAGTCCAAATTCAATGAACAAACATTTCTATCACTTTGAAGTGATTTTCTATTCATCCATTGGGACTGGGAGGGTAAATTTTCATTTTTGAATGTCAACGGCCATATCACGTAGAACGCACCTGGTCTCGTCAGCTCCCAGAAGTTAAGTTACGTCGAGTCCCGTTAGTACTTGGAAGGGTGACCGCTTGGGAATACGGGATGTCGTTGGCGATGAACAGTTTGTTTTCAATAACAAACTTCTTGAAATTTTTTTTCAATCACGATGGTTACCAGTCCAAATTCTTAGATAAAAAATTTCAATGGCATAGAGATAGGTTCAATTCATCTATTTGAATGATTCTGGATAAATTTCATTGCGAGTTTTTCAAAGTTTATCGCGCTTTTTTATTCGCGATGGTTACGAGTCCAAATTCAATGAACAAACATTTCTATCACTTTGAAGTGATTTTCTATTCATCCATTGGGACTGGGAGGGTAAATTTTCATTTTTGAATGTCAACGGCCATATCACGTAGAACGCACCTGGTCTCGTCAGCTCCCAGAAGTTAAGTTACGTCGAGTCCCGTTAGTACTTGGAAGGGTGACCGCTTGGGAATACGGGATGTCGTTGGCGATGAACAGTTTGTTTTCAATAACAAACTTCTTGAAATTTTTTTTCAATCACGATGGTTACCAGTCCAAATTCGTAGATAAAAAATTTCAATGCCTTAGAGATAGGTTCAATTCATCTATAAGAATGATTCTGGATCAATTCCATTGAGAGTTTTTCAAAGTTTATCGCGTTTTTTAATCGCGATGGTTACCAGTCCAAATTCGTAGATCAAAAATATCAATGCCATAGAGATAGGTTCAATTCATCTATAGGAATGATTCTGGATAAATTTCATTGCGAGTTTTTCAAAGTTTATCGCGCTTTTTTATTCGCGATGGTTACGAGTCCAAATTCAATGAAAAAACATTTCTATCACTTTGAAGTGATTTTCTATTCATCTATTGGGACTGGGAGGGTAAATTTTCATTTTTGAATGTCAACGGCCATATCACGTAGAACGCACCTGGTCTCGTCAGCTCCCAGAAGTTAAGTTACGTCGAGTCCCGTTAGTACTTGGAAGGGTGACCGCTTGGGAATACGGGATGTCGTTGGCGATGAACAGTTTGTTTTCAATAACAAACTTCTTGAAATTTTTTTTCAATCACGATGGTTACCAGTCCAAATTCTTAGATAAAAAATTTCAATGGCATAGAGATAGGTTCAATTCATCTATTTGAATGATTCTGGATAAATTTCATTGCGAGTTTTTCAAAGTTTATCGCGCTTTTTTATTCGCGATGGTTACAAGTCCAAATTCAATGAACAAACATTTCTATCACTTTGAAGTGATTTTCTATTCATCCATTGGGACTGGGAGGGTAAATTTTCATTTTTGAATGTCAACGGCCATATCACGTAGAACGCACCTGGTCTCGTCAGCTCCCAGAAGTTAAGTTACGTCGATTCCCGTTAGTACTTGGAAGGGTGACCGCTTGGGAATACGGGATGTCGTTGGCGATGAACAGATTGTTTTCAATAACAAACTTCTTGAAATTTTTTTTCAATCACGATGGTTACCAGTCCAAATTCGTAGATAAAAAATTTCAATGCCTTAGAGATAGGTTCAATTCATCTATAAGAATGATTCTGGATCAATTCCATTGAGAGTTTTTCAAAGTTTATCGCGTTTTTTAATCGCGATGGTTACCAGTCCAAATTCGTAGATCAAAAATATCAATGCCATAGAGATAGGTTCAATTCATCTATAGGAATGATTCTGGATAAATTTCATTGCGAGTTTTTCAAAGTTTATCGCGCTTTTTTATTCGCGATGGTTACGAGTCCAAATTCAATGAAAAAACATTTCTATCACTTTGAAGTGATTTTCTATTCATCCATTGGGACTGGGAGGGTAAATTTTCATTTTTGAATGTCAACGGCCATATCACGTAGAACGCACCTGGTCTCGTCAGCTCCCAGAAGTTAAGTTACGTCGAGTCCCGTTAGTACTTGGAAGGGTGACCGCTTGGGAATACGGGATGTCGTTGGCGATGAACAGTTTGTTTTCAATAACAAACTTCTTGAAATTTTTTTTCAATCACGATGGTTACCAGTCCAAATTCGTAGATAAAAAATTTCAATGCCTTAGAGATAGGTTCAATTCATCTATAAGAATGATTCTGGATCAATTCCATTGAGAGTTTTTCAAAGTTTATCGCGTTTTTTAATCGCGATGGTTACCAGTCCAAATTCGTAGATCAAAAATATCAATGGCATAGAGATAGGTTCAATTCATCTATAGGAATGATTCTGGATAAATTTCATTGCGAGTTTTTCAAAGTTTATCGCGCTTTTTTATTCGCGATGGTTACGAGTCCAAATTCAATGAAAAAACATTTCTATCACTTTGAAGTGATTTTCTATTCATCCATTGGGACTGGGAGGGTAAATTTTCATTTTTGAATGTCAACGGCCATATCACGTAGAACGCACCTGGTCTCGTCAGCTCCCAGAAGTTAAGTTACGTCGAGTCCCGTTAGTACTTGGAAGGGTGACCGCTTGGGAATACGGGATGTCGTTGGCGATGAACAGTTTGTTTTCAATAACAAACTTCTTGAAATTTTTTTTCAATCACGATGGTTACCAGTCCAAATTCTTAGATAAAAAATTTCAATGGCATAGAGATAGGTTCAATTCATCTATTTGAATGATTCTGGATAAATTTCATTGCGAGTTTTTCAAAGTTTATCGCGCTTTTTTATTCGCGATGGTTACGAGTCCAAATTCAATGAACAAACATTTCTATCACTTTGAAGTGATTTTCTATTCATCCATTGGGACTGGGAGGGTAAATTTTCATTTTTGAATGTCAACGGCCATATCACGTAGAACGCACCTGGTCTCGTCAGCTCCCAGAAGTTAAGTTACGTCGATTCCCGTTAGTACTTGGAAGGGTGACCGCTTGGGAATACGGGATGTCGTTGGCGATGAACAGATTGTTTTCAATAACAAACTTCTTGAAATTTTTTTTCAATCACGATGGTTACCAGTCCAAATTCGTAGATAAAAAATTTCAATGCCTTAGAGATAGGTTCAATTCATCTATAAGAATGATTCTGGATCAATTCCATTGAGAGTTTTTCAAAGTTTATCGCGTTTTTTAATCGCGATGGTTACCAGTCCAAATTCGTAGATCAAAAATATCAATGGCATAGAGATAGGTTCAATTCATCTATAGGAATGATTCTGGATAAATTTCATTGCGAGTTTTTCAAAGTTTATCGCGCTTTTTTATTCGCGATGGTTACGAGTCCAAATTCAATGAAAAAACATTTCTATCACTTTGAAGTGATTTTCTATTCATCCATTGGGACTGGGAGGGTAAATTTTCATTTTTGAATGTCAACGGCCATATCACGTAGAACGCACCTGGTCTCGTCAGCTCCCAGAAGTTAAGTTACGTCGAGTCCCGTTAGTACTTGGAAGGGTGACCGCTTGGGAATACGGGATGTCGTTGGCGATGAACAGTTTGTTTTCAATAACAAACTTCTTGAAATTTTTTTTCAATCACGATGGTTACCAGTCCAAATTCTTAGATAAAAAATTTCAATGGCATAGAGATAGGTTCAATTCATCTATTTGAATGATTCTGGATAAATTTCATTGCGAGTTTTTCAAAGTTTATCGCGCTTTTTTATTCGCGATGGTTACGAGTCCAAATTCAATGAACAAACATTTCTATCACTTTGAAGTGATTTTCTATTCATCCATTGGGACTGGGAGGGTAAATTTTCATTTTTGAATGTCAACGGCCATATCACGTAGAACGCACCTGGTCTCGTCAGCTCCCAGAAGTTAAGTTACGTCGATTCCCGTTAGTACTTGGAAGGGTGACCGCTTGGGAATACGGGATGTCGTTGGCGATGAACAGATTGTTTTCAATAACAAACTTCTTGAAATTTTTTTTCAATCACGATGGTTACCAGTCCAAATTCGTAGATAAAAAATTTCAATGCCTTAGAGATAGGTTCAATTCATCTATAAGAATGATTCTGGATCAATTCCATTGAGAGTTTTTCAAAGTTTATCGCGTTTTTTAATCGCGATGGTTACCAGTCCAAATTCGTAGATCAAAAATATCAATGGCATAGAGATAGGTTCAATTCATCTATAGGAATGATTCTGGATAAATTTCATTGCGAGTTTTTCAAAGTTTATCGCGCTTTTTTATTCGCGATGGTTACGAGTCCAAATTCAATGAAAAAACATTTCTATCACTTTGAAGTGATTTTCTATTCATCCATTGGGACTGGGAGGGTAAATTTTCATTTTTGAATGTCAACGGCCATATCACGTAGAACGCACCTGGTCTCGTCAGCTCCCAGAAGTTAAGTTACGTCGAGTCCCGTTAGTACTTGGAAGGGTGACCGCTTGGGAATACGGGATGTCGTTGGCGATGAACAGTTTGTTTTCAATAACAAACTTCTTGAAATTTTTTTTCAATCACGATGGTTACCAGTCCAAATTCTTAGATAAAAAATTTCAATGGCATAGAGATAGGTTCAATTCATCTATTTGAATGATTCTGGATAAATTTCATTGCGAGTTTTTCAAAGTTTATCGCGCTTTTTTATTCGCGATGGTTACGAGTCCAAATTCAATGAACAAACATTTCTATCACTTTGAAGTGATTTTCTATTCATCCATTGGGACTGGGAGGGTAAATTTTCATTTTTGAATGTCAACGGCCATATCACGTAGAACGCACCTGGTCTCGTCAGCTCCCAGAAGTTAAGTTACGTCGATTCCCGTTAGTACTTGGAAGGGTGACCGCTTGGGAATACGGGATGTCGTTGGCGATGAACAGATTGTTTTCAATAACAAACTTCTTGAAATTTTTTTTCAATCACGATGGTTACCAGTCCAAATTCGTAGATAAAAAATTTCAATGCCTTAGAGATAGGTTCAATTCATCTATAAGAATGATTCTGGATCAATTCCATTGAGAGTTTTTCAAAGTTTATCGCGTTTTTTAATCGCGATGGTTACCAGTCCAAATTCGTAGATCAAAAATATCAATGGCATAGAGATAGGTTCAATTCATCTATAGGAATGATTCTGGATAAATTTCATTGCGAGTTTTTCAAAGTTTATCGCGCTTTTTTATTCGCGATGGTTACGAGTCCAAATTCAATGAAAAAACATTTCTATCACTTTGAAGTGATTTTCTATTCATCCATTGGGACTGGGAGGGTAAATTTTCATTTTTGAATGTCAACGGCCATATCACGTAGAACGCACCTGGTCTCGTCAGCTCCCAGAAGTTAAGTTACGTCGAGTCCCGTTAGTACTTGGAAGGGTGACCGCTTGGGAATACGGGATGTCGTTGGCGATGAACAGTTTGTTTTCAATAACAAACTTCTTGAAATTTTTTTTCAATCACGATGGTTACCAGTCCAAATTCTTAGATAAAAAATTTCAATGGCATAGAGATAGGTTCAATTCATCTATTTGAATGATTCTGGATAAATTTCATTGCGAGTTTTTCAAAGTTTATCGCGCTTTTTTATTCGCGATGGTTACGAGTCCAAATTCAATGAACAAACATTTCTATCACTTTGAAGTGATTTTCTATTCATCCATTGGGACTGGGAGGGTAAATTTTCATTTTTGAATGTCAACGGCCATATCACGTAGAACGCACCTGGTCTCGTCAGCTCCCAGAAGTTAAGTTACGTCGAGTCCCGTTAGTACTTGGAAGGGTGACCGCTTGGGAATACGGGATGTCGTTGGCGATGAACAGTTTGTTTTCAATAACAAACTTCTTGAAATTTTTTTTCAATCACGATAATTACCAGTCCAAATTCGTAGATAAAAAATTTCAATGCCTTAGAGATAGGTTCAATTCATCTATAAGAATGATTCTGGATCAATTCCATTGAGAGTTTTTCAAAGTTTATCGCGTTTTTTAATCGCGATGGTTACCAGTCCAAATTCGTAGATCAAAAATATCAATGGCATAGAGATAGGTTCAATTCATCTATAGGAATGATTCTGGATAAATTTCATTGCGAGTTTTTCAAAGTTTATCGCGCTTTTTTATTCGCGATGGTTACGAGTCCAAATTCAATGAAAAAACATTTCTATCACTTTGAAGTGATTTTCTATTCATCCATTGGGACTGGGAGGGTAAATTTTCATTTTTGAATGTCAACGGCCATATCACGTAGAACGCACCTGGTCTCGTCAGCTCCCAGAAGTTAAGTTACGTCGAGTCCCGTTAGTACTTGGAAGGGTGACCGCTTGGGAATACGGGATGTCGTTGGCGATGAACAGTTTGTTTTCAATAACAAACTTCTTGAAATTTTTTTTCAATCACGATAATTACCAGTCCAAATTCGTAGATAAAAAATTTCAATGCCTTAGAGATAGGTTCAATTCATCTATAAGAATGATTCTGGATCAATTCCATTGAGAGTTTTTCAAAGTTTATCGCGTTTTTTAATCGCGATGGTTACCAGTGCAAATTCGTAGATCAAAAATATCAATGGCATAGAGATAGGTTCAATTCATCTATAGGAATGATTCTGGATAAATTTCATTGCGAGTTTTTCAAAGTTTATCGCGCTTTTTTATTCGCGATGGTTACGAGTCCAAATTCAATGAAAAAACATTTCTATCACTTTGAAGTGATTTTCTATTCATCCATTGGGACTGGGAGGGTAAATTTTCATTTTTGAATGTCAACGGCCATATCACGTAGAACGCACCTGGTCTCGTCAGCTCCCAGAAGTTAAGTTACGTCGAGTCCCGTTAGTACTTGGAAGGGTGACCGCTTGGGAATACGGGATGTCGTTGGCGATGAACAGTTTGTTTTCAATAACAAACTTCTTGAAATTTTTTTTCAATCACGATGGTTACCAGTCCAAATTCTTAGATAAAAAATTTCAATGGCATAGAGATAGGTTCAATTCATCTATTTGAATGATTCTGGATAAATTTCATTGCGAGTTTTTCAAAGTTTATCGCGCTTTTTTATTCGCGATGGTTACGAGTCCAAATTCAATGAACAAACATTTCTATCACTTTGAAGTGATTTTCTATTCATCCATTGGGACTGGGAGGGTAAATTTTCATTTTTGAATGTCAACGGCCATATCACGTAGAACGCACCTGGTCTCGTCAGCTCCCAGAAGTTAAGTTACGTCGAGTCCCGTTAGTACTTGGAAGGGTGACCGCTTGGGAATACGGGATGTCGTTGGCGATGAACAGTTTGTTTTCAATAACAAACTTCTTGAAATTTTTTTTCAATCACGATGGTTACCAGTCCAAATTCTTAGATAAAAAATTTCAATGGCATAGAGATAGGTTCAATTCATCTATTTGAATGATTCTGGATAAATTTCATTGCGAGTTTTTCAAAGTTTATCGCGCTTTTTTATTCGCGATGGTTACGAGTCCAAATTCAATGAAAAAACATTTCTATCACTTTGAAGTGATTTTCTATTCATCCATTGGGACTGGGAGGGTAAATTTTCATTTTTGAATGTCAACGGCCATATCACGTAGAACGCACCTGGTCTCGTCAGCTCCCAGAAGTTAAGTTACGTCGAGTCCCGTTAGTACTTGGAAGGGTGACCGCTTGGGAATACGGGAAGTCGTTGGCGATGAACAGTTTGTTTTCAATAACAAACTTCTTGAAATTTTTTTTCAATCACGATGGTTACCAGTCCAAATTCTTAGATAAAAAATTTCAATGGCATAGAGATAGGTTCAATTCATCTATTTGAATGATTCTGGATAAATTTCATTGCGAGTTTTTCAAAGTTTATCGCGCTTTTTTATTCGCGATGGTTACGAGTCCAAATTCAATGAAAAAACATTTCTATCACTTTGAAGTGATTTTCTATTCATCCATTGGGACTGGGAGGGTAAATTTTCATTTTTGAATGTCAACGGCCATATCACGTAGAACGCACCTGGTCTCGTCAGCTCCCAGAAGTTAAGTTACGTCGAGTCCCGTTAGTACTTGGAAGGGTGACCGCTTGGGAATACGGGATGTCGTTGGCGATGAACAGTTTGTTTTCAATAACAAACTTCTTGAAATTTTTTTTCAATCACGATGGTTACCAGTCCAAATTCTTAGATAAAAAATTTCAATGGCATAGAGATAGGTTCAATTCATCTATTTGAATGATTCTGGATAAATTTCATTGCGAGTTTTTCAAAGTTTATCGCGCTTTTTTATTCGCGATGGTTACTAGTCCAAATTCAATGAACAAACATTTCTATCACTTTGAAGTGATTTTCTATTCATCCATTGGGACTGGGAGGGTAAATTTTCATTTTTGAATGTCAACGGCCATATCACGTAGAACGCACCTGGTCTCGTCAGCTCCCAGAAGTTAAGTTACGTCGAGTCCCGTTAGTACTTGGAAGGGTGACCGCTTGGGAATACGGGATGTCGTTGGCGATGAACAGTTTGTTTTCAATAACAAACTTCTTGAAATTTTTTTTCAATCACGATAATTACCAGTCCAAATTCGTAGATAAAAAATTTCAATGCCTTAGAGATAGGTTCAATTCATCTATAAGAATGATTCTGGATCAATTCCATTGAGAGTTTTTCAAAGTTTATCGCGTTTTTTAATCGCGATGGTTACCAGTCCAAATTCGTAGATCAAAAATATCAATGGCATAGAGATAGGTTCAATTCATCTATAGGAATGATTCTGGATAAATTTCATTGCGAGTTTTTCAAAGTTTATCGCGCTTTTTTATTCGCGATGGTTACGAGTCCAAATTCAATGAAAAAACATTTCTATCACTTTGAAGTGATTTTCTATTCATCCATTGGGACTGGGAGGGTAAATTTTCATTTTTGAATGTCAACGGCCATATCACGTAGAACGCACCTGGTCTCGTCAGCTCCCAGAAGTTAAGTTACGTCGAGTCCCGTTAGTACTTGGAAGGGTGACCGCTTGGGAATACGGGATGTCGTTGACGATGAACAGTTTGTTTTCAATAACAAACTTCTTGAAATTTTTTTTCAATCACGATAATTACCAGTCCAAATTCGTAGATAAAAAATTTCAATGCCTTAGAGATAGGTTCAATTCATCTATAAGAATGATTCTGGATCAATTCCATTGAGAGTTTTTCAAAGTTTATCGCGTTTTTTAATCGCGATGGTTACCAGTCCAAATTCGTAGATCAAAAATATCAATGCCATAGAGATAGGTTCAATTCATCTATAGGAATGATTCTGGATAAATTTCATTGCGAGTTTTTCAAAGTTTATCGCGCTTTTTTATTCGCGATGGTTACGAGTCCAAATTCAATGAAAAAACATTTCTATCACTTTGAAGTGATTTTCTATTCATCCATTGGGACTGGGAGGGTAAATTTTCATTTTTGAATGTCAACGGCCATATCACGTAGAACGCACCTGGTCTCGTCAGCTCCCAGAAGTTAAGTTACGTCGAGTCCCGTTAGTACTTGGAAGGGTGACCGCTTGGGAATACGGGATGTCGTTGGCGATGAACAGTTTGTTTTCAATAACAAACTTCTTGAAATTTTTTTTCAATCACGATGGTTACCAGTCCAAATTCGTAGATAAAAAATTTCAATGCCTTAGAGATAGGTTCAATTCATCTATAAGAATGATTCTGGATCAATTCCATTGAGAGTTTTTCAAAGTTTATCGCGTTTTTTAATCGCGATGGTTACCAGTCCAAATTCGTAGATCAAAAATATCAATGGCATAGAGATAGGTTCAATTCATCTATAGGAATGATTCTGGATAAATTTCATTGCGAGTTTTTCAAAGTTTATCGCGCTTTTTTATTCGCGATGGTTACGAGTCCAAATTCAATGAACAAACATTTCTATCACTTTGAAGTGATTTTCTATTTATCCATTGGGACTGGGAGGGTAAATTTTCATTTTTGAATGTCAACGGCCATATCACGTAGAACGCACCTGGTCTCGTCAGCTCCCAGAAGTTAAGTTACGTCGAGTCCCGTTAGTACTTGGAAGGGTGACCGCTTGGGAATACGGGATGTCGTTGGCGATGAACAGATTGTTTTCAATAACAAACTTCTTGAAATTTTTTTTCAATCACGATGGTTACCAGTCCAAATTCGTAGATAAAAAATTTCAATGCCTTAGAGATAGGTTCAATTCATCTATAAGAATGATTCTGGATCAATTCCATTGAGAGTTTTTCAAAGTTTATCGCGTTTTTTAATCGCGATGGTTACCAGTGCAAATTCGTAGATCAAAAATATCAATGGCATAGAGATAGGTTCAATTCATCTATAGGAATGATTCTGGATAAATTTCATTGCGAGTTTTTCAAAGTTTATCGCGCTTTTTTATTCGCGATGGTTACGAGTCCAAATTCAATGAAAAAACATTTCTATCACTTTGAAGTGATTTTCTATTCATCCATTGGGACTGGGAGGGTAAATTTTCATTTTTGAATGTCAACGGCCATATCACGTAGAACGCACCTGGTCTCGTCAGCTCCCAGAAGTTAAGTTACGTCGAGTCCCGTTAGTACTTGGAAGGGTGACCGCTTGGGAATACGGGATGTCGTTGGCGATGAACAGTTTGTTTTCAATAACAAACTTCTTGAAATTTTTTTTCAATCACGATGGTTACCAGTCCAAATTCTTAGATAAAAAATTTCAATGGCATAGAGATAGGTTCAATTCATCTATTTGAATGATTCTGGATAAATTTCATTGCGAGTTTTTCAAAGTTTATCGCGCTTTTTTATTCGCGATGGTTACGAGTCCAAATTCAATGAACAAACATTTCTATCACTTTGAAGTGATTTTCTATTCATCCATTGGGACTGGGAGGGTAAATTTTCATTTTTGAATGTCAACGGCCATATCACGTAGAACGCACCTGGTCTCGTCAGCTCCCAGAAGTTAAGTTACGTCGAGTCCCGTTAGTACTTGGAAGGGTGACCGCTTGGGAATACGGGATGTCGTTGGCGATGAACAGTTTGTTTTCAATAACAAACTTCTTGAAATTTTTTTTCAATCACGATGGTTACCAGTCCAAATTCTTAGATAAAAAATTTCAATGGCATAGAGATAGGTTCAATTCATCTATTTGAATGATTCTGGATAAATTTCATTGCGAGTTTTTCAAAGTTTATCGCGCTTTTTTATTCGCGATGGTTACGAGTCCAAATTCAATGAACAAACATTTCTATCACTTTGAAGTGATTTTCTATTTATCCATTGGGACTGGGAGGGTAAATTTTCATTTTTGAATGTCAACGGCCATATCACGTAGAACGCACCTGGTCTCGTCAGCTCCCAGAAGTTAAGTTACGTCGAGTCCCGTTAGTACTTGGAAGGGTGACCGCTTGGGAATACGGGATGTCGTTGGCGATGAACAGATTGTTTTCAATAACAAACTTCTTGAAATTTTTTTTCAATCACGATGGTTACCAGTCCAAATTCGTAGATAAAAAATTTCAATGCCTTAGAGATAGGTTCAATTCATCTATAAGAATGATTCTGGATCAATTCCATTGAGAGTTTTTCAAAGTTTATCGCGTTTTTTAATCGCGATGGTTACCAGTGCAAATTCGTAGATCAAAAATATCAATGGCATAGAGATAGGTTCAATTCATCTATAGGAATGATTCTGGATAAATTTCATTGCGAGTTTTTCAAAGTTTATCGCGCTTTTTTATTCGCGATGGTTACGAGTCCAAATTCAATGAAAAAACATTTCTATCACTTTGAAGTGATTTTCTATTCATCCATTGGGACTGGGAGGGTAAATTTTCATTTTTGAATGTCAACGGCCATATCACGTAGAACGCACCTGGTCTCGTCAGCTCCCAGAAGTTAAGTTACGTCGAGTCCCGTTAGTACTTGGAAGGGTGACCGCTTGGGAATACGGGATGTCGTTGGCGATGAACAGTTTGTTTTCAATAACAAACTTCTTGAAATTTTTTTTCAATCACGATGGTTACCAGTCCAAATTCTTAGATAAAAAATTTCAATGGCATAGAGATAGGTTCAATTCATCTATTTGAATGATTCTGGATAAATTTCATTGCGAGTTTTTCAAAGTTTATCGCGCTTTTTTATTCGCGATGGTTACGAGTCCAAATTCAATGAACAAACATTTCTATCACTTTGAAGTGATTTTCTATTCATCCATTGGGACTGGGAGGGTAAATTTTCATTTTTGAATGTCAACGGCCATATCACGTAGAACGCACCTGGTCTCGTCAGCTCCCAGAAGTTAAGTTACGTCGAGTCCCGTTAGTACTTGGAAGGGTGACCGCTTGGGAATACGGGATGTCGTTGGCGATGAACAGTTTGTTTTCAATAACAAACTTCTTGAAATTTTTTTTCAATCACGATAATTACCAGTCCAAATTCGTAGATAAAAAATTTCAATGCCTTAGAGATAGGTTCAATTCATCTATAAGAATGATTCTGGATCAATTCCATTGAGAGTTTTTCAAAGTTTATCGCGTTTTTTAATCGCGATGGTTACCAGTCCAAATTCGTAGATCAAAAATATCAATGGCATAGAGATAGGTTCAATTCATCTATAGGAATGATTCTGGATAAATTTCATTGCGAGTTTTTCAAAGTTTATCGCGCTTTTTTATTCGCGATGGTTACGAGTCCAAATTCAATGAAAAAACATTTCTATCACTTTGAAGTGATTTTCTATTCATCCATTGGGACTGGGAGGGTAAATTTTCATTTTTGAATGTCAACGGCCATATCACGTAGAACGCACCTGGTCTCGTCAGCTCCCAGAAGTTAAGTTACGTCGAGTCCCGTTAGTACTTGGAAGGGTGACCGCTTGGGAATACGGGATGTCGTTGGCGATGAACAGTTTGTTTTCAATAACAAACTTCTTGAAATTTTTTTTTCAATCACGATGGTTACCAGTCCAAATTCTTAGATAAAAAATTTCAATGGCATAGAGATAGGTTCAATTCATCTATTTGAATGATTCTGGATAAATTTCATTGCGAGTTTTTCAAAGTTTATCGCGCTTTTTTATTCGCGATGGTTACGAGTCCAAATTCAATGAACAAACATTTCTATCACTTTGAAGTGATTTTCTATTCATCCATTGGGACTGGGAGGGTAAATTTTCATTTTTGAATGTCAACGGCCATATCACGTAGAACGCACCTGGTCTCGTCAGCTCCCAGAAGTTAAGTTACGTCGAGTCCCGTTAGTACTTGGAAGGGTGACCGCTTGGGAATACGGGATGTCGTTGGCGATGAACAGTTTGTTTTCAATAACAAACTTCTTGAAATTTTTTTTCAATCACGATAATTACCAGTCCAAATTCGTAGATAAAAAATTTCAATGCCTTAGAGATAGGTTCAATTCATCTATAGGAATGATTCTGGATAAATTTCATTGCGAGTTTTTCAAAGTTTATCGCGCTTTTTTATTCGCGATGGTTACGAGTCCAAATTCAATGAAAAAACATTTCTATCACTTTGAAGTGATTTTCTATTCATCCATTGGGACTGGGAGGGTAAATTTTCATTTTTGAATGTCAACGGCCATATCACGTAGAACGCACCTGGTCTCGTCAGCTCCCAGAAGTTAAGTTACGTCGAGTCCCGTTAGTACTTGGAAGGGTGACCGCTTGGGAATACGGGATGTCGTTGGCGATGAACAGTTTGTTTTCAATAACAAACTTCTTGAAATTTTTTTTCAATCACGATGGTTACCAGTCCAAATTCTTAGATAAAAAATTTCAATGGCATAGAGATAGGTTCAATTCATCTATTTGAATGATTCTGGATAAATTTCATTGCGAGTTTTTCAAAGTTTATCGCGCTTTTTTATTCGCGATGGTTACGAGTCCAAATTCAATGAACAAACATTTCTATCACTTTGAAGTGATTTTCTATTTATCCATTGGGACTGGGAGGGTAAATTTTCATTTTTGAATGTCAACGGCCATATCACGTAGAACGCACCTGGTCTCGTCAGCTCCCAGAAGTTAAGTTACGTCGAGTCCCGTTAGTACTTGGAAGGGTGACCGCTTGGGAATACGGGATGTCGTTGGCGATGAACAGATTGTTTTCAATAACAAACTTCTTGAAATTTTTTTTCAATCACGATGGTTACCAGTCCAAATTCGTAGATAAAAAATTTCAATGCCTTAGAGATAGGTTCAATTCATCTATAAGAATGATTCTGGATCAATTCCATTGAGAGTTTTTCAAAGTTTATCGCGTTTTTTAATCGCGATGGTTACCAGTGCAAATTCGTAGATCAAAAATATCAATGGCATAGAGATAGGTTCAATTCATCTATAGGAATGATTCTGGATAAATTTCATTGCGAGTTTTTCAAAGTTTATCGCGCTTTTTTATTCGCGATGGTTACGAGTCCAAATTCAATGAAAAAACATTTCTATCACTTTGAAGTGATTTTCTATTCATCCATTGGGACTGGGAGGGTAAATTTTCATTTTTGAATGTCAACGGCCATATCACGTAGAACGCACCTGGTCTCGTCAGCTCCCAGAAGTTAAGTTACGTCGAGTCCCGTTAGTACTTGGAAGGGTGACCGCTTGGGAATACGGGATGTCGTTGGCGATGAACAGTTTGTTTTCAATAACAAACTTCTTGAAATTTTTTTTCAATCACGATGGTTACCAGTCCAAATTCTTAGATAAAAAATTTCAATGGCATAGAGATAGGTTCAATTCATCTATTTGAATGATTCTGGATAAATTTCATTGCGAGTTTTTCAAAGTTTATCGCGCTTTTTTATTCGCGATGGTTACGAGTCCAAATTCAATGAACAAACATTTCTATCACTTTGAAGTGATTTTCTATTCATCCATTGGGACTGGG
This sequence comes from Daphnia pulicaria, assembly GCF_021234035.1. NCBI lineage: Eukaryota > Metazoa > Arthropoda > Branchiopoda > Diplostraca > Daphniidae > Daphnia > Daphnia pulicaria. Next base: position 1,196,325 of record NC_060915.1, read on the forward strand.
AGGGTAAATTTTCATTTTTGAATGTCAACGGCCATATCACGTAGAACGCACCTGGTCTCGTCAGCTCCCAGAAGTTAAGTTACGTCGAGTCCCGTTAGTACTTGGAAGGGTGACCGCTTGGGAATACGGGATGTCGTTGGCGATGAACAGTTTGTTTTCAATAACAAACTTCTTGAAATTTTTTTTCAATCACGATAATTACCAGTCCAAATTCGTAGATAAAAAATTTCAATGCCTTAGAGATAGGTTCAATTCATCTATAAGAATGATTCTGGATCAATTCCATTGAGAGTTTTTCAAAGTTTATCGCGTTTTTTAATCGCGATGGTTACCAGTCCAAATTCGTAGATCAAAAATATCAATGGCATAGAGATAGGTTCAATTCATCTATAGGAATGATTCTGGATAAATTTCATTGCGAGTTTTTCAAAGTTTATCGCGCTTTTTTATTCGCGATGGTTACGAGTCCAAATTCAATGAAAAAACATTTCTATCACTTTGAAGTGATTTTCTATTCATCCATTGGGACTGGGAGGGTAAATTTTCATTTTTGAATGTCAACGGCCATATCACGTAGAACGCACCTGGTCTCGTCAGCTCCCAGAAGTTAAGTTACGTCGAGTCCCGTTAGTACTTGGAAGGGTGACCGCTTGGGAATACGGGATGTCGTTGGCGATGAACAGTTTGTTTTCAATAACAAACTTCTTGAAATTTTTTTTCAATCACGATGGTTACCAGTCCAAATTCTTAGATAAAAAATTTCAATGGCATAGAGATAGGTTCAATTCATCTATTTGAATGATTCTGGATAAATTTCATTGCGAGTTTTTCAAAGTTTATCGCGCTTTTTTATTCGCGATGGTTACGAGTCCAAATTCAATGAACAAACATTTCTATCACTTTGAAGTGATTTTCTATTCATCCATTGGGACTGGGAGGGTAAATTTTCATTTTTGAATGTCAACGGCCATATCACGTAGAACGCACCTGGTCTCGTCAGCTCCCAGAAGTTAAGTTACGTCGAGTCCCGTTAGTACTTGGAAGGGTGACCGCTTGGGAATACGGGATGTCGTTGGCGATGAACAGTTTGTTTTCAATAACAAACTTCTTGAAATTTTTTTTCAATCACGATAATTACCAGTCCAAATTCGTAGATAAAAAATTTCAATGCCTTAGAGATAGGTTCAATTCATCTATAAGAATGATTCTGGATCAATTCCATTGAGAGTTTTTCAAAGTTTATCGCGTTTTTTAATCGCGATGGTTACCAGTGCAAATTCGTAGATCAAAAATATCAATGGCATAGAGATAGGTTCAATTCATCTATAGGAATGATTCTGGATAAATTTCATTGCGAGTTTTTCAAAGTTTATCGCGCTTTTTTATTCGCGATGGTTACGAGTCCAAATTCAATGAAAAAACATTTCTATCACTTTGAAGTGATTTTCTATTCATCCATTGGGACTGGGAGGGTAAATTTTCATTTTTGAATGTCAACGGCCATATCACGTAGAACGCACCTGGTCTCGTCAGCTCCCAGAAGTTAAGTTACGTCGAGTCCCGTTAGTACTTGGAAGGGTGACCGCTTGGGAATACGGGATGTCGTTGGCGATGAACAGTTTGTTTTCAATAACAAACTTCTTGAAATTTTTTTTCAATCACGATGGTTACCAGTCCAAATTCGTAGATAAAAAATTTCAATGCCTTAGAGATAGGTTCAATTCATCTATAAGAATGATTCTGGATCAATTCCATTGAGAGTTTTTCAAAGTTTATCGCGTTTTTTAATCGCGATGGTTACCAGTCCAAATTCGTAGATCAAAAATATCAATGGCATAGAGATAGGTTCAATTCATCTATAGGAATGATTCTGGATAAATTTCATTGCGAGTTTTTCAAAGTTTATCGCGCTTTTTTATTCGCGATGGTTACGAGTCCAAATTCAATGAAAAAACATTTCTATCACTTTGAAGTGATTTTCTATTCATCCATTGGGACTGGGAGGGTAAATTTTCATTTTTGAATGTCAACGGCCATATCACGTAGAACGCACCTGGTCTCGTCAGCTCCCAGAAGTTAAGTTACGTCGAGTCCCGTTAGTACTTGGAAGGGTGACCGCTTGGGAATACGGGATGTCGTTGGCGATGAACAGTTTGTTTTCAATAACAAACTTCTTGAAATTTTTTTTCAATCACGATGGTTACCAGTCCAAATTCTTAGATAAAAAATTTCAATGGCATAGAGATAGGTTCAATTCATCTATAGGAATGATTCTGGATAAATTTCATTGCGAGTTTTTCAAAGTTTATCGCGCTTTTTTATTCGCGATGGTTACGAGTCCAAATTCAATGAACAAACATTTCTATCACTTTGAAGTGATTTTCTATTCATCCATTGGGACTGGGAGGGTAAATTTTCATTTTTGAATGTCAACGGCCATATCACGTAGAACGCACCTGGTCTCGTCAGCTCCCAGAAGTTAAGTTACGTCGAGTCCCGTTAGTACTTGGAAGGGTGACCGCTTGGGAATACGGGATGTCGTTGGCGATGAACAGTTTGTTTTCAATAACAAACTTCTTGAAATTTTTTTTCAATCACGATAATTACCAGTCCAAATTCGTAGATAAAAAATTTCAATGCCTTAGAGATAGGTTCAATTCATCTATAAGAATGATTCTGGATCAATTCCATTGAGAGTTTTTCAAAGTTTATCGCGTTTTTTAATCGCGATGGTTACCAGTCCAAATTCGTAGATCAAAAATATCAATGGCATAGAGATAGGTTCAATTCATCTATAGGAATGATTCTGGATAAATTTCATTGCGAGTTTTTCAAAGTTTATCGCGCTTTTTTATTCGCGATGGTTACGAGTCCAAATTCAATGAAAAAACATTTCTATCACTTTGAAGTGATTTTCTATTCATCCATTGGGACTGGGAGGGTAAATTTTCATTTTTGAATGTCAACGGCCATATCACGTAGAACGCACCTGGTCTCGTCAGCTCCCAGAAGTTAAGTTACGTCGAGTCCCGTTAGTACTTGGAAGGGTGACCGCTTGGGAATACGGGATGTCGTTGGCGATGAACAGTTTGTTTTCAATAACAAACTTCTTGAAATTTTTTTTCAATCACGATGGTTACCAGTCCAAATTCTTAGATAAAAAATTTCAATGGCATAGAGATAGGTTCAATTCATCTATAGGAATGATTCTGGATAAATTTCATTGCGAGTTTTTCAAAGTTTATCGCGCTTTTTTATTCGCGATGGTTACGAGTCCAAATTCAATGAACAAACATTTCTATCACTTTGAAGTGATTTTCTATTCATCCATTGGGACTGGGAGGGTAAATTTTCATTTTTGAATGTCAACGGCCATATCACGTAGAACGCACCTGGTCTCGTCAGCTCCCAGAAGTTAAGTTACGTCGAGTCCCGTTAGTACTTGGAAGGGTGACCGCTTGGGAATACGGGATGTCGTTGGCGATGAACAGTTTGTTTTCAATAACAAACTTCTTGAAATTTTTTTTCAATCACGATAATTACCAGTCCAAATTCGTAGATAAAAAATTTCAATGCCTTAGAGATAGGTTCAATTCATCTATAAGAATGATTCTGGATCAATTCCATTGAGAGTTTTTCAAAGTTTATCGCGTTTTTTAATCGCGATGGTTACCAGTCCAAATTCGTAGATCAAAAATATCAATGGCATAGAGATAGGTTCAATTCATCTATAGGAATGATTCTGGATAAATTTCATTGCGAGTTTTTCAAAGTTTATCGCGCTTTTTTATTCGCGATGGTTACGAGTCCAAATTCAATGAAAAAACATTTCTATCACTTTGAAGTGATTTTCTATTCATCCATTGGGACTGGGAGGGTAAATTTTCATTTTTGAATGTCAACGGCCATATCACGTAGAACGCACCTGGTCTCGTCAGCTCCCAGAAGTTAAGTTACGTCGAGTCCCGTTAGTACTTGGAAGGGTGACCGCTTGGGAATACGGGATGTCGTTGGCGATGAACAGTTTGTTTTCAATAACAAACTTCTTGAAATTTTTTTTCAATCACGATGGTTACCAGTCCAAATTCTTAGATAAAAAATTTCAATGGCATAGAGATAGGTTCAATTCATCTATAGGAATGATTCTGGATAAATTTCATTGCGAGTTTTTCAAAGTTTATCGCGCTTTTTTATTCGCGATGGTTACGAGTCCAAATTCAATGAACAAACATTTCTATCACTTTGAAGTGATTTTCTATTCATCCATTGGGACTGGGAGGGTAAATTTTCATTTTTGAATGTCAACGGCCATATCACGTAGAACGCACCTGGTCTCGTCAGCTCCCAGAAGTTAAGTTACGTCGAGTCCCGTTAGTACTTGGAAGGGTGACCGCTTGGGAATACGGGATGTCGTTGGCGATGAACAGTTTGTTTTCAATAACAAACTTCTTGAAATTTTTTTTCAATCACGATAATTACCAGTCCAAATTCGTAGATAAAAAATTTCAATGCCTTAGAGATAGGTTCAATTCATCTATAAGAATGATTCTGGATCAATTCCATTGAGAGTTTTTCAAAGTTTATCGCGTTTTTTAATCGCGATGGTTACCAGTCCAAATTCGTAGATCAAAAATATCAATGGCATAGAGATAGGTTCAATTCATCTATAGGAATGATTCTGGATAAATTTCATTGCGAGTTTTTCAAAGTTTATCGCGCTTTTTTATTCGCGATGGTTACGAGTCCAAATTCAATGAAAAAACATTTCTATCACTTTGAAGTGATTTTCTATTAATCCATTGGGACTGGGAGGGTAAATTTTCATTTTTGAATGTCAACGGCCATATCACGTAGAACGCACCTGGTCTCGTCAGCTCCCAGAAGTTAAGTTACGTCGAGTCCCGTTAGTACTTGGAAGGGTGACCGCTTGGGAATACGGGATGTCGTTGGCGATGAACAGTTTGTTTTCAATAACAAACTTCTTGAAATTTTTTTTCAATCACGATGGTTACCAGTCCAAATTCTTAGATAAAAAATTTCAATGGCATAGAGATAGGTTCAATTCATCTATAAGAATGATTCTGGATCAATTCCATTGAGAGTTTTTCAAAGTTTATCGCGTTTTTTAATCGCGATGGTTACCAGTCCAAATTCGTAGATCAAAAATATCAATGGCATAGAGATAGGTTCAATTCATCTATAGGAATGATTCTGGATAAATTTCATTGCGAGTTTTTCAAAGTTTATCGCGCTTTTTTATTCGCGATGGTTACGAGTCCAAATTCAATGAAAAAACATTTCTATCACTTTGAAGTGATTTTCTATTCATCCATTGGGACTGGGAGGGTAAATTTTCATTTTTGAATGTCAACGGCCATATCACGTAGAACGCACCTGGTCTCGTCAGCTCCCAGAAGTTAAGTTACGTCGAGTCCCGTTAGTACTTGGAAGGGTGACCGCTTGGGAATACGGGATGTCGTTGGCGATGAACAGTTTGTTTTCAATAACAAACTTCTTGAAATTTTTTTTCAATCACGATGGTTACCAGTCCAAATTCTTAGATAAAAAATTTCAATGGCATAGAGATAGGTTCAATTCATCTATAGGAATGATTCTGGATAAATTTCATTGCGAGTTTTTCAAAGTTTATCGCGCTTTTTTATTCGCGATGGTTACGAGTCCAAATTCAATGAACAAACATTTCTATCACTTTGAAGTGATTTTCTATTCATCCATTGGGACTGGGAGGGTAAATTTTCATTTTTGAATGTCAACGGCCATATCACGTAGAACGCACCTGGTCTCGTCAGCTCCCAGAAGTTAAGTTACGTCGAGTCCCGTTAGTACTTGGAAGGGTGACCGCTTGGGAATACGGGATGTCGTTGGCGATGAACAGTTTGTTTTCAATAACAAACTTCTTGAAATTTTTTTTCAATCACGATAATTACCAGTCCAAATTCGTAGATAAAAAATTTCAATGCCTTAGAGATAGGTTCAATTCATCTATAAGAATGATTCTGGATCAATTCCATTGAGAGTTTTTCAAAGTTTATCGCGTTTTTTAATCGCGATGGTTACCAGTCCAAATTCGTAGATCAAAAATATCAATGGCATAGAGATAGGTTCAATTCATCTATAGGAATGATTCTGGATAAATTTCATTGCGAGTTTTTCAAAGTTTATCGCGCTTTTTTATTCGCGATGGTTACGAGTCCAAATTCAATGAAAAAACATTTCTATCACTTTGAAGTGATTTTCTATTCATCCATTGGGACTGGGAGGGTAAATTTTCATTTTTGAATGTCAACGGCCATATCACGTAGAACGCACCTGGTCTCGTCAGCTCCCAGAAGTTAAGTTACGTCGAGTCCCGTTAGTACTTGGAAGGGTGACCGCTTGGGAATACGGGATGTCGTTGGCGATGAACAGTTTGTTTTCAATAACAAACTTCTTGAAATTTTTTTTCAATCACGATAATTACCAGTCCAAATTCGTAGATAAAAAATTTCAATGCCTTAGAGATAGGTTCAATTCATCTATAAGAATGATTCTGGATCAATTCCATTGAGAGTTTTTCAAAGTTTATCGCGTTTTTTAATCGCGATGGTTACCAGTCCAAATTCGTAGATCAAAAATATCAATGGCATAGAGATAGGTTCAATTCATCTATAGGAATGATTCTGGATAAATTTCATTGCGAGTTTTTCAAAGTTTATCGCGCTTTTTTATTCGCGATGGTTACGAGTCCAAATTCAATGAAAAAACATTTCTATCACTTTGAAGTGATTTTCTATTCATCCATTGGGACTGGGAGGGTAAATTTTCATTTTTGAATGTCAACGGCCATATCACGTAGAACGCACCTGGTCTCGTCAGCTCCCAGAAGTTAAGTTACGTCGAGTCCCGTTAGTACTTGGAAGGGTGACCGCTTGGGAATACGGGATGTCGTTGGCGATGAACAGTTTGTTTTCAATAACAAACTTCTTGAAATTTTTTTTCAATCACGATAATTACCAGTCCAAATTCGTAGATAAAAAATTTCAATGCCTTAGAGATAGGTTCAATTCATCTATAAGAATGATTCTGGATCAATTCCATTGAGAGTTTTTCAAAGTTTATCGCGTTTTTTAATCGCGATGGTTACCAGTCCAAATTCGTAGATCAAAAATATCAATGGCATAGAGATAGGTTCAATTCATCTATAGGAATGATTCTGGATAAATTTCATTGCGAGTTTTTCAAAGTTTATCGCGCTTTTTTATTCGCGATGGTTACGAGTCCAAATTCAATGAAAAAACATTTCTATCACTTTGAAGTGATTTTCTATTCATCCATTGGGACTGGGAGGGTAAATTTTCATTTTTGAATGTCAACGGCCATATCACGTAGAACGCACCTGGTCTCGTCAGCTCCCAGAAGTTAAGTTACGTCGAGTCCCGTTAGTACTTGGAAGGGTGACCGCTTGGGAATACGGGATGTCGTTGGCGATGAACAGTTTGTTTTCAATAACAAACTTCTTGAAATTTTTTTTCAATCACGATGGTTACCAGTCCAAATTCTTAGATAAAAAATTTCAATGGCATAGAGATAGGTTCAATTCATCTATAAGAATGATTCTGGATCAATTCCATTGAGAGTTTTTCAAAGTTTATCGCGTTTTTTAATCGCGATGGTTACCAGTCCAAATTCGTAGATCAAAAATATCAATGGCATAGAGATAGGTTCAATTCATCTATAGGAATGATTCTGGATAAATTTCATTGCGAGTTTTTCAAAGTTTATCGCGCTTTTTTATTCGCGATGGTTACGAGTCCAAATTCAATGAAAAAACATTTCTATCACTTTGAAGTGATTTTCTATTCATCCATTGGGACTGGGAGGGTAAATTTTCATTTTTGAATGTCAACGGCCATATCACGTAGAACGCACCTGGTCTCGTCAGCTCCCAGAAGTTAAGTTACGTCGAGTCCCGTTAGTACTTGGAAGGGTGACCGCTTGGGAATACGGGATGTCGTTGGCGATGAACAGTTTGTTTTCAATAACAAACTTCTTGAAATTTTTTTTCAATCACGATGGTTACCAGTCCAAATTCTTAGATAAAAAATTTCAATGGCATAGAGATAGGTTCAATTCATCTATAAGAATGATTCTGGATCAATTCCATTGAGAGTTTTTCAAAGTTTATCGCGTTTTTTAATCGCGATGGTTACCAGTCCAAATTCGTAGATCAAAAATATCAATGGCATAGAGATAGGTTCAATTCATCTATAGGAATGATTCTGGATAAATTTCATTGCGAGTTTTTCAAAGTTTATCGCGCTTTTTTATTCGCGATGGTTACGAGTCCAAATTCAATGAAAAAACATTTCTATCACTTTGAAGTGATTTTCTATTCATCCATTGGGACTGGGAGGGTAAATTTTCATTTTTGAATGTCAACGGCCATATCACGTAGAACGCACCTGGTCTCGTCAGCTCCCAGAAGTTAAGTTACGTCGAGTCCCGTTAGTACTTGGAAGGGTGACCGCTTGGGAATACGGGATGTCGTTGGCGATGAACAGTTTGTTTTCAATAACAAACTTCTTGAAATTTTTTTTCAATCACGATGGTTACCAGTCCAAATTCTTAGATAAAAAATTTCAATGGCATAGAGATAGGTTCAATTCATCTATAAGAATGATTCTGGATCAATTCCATTGAGAGTTTTTCAAAGTTTATCGCGTTTTTTAATCGCGATGGTTACCAGTCCAAATTCGTAGATCAAAAATATCAATGGCATAGAGATAGGTTCAATTCATCTATAGGAATGATTCTGGATAAATTTCATTGCGAGTTTTTCAAAGTTTATCGCGCTTTTTTATTCGCGATGGTTACGAGTCCAAATTCAATGAAAAAACATTTCTATCACTTTGAAGTGATTTTCTATTCATCCATTGGGACTGGGAGGGTAAATTTTCATTTTTGAATGTCAACGGCCATATCACGTAGAACGCACCTGGTCTCGTCAGCTCCCAGAAGTTAAGTTACGTCGAGTCCCGTTAGTACTTGGAAGGGTGACCGCTTGGGAATACGGGATGTCGTTGGCGATGAACAGTTTGTTTTCAATAACAAACTTCTTGAAATTTTTTTTCAATCACGATGGTTACCAGTCCAAATTCGTAGATAAAAAATTTCAATGCCTTAGAGATAGGTTCAATTCATCTATAAGAATGATTCTGGATCAATTCCATTGAGAGTTTTTCAAAGTTTATCGCGTTTTTTAATCGCGATGGTTACCAGTCCAAATTCGTAGATCAAAAATATCAATGGCATAGAGATAGGTTCAATTCATCTATAGGAATGATTCTGGATAAATTTCATTGCGAGTTTTTCAAAGTTTATCGCGCTTTTTTATTCGCGATGGTTACGAGTCCAAATTCAATGAACAAACATTTCTATCACTTTGAAGTGATTTTCTATTCATCCATTGGGACTGGGAGGGTAAATTTTCATTTTTGAATGTCAACGGCCATATCACGTAGAACGCACCTGGTCTCGTCAGCTCCCAGAAGTTAAGTTACGTCAAGTCCCGTTAGTACTTGGAAGGGTGACCGCTTGGGAATACGGGATGTCGTTGGCGATGAACAGTTTGTTTTCAATAACAAACTTCTTGAAATTTTTTTTCAATCACGATGGTTACCAGTCCAAATTCTTAGATAAAAAATTTCAATGGCATAGAGATAGGTTCAATTCATCTATAAGAATGATTCTGGATCAATTCCATTGAGAGTTTTTCAAAGTTTATCGCGTTTTTTAATCGCGATGGTTACCAGTCCAAATTCGTAGATCAAAAATATCAATGGCATAGAGATAGGTTCAATTCATCTATAGGAATGATTCTGGATAAATTTCATTGCGAGTTTTTCAAAGTTTATCGCGCTTTTTTATTCGCGATGGTTACGAGTCCAAATTCAATGAAAAAACATTTCTATCACTTTGAAGTGATTTTCTATTCATCCATTGGGACTGGGAGGGTAAATTTTCATTTTTGAATGTCAACGGCCATATCACGTAGAACGCACCTGGTCTCGTCAGCTCCCAGAAGTTAAGTTACGTCGAGTCCCGTTAGTACTTGGAAGGGTGACCGCTTGGGAATACGGGATGTCGTTGGCGATGAACAGTTTGTTTTCAATAACAAACTTCTTGAAATTTTTTTTCAATCACGATGGTTACCAGTCCAAATTCGTAGATAAAAAATTTCAATGCCTTAGAGATAGGTTCAATTCATCTATAAGAATGATTCTGGATCAATTCCATTGAGAGTTTTTCAAAGTTTATCGCGTTTTTTAATCGCGATGGTTACCAGTCCAAATTCGTAGATCAAAAATATCAATGGCATAGAGATAGGTTCAATTCATCTATAGGAATGATTCTGGATAAATTTCATTGCGAGTTTTTCAAAGTTTATCGCGCTTTTTTATTCGCGATGGTTACGAGTCCAAATTCAATGAAAAAACATTTCTATCACTTTGAAGTGATTTTCTATTCATCCATTGGGACTGGGAGGGTAAATTTTCATTTTTGAATGTCAACGGCCATATCACGTAGAACGCACCTGGTCTCGTCAGCTCCCAGAAGTTAAGTTACGTCGAGTCCCGTTAGTACTTGGAAGGGTGACCGCTTGGGAATACGGGATGTCGTTGGCGATGAACAGTTTGTTTTCAATAACAAACTTCTTGAAATTTTTTTTCAATCACGATGGTTACCAGTCCAGATTCTTAGATAAAAAATTTCAATGGCATAGAGATAGGTTCAATTCATCTATAGGAATGATTCTGGATAAATTTCATTGCGAGTTTTTCAAAGTTTATCGCGCTTTTTTATTCGCGATGGTTACGAGTCCAAATTCAATGAACAAACATTTCTATCACTTTGAAGTGATTTTCTATTCATCCATTGGGACTGGGAGGGTAAATTTTCATTTTTGAATGTCAACGGCCATATCACGTAGAACGCACCTGGTCTCGTCAGCTCCCAGAAGTTAAGTTACGTCAAGTCCCGTTAGTACTTGGAAGGGTGACCGCTTGGGAATACGGGATGTCGTTGGCGATGAACAGTTTGTTTTCAATAACAAACTTCTTGAAATTTTTTTTCAATCACGATGGTTACCAGTCCAAATTCTTAGATAAAAAATTTCAATGGCATAGAGATAGGTTCAATTCATCTATAAGAATGATTCTGGATCAATTCCATTGAGAGTTTTTCAAAGTTTATCGCGTTTTTTAATCGCGATGGTTACCAGTCCAAATTCGTAGATCAAAAATATCAATGGCATAGAGATAGGTTCAATTCATCTATAGGAATGATTCTGGATAAATTTCATTGCGAGTTTTTCAAAGTTTATCGCGCTTTTTTATTCGCGATGGTTACGAGTCCAAATTCAATGAAAAAACATTTCTATCACTTTGAAGTGATTTTCTATTCATCCATTGGGACTGGGAGGGTAAATTTTCATTTTTGAATGTCAACGGCCATATCACGTAGAACGCACCTGGTCTCGTCAGCTCCCAGAAGTTAAGTTACGTCGAGTCCCGTTAGTACTTGGAAGGGTGACCGCTTGGGAATACGGGATGTCGTTGGCGATGAACAGTTTGTTTTCAATAACAAACTTCTTGAAATTTTTTTTCAATCACGATGGTTACCAGTCCAAATTCGTAGATAAAAAATTTCAATGCCTTAGAGATAGGTTCAATTCATCTATAAGAATGATTCTGGATCAATTCCATTGAGAGTTTTTCAAAGTTTATCGCGTTTTTTAATCGCGATGGTTACCAGTCCAAATTCGTAGATCAAAAATATCAATGGCATAGAGATAGGTTCAATTCATCTATAGGAATGATTCTGGATAAATTTCATTGCGAGTTTTTCAAAGTTTATCGCGCTTTTTTATTCGCGATGGTTACGAGTCCAAATTCAATGAAAAAACATTTCTATCACTTTGAAGTGATTTTCTATTCATCCATTGGGACTGGGAGGGTAAATTTTCATTTTTGAATGTCAACGGCCATATCACGTAGAACGCACCTGGTCTCGTCAGCTCCCAGAAGTTAAGTTACGTCGAGTCCCGTTAGTACTTGGAAGGGTGACCGCTTGGGAATACGGGATGTCGTTGGCGATGAACAGTTTGTTTTCAATAACAAACTTCTTGAAATTTTTTTTCAATCACGATGGTTACCAGTCCAAATTCTTAGATAAAAAATTTCAATGGCATAGAGATAGGTTCAATTCATCTATTTGAATGATTCTGGATAAATTTCATTGCGAGTTTTTCAAAGTTTATCGCGCTTTTTTATTCGCGATGGTTACGAGTCCAAATTCAATGAACAAACATTTCTATCACTTTGAAGTGATTTTCTATTCATCCATTGGGACTGGGAGGGTAAATTTTCATTTTTGAATGTCAACGGCCATATCACGTAGAACGCACCTGGTCTCGTCAGCTCCCAGAAGTTAAGTTACGTCGAGTCCCGTTAGTACTTGGAAGGGTGACCGCTTGGGAATACGGGATGTCGTTGGCGATGAACAGTTTGTTTTCAATAACAAACTTCTTGAAATTTTTTTTCAATCACGATGGTTACCAGTCCAAATTCGTAGATAAAAAATTTCAATGCCTTAGAGATAGGTTCAATTCATCTATAAGAATGATTCTGGATCAATTCCATTGAGAGTTTTTCAAAGTTTATCGCGTTTTTTAATCGCGATGGTTACCAGTCCAAATTCGTAGATCAAAAATATCAATGGCATAGAGATAGGTTCAATTCATCTATAGGAATGATTCTGGATAAATTTCATTGCGAGTTTTTCAAAGTTTATCGCGCTTTTTTATTCGCGATGGTTACGAGTCCAAATTCAATGAAAAAACATTTCTATCACTTTGAAGTGATTTTCTATTCATCCATTGGGACTGGGAGGGTAAATTTTCATTTTTGAATGTCAACGGCCATATCACGTAGAACGCACCTGGTCTCGTCAGCTCCCAGAAGTTAAGTTACGTCGAGTCCCGTTAGTACTTGGAAGGGTGACCGCTTGGGAATACGGGATGTCGTTGGCGATGAACAGTTTGTTTTCAATAACAAACTTCTTGAAATTTTTTTTCAATCACGATGGTTACCAGTCCAAATTCTTAGATAAAAAATTTCAATGGCATAGAGATAGGTTCAATTCATCTATTTGAATGATTCTGGATAAATTTCATTGCGAGTTTTTCAAAGTTTATCGCGCTTTTTTATTCGCGATGGTTACGAGTCCAAATTCAATGAACAAACATTTCTATCACTTTGAAGTGATTTTCTATTCATCCATTGGGACTGGGAGGGTAAATTTTCATTTTTGAATGTCAACGGCCATATCACGTAGAACGCACCTGGTCTCGTCAGCTCCCAGAAGTTAAGTTACGTCGAGTCCCGTTAGTACTTGGAAGGGTGACCGCTTGGGAATACGGGATGTCGTTGGCGATGAACAGTTTGTTTTCAATAACAAACTTCTTGAAATTTTTTTTCAATCACGATGGTTACCAGTCCAAATTCTTAGATAAAAAATTTCAATGGCATAGAGATAGGTTCAATTCATCTATTTGAATGATTCTGGATAAATTTCATTGCGAGTTTTTCAAAGTTTATCGCGCTTTTTTATTCGCGATGGTTACGAGTCCAAATTCAATGAACAAACATTTCTATCACTTTGAAGTGATTTTCTATTCATCCATTGGGAATGGGAGGGTAAATTTTCATTTTTGAATGTCAACGGCCATATCACGTAGAACGCACCTGGTCTCGTCAGCTCCCAGAAGTTAAGTTACGTCGAGTCCCGTTAGTACTTGGAAGGGTGACCGCTTGGGAATACGGGATGTCGTTGGCGACGAACAGTTTGTTTTCAATAACAAACTTCTTGAAATTTTTTTTCAATCACGATGGTAACCAGTCCAAATTCGTAGATAAAAAATTTCAATGCCTTAGAGATAGGTTCAATTCATCTATAAGAATGATTCTGGATCAATTCCATTGAGAGTTTTTCAAAGTTTATCGCGTTTTTTAATCGCGATGGTTACCAGTCCAAATTCGTAGATCAAAAATATCAATGGCATAGAGATAGGTTCAATTCATCTATAGGAATGATTCTGGATAAATTTCATTGCGAGTTTTTCAAAGTTTATCGCGCTTTTTTATTCGCGATGGTTACGAGTCCAAATTCAATGAACAAACATTTCTATCACTTTGAAGTGATTTTCTATTCATCCATTGGGACTGGGAGGGTAAATTTTCATTTTTGAATGTCAACGGCCATATCACGTAGAACGCACCTGGTCTCGTCAGCTCCCAGAAGTTAAGTTACGTCGAGTCCCGTTAGTACTTGGAAGGGTGACCGCTTGGGAATACGGGATGTCGTTGGCGACTAACAGTTTGTTTTCAATAACAAACTTCTTGAAATTTTTTTTCAATCACGATGGTTACCAGTCCAAATTCGTAGATAAAAAATTTCAATGCCTTAGAGATAGGTTCAATTCATCTATAAGAATGATTCTGGATCAATTCCATTGAGAGTTTTTCAAAGTTTATCGCGTTTTTTAATCGCGATGGTTACCAGTCCAAATTCGTAGATCAAAAATATCAATGGCATAGAGATAGGTTCAATTCATCTATAGGAATGATTCTGGATAAATTTCATTGCGAGTTTTTCAAAGTTTATCGCGCTTTTTTATTCGCGATGGTTACGAGTCCAAATTCAATGAACAAACATTTCTATCACTTTGAAGTGATTTTCTATTCATCCATTGGGACTGGGAGGGTAAATTTTCATTTTTGAATGTCAACGGCCATATCACGTAGAACGCACCTGGTCTCGTCAGCTCCCAGAAGTTAAGTTACGTCGAGTCCCGTTAGTACTTGGAAGGGTGACCGCTTGGGAATACGGGATGTCGTTGGCGATGAACAGTTTGTTTTCAATAACAAACTTCTTGAAATTTTTTTTCAATCACGATGGTTACCAGTCCAAATTCTTAGATAAAAAATTTCAATGGCATAGAGATAGGTTCAATTCATCTATTTGAATGATTCTGGATAAATTTCATTGCGAGTTTTTCAAAGTTTATCGCGCTTTTTTATTCGCGATGGTTACGAGTCCAAATTCAATGAACAAACATTTCTATCACTTTGAAGTGATTTTCTATTCATCCATTGGGAATGGGAGGGTAAATTTTCATTTTTGAATGTCAACGGCCATATCACGTAGAACGCACCTGGTCTCGTCAGCTCCCAGAAGTTAAGTTACGTCGAGTCCCGTTAGTACTTGGAAGGGTGACCGCTTGGGAATACGGGATGTCGTTGGCGATGAACAGTTTGTTTTCAATAACAAACTTCTTGAAATTTTTTTTCAATCACGATGGTTACCAGTCCAAATTCGTAGATAAAAAATTTCAATGCCTTAGAGATAGGTTCAATTCATCTATAAGAATGATTCTGGATCAATTCCATTGAGAGTTTTTCAAAGTTTATCGCGTTTTTTAATCGCGATGGTTACCAGTCCAAATTCGTAGATCAAAAATATCAATGGCATAGAGATAGGTTCAATTCATCTATAGGAATGATTCTGGATAAATTTCATTGCGAGTTTTTCAAAGTTTATCGCGCTTTTTTATTCGCGATGGTTACGAGTCCAAATTCAATGAAAAAACATTTCTATCACTTTGAAGTGATTTTCTATTCATCCATTGGGACTGGGAGGGTAAATTTTCATTTTTGAATGTCAACGGCCATATCACGTAGAACGCACCTGGTCTCGTCAGCTCCCAGAAGTTAAGTTACGTCGAGTCCCGTTAGTACTTGGAAGGGTGACCGCTTGGGAATACGGGATGTCGTTGGCGATGAACAGTTTGTTTTCAATAACAAACTTCTTGAAATTTTTTTTCAATCACGATGGTTACCAGTCCAAATTCTTAGATAAAAAATTTCAATGGCATAGAGATAGGTTCAATTCATCTATAGGAATGATTCTGGATAAATTTCATTGCGAGTTTTTCAAAGTTTATCGCGCTTTTTTATTCGCGATGGTTACGAGTCCAAATTCAATGAACAAACATTTCTATCACTTTGAAGTGATTTTCTATTCATCCATTGGGACTGGGAGGGTAAATTTTCATTTTTGAATGTCAACGGCCATATCACGTAGAACGCACCTGGTCTCGTCAGCTCCCAGAAGTTAAGTTACGTCGAGTCCCGTTAGTACTTGGAAGGGTGACCGCTTGGGAATACGGGATGTCGTTGGCGATGAACAGTTTGTTTTCAATAACAAACTTCTTGAAATTTTTTTTCAATCACGATAATTACCAGTCCAAATTCGTAGATAAAAAATTTCAATGCCTTAGAGATAGGTTCAATTCATCTATAAGAATGATTCTGGATCAATTCCATTGAGAGTTTTTCAAAGTTTATCGCGTTTTTTAATCGCGATGGTTACCAGTCCAAATTCGTAGATCAAAAATATCAATGGCATAGAGATAGGTTCAATTCATCTATAGGAATGATTCTGGATAAATTTCATTGCGAGTTTTTCAAAGTTTATCGCGCTTTTTTATTCGCGATGGTTACGAGTCCAAATTCAATGAAAAAACATTTCTATCACTTTGAAGTGATTTTCTATTCATCCATTGGGACTGGGAGGGTAAATTTTCATTTTTGAATGTCAACGGCCATATCACGTAGAACGCACCTGGTCTCGTCAGCTCCCAGAAGTTAAGTTACGTCGAGTCCCGTTAGTACTTGGAAGGGTGACCGCTTGGGAATACGGGATGTCGTTGGCGATGAACAGTTTGTTTTCAATAACAAACTTCTTGAAATTTTTTTTCAATCACGATAATTACCAGTCCAAATTCGTAGATAAAAAATTTCAATGCCTTAGAGATAGGTTCAATTCATCTATAAGAATGATTCTGGATCAATTCCATTGAGAGTTTTTCAAAGTTTATCGCGTTTTTTAATCGCGATGGTTACCAGTCCAAATTCGTAGATCAAAAATATCAATGGCATAGAGATAGGTTCAATTCATCTATAGGAATGATTCTGGATAAATTTCATTGCGAGTTTTTCAAAGTTTATCGCGCTTTTTTATTCGCGATGGTTACGAGTCCAAATTCAATGAAAAAACATTTCTATCACTTTGAAGTGATTTTCTATTCATCCATTGGGACTGGGAGGGTAAATTTTCATTTTTGAATGTCAACGGCCATATCACGTAGAACGCACCTGGTCTCGTCAGCTCCCAGAAGTTAAGTTACGTCGAGTCCCGTTAGTACTTGGAAGGGTGACCGCTTGGGAATACGGGATGTCGTTTGCGATGAACAGTTTGTTTTCAATAACAAACTTCTTGAAATTTTTTTTCAATCACGATGGTTACCAGTCCAAATTCTTAGATAAAAAATTTCAATGGCATAGAGATAGGTTCAATTCATCTATAAGAATGATTCTGGATCAATTCCATTGAGAGTTTTTCAAAGTTTATCGCGTTTTTTAATCGCGATGGTTACCAGTCCAAATTCGTAGATCAAAAATATCAATGGCATAGAGATAGGTTCAATTCATCTATAGGAATGATTCTGGATAAATTTCATTGCGAGTTTTTCAAAGTTTATCGCGCTTTTTTATTCGCGATGGTTACGAGTCCAAATTCAATGAAAAAACATTTCTATCACTTTGAAGTGATTTTCTATTCATCCATTGGGACTGGGAGGGTAAATTTTCATTTTTGAATGTCAACGGCCATATCACGTAGAACGCACCTGGTCTCGTCAGCTCCCAGAAGTTAAGTTACGTCGAGTCCCGTTAGTACTTGGAAGGGTGACCGCTTGGGAATACGGGATGTCGTTGGCGATGAACAGTTTGTTTTCAATAACAAACTTCTTGAAATTTTTTTTCAATCACGATGGTTACCAGTCCAAATTCTTAGATAAAAAATTTCAATGGCATAGAGATAGGTTCAATTCATCTATTTGAATGATTCTGGATAAATTTCATTGCGAGTTTTTCAAAGTTTATCGCGCTTTTTTATTCGCGATGGTTACGAGTCCAAATTCAATGAACAAACATTTCTATCACTTTGAAGTGATTTTCTATTCATCCATTGGGACTGGGAGGGTAAATTTTCATTTTTGAATGTCAACGGCCATATCACGTAGAACGCACCTGGTCTCGTCAGCTCCCAGAAGTTAAGTTACGTCGAGTCCTGTTAGTACTTTGAAGGGTGACCGCTTGGGAATACGGGATGTCGTTGGCGATGAACAGTTTGTTTTCAATAACAAACTTCTTGAAATTTTTTTTCAATCACGATGGTTACCAGTCCAAATTCTTAGATAAAAAATTTCAATGGCATAGAGATAGGTTCAATTCATCTATTTGAATGATTCTGGATAAATTTCATTGCGAGTTTTTCAAAGTTTATCGCGCTTTTTTATTCGCGATGGTTACGAGTCCAAATTCAATGAACAAACATTTCTATCACTTTGAAGTGATTTTCTATTCATCCATTGGGAATGGGAGGGTAAATTTTCATTTTTGAATGTCAACGGCCATATCACGTAGAACGCACCTGGTCTCGTCAGCTCCCAGAAGTTAAGTTACGTCGAGTCCCGTTAGTACTTGGAAGGGTGACCGCTTGGGAATACGGGATGTCGTTGGCGACGAACAGTTTGTTTTCAATAACAAACTTCTTGAAATTTTTTTTCAATCACGATGGTAACCAGTCCAAATTCGTAGATAAAAAATTTCAATGCCTTAGAGATAGGTTCAATTCATCTATAAGAATGATTCTGGATCAATTCCATTGAGAGTTTTTCAAAGTTTATCGCGTTTTTTAATCGCGATGGTTACCAGTCCAAATTCGTAGATCAAAAATATCAATGGCATAGAGATAGGTTCAATTCATCTATAGGAATGATTCTGGATAAATTTCATTGCGAGTTTTTCAAAGTTTATCGCGCTTTTTTATTCGCGATGGTTACGAGTCCAAATTCAATGAACAAACATTTCTATCACTTTGAAGTGATTTTCTATTCATCCATTGGGACTGGGAGGGTAAATTTTCATTTTTGAATGTCAACGGCCGTATCACGTAGAACGCACCTGGTCTCGTCAGCTCCCAGAAGTTAAGTTACGTCGAGTCCCGTTAGTACTTGGAAGGGTGACCGCTTGGGAATACGGGATGTCGTTGGCGATGAACAGTTTGTTTTCAATAACAAACTTCTTGAAATTTTTTTTCAATCACGATGGTTACCAGTCCAAATTCTTAGATAAAAAATTTCAATGGCATAGAGATAGGTTCAATTCATCTATTTGAATGATTCTGGATAAATTTCATTGCGAGTTTTTCAAAGTTTATCGCGCTTTTTTATTCGCGATGGTTACGAGTCCAAATTCAATGAACAAACATTTCTATCACTTTGAAGTGATTTTCTATTCATCCATTGGGAATGGGAGGGTAAATTTTCATTTTTGAATGTCAACGGCCATATCACGTAGAACGCACCTGGTCTCGTCAGCTCCCAGAAGTTAAGTTACGTCGAGTCCCGTTAGTACTTGGAAGGGTGACCGCTTGGGAATACGGGATGTCGTTGGCGACGAACAGTTTGTTTTCAATAACAAACTTCTTGAAATTTTTTTTCAATCACGATGGTAACCAGTCCAAATTCGTAGATAAAAAATTTCAATGCCTTAGAGATAGGTTCAATTCATCTATAAGAATGATTCTGGATCAATTCCATTGAGAGTTTTTCAAAGTTTATCGCGTTTTTTAATCGCGATGGTTACCAGTCCAAATTCGTAGATCAAAAATATCAATGGCATAGAGATAGGTTCAATTCATCTATAGGAATGATTCTGGATAAATTTCATTGCGAGTTTTTCAAAGTTTATCGCGCTTTTTTATTCGCGATGGTTACGAGTCCAAATTCAATGAACAAACATTTCTATCACTTTGAAGTGATTTTCTATTCATCCATTGGGACTGGGAGGGTAAATTTTCATTTTTGAATGTCAACGGCCATATCACGTAGAACGCACCTGGTCTCGTCAGCTCCCAGAAGTTAAGTTACGTCGAGTCCCGTTAGTACTTGGAAGGGTGACCGCTTGGGAATACGGGATGTCGTTGGCGACTAACAGTTTGTTTTCAATAACAAACTTCTTGAAATTTTTTTTCAATCACGATGGTTACCAGTCCAAATTCGTAGATAAAAAATTTCAATGCCTTAGAGATAGGTTCAATTCATCTATAAGAATGATTCTGGATCAATTCCATTGAGAGTTTTTCAAAGTTTATCGCGTTTTTTAATCGCGATGGTTACCAGTCCAAATTCGTAGATCAAAAATATCAATGGCATAGAGATAGGTTCAATTCATCTATAGGAATGATTCTGGATAAATTTCATTGCGAGTTTTTCAAAGTTTATCGCGCTTTTTTATTCGCGATGGTTACGAGTCCAAATTCAATGAACAAACATTTCTATCACTTTGAAGTGATTTTCTATTCATCCATTGGGACTGGGAGGGTAAATTTTCATTTTTGAATGTCAACGGCCATATCACGTAGAACGCACCTGGTCTCGTCAGCTCCCAGAAGTTAAGTTACGTCGAGTCCCGTTAGTACTTGGAAGGGTGACCGCTTGGGAATACGGGATGTCGTTGGCGATGAACAGTTTGTTTTCAATAACAAACTTCTTGAAATTTTTTTTCAATCACGATGGTTACCAGTCCAAATTCTTAGATAAAAAATTTCAATGGCATAGAGATAGGTTCAATTCATCTATTTGAATGATTCTGGATAAATTTCATTGCGAGTTTTTCAAAGTTTATCGCGCTTTTTTATTCGCGATGGTTACGAGTCCAAATTCAATGAACAAACATTTCTATCACTTTGAAGTGATTTTCTATTCATCCATTGGGAATGGGAGGGTAAATTTTCATTTTTGAATGTCAACGGCCATATCACGTAGAACGCACCTGGTCTCGTCAACTCCCAGAAGTTAAGTTACGTCGAGTCCCGTTAGTACTTGGAAGGGTGACCGCTTGAGAATACGGGATGTCGTTGGCGATGAACAGTTTGTTTTCAATAACAAACTTCTTGAAATTTTTTTTCAATCACGATGGTTACCAGTCCAAATTCTTAGATAAAAAATTTCAATGGCATAGAGATAGGTTCAATTCATCTATTTGAATGATTCTGGATAAATTTCATTGCGAGTTTTTCAAAGTTTATCGCGCTTTTTTATTCGCGATGGTTACGAGTCCAAATTCAATGAACAAACATTTCTATTACTTTGAAGTGATTTTCTATTCATCCATTGGGACTGGGAGGGTAAATTTTCATTTTTGAATGTCAACGGCCATATCACGTAGAACGCACCTGGTTTCGTCAGCTCCCAGAAGTTAAGTTACGTCGAGTCCCGTTAGTACTTGGAAGGGTGACCGCTTGGGAATACGGGATGTCGTTGGCGATGAACAGTTTGTTTTCAATAACAAACTTCTTGAAATTTTTTTTCAATCACGATAATTACCAGTCCAAATTCGTAGATAAAAAATTTCAATGCCTTAGAGATAGGTTCAATTCATCTATAAGAATGATTCTGGATCAATTCCATTGAGAGTTTTTCAAAGTTTATCGCGTTTTTTAATCGCGATGGTTACCAGTCCAAATTCGTAGATCAAAAATATCAATGGCATAGAGATAGGTTCAATTCATCTATAGGAATGATTCTGGATAAATTTCATTGCGAGTTTTTCAAAGTTTATCGCGCTTTTTTATTCGCGATGGTTACGAGTCCAAATTCAATGAACAAACATTGCTATCACTTTGAAGTGATTTTCTATTCATCCATTGGGACTGGGAGGGTAAATTTTCATTTTTGAATGTCAACGGCCATATCACGTAGAACGCACCTGGTCTCGTCAGCTCCCAGAAGTTAAGTTACGTCGAGTCCCGTTAGTACTTGGAAGGGTGACCGCTTGGGAATACGGGATGTCGTTGGCGACGAACAGTTTGTTTTCAATAACAAACTTCTTGAAATTTTTTTTCAATCACGATGGTTACCAGTCCAAATTCGTAGATAAAAAATTTCAATGCCTTAGAGATAGGTTCAATTCATCTATAAGAATGATTCTGGATCAATTCCATTGAGAGTTTTTCAAAGTTTATCGCGTTTTTTAATCGCGATGGTTACCAGTCCAAATTCGTAGATCAAAAATATCAATGGCATAGAGATAGGTTCAATTCATCTATAGGAATGATTCTGGATAAATTTCATTGCGAGTTTTTCAAAGTTTATCGCGCTTTTTTATTCGCGATGGTTACGAGTCCAAATTCAATGAACAAACATTTCTATCACTTTGAAGTGATTTTCTATTCATCCATTGGGACTGGGAGGGTAAATTTTCATTTTTGAATGTCAACGGCCATATCACGTAGAACGCACCTGGTCTCGTCAGCTCCCAGAAGTTAAGTTACGTCGAGTCCCGTTAGTACTTGGAAGGGTGACCGCTTGGGAATACGGGATCTCGTTGGCGATGAACAGTTTGTTTTCAATAACAAACTTCTTGAAATTTTTTTTCAATCACGATGGTTACCAGTCCAAATTCTTAGATAAAAAATTTCAATGGCATAGAGATAGGTTCAATTCATCTATTTGAATGATTCTGGATAAATTTCATTGCGAGTTTTTCAAAGTTTATCGCGCTTTTTTATTCGCAATGGTTACGAGTCCAAATTCAATGAACAAACATTTCTATCACTTTGAAGTGATTTTCTATTCATCCATTGGGAATGGGAGGGTAAATTTTCATTTTTGAATGTCAACGGCCATATCACGTAGAACGCACCTGGTCTCGTCAGCTCCCAGAAGTTAAGTTACGTCGAGTCCCGTTAGTACTTGGAAGGGTGACCGCTTGGGAATACGGGATGTCGTTGGCGATGAACAGTTTGTTTTCAATAACAAACTTCTTGAAATTTTTTTTCAATCACGATGGTTACCAGTCCAAATTCTTAGATAAAAAATTTCAATGGCATAGAGATAGGTTCAATTCATCTATTTGAATGATTCTGGATAAATTTCATTGCGAGTTTTTCAAAGTTTATCGCGCTTTTTTATTCGCGATGGTTACGAGTCCAAATTCAATGAACAAACATTTCTATCACTTTGAAGTGATTTTCTATTCATCCATTGGGACTGGGAGGGTAAATTTTCATTTTTGAATGTCAACGGCCATATCACGTAGAACGCACCTGGTTTCGTCAGCTCCCAGAAGTTAAGTTACGTCGAGTCCCGTTAGTACTTGGAAGGGTGACCGCTTGGGAATACGGGATGTCGTTGGCGATGAACAGTTTGTTTTCAATAACAAACTTCTTGAAATTTTTTTTCAATCACGATAATTACCAGTCCAAATTCGTAGATAAAAAATTTCAATGCCTTAGAGATAGGTTCAATTCATCTATAAGAATGATTCTGGATCAATTCCATTGAGAGTTTTTCAAAGTTTATCGCGTTTTTTAATCGCGATGGTTACCAGTCCAAATTCGTAGATCAAAAATATCAATGGCATAGAGATAGGTTCAATTCATCTATAGGAATGATTCTGGATAAATTTCATTGCGAGTTTTTCAAAGTTTATCGCGCTTTTTTATTCGCGATGGTTACGAGTCCAAATTCAATGAACAAACATTTCTATCACTTTGAAGTGATTTTCTATTCATCCATTGGGACTGGGAGGGTAAATTTTCATTTTTGAATGTCAACGGCCATATCACGTAGAACGCACCTGGTCTCGTCAGCTCCCAGAAGTTAAGTTACGTCGAGTCCCGTTAGTACTTGGAAGGGTGACCGCTTGGGAATACGGGATGTCGTTGGCGATGAACAGTTTGTTTTCAATAACAAACTTCTTGAAATTTTTTTTCAATCACGATGGTTACCAGTCCAAATTCTTAGATAAAAAATTTCAATGGCATAGAGATAGGTTCAATTCATCTATTTGAATGATTCTGGATAAATTTCATTGCGAGTTTTTCAAAGTTTATCGCGCTTTTTTATTCGCGATGGTTACGAGTCCAAATTCAATGAACAAACATTTCTATCACTTTGAAGTGATTTTCTATTCATCCATTGGGAATGGGAGGGTAAATTTTCATTTTTGAATGTCAACGGCCATATCACGTAGAACGCACCTGGTCTCGTCAGCTCCCAGAAGTTAAGTTACGTCGAGTCCCGTTAGTACTTGGAAGGGTGACCGCTTGGGAATACGGGATGTCGTTGGCGATGAACAGTTTGTTTTCAATAACAAACTTCTTGAAATTTTTTTTCAATCACGATGGTTACCAGTCCAAATTCTTAGATAAAAAATTTCAATGGCATAGAGATAGGTTCAATTCATCTATTTGAATGATTCTGGATAAATTTCATTGCGAGTTTTTCAAAGTTTATCGCGCTTTTTTATTCGCGATGGTTACGAGTCCAAATTCAATGAACAAACATTTCTATCACTTTGAAGTGATTTTCTATTCATCCATTGGGAATGGGAGGGTAAATTTTCATTTTTGAATGTCAACGGCCATATCACGTAGAACGCACCTGGTCTCGTCAGCTCCCAGAAGTTAAGTTACGTCGAGTCCCGTTAGTACTTGGAAGGGTGACCGCTTGGGAATACGGGATGTCGTTGGCGATGAACAGTTTGTTTTCAATAACAAACTTCTTGAAATTTTTTTTCAATCACGATGGTTACCAGTCCAAATTCTTAGATAAAAAATTTCAATGGCATAGAGATAGGTTCAATTCATCTATTTGAATGATTCTGGATAAATTTCATTGCGAGTTTTTCAAAGTTTATCGCGCTTTTTTATTCGCGATGGTTACGAGTCCAAATTCAATGAACAAACATTTCTATCACTTTGAAGTGATTTTCTATTCATCCATTGGGAATGGGAGGGTAAATTTTCATTTTTGAATGTCAACGGCCATATCACGTAGAACGCACCTGGTCTCGTCAGCTCCCAGAAGTTAAGTTACGTCGAGTCCCGTTAGTACTTGGAAGGGTGACCGCTTGGGAATACGGGATGTCGTTGGCGATGAACAGTTTGTTTTCAATAACAAACTTCTTGAAATTTTTTTTCAATCACGATGGTTACCAGTCCAAATTCTTAGATAAAAAATTTCAATGGCATAGAGATAGGTTCAATTCATCTATTTGAATGATTCTGGATAAATTTCATTGCGAGTTTTTCAAAGTTTATCGCGCTTTTTTATTCGCGATGGTTACGAGTCCAAATTCAATGAACAAACATTTCTATCACTTTGAAGTGATTTTCTATTCATCCATTGGGAATGGGAGGGTAAATTTTCATTTTTGAATGTCAACGGCCATATCACGTAGAACGCACCTGGTCTCGTCAGCTCCCAGAAGTTAAGTTACGTCGAGTCCCGTTAGTACTTGGAAGGGTGACCGCTTGGGAATACGGGATGTCGTTGGCGATGAACAGTTTGTTTTCAATAACAAACTTCTTGAAATTTTTTTTCAATCACGATGGTTACCAGTCCAAATTCTTAGATAAAAAATTTCAATGGCATAGAGATAGGTTCAATTCATCTATTTGAATGATTCTGGATAAATTTCATTGCGAGTTTTTCAAAGTTTATCGCGCTTTTTTATTCGCGATGGTTACGAGTCCAAATTCAATGAACAAACATTTCTATCACTTTGAAGTGATTTTCTATTCATCCATTGGGAATGGGAGGGTAAATTTTCATTTTTGAATGTCAACGGCCATATCACGTAGAACGCACCTGGTCTCGTCAGCTCCCAGAAGTTAAGTTACGTCGAGTCCCGTTAGTACTTGGAAGGGTGACCGCTTGGGAATACGGGATGTCGTTGGCGATGAACAGTTTGTTTTCAATAACAAACTTCTTGAAATTTTTTTTCAATCACGATGGTTACCAGTCCAAATTCTTAGATAAAAAATTTCAATGGCATAGAGATAGGTTCAATTCATCTATTTGAATGATTCTGGATAAATTTCATTGCGAGTTTTTCAAAGTTTATCGCGCTTTTTTATTCGCGATGGTTACGAGTCCAAATTCAATGAACAAACATTTCTATCACTTTGAAGTGATTTTCTATTCATCCATTGGGAATGGGAGGGTAAATTTTCATTTTTGAATGTCAACGGCCATATCACGTAGAACGCACCTGGTCTCGTCAGCTCCCAGAAGTTAAGTTACGTCGAGTCCCGTTAGTACTTGGAAGGGTGACCGCTTGGGAATACGGGATGTCGTTGGCGATGAACAGTTTGTTTTCAATAACAAACTTCTTGAAATTTTTTTTCAATCACGATGGTTACCAGTCCAAATTCTTAGATAAAAAATTTCAATGGCATAGAGATAGGTTCAATTCATCTATTTGAATGATTCTGGATAAATTTCATTGCGAGTTTTTCAAAGTTTATCGCGCTTTTTTATTCGCGATGGTTACGAGTCCAAATTCAATGAACAAACATTTCTATCACTTTGAAGTGATTTTCTATTCATCCATTGGGAATGGGAGGGTAAATTTTCATTTTTGAATGTCAACGGCCATATCACGTAGAACGCACCTGGTCTCGTCAACTCCCAGAAGTTAAGTTACGTCGAGTCCCGTTAGTACTTGGAAGGGTGACCGCTTGAGAATACGGGATGTCGTTGGCGATGAACAGTTTGTTTTCAATAACAAACTTCTTGAAATTTTTTTTCAATCACGATGGTTACCAGTCCAAATTCTTAGATAAAAAATTTCAATGGCATAGAGATAGGTTCAATTCATCTATTTGAATGATTCTGGATAAATTTCATTGCGAGTTTTTCAAAGTTTATCGCGCTTTTTTATTCGCGATGGTTACGAGTCCAAATTCAATGAACAAACATTTCTATTACTTTGAAGTGATTTTCTATTCATCCATTGGGACTGGGAGGGTAAATTTTCATTTTTGAATGTCAACGGCCATATCACGTAGAACGCACCTGGTTTCGTCAGCTCCCAGAAGTTAAGTTACGTCGAGTCCCGTTAGTACTTGGAAGGGTGACCGCTTGGGAATACGGGATGTCGTTGGCGATGAACAGTTTGTTTTCAATAACAAACTTCTTGAAATTTTTTTTCAATCACGATAATTACCAGTCCAAATTCGTAGATAAAAAATTTCAATGCCTTAGAGATAGGTTCAATTCATCTATAAGAATGATTCTGGATCAATTCCATTGAGAGTTTTTCAAAGTTTAGCGCGTTTTTTAATCGCGATGGTTACCAGTCCAAATTCGTAGATCAAAAATATCAATGGCATAGAGATAGGTTCAATTCATCTATAGGAATGATTCTGGATAAATTTCATTGCGAGTTTTTCAAAGTTTATCGCGCTTTTTTATTCGCGATGGTTACGAGTCCAAATTCAATGAACAAACATTGCTATCACTTTGAAGTGATTTTCTATTCATCCATTGGGACTGGGAGGGTAAATTTTCATTTTTGAATGTCAACGGCCATATCACGTAGAACGCACCTGGTCTCGTCAGCTCCCAGAAGTTAAGTTACGTCGAGTCCCGTTAGTACTTGGAAGGGTGACCGCTTGGGAATACGGGATGTCGTTGGCGACGAACAGTTTGTTTTCAATAACAAACTTCTTGAAATTTTTTTTCAATCACGATGGTTACCAGTCCAAATTCGTAGATAAAAAATTTCAATGCCTTAGAGATAGGTTCAATTCATCTATAAGAATGATTCTGGATCAATTCCATTGAGAGTTTTTCAAAGTTTATCGCGTTTTTTAATCGCGATGGTTACCAGTCCAAATTCGTAGATCAAAAATATCAATGGCATAGAGATAGGTTCAATTCATCTATAGGAATGATTCTGGATAAATTTCATTGCGAGTTTTTCAAAGTTTATCGCGCTTTTTTATTCGCGATGGTTACGAGTCCAAATTCAATGAACAAACATTTCTATCACTTTGAAGTGATTTTCTATTCATCCATTGGGACTGGGAGGGTAAATTTTCATTTTTGAATGTCAACGGCCATATCACGTAGAACGCACCTGGTCTCGTCAGCTCCCAGAAGTTAAGTTACGTCGAGTCCCGTTAGTACTTGGAAGGGTGACCGCTTGGGAATACGGGATCTCGTTGGCGATGAACAGTTTGTTTTCAATAACAAACTTCTTGAAATTTTTTTTCAATCACGATGGTTACCAGTCCAAATTCTTAGATAAAAAATTTCAATGGCATAGAGATAGGTTCAATTCATCTATTTGAATGATTCTGGATAAATTTCATTGCGAGTTTTTCAAAGTTTATCGCGCTTTTTTATTCGCGATGGTTACGAGTCCAAATTCAATGAACAAACATTTCTATCACTTTGAAGTGATTTTCTATTCATCCATTGGGAATGGGAGGGTAAATTTTCATTTTTGAATGTCAACGGCCATATCACGTAGAACGCACCTGGTCTCGTCAGCTCCCAGAAGTTAAGTTACGTCGAGTCCCGTTAGTACTTGGAAGGGTGACCGCTTGGGAATACGGGATGTCGTTGGCGATGAACAGTTTGTTTTCAATAACAAACTTCTTGAAATTTTTTTTCAATCACGATGGTTACCAGTCCAAATTCTTAGATAAAAAATTTCAATGGCATAGAGATAGGTTCAATTCATCTATTTGAATGATTCTGGATAAATTTCATTGCGAGTTTTTCAAAGTTTATCGCGCTTTTTTATTCGCGATGGTTACGAGTCCAAATTCAATGAACAAACATTTCTATCACTTTGAAGTGATTTTCTATTCATCCATTGGGACTGGGAGGGTAAATTTTCATTTTTGAATGTCAACGGCCATATCACGTAGAACGCACCTGGTTTCGTCAGCTCCCAGAAGTTAAGTTACGTCGAGTCCCGTTAGTACTTGGAAGGGTGACCGCTTGGGAATACGGGATGTCGTTGGCGATGAACAGTTTGTTTTCAATAACAAACTTCTTGAAATTTTTTTTCAATCACGATAATTACCAGTCCAAATTCGTAGATAAAAAATTTCAATGCCTTAGAGATAGGTTCAATTCATCTATAAGAATGATTCTGGATCAATTCCATTGAGAGTTTTTCAAAGTTTATCGCGTTTTTTAATCGCGATGGTTACCAGTCCAAATTCGTAGATCAAAAATATCAATGGCATAGAGATAGGTTCAATTCATCTATAGGAATGATTCTGGATAAATTTCATTGCGAGTTTTTCAAAGTTTATCGCGCTTTTTTATTCGCGATGGTTACGAGTCCAAATTCAATGAACAAACATTTCTATCACTTTGAAGTGATTTTCTATTCATCCATTGGGACTGGGAGGGTAAATTTTCATTTTTGAATGTCAACGGCCATATCACGTAGAACGCACCTGGTCTCGTCAGCTCCCAGAAGTTAAGTTACGTCGAGTCCCGTTAGTACTTGGAAGGGTGACCGCTTGGGAATACGGGATGTCGTTGGCGATGAACAGTTTGTTTTCAATAACAAACTTCTTGAAATTTTTTTTCAATCACGATGGTTACCAGTCCAAATTCTTAGATAAAAAATTTCAATGGCATAGAGATAGGTTCAATTCATCTATTTGAATGATTCTGGATAAATTTCATTGCGAGTTTTTCAAAGTTTATCGCGCTTTTTTATTCGCGATGGTTACGAGTCCAAATTCAATGAACAAACATTTCTATCACTTTGAAGTGATTTTCTATTCATCCATTGGGAATGGGAGGGTAAATTTTCATTTTTGAATGTCAACGGCCATATCACGTAGAACGCACCTGGTCTCGTCAGCTCCCAGAAGTTAAGTTACGTCGAGTCCCGTTAGTACTTGGAAGGGTGACCGCTTGGGAATACGGGATGTCGTTGGCGATGAACAGTTTGTTTTCAATAACAAACTTCTTGAAATTTTTTTTCAATCACGATGGTTACCAGTCCAAATTCTTAGATAAAAAATTTCAATGGCATAGAGATAGGTTCAATTCATCTATTTGAATGATTCTGGATAAATTTCATTGCGAGTTTTTCAAAGTTTATCGCGCTTTTTTATTCGCGATGGTTACGAGTCCAAATTCAATGAACAAACATTTCTATCACTTTGAAGTGATTTTCTATTCATCCATTGGGAATGGGAGGGTAAATTTTCATTTTTGAATGTCAACGGCCATATCACGTAGAACGCACCTGGTCTCGTCAGCTCCCAGAAGTTAAGTTACGTCGAGTCCCGTTAGTACTTGGAAGGGTGACCGCTTGGGAATACGGGATGTCGTTGGCGATGAACAGTTTGTTTTCAATAACAAACTTCTTGAAATTTTTTTTCAATCACGATGGTTACCAGTCCAAATTCTTAGATAAAAAATTTCAATGGCATAGAGATAGGTTCAATTCATCTATTTGAATGATTCTGGATAAATTTCATTGCGAGTTTTTCAAAGTTTATCGCGCTTTTTTATTCGCGATGGTTACGAGTCCAAATTCAATGAACAAACATTTCTATCACTTTGAAGTGATTTTCTATTCATCCATTGGGACTGGGAGGGTAAATTTTCATTTTTGAATGTCAACGGCCATATCACGTAGAACGCACCTGGTTTCGTCAGCTCCCAGAAGTTAAGTTACGTCGAGTCCCGTTAGTACTTGGAAGGGTGACCGCTTGGGAATACGGGATGTCGTTGGCGATGAACAGTTTGTTTTCAATAACAAACTTCTTGAAATTTTTTTTCAATCACGATAATTACCAGTCCAAATTCGTAGATAAAAAATTTCAATGCCTTAGAGATAGGTTCAATTCATCTATAAGAATGATTCTGGATCAATTCCATTGAGAGTTTTTCAAAGTTTATCGCGTTTTTTAATCGCGATGGTTACCAGTCCAAATTCGTAGATCAAAAATATCAATGGCATAGAGATAGGTTCAATTCATCTATAGGAATGATTCTGGATAAATTTCATTGCGAGTTTTTCAAAGTTTATCGCGCTTTTTTATTCGCGATGGTTACGAGTCCAAATTCAATGAACAAACATTTCTATCACTTTGAAGTGATTTTCTATTCATCCATTGGGAATGGGAGGGTAAATTTTCATTTTTGAATGTCAACGGCCATATCACGTAGAACGCACCTGGTCTCGTCAGCTCCCAGAAGTTAAGTTACGTCGAGTCCCGTTAGTACTTGGAAGGGTGACCGCTTGGGAATACGGGATGTCGTTGGCGATGAACAGTTTGTTTTCAATAACAAACTTCTTGAAATTTTTTTTCAATCACGATGGTTACCAGTCCAAATTCTTAGATAAAAAATTTCAATGGCATAGAGATAGGTTCAATTCATCTATTTGAATGATTCTGGATAAATTTCATTGCGAGTTTTTCAAAGTTTATCGCGCTTTTTTATTCGCGATGGTTACGAGTCCAAATTCAATGAACAAACATTTCTATCACTTTGAAGTGATTTTCTATTCATCCATTGGGACTGGGAGGGTAAATTTTCATTTTTGAATGTCAACGGCCATATCACGTAGAACGCACCTGGTCTCGTCAGCTCCCAGAAGTTAAGTTACGTCGAGTCCCGTTAGTACTTGGAAGGGTGACCGCTTGGGAATACGGGATGTCGTTGGCGATGAACAGTTTGTTTTCAATAACAAACTTCTTGAAATTTTTTTTCAATCACGATGGTTACCAGTCCAAATTCTTAGATAAAAAATTTCAATGGCATAGAGATAGGTTCAATTCATCTATTTGAATGATTCTGGATAAATTTCATTGCGAGTTTTTCAAAGTTTATCGCGCTTTTTTATTCGCGATGGTTACGAGTCCAAATTCAATGAACAAACATTTCTATCACTTTGAAGTGATTTTCTATTCATCCATTGGGACTGGGAGGGTAAATTTTCATTTTTGAATGTCAACGGCCATATCACGTAGAACGCACCTGGTTTCGTCAGCTCCCAGAAGTTAAGTTACGTCGAGTCCCGTTAGTACTTGGAAGGGTGACCGCTTGGGAATACGGGATGTCGTTGGCGATGAACAGTTTGTTTTCAATAACAAACTTCTTGAAATTTTTTTTCAATCACGATAATTACCAGTCCAAATTCGTAGATAAAAAATTTCAATGCCTTAGAGATAGGTTCAATTCATCTATAAGAATGATTCTGGATCAATTCCATTGAGAGTTTTTCAAAGTTTATCGCGTTTTTTAATCGCGATGGTTACCAGTCCAAATTCGTAGATCAAAAATATCAATGGCATAGAGATAGGTTCAATTCATCTATAGGAATGATTCTGGATAAATTTCATTGCGAGTTTTTCAAAGTTTATCGCGCTTTTTTATTCGCGATGGTTACGAGTCCAAATTCAATGAAAAAACATTTCTATCACTTTGAAGTGATTTTCTATTCATCCATTGGGACTGGGAGGGTAAATTTTCATTTTTGAATGTCAACGGCCATATCACGTAGAACGCACCTGGTCTCGTCAGCTCCCAGAAGTTAAGTTACGTCGAGTCCCGTTAGTACTTGGAAGGGTGACCGCTTGGGAATACGGGATGTCGTTGGCGATGAACAGTTTGTTTTCAATAACAAACTTCTTGAAATTTTTTTTCAATCACGATGGTTACCAGTCCAAATTCGTAGATAAAAAATTTCAATGCCTTAGAGATAGGTTCAATTCATCTATAAGAATGATTCTGGATCAATTCCATTGAGAGTTTTTCAAAGTTTATCGCGTTTTTTAATCGCGATGGTTACCAGTCCAAATTCGTAGATCAAAAATATCAATGGCATAGAGATAGGTTCAATTCATCTATAGGAATGATTCTGGATAAATTTCATTGCGAGTTTTTCAAAGTTTATCGCGCTTTTTTATTCGCGATGGTTACGAGTCCAAATTCAATGAAAAAACATTTCTATCACTTTGAAGTGATTTTCTATTCATCCATTGGGACTGGGAGGGTAAATTTTCATTTTTGAATGTCAACGGCCATATCACGTAGAACGCACCTGGTCTCGTCAGCTCCCAGAAGTTAAGTTACGTCGAGTCCCGTTAGTACTTGGAAGGGTGACCGCTTGGGAATACGGGATGTCGTTGGCGATGAACAGTTTGTTTTCAATAACAAACTTCTTGAAATTTTTTTTCAATCACGATGGTTACCAGTCCAAATTCTTAGATAAAAAATTTCAATGGCATAGAGATAGGTTCAATTCATCTATTTGAATGATTCTGGATAAATTTCATTGCGAGTTTTTCAAAGTTTATCGCGCTTTTTTATTCGCGATGGTTACGAGTCCAAATTCAATGAACAAACATTTCTATCACTTTGAAGTGATTTTCTATTCATCCATTGGGACTGGGAGGGTAAATTTTCATTTTTGAATGTCAACGGCCATATCACGTAGAACGCACCTGGTTTCGTCAGCTCCCAGAAGTTAAGTTACGTCGAGTCCCGTTAGTACTTGGAAGGGTGACCGCTTGGGAATACGGGATGTCGTTGGCGATGAACAGTTTGTTTTCAATAACAAACTTCTTGAAATTTTTTTTCAATCACGATAATTACCAGTCCAAATTCGTAGATAAAAAATTTCAATGCCTTAGAGATAGGTTCAATTCATCTATAAGAATGATTCTGGATCAATTCCATTGAGAGTTTTTCAAAGTTTATCGCGTTTTTTAATCGCGATGGTTACCAGTCCAAATTCGTAGATCAAAAATATCAATGGCATAGAGATAGGTTCAATTCATCTATAGGAATGATTCTGGATAAATTTCATTGCGAGTTTTTCAAAGTTTATCGCGCTTTTTTATTCGCGATGGTTACGAGTCCAAATTCAATGAAAAAACATTTCTATCACTTTGAAGTGATTTTCTATTCATCCATTGGGACTGGGAGGGTAAATTTTCATTTTTGAATGTCAACGGCCATATCACGTAGAACGCACCTGGTCTCGTCAGCTCCCAGAAGTTAAGTTACGTCGAGTCCCGTTAGTACTTGGAAGGGTGACCGCTTGGGAATACGGGATGTCGTTGGCGATGAACAGTTTGTTTTCAATAACAAACTTCTTGAAATTTTTTTTCAATCACGATGGTTACCAGTCCAAATTCGTAGATAAAAAATTTCAATGCCTTAGAGATAGGTTCAATTCATCTATAAGAATGATTCTGGATCAATTCCATTGAGAGTTTTTCAAAGTTTATCGCGTTTTTTAATCGCGATGGTTACCAGTCCAAATTCGTAGATCAAAAATATCAATGGCATAGAGATAGGTTCAATTCATCTATAGGAATGATTCTGGATAAATTTCATTGCGAGTTTTTCAAAGTTTATCGCGCTTTTTTATTCGCGATGGTTACGAGTCCAAATTCAATGAAAAAACATTTCTATCACTTTGAAGTGATTTTCTATTCATCCATTGGGACTGGGAGGGTAAATTTTCATTTTTGAATGTCAACGGCCATATCACGTAGAACGCACCTGGTCTCGTCAGCTCCCAGAAGTTAAGTTACGTCGAGTCCCGTTAGTACTTGGAAGGGTGACCGCTTGGGAATACGGGATGTCGTTGGCGATGAACAGTTTGTTTTCAATAACAAACTTCTTGAAATTTTTTTTCAATCACGATGGTTACCAGTCCAAATTCTTAGATAAAAAATTTCAATGGCATAGAGATAGGTTCAATTCATCTATTTGAATGATTCTGGATAAATTTCATTGCGAGTTTTTCAAAGTTTATCGCGCTTTTTTATTCGCGATGGTTACGAGTCCAAATTCAATGAACAAACATTTCTATCACTTTGAAGTGATTTTCTATTCATCCATTGGGACTGGGAGGGTAAATTTTCATTTTTGAATGTCAACGGCCATATCACGTAGAACGCACCTGGTTTCGTCAGCTCCCAGAAGTTAAGTTACGTCGAGTCCCGTTAGTACTTGGAAGGGTGACCGCTTGGGAATACGGGATGTCGTTGGCGATGAACAGTTTGTTTTCAATAACAAACTTCTTGAAATTTTTTTTCAATCACGATAATTACCAGTCCAAATTCGTAGATAAAAAATTTCAATGCCTTAGAGATAGGTTCAATTCATCTATAAGAATGATTCTGGATCAATTCCATTGAGAGTTTTTCAAAGTTTATCGCGTTTTTTAATCGCGATGGTTACCAGTCCAAATTCGTAGATCAAAAATATCAATGGCATAGAGATAGGTTCAATTCATCTATAGGAATGATTCTGGATAAATTTCATTGCGAGTTTTTCAAAGTTTATCGCGCTTTTTTATTCGCGATGGTTACGAGTCCAAATTCAATGAACAAACATTTCTATCACTTTGAAGTGATTTTCTATTCATCCATTGGGACTGGGAGGGTAAATTTTCATTTTTGAATGTCAACGGCCATATCACGTAGAACGCACCTGGTCTCGTCAGCTCCCAGAAGTTAAGTTACGTCGAGTCCCGTTAGTACTTGGAAGGGTGACCGCTTGGGAATACGGGATGTCGTTGGCGATGAACAGTTTGTTTTCAATAACAAACTTCTTGAAATTTTTTTTCAATCACGATGGTTACCAGTCCAAATTCTTAGATAAAAAATTTCAATGGCATAGAGATAGGTTCAATTCATCTATTTGAATGATTCTGGATAAATTTCATTGCGAGTTTTTCAAAGTTTATCGCGCTTTTTTATTCGCGATGGTTACGAGTCCAAATTCAATGAACAAACATTTCTATCACTTTGAAGTGATTTTCTATTCATCCATTGGGACTGGGAGGGTAAATTTTCATTTTTGAATGTCAACGGCCATATCACGTAGAACGCACCTGGTTTCGTCAGCTCCCAGAAGTTAAGTTACGTCGAGTCCCGTTAGTACTTGGAAGGGTGACCGCTTGGGAATACGGGATGTCGTTGGCGATGAACAGTTTGTTTTCAATAACAAACTTCTTGAAATTTTTTTTCAATCACGATAATTACCAGTCCAAATTCGTAGATAAAAAATTTCAATGCCTTAGAGATAGGTTCAATTCATCTATAAGAATGATTCTGGATCAATTCCATTGAGAGTTTTTCAAAGTTTATCGCGTTTTTTAATCGCGATGGTTACCAGTCCAAATTCGTAGATCAAAAATATCAATGGCATAGAGATAGGTTCAATTCATCTATAGGAATGATTCTGGATAAATTTCATTGCGAGTTTTTCAAAGTTTATCGCGCTTTTTTATTCGCGATGGTTACGAGTCCAAATTCAATGAACAAACATTTCTATCACTTTGAAGTGATTTTCTATTCATCCATTGGGACTGGGAGGGTAAATTTTCATTTTTGAATGTCAACGGCCATATCACGTAGAACGCACCTGGTCTCGTCAGCTCCCAGAAGTTAAGTTACGTCGAGTCCCGTTAGTACTTGGAAGGGTGACCGCTTGGGAATACGGGATGTCGTTGGCGATGAACAGTTTGTTTTCAATAACAAACTTCTTGAAATTTTTTTTCAATCACGATGGTTACCAGTCCAAATTCTTAGATAAAAAATTTCAATGGCATAGAGATAGGTTCAATTCATCTATTTGAATGATTCTGGATAAATTTCATTGCGAGTTTTTCAAAGTTTATCGCGCTTTTTTATTCGCGATGGTTACGAGTCCAAATTCAATGAACAAACATTTCTATCACTTTGAAGTGATTTTCTATTCATCCATTGGGACTGGGAGGGTAAATTTTCATTTTTGAATGTCAACGGCCATATCACGTAGAACGCACCTGGTCTCGTCAGCTCCCAGAAGTTAAGTTACGTCGAGTCCCGTTAGTACTTGGAAGGGTGACCGCTTGGGAATACGGGATGTCGTTGGCGATGAACAGTTTGTTTTCAATAACAAACTCCTTGAAATTTTTTTTCAATCACGATGGTTACCAGTCCAAATTCTTAGATAAAAAATTTCAATGGCATAGAGATAGGTTCAATTCATCTATTTGAATGATTCTGGATAAATTTCATTGCGAGTTTTTCAAAGTTTATCGCGCTTTTTTATTCGCGATGGTTACGAGTCCAAATTCAATGAAAAAACATTTCTATCACTTTGAAGTGATTTTCTATTCATCCATTGGGACTGGGAGGGTAAATTTTCATTTTTGAATGTCAACGGCCATATCACGTAGAACGCACCTGGTCTCGTCAGCTCCCAGAAGTTAAGTTACGTCGAGTCCCGTTAGTACTTGGAAGGGTGACCGCTTGGGAATACGGGATGTCGTTGGCGATGAACAGTTTGTTTTCAATAACAAACTTCTTGAAATTTTTTTTCAATCACGATGGTTACCAGTCCAAATTCGTAGATAAAAAATTTCAATGCCTTAGAGATAGGTTCAATTCATCTATAAGAATGATTCTGGATCAATTCCATTGAGAGTTTTTCAAAGTTTATCGCGTTTTTTAATCGCGATGGTTACCAGTCCAAATTCGTAGATCAAAAATATCAATGGCATAGAGATAGGTTCAATTCATCTATAGGAATGATTCTGGATAAATTTCATTGCGAGTTTTTCAAAGTTTATCGCGCTTTTTTATTCGCGATGGTTACGAGTCCAAATTCAATGAAAAAACATTTCTATCACTTTGAAGTGATTTTCTATTCATCCATTGGGACTGGGAGGGTAAATTTTCATTTTTGAATGTCAACGGCCATATCACGTAGAACGCACCTGGTCTCGTCAGCTCCCAGAAGTTAAGTTACGTCGAGTCCCGTTAGTACTTGGAAGGGTG
The DNA here is from genome assembly GCF_021234035.1 of Daphnia pulicaria. Lineage (NCBI taxonomy): Eukaryota > Metazoa > Arthropoda > Branchiopoda > Diplostraca > Daphniidae > Daphnia > Daphnia pulicaria. The sequence goes on from NC_060915.1 coordinate 1,234,137, forward strand.
ACCGCTTGGGAATACGGGATGTCGTTGGCGATGAACAGTTTGTTTTCAATAACAAACTTCTTGAAATTTTTTTTCAATCACGATGGTTACCAGTCCAAATTCTTAGATAAAAAATTTCAATGGCATAGAGATAGGTTCAATTCATCTATTTGAATGATTCTGGATAAATTTCATTGCGAGTTTTTCAAAGTTTATCGCGCTTTTTTATTCGCGATGGTTACGAGTCCAAATTCAATGAACAAACATTTCTATCACTTTGAAGTGATTTTCTATTCATCCATTGGGACTGGGAGGGTAAATTTTCATTTTTGAATGTCAACGGCCATATCACGTAGAACGCACCTGGTTTCGTCAGCTCCCAGAAGTTAAGTTACGTCGAGTCCCGTTAGTACTTGGAAGGGTGACCGCTTGGGAATACGGGATGTCGTTGGCGATGAACAGTTTGTTTTCAATAACAAACTTCTTGAAATTTTTTTTCAATCACGATAATTACCAGTCCAAATTCGTAGATAAAAAATTTCAATGCCTTAGAGATAGGTTCAATTCATCTATAAGAATGATTCTGGATCAATTCCATTGAGAGTTTTTCAAAGTTTATCGCGTTTTTTAATCGCGATGGTTACCAGTCCAAATTCGTAGATCAAAAATATCAATGGCATAGAGATAGGTTCAATTCATCTATAGGAATGATTCTGGATAAATTTCATTGCGAGTTTTTCAAAGTTTATCGCGCTTTTTTATTCGCGATGGTTACGAGTCCAAATTCAATGAACAAACATTTCTATCACTTTGAAGTGATTTTCTATTCATCCATTGGGACTGGGAGGGTAAATTTTCATTTTTGAATGTCAACGGCCATATCACGTAGAACGCACCTGGTCTCGTCAGCTCCCAGAAGTTAAGTTACGTCGAGTCCCGTTAGTACTTGGAAGGGTGACCGCTTGGGAATACGGGATGTCGTTGGCGATGAACAGTTTGTTTTCAATAACAAACTTCTTGAAATTTTTTTTCAATCACGATGGTTACCAGTCCAAATTCTTAGATAAAAAATTTCAATGGCATAGAGATAGGTTCAATTCATCTATTTGAATGATTCTGGATAAATTTCATTGCGAGTTTTTCAAAGTTTATCGCGCTTTTTTATTCGCGATGGTTACGAGTCCAAATTCAATGAACAAACATTTCTATCACTTTGAAGTGATTTTCTATTCATCCATTGGGACTGGGAGGGTAAATTTTCATTTTTGAATGTCAACGGCCATATCACGTAGAACGCACCTGGTCTCGTCAGCTCCCAGAAGTTAAGTTACGTCGAGTCCCGTTAGTACTTGGAAGGGTGACCGCTTGGGAATACGGGATGTCGTTGGCGATGAACAGTTTGTTTTCAATAACAAACTCCTTGAAATTTTTTTTCAATCACGATGGTTACCAGTCCAAATTCTTAGATAAAAAATTTCAATGGCATAGAGATAGGTTCAATTCATCTATTTGAATGATTCTGGATAAATTTCATTGCGAGTTTTTCAAAGTTTATCGCGCTTTTTTATTCGCGATGGTTACGAGTCCAAATTCAATGAACAAACTTTTCTATCACTTTGAAGTGATTTTCTATTCATCCATTGGGACTGGGAGGGTAAATTTTCATTTTTGAATGTCAACGGCCATATCACGTAGAACGCACCTGGTCTCGTCAGCTCCCAGAAGTTAAGTTACGTCGAGTCCCGTTAGTACTTGGAAGGGTGACCGCTTGGGAATACGGGATGTCGTTGGCGATGAACAGTTTGTTTTCAATAACAAACTTCTTGAAATTTTTTTTCAATCACGATGGTTACCAGTCCAAATTCTTAGATAAAAAATTTCAATGGCATAGAGATAGGTTCAATTCATCTATTTGAATGATTCTGGATAAATTTCATTGCGAGTTTTTCAAAGTTTATCGCGCTTTTTTATTCGCGATGGTTACGAGTCCAAATTCAATGAACAAACATTTCTATCACTTTGAAGTGATTTTCTATTCATCCATTGGGAATGGGAGGGTAAATTTTCATTTTTGAATGTCAACGGCCATATCACGTAGAACGCACCTGGTCTCGTCAGCTCCCAGAAGTTAAGTTACGTCGAGTCCCGTTAGTACTTGGAAGGGTGACCGCTTGGGAATACGGGATGTCGTTGGCGATGAACAGTTTGTTTTCAATAACAAACTTCTTGAAATTTTTTTTCAATCACGATGGTTACCAGTCCAAATTCTTAGATAAAAAATTTCAATGGCATAGAGATAGGTTCAATTCATCTATTTGAATGATTCTGGATAAATTTCATTGCGAGTTTTTCAAAGTTTATCGCGCTTTTTTATTCGCGATGGTTACGAGTCCAAATTCAATGAACAAACATTTCTATCACTTTGAAGTGATTTTCTATTCATCCATTGGGACTGGGAGGGTAAATTTTCATTTTTGAATGTCAACGGCCATATCACGTAGAACGCACCTGGTCTCGTCAGCTCCCAGAAGTTAAGTTACGTCGAGTCCCGTTAGTACTTGGAAGGGTGACCGCTTGGGAATACGGGATGTCGTTGGCGATGAACAGTTTGTTTTCAATAACAAACTTCTTGAAATTTTTTTTCAATCACGATGGTTACCAGTCCAAATTCTTAGATAAAAAATTTCAATGGCATAGAGATAGGTTCAATTCATCTATTTGAATGATTCTGGATAAATTTCATTGCGAGTTTTTCAAAGTTTATCGCGCTTTTTTATTCGCGATGGTTACGAGTCCAAATTCAATGAACAAACATTTCTATCACTTTGAAGTGATTTTCTATTCATCCATTGGGACTGGGAGGGTAAATTTTCATTTTTGAATGTCAACGGCCATATCACGTAGAACGCACCTGGTCTCGTCAGCTCCCAGAAGTTAAGTTACGTCGAGTCCCGTTAGTACTTGGAAGGGTGACCGCTTGGGAATACGGGATGTCGTTGGCGATGAACAGTTTGTTTTCAATAACAAACTCCTTGAAATTTTTTTTCAATCACGATGGTTACCAGTCCAAATTCTTAGATAAAAAATTTCAATGGCATAGAGATAGGTTCAATTCATCTATTTGAATGATTCTGGATAAATTTCATTGCGAGTTTTTCAAAGTTTATCGCGCTTTTTTATTCGCGATGGTTACGAGTCCAAATTCAATGAACAAACTTTTCTATCACTTTGAAGTGATTTTCTATTCATCCATTGGGACTGGGAGGGTAAATTTTCATTTTTGAATGTCAACGGCCATATCACGTAGAACGCACCTGGTCTCGTCAGCTCCCAGAAGTTAAGTTACGTCGAGTCCCGTTAGTACTTGGAAGGGTGACCGCTTGGGAATACGGGATGTCGTTGGCGATGAACAGTTTGTTTTCAATAACAAACTTCTTGAAATTTTTTTTCAATCACGATGGTTACCAGTCCAAATTCTTAGATAAAAAATTTCAATGGCATAGAGATAGGTTCAATTCATCTATTTGAATGATTCTGGATAAATTTCATTGCGAGTTTTTCAAAGTTTATCGCGCTTTTTTATTCGCGATGGTTACGAGTCCAAATTCAATGAACAAACATTTCTATCACTTTGAAGTGATTTTCTATTCATCCATTGGGAATGGGAGGGTAAATTTTCATTTTTGAATGTCAACGGCCATATCACGTAGAACGCACCTGGTCTCGTCAGCTCCCAGAAGTTAAGTTACGTCGAGTCCCGTTAGTACTTGGAAGGGTGACCGCTTGGGAATACGGGATGTCGTTGGCGATGAACAGTTTGTTTTCAATAACAAACTTCTTGAAATTTTTTTTCAATCACGATGGTTACCAGTCCAAATTCTTAGATAAAAAATTTCAATGGCATAGAGATAGGTTCAATTCATCTATTTGAATGATTCTGGATAAATTTCATTGCGAGTTTTTCAAAGTTTATCGCGCTTTTTTATTCGCGATGGTTACGAGTCCAAATTCAATGAACAAACATTTCTATCACTTTGAAGTGATTTTCTATTCATCCATTGGGACTGGGAGGGTAAATTTTCATTTTTGAATGTCAACGGCCATATCACGTAGAACGCACCTGGTCTCGTCAGCTCCCAGAAGTTAAGTTACGTCGAGTCCCGTTAGTACTTGGAAGGGTGACCGCTTGGGAATACGGGATGTCGTTGGCGATGAACAGTTTGTTTTCAATAACAAACTTCTTGAAATTTTTTTTCAATCACGATGGTTACCAGTCCAAATTCTTAGATAAAAAATTTCAATGGCATAGAGATAGGTTCAATTCATCTATTTGAATGATTCTGGATAAATTTCATTGCGAGTTTTTCAAAGTTTATCGCGCTTTTTTATTCGCGATGGTTACGAGTCCAAATTCAATGAACAAACATTTCTATCACTTTGAAGTGATTTTCTATTCATCCATTGGGACTGGGAGGGTAAATTTTCATTTTTGAATGTCAACGGCCATATCACGTAGAACGCACCTGGTCTCGTCAGCTCCCAGAAGTTAAGTTACGTCGAGTCCCGTTAGTACTTGGAAGGGTGACCGCTTGGGAATACGGGATGTCGTTGGCGATGAACAGTTTGTTTTCAATAACAAACTTCTTGAAATTTTTTTTCAATCACGATGGTTACCAGTCCAAATTCTTAGATAAAAAATTTCAATGGCATAGAGATAGGTTCAATTCATCTATTTGAATGATTCTGGATAAATTTCATTGCGAGTTTTTCAAAGTTTATCGCGCTTTTTTATTCGCGATGGTTACGAGTCCAAATTCAATGAACAAACATTTCTATCACTTTGAAGTGATTTTCTATTCATCCATTGGGACTGGGAGGGTAAATTTTCATTTTTGAATGTCAACGGCCATATCACGTAGAACGCACCTGGTCTCGTCAGCTCCCAGAAGTTAAGTTACGTCGAGTCCCGTTAGTACTTGGAAGGGTGACCGCTTGGGAATACGGGATGTCGTTGGCGATGAACAGTTTGTTTTCAATAACAAACTTCTTGAAATTTTTTTTCAATCACGATGGTTACCAGTCCAAATTCTTAGATAAAAAATTTCAATGGCATAGAGATAGGTTCAATTCATCTATTTGAATGATTCTGGATAAATTTCATTGCGAGTTTTTCAAAGTTTATCGCGCTTTTTTATTCGCGATGGTTACGAGTCCAAATTCAATGAACAAACATTTCTATCACTTTGAAGTGATTTTCTATTCATCCATTGGGACTGGGAGGGTAAATTTTCATTTTTGAATGTCAACGGCCATATCACGTAGAACGCACCTGGTTTCGTCAGCTCCCAGAAGTTAAGTTACGTCGAGTCCCGTTAGTACTTGGAAGGGTGACCGCTTGGGAATACGGGATGTCGTTGGCGATGAACAGTTTGTTTTCAATAACAAACTTCTTGAAATTTTTTTTCAATCACGATAATTACCAGTCCAAATTCGTAGATAAAAAATTTCAATGCCTTAGAGATAGGTTCAATTCATCTATAAGAATGATTCTGGATCAATTCCATTGAGAGTTTTTCAAAGTTTATCGCGTTTTTTAATCGCGATGGTTACCAGTCCAAATTCGTAGATCAAAAATATCAATGGCATAGAGATAGGTTCAATTCATCTATAGGAATGATTCTGGATAAATTTCATTGCGAGTTTTTCAAAGTTTATCGCGCTTTTTTATTCGCGATGGTTACGAGTCCAAATTCAATGAACAAACATTTCTATCACTTTGAAGTGATTTTCTATTCATCCATTGGGACTGGGAGGGTAAATTTTCATTTTTGAATGTCAACGGCCATATCACGTAGAACGCACCTGGTCTCGTCAGCTCCCAGAAGTTAAGTTACGTCGAGTCCCGTTAGTACTTGGAAGGGTGACCGCTTGGGAATACGGGATGTCGTTGGCGATGAACAGTTTGTTTTCAATAACAAACTTCTTGAAATTTTTTTTCAATCACGATGGTTACCAGTCCAAATTCTTAGATAAAAAATTTCAATGGCATAGAGATAGGTTCAATTCATCTATTTGAATGATTCTGGATAAATTTCATTGCGAGTTTTTCAAAGTTTATCGCGCTTTTTTATTCGCGATGGTTACGAGTCCAAATTCAATGAACAAACATTTCTATCACTTTGAAGTGATTTTCTATTCATCCATTGGGACTGGGAGGGTAAATTTTCATTTTTGAATGTCAACGGCCATATCACGTAGAACGCACCTGGTCTCGTCAGCTCCCAGAAGTTAAGTTACGTCGAGTCCCGTTAGTACTTGGAAGGGTGACCGCTTGGGAATACGGGATGTCGTTGGCGATGAACAGTTTGTTTTCAATAACAAACTTCTTGAAATTTTTTTTCAATCACGATGGTTACCAGTCCAAATTCTTAGATAAAAAATTTCAATGGCATAGAGATAGGTTCAATTCATCTATTTGAATGATTCTGGATAAATTTCATTGCGAGTTTTTCAAAGTTTATCGCGCTTTTTTATTCGCGATGGTTACGAGTCCAAATTCAATGAACAAACATTTCTATCACTTTGAAGTGATTTTCTATTCATCCATTGGGACTGGGAGGGTAAATTTTCATTTTTGAATGTCAACGGCCATATCACGTAGAACGCACCTGGTCTCGTCAGCTCCCAGAAGTTAAGTTACGTCGAGTCCCGTTAGTACTTGGAAGGGTGACCGCTTGGGAATACGGGATGTCGTTGGCGATGAACAGTTTGTTTTCAATAACAAACTTCTTGAAATTTTTTTTCAATCACGATGGTTACCAGTCCAAATTCTTAGATAAAAAATTTCAATGGCATAGAGATAGGTTCAATTCATCTATTTGAATGATTCTGGATAAATTTCATTGCGAGTTTTTCAAAGTTTATCGCGCTTTTTTATTCGCGATGGTTACGAGTCCAAATTCAATGAACAAACATTTCTATCACTTTGAAGTGATTTTCTATTCATCCATTGGGACTGGGAGGGTAAATTTTCATTTTTGAATGTCAACGGCCATATCACGTAGAACGCACCTGGTTTCGTCAGCTCCCAGAAGTTAAGTTACGTCGAGTCCCGTTAGTACTTGGAAGGGTGACCGCTTGGGAATACGGGATGTCGTTGGCGATGAACAGTTTGTTTTCAATAACAAACTTCTTGAAATTTTTTTTCAATCACGATAATTACCAGTCCAAATTCGTAGATAAAAAATTTCAATGCCTTAGAGATAGGTTCAATTCATCTATAAGAATGATTCTGGATCAATTCCATTGAGAGTTTTTCAAAGTTTATCGCGTTTTTTAATCGCGATGGTTACCAGTCCAAATTCGTAGATCAAAAATATCAATGGCATAGAGATAGGTTCAATTCATCTATAGGAATGATTCTGGATAAATTTCATTGCGAGTTTTTCAAAGTTTATCGCGCTTTTTTATTCGCGATGGTTACGAGTCCAAATTCAATGAACAAACATTTCTATCACTTTGAAGTGATTTTCTATTCATCCATTGGGACTGGGAGGGTAAATTTTCATTTTTGAATGTCAACGGCCATATCACGTAGAACGCACCTGGTCTCGTCAGCTCCCAGAAGTTAAGTTACGTCGAGTCCCGTTAGTACTTGGAAGGGTGACCGCTTGGGAATACGGGATGTCGTTGGCGATGAACAGTTTGTTTTCAATAACAAACTTCTTGAAATTTTTTTTCAATCACGATGGTTACCAGTCCAAATTCTTAGATAAAAAATTTCAATGGCATAGAGATAGGTTCAATTCATCTATTTGAATGATTCTGGATAAATTTCATTGCGAGTTTTTCAAAGTTTATCGCGCTTTTTTATTCGCGATGGTTACGAGTCCAAATTCAATGAACAAACATTTCTATCACTTTGAAGTGATTTTCTATTCATCCATTGGGACTGGGAGGGTAAATTTTCATTTTTGAATGTCAACGGCCATATCACGTAGAACGCACCTGGTCTCGTCAGCTCCCAGAAGTTAAGTTACGTCGAGTCCCGTTAGTACTTGGAAGGGTGACCGCTTGGGAATACGGGATGTCGTTGGCGATGAACAGTTTGTTTTCAATAACAAACTTCTTGAAATTTTTTTTCAATCACGATGGTTACCAGTCCAAATTCTTAGATAAAAAATTTCAATGGCATAGAGATAGGTTCAATTCATCTATTTGAATGATTCTGGATAAATTTCATTGCGAGTTTTTCAAAGTTTATCGCGCTTTTTTATTCGCGATGGTTACGAGTCCAAATTCAATGAACAAACATTTCTATCACTTTGAAGTGATTTTCTATTCATCCATTGGGACTGGGAGGGTAAATTTTCATTTTTGAATGTCAACGGCCATATCACGTAGAACGCACCTGGTCTCGTCAGCTCCCAGAAGTTAAGTTACGTCGAGTCCCGTTAGTACTTGGAAGGGTGACCGCTTGGGAATACGGGATGTCGTTGGCGATGAACAGTTTGTTTTCAATAACAAACTTCTTGAAATTTTTTTTCAATCACGATGGTTACCAGTCCAAATTCTTAGATAAAAAATTTCAATGGCATAGAGATAGGTTCAATTCATCTATTTGAATGATTCTGGATAAATTTCATTGCGAGTTTTTCAAAGTTTATCGCGCTTTTTTATTCGCGATGGTTACGAGTCCAAATTCAATGAACAAACATTTCTATCACTTTGAAGTGATTTTCTATTCATCCATTGGGACTGGGAGGGTAAATTTTCATTTTTGAATGTCAACGGCCATATCACGTAGAACGCACCTGGTCTCGTCAGCTCCCAGAAGTTAAGTTACGTAGAGTCCCGTTAGTACTTGGAAGGGTGACCGCTTGGGAATACGGGATGTCGTTGGCGATGAACAGTTTGTTTTCAATAACAAACTTCTTGAAATTTTTTTTCAATCACGATAATTACCAGTCCAAATTCGTAGATAAAAAATTTCAATGCCTTAGAGATAGGTTCAATTCATCTATAAGAATGATTCTGGATCAATTCCATTGAGAGTTTTTCAAAGTTTATCGCGTTTTTTAATCGCGATGGTTACCAGTCCAAATTCTTAGATAAAAAATTTAAATGGCATAGAGATAGGTTCAATTCATCTATTTGAATGATTCTGGATAAATTTCATTGCGAGTTTTTCAAAGTTTATCGCGCTTTTTTATTCGCGATGGTTACGAGTCCAAATTCAATGAACAAACATTTCTATCACTTTGAAGTGATTTTCTATTCATCCATTGGGACTGGGAGGGTAAATTTTCATTTTTGAATGTCAACGGCCATATCACGTAGAACGCACCTGGTCTCGTCAGCTCCCAGAAGTTAAGTTACGTCGAGTCCCGTTAGTACTTGGAAGGGTGACCGCTTGGGAATACGGGATGTCGTTGGCGATGAACAGTTTGTTTTCAATAACAAACTTCTTGAAATTTTTTTTCAATCACGATGGTTACCAGTCCAAATTCTTAGATAAAAAATTTCAATGGCATAGAGATAGGTTCAATTCATCTATTTGAATGATTCTGGATAAATTTCATTGCGAGTTTTTCAAAGTTTATCGCGCTTTTTTATTCGCGATGGTTACGAGTCCAAATTCAATGAACAAACATTTCTATCACTTTGAAGTGATTTTCTATTCATCCATTGGGACTGGGAGGGTAAATTTTCATTTTTGAATGTCAACGGCCATATCACGTAGAACGCACCTGGTCTCGTCAGCTCCCAGAAGTTAAGTTACGTCGAGTCCCGTTAGTACTTGGAAGGGTGACCGCTTGGGAATACGGGATGTCGTTGGCGACGAACAGTTTGTTTTCAATAACAAACTTCTTGAAATTTTTTTTCAATCACGATGGTAACCAGTCCAAATTCGTAGATAAAAAATTTCAATGCCTTAGAGATAGGTTCAATTCATCTATAAGAATGATTCTGGATCAATTCCATTGAGAGTTTTTCAAAGTTTATCGCGTTTTTTAATCGCGATGGTTACCAGTCCAAATTCGTAGATCAAAAATATCAATGGCATAGAGATAGGTTCAATTCATCTATAGGAATGATTCTGGATAAATTTCATTGCGAGTTTTTCAAAGTTTATCGCGCTTTTTTATTCGCGATGGTTACGAGTCCAAATTCAATGAACAAACATTTCTATCACTTTGAAGTGATTTTCTATTCATCCATTGGGACTGGGAGGGTAAATTTTCATTTTTGAATGTCAACGGCCATATCACGTAGAACGCACCTGGTCTCGTCAGCTCCCAGAAGTTAAGTTACGTCGAGTCCCGTTAGTACTTGGAAGGGTGACCGCTTGGGAATACGGGATGTCGTTGGCGACGAACAGTTTGTTTTCAATAACAAACTTCTTGAAATTTTTTTTCAATCACGATGGTAACCAGTCCAAATTCGTAGATAAAAAATTTCAATGCCTTAGAGATAGGTTCAATTCATCTATAAGAATGATTCTGGATCAATTCCATTGAGAGTTTTTCAAAGTTTATCGCGTTTTTTAATCGCGATGGTTACCAGTCCAAATTCGTAGATCAAAAATATCAATGGCATAGAGATAGGTTCAATTCATCTATAGGAATGATTCTGGATAAATTTCATTGCGAGTTTTTCAAAGTTTATCGCGCTTTTTTATTCGCGATGGTTACGAGTCCAAATTCAATGAACAAACATTTCTATCACTTTGAAGTGATTTTCTATTCATCCATTGGGACTGGGAGGGTAAATTTTCATTTTTGAATGTCAACGGCCATATCACGTAGAACGCACCTGGTCTCGTCAGCTCCCAGAAGTTAAGTTACGTCGAGTCCCGTTAGTACTTGGAAGGGTGACCGCTTGGGAATACGGGATGTCGTTGGCGATGAACAGTTTGTTTTCAATAACAAACTTCTTGAAATTTTTTTTCAATCACGATGGTTACCAGTCCAAATTCTTAGATAAAAAATTTCAATGGCATAGAGATAGGTTCAATTCATCTATTTGAATGATTCTGGATAAATTTCATTGCGAGTTTTTCAAAGTTTATCGCGCTTTTTTATTCGCGATGGTTACGAGTCCAAATTCAATGAACAAACATTTCTATCACTTTGAAGTGATTTTCTATTCATCCATTGGGACTGGGAGGGTAAATTTTCATTTTTGAATGTCAACGGCCATATCACGTAGAACGCACCTGGTCTCGTCAGCTCCCAGAAGTTAAGTTACGTAGAGTCCCGTTAGTACTTGGAAGGGTGACCGCTTGGGAATACGGGATGTCGTTGGCGATGAACAGTTTGTTTTCAATAACAAACTTCTTGAAATTTTTTTTCAATCACGATAATTACCAGTCCAAATTCGTAGATAAAAAATTTCAATGCCTTAGAGATAGGTTCAATTCATCTATAAGAATGATTCTGGATCAATTCCATTGAGAGTTTTTCAAAGTTTATCGCGTTTTTTAATCGCGATGGTTACCAGTCCAAATTCGTAGATCAAAAATATCAATGGCATAGAGATAGGTTCAATTCATCTATAGGAATGATTCTGGATAAATTTCATTGCGAGTTTTTCAAAGTTTATCGCGCTTTTTTATTCGCGATGGTTACGAGTCCAAATTCAATGAACAAACATTTCTATCACTTTGAAGTGATTTTCTATTCATCCATTGGGACTGGGAGGGTAAATTTTCATTTTTGAATGTCAACGGCCATATCACGTAGAACGCACCTGGTCTCGTCAGCTCCCAGAAGTTAAGTTACGTCGAGTCCCGTTAGTACTTGGAAGGGTGACCGCTTGGGAATACGGGATGTCGTTGGCGATGAACAGTTTGTTTTCAATAACAAACTTCTTGAAATTTTTTTTCAATCACGATGGTTACCAGTCCAAATTCTTAGATAAAAAATTTCAATGGCATAGAGATAGGTTCAATTCATCTATTTGAATGATTCTGGATAAATTTCATTGCGAGTTTTTCAAAGTTTATCGCGCTTTTTTATTCGCGATGGTTACGAGTCCAAATTCAATGAACAAACATTTCTATCACTTTGAAGTGATTTTCTATTCATCCATTGGGACTGGGAGGGTAAATTTTCATTTTTGAATGTCAACGGCCATATCACGTAGAACGCACCTGGTCTCGTCAGCTCCCAGAAGTTAAGTTACGTAGAGTCCCGTTAGTACTTGGAAGGGTGACCGCTTGGGAATACGGGATGTCGTTGGCGATGAACAGTTTGTTTTCAATAACAAACTTCTTGAAATTTTTTTTCAATCACGATAATTACCAGTCCAAATTCGTAGATAAAAAATTTCAATGCCTTAGAGATAGGTTCAATTCATCTATAAGAATGATTCTGGATCAATTCCATTGAGAGTTTTTCAAAGTTTATCGCGTTTTTTAATCGCGATGGTTACCAGTCCAAATTCGTAGATCAAAAATATCAATGGCATAGAGATAGGTTCAATTCATCTATAGGAATGATTCTTGATAAATTTCATTGCGAGTTTTTCAAAGTTTATCGCGCTTTTTTATTCGCGATGGTTACGAGTCCAAATTCAATGAAAAAACATTTCTATCACTTTGAAGTGATTTTCTATTCATCCATTGGGAATGGGAGGGTAAATTTTCATTTTTGAATGTCAACGGCCATATCACGTAGAACGCACCTGGTCTCGTCAGCTCCCAGAAGTTAAGTTACGTCGAGTCCCGTTAGTACTTGGAAGGGTGACCGCTTGGGAATACGGGATGTCGTTGGCGATGAACAGTTTGTTTTCAATAACAAACTTCTTGAAATTTTTTTTCAATCACGATGGTTACCAGTCCAAATTCTTAGATAAAAAATTTCAATGGCATAGAGATAGGTTCAATTCATCTATTTGAATGATTCTGGATAAATTTCATTGCGAGTTTTTCAAAGTTTATCGCGCTTTTTTATTCGCGATGGTTACGAGTCCAAATTCAATGAACAAACATTTCTATCACTTTGAAGTGATTTTCTATTCATCCATTGGGACTGGGAGGGTAAATTTTCATTTTTGAATGTCAACGGCCATATCACGTAGAACGCACCTGGTCTCGTCAGCTCCCAGAAGTTAAGTTACGTCGAGTCCCGTTAGTACTTGGAAGGGTGACCGCTTGGGAATACGGGATGTCGTTGGCGATGAACAGTTTGTTTTCAATAACAAACTTCTTGAAATTTTTTTTCAATCACGATGGTTACCAGTCCAAATTCTTAGATAAAAAATTTCAATGGCATAGAGATAGGTTCAATTCATCTATTTGAATGATTCTGGATAAATTTCATTGCGAGTTTTTCAAAGTTTATCGCGCTTTTTTATTCGCGATGGTTACGAGTCCAAATTCAATGAAAAAACATTACTATCACTTTGAAGTGATTTTCTATTCATCCATTGGGACTGGGAGGGTAAATTTTCATTTTTGAATGTCAACGGCCATATCACGTAGAACGCACCTGGTCTCGTCAGCTCCCAGAAGTTAAGTTACGTCGAGTCCCGTTAGTACTTGGAAGGGTGACCGCTTGGGAATACGGGATGTCGTTGGCGATGAACAGTTTGTTTTCAATAACAAACTTCTTGAAATTTTTTTTCAATCACGATGGTTACCAGTCCAAATTCGTAGATAAAAAATTTCAATGCCTTAGAGATAGGTTCAATTCATCTATAAGAATGATTCTGGATCAATTCCATTGAGAGTTTTTCAAAGTTTATCGCGTTTTTTAATCGCGATGGTTACCAGTCCAAATTCGTAGATCAAAAATATCAATGGCATAGAGATAGGTTCAATTCATCTATAGGAATGATTCTTGATAAATTTCATTGCGAGTTTTTCAAAGTTTATCGCGCTTTTTTATTCGCGATGGTTACGAGTCCAAATTCAATGAACAAACATTTCTATCACTTTGAAGTGATTTTCTATTCATCCATTGGGACTGGGAGGGTAAATTTTCATTTTTGAATGTCAACGGCCATATCACGTAGAACGCACCTGGTCTCGTCAGCTCCCAGAAGTTAAGTTACGTAGAGTCCCGTTAGTACTTGGAAGGGTGCCGCTTGGGAATACGGGATGTCGTTGGCGATGAACAGTTTGTTTTCAATAACAAACTTCTTGAAATTTTTTTTTCAATCACGATAATTACCAGTCCAAATTCGTAGATAAAAAATTTCAATGCCTTAGAGATAGGTTCAATTCATCTATAAGAATGATTCTGGATCAATTCCATTGAGAGTTTTTCAAAAGTTTATCGCGTTTTTTAATCGCGATGGGTACCAGTCCAAATTCGTAGATCAAAAATATCAATGGCATAGAGATAGGTTCAATTCATCTATAGGAATGATTCTTGATAAATTTCATTGCGAGTTTTTCAAAGTTTATCGCGCTTTTTTATTCGCGATGGTTACGAGTCCAAATTCAATGAAAAAACATTTCTATCACTTTGAAGTGATTTTCTATTCATCCCATTGGGAATGGGAGGGTAAATTTTCATTTTTGAATGTCAACGGCCATATCACGTAGAACGCACCTGGTCTCGTCAGCTCCCAGAAGTTAAGTTACGTCGAGTCCCGTTAGTACTTGGAAGGGTGACCGCTGGGAATACGGGATGTCGTTGGCGATGAACAGTTTGTTTTCAATAACAAACTTCTTGAAATTTTTTTCAATCACGATGGTTACCAGTCCAAATTCTTAGATAAAAAATTTCAATGGCATAGAGATAGGTTCAATTCATCTATTTGAATGATTCTGGATAAATTTCATTGCGAGTTTTTCAAAGTTTATCGCGCTTTTTTATTCGCGATGGTTACGAGTCCAAATTCAATGAACAAACATTTCTATCACTTTGAAGTGATTTTCTATTCATCCATTGGGACTGGGAGGGTAAATTTTCATTTTTGAATGTCAACGGCCATATCACGTAGAACGCACCTGGTCTCGTCAGCTCCCAGAAGTTAAGTTACGTCGAGTCCCGTTAGTACTTGGAAGGGTGACCGCTTGGGAATACGGGATGTCGTTGGCGATGAACAGTTTGTTTTCAATAACAAACTTCTTGAAATTATTTTTCAATCACGATGGTTACCAGTCCAAATTCTTAGATAAAAAATTTCAATGGCATAGAGATAGGTTCAATTCATCTATTTGAATGATTCTGGATAAATTTCATTGCGAGTTTTTCAAAGTTTATCGCGCTTTTTTATTCGCGATGGTTACGAGTCCAAATTCAATGAAAAAACATTACTATCACTTTGAAGTGATTTTCTATTCATCCATTGGGACTGGGAGGGTAAAATTTCATTTTTGAATGTCAACGGCCATATCACGTAGAACGCACCTGGTCTCGTCAGCTCCCAGAAGTTAAGTTACGTCGAGTCCCGTTAGTACTTGGAAGGGTGACCGCTTGGAATACGGGATGTCGTTGGCGATGAACAGTTTGTTTTCAATAACAAACTTCTTGAAATTTTTTTTCAATCACGATGGTTACCAGTCCAAATTCGTAGATAAAAAATTTTCAATGCCTTAGAGATAGGTTCAATTCATCTATAAGAATGATTCTGGATCAATTCCATTGAGAGTTTTTCAAAGTTTATCGCGTTTTTTAATCGCGATGGTTACCAGTCCAAATTCGTAGATCAAAAATATCAATGGCATAGAGATAGGTTCAATTCATCTATAGGAATGATTCTTGATAAATTTCATTGCGAGTTTTTTCAAAGTTTATCGCGCTTTTTTATTCGCGATGGTTACGAGTCCAAATTCAATGAAAAAACATTTCTATCACTTTGAAGTGATTTTCTATTCATCCATTGGGAATGGGAGGGTAAATTTTCATTTTTGAATGTCAACGGCCATATCACGTAGAACGCACCTGGTCTCGTCAGCTCCCAGAAGTTAAGTTACGTCGAGTCCCGTTAGTACTTGGAAGGGTGACCGCTTGGGAATACGGGATGTCGTTGGCGATGAACAGTTTGTTTTCAATAACAAACTTCTTGAAATTTTTTTTCAATCACGATGGTTACCAGTCCAAATTCTTAGATAAAAAATTTCAATGGCATAGAGATAGGTTCAATTCATCTATTTGAATGATTCTGGATAAATTTCATTGCGAGTTTTTCAAAGTTTATCGCGCTTTTTTATTCGCGATGGTTACGAGTCCAAATTCAATGAACAAACATTTCTATCACTTTGAAGTGATTTTCTATTCATCCATTGGGACTGGGAGGGTAAATTTTCATTTTTGAATGTCAACGGCCATATCACGTAGAACGCACCTGGTCTCGTCAGCTCCCAGAAGTTAAGTTACGTCGAGTCCCGTTAGTACTTGGAAGGGTGACCGCTTGGGAATACGGGATGTCGTTGGCGATGAACAGTTTGTTTTCAATAACAAACTTCTTGAAATTTTTTTTCAATCACGATGGTTACCAGTCCAAATTCTTAGATAAAAAATTTCAATGGCATAGAGATAGGTTCAATTCATCTATTTGAATGATTCTGGATAAATTTCATTGCGAGTTTTTCAAAGTTTATCGCGCTTTTTTATTCGCGATGGTTACGAGTCCAAATTCAATGAAAAAACATTACTATCACTTTGAAGTGATTTTCTATTCATCCATTGGGACTGGGAGGGTAAAATTTTCATTTTTGAATGTCAACGGCCATATCACGTAGAACGCACCTGGTCTCGTCAGCTCCCAGAAGTTAAGTTACGTCGAGTCCCGTTAGTACTTGGAAGGGTGACCGCTTGGGAATACGGGATGTCGTTGGCGATGAACAGTTTGTTTTCAATAACAAACTTCTTGAAATTTTTTTTCAATCACGATGGTTACCAGTCCAAATTCGTAGATAAAAAAATTTCAATGCCTTAGAGATAGGTTCAATTCATCTATAAGAATGATTCTGGATCAATTCCATTGAGAGTTTTTCAAAGTTTATCGCGTTTTTTAATCGCGATGGTTACCAGTCCCAAATTCGTAGATCAAAAATATCAATGGCATAGAGATAGGTTCAATTCATCTATAGGAATGATTCTTGATAAATTTCATTGCGAGTTTTTCAAAGTTTATCGCGCTTTTTTATTCGCGATGGTTACGAGTCCAAATTCAATGAAAAAACATTTCTATCACTTTGAAGTGATTTTCTATTCATCCATTGGGAATGGGAGGGTAAATTTTCATTTTTGAATGTCAACGGCCATATCACGTAGAACGCACCTGGTCTCGTCAGCTCCCAGAAGTTAAGTTACGTCGAGTCCCGTTAGTACTTGGAAGGGTGACCGCTTGGGAATACGGGATGTCGTTGGCGATGAACAGTTTGTTTTCAATAACAAACTTCTTGAAATTTTTTTTCAATCACGATGGTTACCAGTCCAAATTCTTAGATAAAAAATTTCAATGGCATAGAGATAGGTTCAATTCATCTATTTGAATGATTCTGGATAAATTTCATTGCGAGTTTTTCAAAGTTTATCGCGCTTTTTTATTCGCGATGGTTACGAGTCCAAATTCAATGAACAAACATTTCTATCACTTTGAAGTGATTTTCTATTCATCCATTGGGACTGGGAGGGTAAATTTTCATTTTTGAATGTCAACGGCCATATCACGTAGAACGCACCTGGTCTCGTCAGCTCCCAGAAGTTAAGTTACGTCGAGTCCCGTTAGTACTTGGAAGGGTGACCGCTTGGGAATACGGGATGTCGTTGGCGATGAACAGTTTGTTTTCAATAACAAACTTCTTGAAATTTTTTTTCAATCACGATGGTTACCAGTCCAAATTCTTAGATAAAAAATTTCAATGGCATAGAGATAGGTTCAATTCATCTATTTGAATGATTCTGGATAAATTTCATTGCGAGTTTTTCAAAGTTTATCGCGCTTTTTTATTCGCGATGGTTACGAGTCCAAATTCAATGAAAAAACATTACTATCACTTTGAAGTGATTTTCTATTCATCCATTGGGACTGGGAGGGTAAATTTTCATTTTTGAATGTCAACGGCCATATCACGTAGAACGCACCTGGTCTCGTCAGCTCCCAGAAGTTAAGTTACGTCGAGTCCCGTTAGTACTTGGAAGGGTGACCGCTTGGGAATACGGGATGTCGTTGGCGATGAACAGTTTGTTTTCAATAACAAACTTCTTGAAATTTTTTTTCAATCACGATGGTTACCAGTCCAAATTCGTAGATAAAAAATTTCAATGCCTTAGAGATAGGTTCAATTCATCTATAAGAATGATTCTGGATCAATTCCATTGAGAGTTTTTCAAAGTTTATCGCGTTTTTTAATCGCGATGGTTACCAGTCCAAATTCGTAAATCAAAAATATCAATGGCATAGAGATAGGTTCAATTCATCTATAGGAATGATTCTTGATAAATTTCATTGCGAGTTTTTCAAAGTTTATCGCGCTTTTTTATTCGCGATGGTTACGAGTCCAAATTCAATGAACAAACATTTCTATCACTTTGAAGTGATTTTCTATTCATCCATTGGGACTGGGAGGGTAAATTTTCATTTTTGAATGTCAACGGCCATATCACGTAGAACGCACCTGGTCTCGTCAGCTCCCAGAAGTTAAGTTACGTCGAGTCCCGTTAGTACTTGGAAGGGTGACCGCTTGGGAATACGGGATGTCGTTGGCGATGAACAGTTTGTTTTCAATAACAAACTTCTTGAAATTTTTTTTCAATCACGATGGTTACCAGTCCAAATTCTTAGATAAAAAATTTCAATGGCATAGAGATAGGTTCAATTCATCTATTTGAATGATTCTGGATAAATTTCATTGCGAGTTTTTCAAAGTTTATCGCGCTTTTTTATTCGCGATGGTTACGAGTCCAAATTCAATGAACAAACATTTCTATCACTTTGAAGTGATTTTCTATTCATCCATTGGGACTGGGAGGGTAAATTTTCATTTTTGAATGTCAACGGCCATATCACGTAGAACGCACCTGGTCTCGTCAGCTCCCAGAAGTTAAGTTACGTCGAGTCCCGTTAGTACTTGGAAGGGTGACCGCTTGGGAATACGGGATGTCGTTGGCGATGAACAGTTTGTTTTCAATAACAAACTTCTTGAAATTTTTTTTCAATCACGATAATTACCAGTCCAAATTCGTAGATAAAAAATTTCAATGCCTTAGAGATAGGTTCAATTCATCTATAAGAATGATTCTGGATCAATTCCATTGAGAGTTTTTCAAAGTTTATCGCGTTTTTTAATCGCGATGGTTACCAGTCCAAATTCGTAGATCAAAAATATCAATGGCATAGAGATAGGTTCAATTCATCTATAGGAATGATTCTGGATAAATTTCATTGCGAGTTTTTCAAAGTTTATCGCGCTTTTTTATTCGCGATGGTTACGAGTCCAAATTCAATGAAAAAACATTTCTATCACTTTGAAGTGATTTTCTATTCATCCATTGGGACTGGGAGGGTAAATTTTCATTTTTGAATGTCAACGGCCATATCACGTAGAACGCACCTGGTCTCGTCAGCTCCCAGAAGTTAAGTTACGTCGAGTCCCGTTAGTACTTGGAAGGGTGACCGCTTGGGAATACGGGATGTCGTTGGCGATGAACAGTTTGTTTTCAATAACAAACTTCTTGAAATTTTTTTTCAATCACGATGGTTACCAGTCCAAATTCGTAGATAAAAAATTTCAATGCCTTAGAGATAGGTTCAATTCATCTATAAGAATGATTCTGGATCAATTCCATTGAGAGTTTTTCAAAGTTTATCGCGTTTTTTAATCGCGATGGTTACCAGTCCAAATTCGTAGATCAAAAATATCAATGGCATAGAGATAGGTTCAATTCATCTATAGGAATGATTCTGGATGAATTTCATTGCGAGTTTTTCAAAGTTTATCGCGCTTTTTTATTCGCGATGGTTACGAGTCCAAATTCAATGAAAAAACATTTCTATCACTTTGAAGTGATTTTCTATTCATCCATTGGGACTGGGAGGGTAAATTTTCATTTTTGAATG
Organism: Daphnia pulicaria; assembly: GCF_021234035.1. Lineage (NCBI taxonomy): Eukaryota > Metazoa > Arthropoda > Branchiopoda > Diplostraca > Daphniidae > Daphnia > Daphnia pulicaria. The sequence goes on from NC_060915.1 coordinate 1,254,138, forward strand.
TCAACGGCCATATCACGTAGAACGCATCTGGTCTCGTCAGCTCCCAGAAGTTAAGTTACGTCGAGTCCCGTTAGTACTTGGAAGGGTGACCGCTTGGGAATACGGGATGTCGTTGGCGATGAACAGTTTGTTTTCAATAACAAAAATTCTTGAAATTTTTTTTCAATCACGATGGTTACCAGTCCAAATTCTTAGATAAAAAATTTCAATGGCATAGAGATAGGTTCAATTCATCTATTTGAATGATTCTGGATAAATTTCATTGCGAGTTTTTCAAAGTTTATCGCGCTTTTTTATTCGCGATGGTTACGAGTCCAAATTCAACGAACAAACATTTCTATCACTTTGAAGTGATTTTCTATTCATCCATTGGGACTGGGAGGGTAAATTTTCATTTTTGAATGTCAACGGCCATATCACGTAGAACGCACCTGGTCTCGTCAGCTCCCAGAAGTTAAGTTACGTCGAGTCCCGTTAGTACTTGGAAGGGTGACCGCTTGGGAATACGGGATGTCGTTGGCGATGAACAGTTTGTTTTCAATAACAAACTTCTTGAAATTTTTTTTCAATCACGATGGTTACCAGTCCAAATTCTTAGATAAAAAATTTCAATGGCATAGAGATAGGTTCAATTCATCTATTTGAATGATTCTGCATAAATTTCATTGCGAGTTTTTCAAAGTTTATCGCGCTTTTTTATTCGCGATGGTTACGAGTCCAAATTCAATGAACAAACATTTCTATCACTTTGAAGTGATTTTCTATTCATCCATTGGGACTGGGAGGGTAAATTTTCATTTTTGAATGTCAACGGCCATATCACGTAGAACGCACCTGGTCTCGTCAGCTCCCAGAAGTTAAGTTACGTCGAGTCCCGTTAGTACTTGGAAGGGTGACCGCTTGGGAATACGGGATGTCGTTGGCGATGAACAGTTTGTTTTCAATAACAAACTTCTTGAAATTTTTTTCAATCACGATAATTACCAGTCCAAATTCGTAGATAAAAAATTTCAATGCCTTAGAGATAGGTTCAATTCATCTATAAGAATGATTCTGGATCAATTCCATTGAGAGTTTTTCAAAGTTTATCGCGTTTTTTAATCGCGATGGTTACCAGTCCAAATTCTTAGATAAAAAATTTCAATGGCATAGAGATAGGTTCAATTCATCTATTTGAATGATTCTGGATAAATTTCATTGCGAGTTTTTCAAAGTTTATCGCGCTTTTTTATTCGCGATGGTTACGAGTCCAAATTCAATGAACAAACATTTCTATCACTTTGAAGTGATTTTCTATTCATCCATTGGGACTGGGAGGGTAAATTTTCATTTTTGAATGTCAACGGCCATATCACGTAGAACGCACCTGGTCTCGTCAGCTCCCAGAAGTTAAGTTACGTCGAGTCCGGTTAGTACTTGGAAGGGTGACCGCTTGGGAATACGGGATGTCGTTGGCGATGAACAGTTTGTTTTCAATAACAAACTTCTTGAAATTTTTTTCAATCACGATAATTACCAGTCCAAATTCGTAGATAAAAAATTTCAATGCCTTAGAGATAGGTTCAATTCATCTATAAGAATGATTCTGGATCAATTCCATTGAGAGTTTTTCAAAGTTTATCGCGTTTTTTAATCGCGATGGTTACCAGTCCAAATTCGTAGATCAAAAATATCAATGGCATAGAGATAGGTTCAATTCATCTATTTGAATGATTCTGGATAAATTTCATTGCGAGTTTTTCAAAGTTTATCGCGCTTTTTTATTCGCGATGGTTACGAGTCCAAATTCAATGAACAAACATTTCTATCACTTTGAAGTGATTTTCTATTCATCCATTGGGACTGGGAGGGTAAATTTTCATTTTTGAATGTCAACGGCCATATCACGTAGAACGCACCTGGTCTCGTCAGCTCCCAGAAGTTAAGTTACGTCGAGTCCCGTTAGTACTTGGAAGGGTGACCGCTTGGGAATACGGGATGTCGTTGGCGATGAACAGTTTGTTTTCAATAACAAACTTCTTGAAATTTTTTTTCAATCACGATGGTTACCAGTCCAAATTCTTAGATAAAAAATTTCAATGGCATAGAGATAGGTTCAATTCATCTATAGGAATGATTCTGGATAAATTTCATTGCGAGTTTTTCAAAGTTTATCGCGCTTTTTTATTCGCGATGGTTACGAGTCCAAATTCAATGAACAAACATTTCTATCACTTTGAAGTGATTTTCTATTCATCCATTGGGACTGGGAGGGTAAATTTTCATTTTTGAATGTCAACGGCCATATCACGTAGAACGCACCTGGTCTCGTCAGCTCCCAGAAGTTAAGTTACGTCGAGTCCCGTTAGTACTTGGAAGGGTGACCGCTTGGGAATACGGGAAGTCGTTGGCGATGAACAGTTTGTTTTCAATAACAAACTTCTTGAAATTTTTTTTCAATCACGATAATTACCAGTCCAAATTCGTAGATAAAAAATTTCAATGCCTTAGAGATAGGTTCAATTCATCTATAAGAATGATTCTGGATCAATTCCATTGAGAGTTTTTCAAAGTTTATCGCGTTTTTTAATCGCGATGGTTACCAGTCCAAATTCGTAGATCAAAAATATCAATGGCATAGAGATAGGTTCAATTCATCTATAGGAATGATTCTGGATAAATTTCATTGCGAGTTTTTCAAAGTTTATCGCGCTTTTTTATTCGCGATGGTTACGAGTCCAAATTCAATGAAAAAACATTTCTATCACTTTGAAGTGATTTTCTATTCATCCATTGGGACTGGGAGGGTAAATTTTCATTTTTGAATGTCAACGGCCATATCACGTAGAACGCACCTGGTCTCGTCAGCTCCCAGAAGTTAAGTTACGTCGAGTCCCGTTAGTACTTGGAAGGGTGACCGCTTGGGAATACGGGATATCGTTGGCGATGAACAGTTTGTTTTCAATAACAAACTTCTTGAAATTTTTTTTCAATCACGATGGTTACCAGTCCAAATTCTTAGATAAAAAATTTCAATGGCATAGAGATAGGTTCAATTCATCTATTTGAATGATTCTGGATAAATTTCATTGCGAGTTTTTCAAAGTTTATCGCGCTTTTTTATTCGCGATGGTTACGAGTCCAAATTCAATGAACAAACATTTCTATCACTTTGAAGTGATTTTCTATTCATCCATTGGGACTGGGAGGGTAAATTTTCATTTTTGAATGTCAACGGCCATATCACGTAGAACGCACCTGGTCTCGTCAGCTCCCAGAAGTTAAGTTACGTCGAGTCCCGTTAGTACTTGGAAGGGTGACCGCTTGGGAATACGGGATGTCGTTGGCGATGAACAGTTTGTTTTCAATAACAAACTTCTTGAAATTTTTTTTCAATCACGATAATTACCAGTCCAAATTCGTAGATAAAAAATTTCAATGCCTTAGAGATAGGTTCAATTCATCTATAAGAATGATTCTGGATCAATTCCATTGAGAGTTTTTCAAAGTTTATCGCGTTTTTTAATCGCGATGGTTACCAGTCCAAATTCTTAGATCAAAAATATCAATGGCATAGAGATAGGTTCAATTCATCTATTTGAATGATTCTGGATAAATTTCATTGCGAGTTTTTCAAAGTTTATCGCGCTTTTTTATTCGCGATGGTTACGAGTCCAAATTCAATGAACAAACATTTCTATCACTTTGAAGTGATTTTCTATTCATCCATTGGGACTGGGAGGGTAAATTTTCATTTTTGAATGTCAACGGCCATATCACGTAGAACGCACCTGGTCTCGTCAGCTCCCAAAAGTTAAGTTACGTCGAGTCCCGTTAGTACTTGGAAGGGTGACCGCTTGGGAATACGGGATGTCGTTGGCGATGAACAGTTTGTTTTCAATAACAAACTTCTTGAAATTTTTTTTCAATCACGATGGTTACCAGTCCAAATTCTTAGATAAAAAATTTCAATGGCATAGAGATAGGTTCAATTCATCTATTTGAATGATTCTGGATAAATTTCATTGCGAGTTTTTCAAAGTTTATCGCGCTTTTTTATTCGCGATGGTTACGAGTCCAAATTCAATGAACAAACATTTCTATCACTTTGAAGTGATTTTCTATTCATCCATTGGGACTGGGAGGGTAAATTTTCATTTTTGAATGTCAACGGCCATATCACGTAGAACGCACCTGGTCTCGTCAGCTCCCAGAAGTTAAGTTACGTCGAGTCCCGTTAGTACTTGGAAGGGTGACCGCTTGGGAATACGGGATGTCGTTGGCGATGAACAGTTTGTTTTCAATAACAAACTTCTTGAAATTTTTTTTCAATCACGATAATTACCAGTCCAAATTCGTAGATAAAAAATTTCAATGCCTTAGAGATAGGTTCAATTCATCTATAAGAATGATTCTGGATCAATTCCATTGAGAGTTTTTCAAAGTTTATCGCGTTTTTTAATCGCGATGGTTACCAGTCCAAATTCGTAGATCAAAAATATCAATGGCATAGAGATAGGTTCAATTCATCTATAGGAATGATTCTGGATAAATTTCATTGCGAGTTTTTCAAAGTTTATCGCGCTTTTTTATTCGCGATGGTTACGAGTCCAAATTCAATGAAAAAACATTTCTATCACTTTGAAGTGATTTTCTATTCATCCATTGGGACTGGGAGGGTAAATTTTCATTTTTGAATGTCAACGGCCATATCACGTAGAACGCACCTGGTCTCGTCAGCTCCCAGAAGTTAAGTTACGTCGAGTCCCGTTAGTACTTGGAAGGGTGACCGCTTGGGAATACGGGATATCGTTGGCGATGAACAGTTTGTTTTCAATAACAAACTTCTTGAAATTTTTTTTCAATCACGATGGTTACCAGTCCAAATTCTTAGATAAAAAATTTCAATGGCATAGAGATAGGTTCAATTCATCTATTTGAATGATTCTGGATAAATTTCATTGCGAGTTTTTCAAAGTTTATCGCGCTTTTTTATTCGCGATGGTTACGAGTCCAAATTCAATGAACAAACATTTCTATCACTTTGAAGTGATTTTCTATTCATCCATTGGGACTGGGAGGGTAAATTTTCATTTTTGAATGTCAACGGCCATATCACGTAGAACGCACCTGGTCTCGTCAGCTCCCAGAAGTTAAGTTACGTCGAGTCCCGTTAGTACTTGGAAGGGTGACCGCTTGGGAATACGGGATGTCGTTGGCGATGAACAGTTTGTTTTCAATAACAAACTTCTTGAAATTTTTTTTCAATCACGATGGTTACCAGTCCAAATTCTTAGATAAAAAATTTCAATGGCATAGAGATAGGTTCAATTCATCTATTTGAATGATTCTGGATAAATTTCATTGCGAGTTTTTCAAAGTTTATCGCGCTTTTTTATTCGCGATGGTTACGAGTCCAAATTCAATGAACAAACATTTCTATCACTTTGAAGTGATTTTCTATTCATCCATTGGGACTGGGAGGGTAAATTTTCATTTTTGAATGTCAACGGCCATATCACGTAGAACGCACCTGGTCTCGTCAGCTCCCAGAAGTTAAGTTACGTCGAGTCCCGTTAGTACTTGGAAGGGTGACCGCTTGGGAATACGGGATGTCGTTGGCGATGAACAGTTTGTTTTCAATAACAAACTTCTTGAAATTTTTTTTCAATCACGATGGTTACCAGTCCAAATTCTTAGATAAAAAATTTCAATGGCATAGAGATAGGTTCAATTCATCTATTTGAATGATTCTGGATAAATTTCATTGCGAGTTTTTCAAAGTTTATCGCGCTTTTTTATTCGCGATGGTTACGAGTCCAAATTCAATGAACAAACATTTCTATCACTTTGAAGTGATTTTCTATTCATCCATTGGGAATGGGAGGGTAAATTTTCATTTTTGAATGTCAACGGCCATATCACGTAGAACGCACCTGGTCTCGTCAGCTCCCAGAAGTTAAGTTACGTCGAGTCCCGTTAGTACTTGGAAGGGTGACCGCTTGGGAATACGGGATGTCGTTGGCGACGAACAGTTTGTTTTCAATAACAAACTTCTTGAAATTTTTTTTCAATCACGATGGTAACCAGTCCAAATTCGTAGATAAAAAATTTCAATGCCTTAGAGATAGGTTCAATTCATCTATAAGAATGATTCTGGATCAATTCCATTGAGAGTTTTTCAAAGTTTATCGCGTTTTTTAATCGCGATGGTTACCAGTCCAAATTCGTAGATCAAAAATATCAATGGCATAGAGATAGGTTCAATTCATCTATAGGAATGATTCTGGATAAATTTCATTGCGAGTTTTTCAAAGTTTATCGCGCTTTTTTATTCGCGATGGTTACGAGTCCAAATTCAATGAACAAACATTTCTATCACTTTGAAGTGATTTTCTATTCATCCATTGGGACTGGGAGGGTAAATTTTCATTTTTGAATGTCAACGGCCATATCACGTAGAACGCACCTGGTCTCGTCAGCTCCCAGAAGTTAAGTTACGTCGAGTCCCGTTAGTACTTGGAAGGGTGACCGCTTGGGAATACGGGATGTCGTTGGCGATGAACAGTTTGTTTTCAATAACAAACTTCTTGAAATTTTTTTTCAATCACGATGGTTACCAGTCCAAATTCTTAGATAAAAAATTTCAATGGCATAGAGATAGGTTCAATTCATCTATTTGAATGATTCTGGATAAATTTCATTGCGAGTTTTTCAAAGTTTATCGCGCTTTTTTATTCGCGATGGTTACGAGTCCAAATTCAATGAACAAACATTTCTATCACTTTGAAGTGATTTTCTATTCATCCATTGGGACTGGGAGGGTAAATTTTCATTTTTGAATGTCAACGGCCATATCACGTAGAACGCACCTGGTCTCGTCAGCTCCCAGAAGTTAAGTTACGTCGAGTCCCGTTAGTACTTGGAAGGGTGACCGCTTGGGAATACGGGATGTCGTTGGCGATGAACAGTTTGTTTTCAATAACAAACTTCTTGAAATTTTTTTTCAATCACGATGGTTACCAGTCCAAATTCTTAGATAAAAAATTTCAATGGCATAGAGATAGGTTCAATTCATCTATTTGAATGATTCTGGATAAATTTCATTGCGAGTTTTTCAAAGTTTATCGCGCTTTTTTATTCGCGATGGTTACGAGTCCAAATTCAATGAACAAACATTTCTATCACTTTGAAGTGATTTTCTATTCATCCATTGGGAATGGGAGGGTAAATTTTCATTTTTGAATGTCAACGGCCATATCACGTAGAACGCACCTGGTCTCGTCAGCTCCCAGAAGTTAAGTTACGTCGAGTCCCGTTAGTACTTGGAAGGGTGACCGCTTGGGAATACGGGATGTCGTTGGCGACGAACAGTTTGTTTTCAATAACAAACTTCTTGAAATTTTTTTTCAATCACGATGGTAACCAGTCCAAATTCGTAGATAAAAAATTTCAATGCCTTAGAGATAGGTTCAATTCATCTATAAGAATGATTCTGGATCAATTCCATTGAGAGTTTTTCAAAGTTTATCGCGTTTTTTAATCGCGATGGTTACCAGTCCAAATTCGTAGATCAAAAATATCAATGGCATAGAGATAGGTTCAATTCATCTATAGGAATGATTCTGGATAAATTTCATTGCGAGTTTTTCAAAGTTTATCGCGCTTTTTTATTCGCGATGGTTACGAGTCCAAATTCAATGAACAAACATTTCTATCACTTTGAAGTGATTTTCTATTCATCCATTGGGACTGGGAGGGTAAATTTTCATTTTTGAATGTCAACGGCCATATCACGTAGAACGCACCTGGTCTCGTCAGCTCCCAGAAGTTAAGTTACGTCGAGTCCCGTTAGTACTTGGAAGGGTGACCGCTTGGGAATACGGGATGTCGTTGGCGATGAACAGTTTGTTTTCAATAACAAACTTCTTGAAATTTTTTTTCAATCACGATGGTTACCAGTCCAAATTCTTAGATAAAAAATTTCAATGGCATAGAGATAGGTTCAATTCATCTATTTGAATGATTCTGGATAAATTTCATTGCGAGTTTTTCAAAGTTTATCGCGCTTTTTTATTCGCGATGGTTACGAGTCCAAATTCAATGAACAAACATTTCTATCACTTTGAAGTGATTTTCTATTCATCCATTGGGACTGGGAGGGTAAATTTTCATTTTTGAATGTCAACGGCCATATCACGTAGAACGCACCTGGTCTCGTCAGCTCCCAGAAGTTAAGTTACGTCGAGTCCCGTTAGTACTTGGAAGGGTGACCGCTTGGGAATACGGGATGTCGTTGGCGACGAACAGTTTGTTTTCAATAACAAACTTCTTGAAATTTTTTTTCAATCACGATGGTAACCAGTCCAAATTCGTAGATAAAAAATTTCAATGCCTTAGAGATAGGTTCAATTCATCTATAAGAATGATTCTGGATCAATTCCATTGAGAGTTTTTCAAAGTTTATCGCGTTTTTTAATCGCGATGGTTACCAGTCCAAATTCGTAGATCAAAAATATCAATGGCATAGAGATAGGTTCAATTCATCTATAGGAATGATTCTGGATAAATTTCATTGCGAGTTTTTCAAAGTTTATCGCGCTTTTTTATTCGCGATGGTTACGAGTCCAAATTCAATGAACAAACATTTCTATCACTTTGAAGTGATTTTCTATTCATCCATTGGGACTGGGAGGGTAAATTTTCATTTTTGAATGTCAACGGCCATATCACGTAGAACGCACCTGGTCTCGTCAGCTCCCAGAAGTTAAGTTACGTCGAGTCCCGTTAGTACTTGGAAGGGTGACCGCTTGGGAATACGGGATGTCGTTGGCGATGAACAGTTTGTTTTCAATAACAAACTTCTTGAAATTTTTTTTCAATCACGATGGTTACCAGTCCAAATTCTTAGATAAAAAATTTCAATGGCATAGAGATAGGTTCAATTCATCTATTTGAATGATTCTGGATAAATTTCATTGCGAGTTTTTCAAAGTTTATCGCGCTTTTTTATTCGCGATGGTTACGAGTCCAAATTCAATGAACAAACATTTCTATCACTTTGAAGTGATTTTCTATTCATCCATTGGGACTGGGAGGGTAAATTTTCATTTTTGAATGTCAACGGCCATATCACGTAGAACGCACCTGGTCTCGTCAGCTCCCAGAAGTTAAGTTACGTCGAGTCCCGTTAGTACTTGGAAGGGTGACCGCTTGGGAATACGGGATGTCGTTGGCGATGAACAGTTTGTTTTCAATAACAAACTTCTTGAAATTTTTTTTCAATCACGATGGTTACCAGTCCAAATTCTTAGATAAAAAATTTCAATGGCATAGAGATAGGTTCAATTCATCTATTTGAATGATTCTGGATAAATTTCATTGCGAGTTTTTCAAAGTTTATCGCGCTTTTTTATTCGCGATGGTTACGAGTCCAAATTCAATGAACAAACATTTCTATCACTTTGAAGTGATTTTCTATTCATCCATTGGGACTGGGAGGGTAAATTTTCATTTTTGAATGTCAACGGCCATATCACGTAGAACGCACCTGGTCTCGTCAGCTCCCAGAAGTTAAGTTACGTCGAGTCCCGTTAGTACTTGGAAGGGTGACCGCTTGGGAATACGGGATGTCGTTGGCGATGAACAGTTTGTTTTCAATAACAAACTTCTTGAAATTTTTTTTCAATCACGATGGTTACCAGTCCAAATTCGTAGATAAAAAATTTCAATGCCTTAGAGATAGGTTCAATTCATCTATAAGAATGATTCTGGATCAATTCCATTGAGAGTTTTTCAAAGTTTATCGCGTTTTTTAATCGCGATGGTTACCAGTCCAAATTCGTAGATCAAAAATATCAATGGCATAGAGATAGGTTCAATTCATCTATAGGAATGATTCTGGATAAATTTCATTGCGAGTTTTTCAAAGTTTATCGCGCTTTTTTATTCGCGATGGTTACGAGTCCAAATTCAATGAAAAAACATTTCTATCACTTTGAAGTGATTTTCTATTCATCCATTGGGACTGGGAGGGTAAATTTTCATTTTTGAATGTCAACGGCCATATCACGTAGAACGCACCTGGTCTCGTCAGCTCCCAGAAGTTAAGTTACGTCGAGTCCCGTTAGTACTTGGAAGGGTGACCGCTTGGGAATACGGGATGTCGTTGGCGATGAACAGTTTGTTTTCAATAACAAACTTCTTGAAATTTTTTTTCAATCACGATGGTTACCAGTCCAAATTCTTAGATAAAAAATTTCAATGGCATAGAGATAGGTTCAATTCATCTATTTGAATGATTCTGGATAAATTTCATTGCGAGTTTTTCAAAGTTTATCGCGCTTTTTTATTCGCGATGGTTACGAGTCCAAATTCAATGAACAAACATTTCTATCACTTTGAAGTGATTTTCTATTCATCCATTGGGACTGGGAGGGTAAATTTTCATTTTTGAATGTCAACGGCCATATCACGTAGAACGCACCTGGTCTCGTCAGCTCCCAGAAGTTAAGTTACGTCGAGTCCCGTTAGTACTTGGAAGGGTGACCGCTTGGGAATACGGGATGTCGTTGGCGATGAACAGTTTGTTTTCAATAACAAACTTCTTGAAATTTTTTTTCAATCACGATAATTACCAGTCCAAATTCGTAGATAAAAAATTTCAATGCCTTAGAGATAGGTTCAATTCATCTATAAGAATGATTCTGGATCAATTCCATTGAGAGTTTTTCAAAGTTTATCGCGTTTTTTAATCGCGATGGTTACCAGTCCAAATTCGTAGATCAAAAATATCAATGGCATAGAGATAGGTTCAATTCATCTATAGGAATGATTCTGGATAAATTTCATTGCGAGTTTTTCAAAGTTTATCGCGCTTTTTTATTCGCGATGGTTACGAGTCCAAATTCAATGAAAAAACATTTCTATCACTTTGAAGTGATTTTCTATTCATCCATTGGGACTGGGAGGGTAAATTTTCATTTTTGAATGTCAACGGCCATATCACGTAGAACGCACCTGGTCTCGTCAGCTCCCAGAAGTTAAGTTACGTCGAGTCCCGTTAGTACTTGGAAGGGTGACCGCTTGGGAATACGGGATGTCGTTGGCGATGAACAGTTTGTTTTCAATAACAAACTTCTTGAAATTTTTTTTCAATCACGATAATTACCAGTCCAAATTCGTAGATAAAAAATTTCAATGCCTTAGAGATAGGTTCAATTCATCTATAAGAATGATTCTGGATCAATTCCATTGAGAGTTTTTCAAAGTTTATCGCGTTTTTTAATCGCGATGGTTACCAGTCCAAATTCGTAGATCAAAAATATCAATGGCATAGAGATAGGTTCAATTCATCTATAGGAATGATTCTGGATAAATTTCATTGCGAGTTTTTCAAAGTTTATCGCGCTTTTTTATTCGCGATGGTTACGAGTCCAAATTCAATGAAAAAACATTTCTATCACTTTGAAGTGATTTTCTATTCATCCATTGGGACTGGGAGGGTAAATTTTCATTTTTGAATGTCAACGGCCATATCACGTAGAACGCACCTGGTCTCGTCAGCTCCCAGAAGTTAAGTTACGTCGAGTCCCGTTAGTACTTGGAAGGGTGACCGCTTGGGAATACGGGATGTCGTTGGCGATGAACAGTTTGTTTTCAATAACAAACTTCTTGAAATTTTTTTTCAATCACGATAATTACCAGTCCAAATTCGTAGATAAAAAATTTCAATGCCTTAGAGATAGGTTCAATTCATCTATAAGAATGATTCTGGATCAATTCCATTGAGAGTTTTTCAAAGTTTATCGCGTTTTTTAATCGCGATGGTTACCAGTCCAAATTCGTAGATCAAAAATATCAATGGCATAGAGATAGGTTCAATTCATCTATAGGAATGATTCTGGATAAATTTCATTGCGAGTTTTTCAAAGTTTATCGCGCTTTTTTATTCGCGATGGTTACGAGTCCAAATTCAATGAAAAAACATTTCTATCACTTTGAAGTGATTTTCTATTCATCCATTGGGACTGGGAGGGTAAATTTTCATTTTTGAATGTCAACGGCCATATCACGTAGAACGCACCTGGTCTCGTCAGCTCCCAGAAGTTAAGTTACGTCGAGTCCCGTTAGTACTTGGAAGGGTGACCGCTTGGGAATACGGGATGTCGTTGGCGATGAACAGTTTGTTTTCAATAACAAACTTCTTGAAATTTTTTTTCAATCACGATAATTACCAGTCCAAATTCGTAGATAAAAAATTTCAATGCCTTAGAGATAGGTTCAATTCATCTATAAGAATGATTCTGGATCAATTCCATTGAGAGTTTTTCAAAGTTTATCGCGTTTTTTAATCGCGATGGTTACCAGTCCAAATTCGTAGATCAAAAATATCAATGGCATAGAGATAGGTTCAATTCATCTATAGGAATGATTCTGGATAAATTTCATTGCGAGTTTTTCAAAGTTTATCGCGCTTTTTTATTCGCGATGGTTACGAGTCCAAATTCAATGAAAAAACATTTCTATCACTTTGAAGTGATTTTCTATTCATCCATTGGGACTGGGAGGGTAAATTTTCATTTTTGAATGTCAACGGCCATATCACGTAGAACGCACCTGGTCTCGTCAGCTCCCAGAAGTTAAGTTACGTCGAGTCCCGTTAGTACTTGGAAGGGTGACCGCTTGGGAATACGGGATGTCGTTGGCGATGAACAGTTTGTTTTCAATAACAAACTTCTTGAAATTTTTTTTCAATCACGATAATTACCAGTCCAAATTCGTAGATAAAAAATTTCAATGCCTTAGAGATAGGTTCAATTCATCTATAAGAATGATTCTGGATCAATTCCATTGAGAGTTTTTCAAAGTTTATCGCGTTTTTTAATCGCGATGGTTACCAGTCCAAATTCGTAGATCAAAAATATCAATGGCATAGAGATAGGTTCAATTCATCTATAGGAATGATTCTGGATAAATTTCATTGCGAGTTTTTCAAAGTTTATCGCGCTTTTTTATTCGCGATGGTTACGAGTCCAAATTCAATGAAAAAACATTTCTATCACTTTGAAGTGATTTTCTATTCATCCATTGGGACTGGGAGGGTAAATTTTCATTTTTGAATGTCAACGGCCATATCACGTAGAACGCACCTGGTCTCGTCAGCTCCCAGAAGTTAAGTTACGTCGAGTCCCGTTAGTACTTGGAAGGGTGACCGCTTGGGAATACGGGATGTCGTTGGCGATGAACAGTTTGTTTTCAATAACAAACTTCTTGAAATTTTTTTTCAATCACGATGGTTACCAGTCCAAATTCTTAGATAAAAAATTTCAATGGCATAGAGATAGGTTCAATTCATCTATTTGAATGATTCTGGATAAATTTCATTGCGAGTTTTTCAAAGTTTATCGCGCTTTTTTATTCGCGATGGTTACGAGTCCAAATTCAATGAACAAACATTTCTATCACTTTGAAGTGATTTTCTATTCATCCATTGGGACTGGGAGGGTAAATTTTCATTTTTGAATGTCAACGGCCATATCACGTAGAACGCACCTGGTCTCGTCAGCTCCCAGAAGTTAAGTTACGTCGAGTCCCGTTAGTACTTGGAAGGGTGACCGCTTGGGAATACGGGATGTCGTTGGCGATGAACAGTTTGTTTTCAATAACAAACTTCTTGAAATTTTTTTTCAATCACGATAATTACCAGTCCAAATTCGTAGATAAAAAATTTCAATGCCTTAGAGATAGGTTCAATTCATCTATAAGAATGATTCTGGATCAATTCCATTGAGAGTTTTTCAAAGTTTATCGCGTTTTTTAATCGCGATGGTTACCAGTCCAAATTCGTAGATCAAAAATATCAATGGCATAGAGATAGGTTCAATTCATCTATAGGAATGATTCTGGATAAATTTCATTGCGAGTTTTTCAAAGTTTATCGCGCTTTTTTATTCGCGATGGTTACGAGTCCAAATTCAATGAAAAAACATTTCTATCACTTTGAAGTGATTTTCTATTCATCCATTGGGACTGGGAGGGTAAATTTTCATTTTTGAATGTCAACGGCCATATCACGTAGAACGCACCTGGTCTCGTCAGCTCCCAGAAGTTAAGTTACGTCGAGTCCCGTTAGTACTTGGAAGGGTGACCGCTTGGGAATACGGGATGTCGTTGGCGATGAACAGTTTGTTTTCAATAACAAACTTCTTGAAATTTTTTTTCAATCACGATAATTACCAGTCCAAATTCGTAGATAAAAAATTTCAATGCCTTAGAGATAGGTTCAATTCATCTATAAGAATGATTCTGGATCAATTCCATTGAGAGTTTTTCAAAGTTTATCGCGTTTTTTAATCGCGATGGTTACCAGTCCAAATTCGTAGATCAAAAATATCAATGGCATAGAGATAGGTTCAATTCATCTATAGGAATGATTCTGGATAAATTTCATTGCGAGTTTTTCAAAGTTTATCGCGCTTTTTTATTCGCGATGGTTACGAGTCCAAATTCAATGAAAAAACATTTCTATCACTTTGAAGTGATTTTCTATTCATCCATTGGGACTGGGAGGGTAAATTTTCATTTTTGAATGTCAACGGCCATATCACGTAGAACGCACCTGGTCTCGTCAGCTCCCAGAAGTTAAGTTACGTCGAGTCCCGTTAGTACTTGGAAGGGTGACCGCTTGGGAATACGGGATGTCGTTGGCGATGAACAGTTTGTTTTCAATAACAAACTTCTTGAAATTTTTTTTCAATCACGATGGTTACCAGTCCAAATTCTTAGATAAAAAATTTCAATGGCATAGAGATAGGTTCAATTCATCTATTTGAATGATTCTGGATAAATTTCATTGCGAGTTTTTCAAAGTTTATCGCGCTTTTTTATTCGCGATGGTTACGAGTCCAAATTCAATGAACAAACATTTCTATCACTTTGAAGTGATTTTCTATTCATCCATTGGGACTGGGAGGGTAAATTTTCATTTTTGAATGTCAACGGCCATATCACGTAGAACGCACCTGGTCTCGTCAGCTCCCAGAAGTTAAGTTACGTCGAGTCCCGTTAGTACTTGGAAGGGTGACCGCTTGGGAATACGGGATGTCGTTGGCGATGAACAGTTTGTTTTCAATAACAAACTTCTTGAAATTTTTTTTCAATCACGATAATTACCAGTCCAAATTCGTAGATAAAAAATTTCAATGCCTTAGAGATAGGTTCAATTCATCTATAAGAATGATTCTGGATCAATTCCATTGAGAGTTTTTCAAAGTTTATCGCGTTTTTTAATCGCGATGGTTACCAGTCCAAATTCGTAGATCAAAAATATCAATGGCATAGAGATAGGTTCAATTCATCTATTTGAATGATTCTGGATAAATTTCATTGCGAGTTTTTCAAAGTTTATCGCGCTTTTTTATTCGCGATGGTTACGAGTCCAAATTCAATGAACAAACATTTCTATCACTTTGAAGTGATTTTCTATTCATCCATTGGGACTGGGAGGGTAAATTTTCATTTTTGAATGTCAACGGCCATATCACGTAGAACGCACCTGGTCTCGTCAGCTCCCAGAAGTTAAGTTACGTCGAGTCCCGTTAGTACTTGGAAGGGTGACCGCTTGGGAATACGGGATGTCGTTGGCGATGAACAGTTTGTTTTCAATAACAAACTTCTTGAAATTTTTTTTCAATCACGATGGTTACCAGTCCAAATTCTTAGATAAAAAATTTCAATGGCATAGAGATAGGTTCAATTCATCTATTTGAATGATTCTGGATAAATTTCATTGCGAGTTTTTCAAAGTTTATCGCGCTTTTTTATTCGCGATGGTTACGAGTCCAAATTCAATGAACAAACATTTCTATCACTTTGAAGTGATTTTCTATTCATCCATTGGGACTGGGAGGGTAAATTTTCATTTTTGAATGTCAACGGCCATATCACGTAGAACGCACCTGGTCTC